>NC_071574.1:53987679-54604426 GCF_024509145.1 Vidua macroura
GCTTTAAATTTTGCTATTGTTCTTGAGTGGATTTTTCTCACCAAGAGTTTTTTCCCTCCTCTTTTCTGCTAAGCTTCTCTATAACTAGATAAAAACTCTATTGCTATACATTCAGGCAGGGCAATGCGTCGCATATAATTTTGAGATGCATATCACGTAAGGCAAAATGAACATATCTATCCTACACAAAAATGTGAAGAATACACTTTATTATCCAACCTCTAAAACAGTCTAGCCTGACAAAGAAATTCAACATATTCCACAAAGTACTTATTTTACCCATTATAAATGGCATTTCAATGAAATTAAGTATTCCTTGGAAATAGGATCATAGTCCATAACGATGCATTTATATTTTTCCTCATATTTTCTTACAGAAGTTTTAATTTTAAAATATTAAAAATCTTTTTATTAAAAATATTTAAATTCCACAATGCCAATCTATGTGCATACAAATATAATCACATTGTTAATAAAATTATAATAAATATTCTCAATTTATTACCAAATAAATTAGCAACTTTCTTTTTTAATTAGAGAAGAAAATTGGAATTACAATTATGACATTTTCTAAAAAGTGAAGAATTAGATACATGCGTATGTTTCGCCTTCAGTACTGTCAGCAATCAACTGAGACAAGTAGGAACCAATTTTGCATTCCTTGAAAAACATTTGCACCAAGGTACAGTAAGATGAGACTTATAGTTTCCCAAATACCTATTTGCAGTAGTTGAAACAGTTTCTGAAACTAACAAGCTTTTCTTCTGAAATATGAATAATATATCTGAGGAACAATTTTTTTGCATATAATTTCCCCAAACCTAATCATATTTACGGGTAGTTATTCCATCACTGAAAAATAAAAAAATACGGGAGCAGGAAAGGAAAGCCTTGTTCCGCTCTTCTCTTTGAATAAAACCATATCCTGAATTATGAGTTTTATAAAATTGAATCTGCACAATACTGCAATCCAATGTTACCACTCTTCAAAAATTTCCATAATGACTAAGTACTAAATACAGGCAACCATAGTGATTCACTTGAAATTTTTGTACAGGAAAAATATCAATTAATCCAAAATTAAATTATTTTATCATAACAGAAATATCTGGATTCAGGTGTTGTTAGGTGAATTTTAAGATAATGTGTTCTGGAAGACATATTTAATTTTCATTGTCAGTAGTTTATATTTAATCTATTTTTATTTGAAGAGGTATGCTATAACACCTGCCCAATGCACAAGGCAGACACCCAGGAGGATGGCTGTACCTAGGTGGGTTATTAGCACAAGATTGCATTTGTAAATGTGCTGCAGCACACTGTTCTCAGTTATAGTCAGGTTAAGTGCCTTAATGTCAGCTTTACGGTGGACACAAGATATTATGTCTTCTCTGACACAAAGTTTGAGGGGTGAGAAAAGCTGGTAAGAAATCCAAAATAAGGTAGGCTGGTACAAGAGCAGTCTGCTAACATCTTGTTAAATAAACTGTACAGGAAAATACATTTGATTCCAGATTAGCACTTCAGAGCAGGATGGCTTTTGATGCTAAATTTTGAGTTTAAAACTCAAATAAATAATTTGTTTAATTTTTTTAGGAGCACCTCCACAAATATGTTTTAATCTCTTAAGGAGAAGATTTTGGAGGAAGGGGAAGAAGATGGTCCAGGCATCAGATCATTTTATCATCCAGCCAAGATCAACCCACCATGGATCCTTTTGGTGAACAGTGTAGGGCCTGAAGTATTCAAGACAAGAAGAGGCAATGGGCAAAATATGGACCAAATGGAGCTAGAGAATAAAGAGTGGAATGATCATGGAAATTTCAGTTGTCATGTTGTGGTGATGGGACAAGGGGTGGAATGAGTGTAAATTGTCTACTTTCATTCACTGTTGTGATGATGTTAATGTGATTTTGGTGTGGGGATCCTGGTTTGTTTATTTTTTTTTTTTCTAATATGAGTGAAGTTTGTGAAATTTGAGAAGATTGTGTGATTAATGTGTATTTTAATAATTCTTAAATATGGGATTCACAGAGGAGAGTGTGGAATTGATTGGGCTTCTGTGGCAGGGTTTTGGATGTGGGGTGCTGAAAGGGTGGCTTTTCTGAGAAGCTGCCAGAAGCTTCCCCTACGTCCAACAGAGACAACACCAATCAGCTCCAGGATGGACCTGTTTCTGGTCAAAGTCAAGCCCATGAGTGGGGATAGCACTGCCTCTGGGATAACATAGTTAAGGAGGGAGGAAATTTTCTGCACAAATGTAACCTGGACAGAAAAGTGAGAATATGTGAGAAACAGCTCTGCAGATACCAAGGTGAGTTCACAGGGAAGGGAAGGGAAGGGAAGGGAAGGGAAGGGAAGGGAAGGGAAGGGAAGGGAAGGGAAGGGAAGGGAAGGGAAGGGAAGGGAAGGGAAGGGAAGGGAAGGGAAGGGAAGGGAAGGGAAGGGAAGGGAAGGGAAGGGAAGGGAAGGGAAGGGAAGGGAAGGGAAGGGAAGGGAAGGGAAGGGAAGGGAAGGGAAGGGAAGGGAAGGGAGGGGAAGGGAGGGGAGGGGAGGGGAAGGGAGGGGAGGGGAGGGGAGGGGAGGGGAGGGAGGGGAAGGGAGGGGAAGGGAGGGGAGGGGAGGGAGGGGAAGGGAGGGGAGGGGAGGGAGGGGAAGGGAGGGAATGCTTCAAGTATCAGAGGTTCCCCTGCAGCCCATGAAAGTCCACAGTGGAGCAGATGTCCACCAGCAATTTGTGGAGGACCCCATACTGGTACAGATGGATGCCCAAAAGAGGCTGTAGCTCTGTGGAAGGCCACACTGGAGCAGACTCCTGGCAGGACTTATGGAGAGAGCAGGTTTGGTGACAGGATTTGTGACCCCATGGGGACACACTGAAGCAGTTTATTCCTGAAGAACTGCAACCCTTGGAAGTGACCCATAATGGATCTAGGTTTGAAATAGAATTTCCAAAGTATTCTGATACACAGATCCCAAATTTAAATCCAAATATCATCAGCCTGTTAAACATGTTTGGATTTTCTAGAAGGACCTCTCTAGTTCCACCCATTCCAGATGGTCCTTTGCTTGTCTCTAAAAGACTTTTCAGGCATAAATTAAAGTGATGAAGCTCTGAAATGCAACAGCTTAGATGAGGAAAGTAATAATTAATGCTTTGTTCCTGCAATGAGCTGACAGTTCACTACAGATCACTGTGAAACCTCTGTTCTGAGAGGTATTAAGAAAATGCAGGTGCAGCTCTAGATTGGTTCATTGGCAGATCGCTCAATCAGGAACAAATGAATCAAACCTATTTTTTAAATTGAAGTAACTGTCAATATATAAGAAAAGGATTCCTAAGTTCAAATATCTAATAATTGTTTTGCTCTATTTCATCAACTCTTAAACCAATTGACCAATATCCATGTTAAAAAACGTCTCACTTGGAGAGTTTTCTATTCCTGTTGATGGCAACCATAAAACAAATTGTGTTTTAGTACAAACTGGAAAGTTACAAGTTTAGAAATACTGTTCTCTCACAGACTTAAGAGAACTTCCTATACTTATTTTCACACAGAGAAAAAACCAACATGCATATGTATAAAAAGATGTTTAGGAGGGCATTAAAGATTGCTCAGAATACATGCCCACTCCCATGTGCATCATCGTGATACTTGTACCAGAAAGATACCCCAACACACACCAGAAATCTTGATTGCTTGCATCTTCTTGTGTTGCACCTTTGACACACGTCAGAGTTTAAAGTCCTTCCTGAGAACAGAGACTCCCAGCTAAAAAAATTCCTTTCACCTTCCTGTCAGATTTCTTAGCTCTGATTACTGTCTCTGGGTATTAAGCTCCATGTTTACTGTTGTCCTAAACAGTCTCAAAATTATATAATAAAAAATGCCTGGACTTCATATTTTCACAAAAAAAAATTAGTCCTATCAATCCTTCCTTATATAAATCCAGGTAAGAGTTCTATAATTAACATTTTTACTTTTTGACTAGTCTAAGAGGTCATGTAGGAATGTAATGGAAAGAGATATAAATCCATCTGTGCTTTTTTAGCCTCTCTGGGTCTAGCTTTAAAGAGGCATTATTTTCTTCCTTTTCTCCCTCTTCTGAAAGTTTCCTACTGCCCATCCTACTCTGCTTTAAATAGTATTTTAGAAAGAAAACCCACCAAAAACCTAGTGTGGTCTTTGTGCACTGATCCATACTTTTAGCAATATTGTCATATACTACTGCTGTTAACTCTGTATATCCATGTTTTCAAATAAAAATGTCACGTGCTAACTGCAATATTGTAGCTGGTTATATTCTTTTAACTGTGGACATTAACTGGTGGAAGATAATCTGATGTGAAATAAATTTAAAGACTGACCTTGCTGAATAGGTAAAAATTAATTAGGAACTTTAAAGAAGTAATATATTTTAAATTGTCTGGATGATGGGGTTACTTTTTGTGAAATGCATGTCTAGTCATGTAATTACTTGAGAACCTGGAGTGAACTGAAGACAAGTGATCAGAATTGATATATCTCTTGCAAACTCTGCTCCTGGGCAGAACAAATTCACTGGAGATGAGAAACCCCAGAGTTGATCATTGAGGCCAATTAAATGAATTACTGTAGAAGAGCAGAAGAAAATTCATGAGTGACATCTAATCTATTCTAATTTAATTGAACAAAAACTTAATGTGGGTAGTTTCAATGTCTGTAGTGTATTGTGCAATGTATCACACTTTGAGAAAAACATTTTCTGAGACCTGTAGACAGTTCAGTGTTTTGTTAGAGATGTATAATATATTGTTCTCCATTAGAAATATTGTTAGAGAAGCCCCGTGGAGATAAATGTCATTGTGTCATCTTTGTATTTTGTACAGGGAGACAAAGGCTCCCTCTGACCTGCAGGCACAAATTGTAATTTTTATGAAGAGTGTTCTTTCCCACAGATAAACTTGTTAGCTTTTGTCAGTTTGAGAGGCTATGTCACAGACAAGGAGAAAAATTGTTTATATTTTAATTCCTTCCCCAGAAATATCTTGCAGCAAGACAGACCTTGGGGAAAAAAAAAGGCAACAATGAAAGATGGAGATGCAGAATGGACAGAATGAATATCTATATAGATGTTCTACCTTGTTATAAGCCAAAGTGTGGTTTGTATATATCTGCTTTGCTAAAAGAGACATAAGGTACTACTTATGCTGATATGCCAGTTGCTTGACCTAGATAGCAAGTAAGAGCAGTAAAAGAACATTTTTGTCAAATGATTCTTTATTTTTGTGTTTATTATTGGAAATGGTTAAGTAGTTTTTCACTTTTTCCGCTCTCTGTCTCACAGTACCTTAAAAAAAGACAGTATGTTTTATTTTGTAGAGGAAGGGTAATATAATGCAGCTAGTATCGACTCAGTAAGGTTCTGCTGTCCCTTTTGCTGCCCCTTGTTCAGTATAATGCTTTATTTTCTTCTTTGTTCAATCTTCCCCTTTTATATTATGGTTAAACATACCATAATACTAGTTGACAAGAAATCTATAAATAATGTGTCTTGTGTGAATGTCACTCCTGAGGTCTCAGTCATTTCTCCTTTATGAATCTTTACAAACCACTTAAGATATTTGCCTTAATAGCTATTAAATCATTCACAGAATCATAGAATGTTTTGTGTTAGTAAGGACCTTAGAGATCATTGAGTATCAACCTCCCTTTTCTGGGCAGAGACATTTTCCACTAGACCAGATTGCTCTGAGCCCCATCCAGCCTGGTCTTGAACACTTCCATGGATGGGACATCCACAGCTTCTCTGGGCAACTGTAGTAAACCTGGACAGTGAGGAGTTCATGTGTTGCTCTGCCTCGAAAAATGAGGGCTATTCCAGTGGGTAGGCTAGAACAGGATGTGGCTGGAAAGGGGAGGTAAGGCAACATTTTTCTGAGGCAAACTTCCCTGTTCTGGTCAATGGAGACTGCACAACACAGAACTGTGAAAGTGCAGGAATGGGATCAAGGAGGGGTCAAGACCAGTAGAGGGGGAACAAGACCAACAATACACCCTCAAATCCCCCCAGCCTATTTCCAGAAAGGTCCAGAAAAATGGACTGCACATGCTAACTCATTTACATGAACAGTGAGAAACCTAAGACAATGGTGGGGTAAAGTTACCTATAAAAAGGTACCCCCACAAAGCCCAGTTGGTCTGGAACTGGGACTGGTGATCTTCTCTCCTTTTCCCTCTCTCTCTTTCAATCTCTCATTCTTCCCTCTTTCCTTTCATGCTTTTATTTCTCTTATTATTAGAAAGTAGGGGCAAAAAAATATACTACTTTCCATGAGAAGCGTGTTGTTTGCTAATAAAACTTGTTGAGCTTTTTCATTTTTCTTGGACAATTTTGGCTTTTACAATTCTTTTTCAGCCATTTTCAACTTTAATGTAACACAGTGGTTCCAAGATTACTTACTGCACATGGTGTTTTTGTATGTTTGTGGATAAATATTTTCCTGTTTGCTCTTCTTTTGAAATGCAGTGTAGCTGAAATCATCCTTATAAGAAGGGATTTCCCTTATAGGAAATCCTTATAGGAAGGTTTTATGGGATTTCTGCAGGTTTTGGGATTTTGTTTCTGGGCAAAATAATCATCATAAATAAAAGATGCATATTTCATGTGTTATTTCAACATGTTTAAAATACCTTTTTTTTTTTTTGACAAAAAAAATCTCACTGTGTTATTTCTATTGTTATTAGTACCTCTACACTGATAAATAAGTTTTTAATCATAAAAGGTTTTTTGCCCTAATATATATTACTTAAATTTTAAAAATACATTTTCTTAAAAGGAAATGTATTCTCAAAAATGTGCTTTTTGTGCTAAGATAAAACTGAGTGAATAGACAAGGGCTGTATTTCCACAAATTCTAAATTGTCTAATTGCTCCATTGTGGAAAAATATAAAAAGAAAAATTGTGTACATCAAAAAGAAATTAAAATATCTGGAAATAAAAATGGGATATATAGAGTAAAATAGTTATTTTCATCAATTGACATTTTGGTTCACTGAGCTTATTAAATAAAGTATATGGACTTACTCAAGCTATTGGAATAGACTTTTATTATTTTACTGTATGTACATTGGAAGATGCATGATTAATGAGAAGTCCTCATCATTGATTAGATTGGCCATCCTGTGATTCAGCTAATCCAGGTTCAGATTTTTTTGCTGTGTGATGGGTTTTAAAAGCAATAGCTCTCTAAAAATACAGAAGGAAGATGAATTGAATTTCAAAAGCACCAGAGCATTTAAGTACTGTTGAAATCAATAAATAGTAGTAGTGAGATCCAAAAATGCACTTAGGTATCAGTACTACAAGATAGGTATCTGAGACCCAGAGGGTTACTCAAATGCATTTAGGTACTAAGAGTCAGAAGGTATTTTAAGTTTGCACTTGTTGTAGTGAAGGCCCAGGAGATGCTGCTGCTACTTTGGTAGAAGAGCGCATTGAGGGGTGCTCTCATTTCCCATTGTAAGGACTAGGCTGCTTTTCAGCTGGGGTAAGTGCCTTATGGGGAGAAACAGGACAAGTACCTAGGAAATTTAATATTTTGGCTATTTTGTATGAAGAGTCAAAACATGGCTTCTCATTTTAAAATAATTTCTGCTTTTATCCAAGGTTCCATACAAAGTCTTAGTGTAGAGGATTAGTGTGCAGATCACAGTGCTGCCTTGCACTCCCTGGCACAGTAATCTAGCAGCTAGAATATGTTCCTGCAGACTAACAAGGCTCAATCAAAAAGGAAAGCCAGAGCTGCTGACTCATGTGGCCATAGAAAAAGTGAATATAAGCACTCTCCTCCTCTCCTCTTTCTGGTCTTCTCCAAGCAAATGAAAAAAAATCAGTAATTCAGTTGCCTCTAACCAAATAGGCACTTCAAGTTTATGCACTCTCAGCTTATTGTCCTTGCCTTAGCCCCTGCTAATTTTTAAAACCTTGCCAGACAAGACATTGTGCTCTTATAGAGTACTTTGTCCCATTTTACATTTTTTGCATAGCTAAATATTTCTAAGATATTTATTTTTTCTACGTGTGAGCTTTTCTATTTGTTCAATATAACAATATTTCCCAATCATTTCTGAGTATTTTGAGGATTGTAACCTTAATGATTGTAAGGGGATTACATTTTTTGTAACGAGAAAAATATAAAAACAACATATACAATTCCTAGTATCACATTTCAAGAGAAGACAGGCTCATTCCAGATAATTGCAGCACTGATAATCTGAGTCCTCACAACTGTAACTACTGAACTGAGTAGTATTTTATCATTTTGACATGAAAATTTCTTGACCATATCTATGCTTGAGCTCACTGTGTCTTTTCATGAATTATGGGTAGATACACAGTTGTTGGACTAGAGACAGTATTTTTTTCAAAGTGCAGTCAAGGTCAAAATTAGCAAATTGAAACAGAAGCATATTTCTAACAAATATCTCCTTCTGAAATAAATAAAGCATGCCCGGTCCTTCAAGCATAGAAGAGCAAACTGGCAAAACTTCAGCCTTTAAAAGGACAGAAAAAATCAGTCATATGAAAATTGTCCTCCATATTTATAAGAAAGGACTATACAAAATCAAATATTAACTATTTGAATTTGGAGAGATAAATGCTACATTAATACTAAAAACCTGGAAAGCCATTTCTTAAATGATTAAAAAAAGCAGGTCCTTCTAAAAGATGGAAATCAAGAAATACTTCAAATACAGACTTCTAGACTGTAGTTTCAGAGAACTAAGGAAAATAAACAAGTAGACGTGTAGATGTGACACCTGGGGACATGGTTTAGTGAGGGTCTCAGTAGGGCTAGGTTGGCAGTTGGACCCAATGATCTTAAGCTTCTTTCCCAAATGAAATGATTCTATGAGTCTATGCTGCAAGTTGCTAACTCTACTTGAGTCAAGGCAGTAAAAGACTAGTTTATGGCCTCTGTATTTTAACAATACCAAGAGAATAAAATACATTCAGCAAAAATTCTCTGAGCAAACCGTGATTTAATTAGTTGAAAAAAAATTAAATTATGAATATAATATTTTGTTGTTCATAAAACAGGAAAGAAAAATATATTTACTACCAAAAAAAAAAATAGTCCCGTTTCTTTAAATTTACCTTTTAAGAGGAATGCAGATATTTTAAAACATTTTACTTAGTTTAAAGCAATGCTTTCAATTGCAAAGTGTGTGTGTGTGTGTGAATTTTAAATAAATTCTTGTTTGGTGTCTTTGAAATTCTTGCCAGTATGACTATAGATGTTTATTTTAGGAGTAAATGGTAAAAAAAATGTAAGGCAACCTAAGTAACAAAGCTTATTATGTGAAATGTGTTTAAAAGAACTATATTTATCAGAGAAATATCTACATTTCCTAGCAAAAGTCAGTTCTCAAAAATAAATACAGGGTGACCCAGACAAGATCATATAAATATGCAAATCTGAATAACCAATATCACAAATATTTGTTTAAAAACTCCAGAGAAAAATAGAAGAGCCTCATATTTGCTTAGCAAAAGGTCATAATTCTGCATTATGGTAAATGTAGTCACTTTGAAACAGAATGAAGAACTGATCTAAAATTTCAAGCACAGTATTGATCTTTCAGTGACAAAATAATCTTTCTCATCACAGCAAATTTTCTATAGAGGTAGAGAATATACATCTGATAATTGTGAAAAAAAAAACCAGGCATGTCATGAGCAAGCTTAAGATTTTCTGATTTTTCATAAGCCTTCTTATATTGTGAGACATAAATTGACGCTAAAACTCAAGTCAGTTCTTTGTGAAAAAATGCCATGAACATTTGAAATGTATCTCTTCCTACAGTGTATGGTATTCCATTAAAGCATCTAAGAGCAGATTCAGAGTTAGTATACATCAGCTTCCTTCCTACAGTATAGGTCTCCCGGTCACTGATTCTCAGCTAATGTTTTAAGCTGAAGAATAGCTTCCTCTAGCCTTAATTGACTCAAAAGTTTATGGTTATACAGTGACTTCTAGGTTGTCTGGATCTTCACTATATACTTCTCATAGATAAACATCAAAAGAAACATGATACACTGAGTTTGAACTTTCACTTTGGAGTCAACAGTTACAGTGTAAGTAAAGAACACACCAAAAACTACTAAAGCTTTCTCAAAAGGGGAATGCTGAATTAAAACAGATTTTGCAGATGATATTTCATTCGTGCAGAATATTTTCTTTCTGGAACTAGACTTCATAGTATCTTACTTCAGTGATATTGAAATGTCTCATCTTTGAATTCACAATTGTGGATTCCAGTTTTTCTGTCAAGGGGTGGTAAAAAGTAAACAACTGTGGCTTGTGAATACTACACAAACTTCATTGCCTACTATTACTTACTGAATTATATCAATATTTGTGTAAAAGAAACAAAGCTAAGCACTAATAGAGTTAAAATACTCTATCTCACAGGGTAGCCACATGTTTTCCACTGTTTTGCAAAGTGTTAGGACAATATATCATTAAGAAATTGCTTTGTCTATCTACAGTAATATTTAGTGTATTTCTGGACTGCTATATAAATAAGAATTAATTTTCTCCAAACTGCAAGCCTTTTAATTTTAAGTAATTTGTTCATGAGTTTGTGTTCATAATGCTCATTCAGTCTTAGAATATGTGTTGATTTAGGCTGGGATAGAGTTAGTTTTCTGCCCAGCACCTAGTATGAAGCTGTGGTTGGATTTGTGCTGAAGCAACGTTGATAACTCAGGGATGTTTCAGTAATTGCTATTCAGTGCTTGCACAGTGTTTTGGCCTTTTCTGCCTCTCACTCCACCCAGTTAGGGGGGTACAAGGGGTTGAGAGGGGACATAGCTGGGACAGCTGACCCCAAGTGACACAAGGCAGAGCCCATACTCTGCTTTCATGCTCAGTAAAAAAGGCTAGGGCAAGGTTGGCTGGGGCAAGGGCTGCTCAGAGCCTGGCTGGGCTTCAGTCATTTGGTGCAGAGGAACTGTTTTCATTTGCATTACTTATCTCTCTTGGGTTTTATTTATCTTCCTTTTTTATTTTTCTTCTCATTAAAAGGTTTTATTTTATTGCAATTATTAAACAGTTCTTATCTTGACCCACGAGTTTTCTCACTTCTACCCTTACATTTCACTTCCCCTGCCCTGCTGGGTTTTGGGAGTAAGTGAGCAGCTGTGTGGGTCTTCACTGTCATATGGGGTTACACCACGACACATAATGCAGCAGACTGATTTCATCACGTACGCTCTCCTCTCCCCACACTTCCCCCCCAAAAAAACCCCTAAACAAGATGAAAGGAAAAGAAGGAAATAAGGAAAATGCAAAGCATAGGATTTTACTTTTAGTGATTATTACTCAAACAACATCATTATAAAATCCTGAATAACTTAGGGAAATCTGTGGATAATATTGCAAAAATCTGCCAAGCAATATAGAGAACAATTAATTAAGTAGTCATTGATAGACTCTTTTGGTTAGTGCTTGTTGCATCCCAGGTTTGGGTTCAGATTAGGGGTTCTGATCTATGTTAGATAGCCGAGTGCTGTGTACCCCCGTGCACCCCCCGTGTTTCTCCCCCCCTGCGGTGGTTCGCTCCGTGTCTCTTACTATTGGAGCTTCAGTCTGCCACTCCTGTAACCACTCCCTGTCCCGTCTGGAGCATTCGGTGTCTGTCACCCTGATCCCACAACCCCGTTTGCCCCGGAGCCTGGGGTCTGCCCCTGTCGCGTCCCCTTTGGGCGCCGTGGTCCACGTCATCACCACGGCACCTGTACCCATTAGGTGGGAGGGCTTCTGCTCTCCTCGTTGATAAAACCCCGCACATCCCAGATCTTGGGCCCATTTTTGTCCACGCAGAGTTGGGGGCAGTTCGCAGCTTCTCCACCACAGCTTCCGCAGCCATTAAAGCCTTTCAGCCTCCCTTGTAGGTGAAGTGGACATTCCTTCCCTCTTTGCCTTCATCCCTCGCATGCGGTGGTAGAAACCACGGCCAGCCCTGCCTGGAATGCGGAATGGAGCCACGCTTGGGAACAAGCAGTGAACCCGGTCTCTGGAGAGAAGCGGTGCCGCTCCAGGCGCCGGAGCTGCCAGGGGCCAGGAGAAAACAACGGAACGCCGCGAGTGCTCAACGTACCACTCTTAAAGAGCACCAGCATTATTAGTAAATACACTGTATCTTATTACAGAATTTTCCGTTACCCTTATTAGGTGGTTGTTACCAGAAGTACTGCATCCCTAGTGAAGCAGCTTCCAAGCAAACAAAAAAACACCCCAAAAACACTGTGCCAGGGTTTTTTTAAAGAAAATTGTAAATTTTCTTATATGAAACCTCTAGGGTTTCCACAAAACAATGAAAATCTCATTATGCAAGTCTTACTGAACTTCTAGGAGGTTTGTTATTTTCAGCTGTTTTTCCCCCCAAAAAACTAATGATCTCAATTTTTTATTCTATGTGTATGATATATTCACAGATTGTCCTATTTTTTGCAGATACCTCATGTGATTACTGATGACAGGAAGAATTCACCTTTTCTAAAAGAATTGAACCAAGTCCTGAATACCTGCAGGTAGGTTATATGAGTGGTTACTTATCCTGAGCTTGCCTTTCCCACTGCCCTTGCTGCTGGCCCAGCATGAGTTTCCTGTGCATCCATGGCTGTGAGCCAAGAGCCTCCCTTGTTTACCGTGCATGTCCTTATAACCTAATTTTTCCATATGTTTTTTTGATTTCCCTTCTTAATTTATTTGTTTTGGTAGTGTTTCTTACCTATGTTAACCACAATGACTGTTGAGGAGGAAATTTAGGAAGATTAAGACTCTGATTTAGGCAACAAGCTAAAATAAGTGCTGTGAATATCCTCTCTCTGTTACTATTATACCCACAAGCACATGAAAGGGAAAGAGAACCTTGAGCTATATATAAGATTTTCAACTTGCCCTCTAATGTGGGTACCATTTTGAATACTAGAACACAAGACTACAATGGGAAAAAATAACACCTAGCTTACTCTGTCAATGAAAATTTGTCCAGGGGAAATTAAAAATTCCTGATGATAGACAGCGCTGTAGTTTAACAGCACTCTTGAACCAGCAAACTGATGGGATGAACCTTTTCCATTTAGTCTGACAGTAGAACATTAATTATAAATTAAACTTTATTAGTGGCTTGTTGCTTGATATGAGAATAGCATTTATAGTTTAACAATAATTAGAAGGTTGAAAACTGTTTTATTCTCTTCAGTGACCATAAAATGGTTAATATTTATTTACTGATTATTTAGCTGATTTAAGGAAGAAGTAAATAGGAGCCTATGTATTCTTTTTCTTTTTTTAAGTTTAGGTGGAAATGTGTTAGGGTTTTTTTTTTTTTTCTTAATAAAGAAATCAATTTACCCAGAAATACTTTTTAGTATAATTTAGCCATTTTTTGTTTTTATATGAAGGATTTAATTTTAAAGAATAGCTCACATGAGAGAAAGCAGAGTCACTGTCATATATTATCTTCTCTGTTTTCAGAGAGCAATAGAACTTTCAAAAGGAGACAAATACATAGATTTAATGAACTGTTTAACTGTACACAGTGTATACTGCTATTGACATCCTGAGTGCTGTGCTAGAAAATCAGGGTAGTGAGAAATTTAAAATTAATTAATATAATAATCTGAAATAATTTAGTACTATGGCTATATTGGCGATAACAAGATCATGTGGCTTTTGGTTTTGTTCTTTTTTTTTTTTTACCTGCAGATAGAGACCCTCAGAATGGCTTTTAAATTTTTTTTTTTTATCTTGGTCTGTCCTATTTTCCCTGGCAAAAGAAGAAATTATTTATTGTTTACAAAATAAAACTGCTCATTTATTTGTGGCATCTTCATAAACCTGAAAAAGTAACTCAGAAAATCCAGGAAAGGCAATTCTACTTAATATTATATCATTTGGAACTGAAAACATAATTTTGATGTTCAGGTGGCTAAAACAAGACTTTTCATGAATCTCTGTGCTTGTATCAAAAGAAATGTTAGTTTCTAATAAATATTCCACTAAAAGCAGATGGCAAGAAAGACAGAGAAATTACTGCCTTGTGGTATGTTGGCTGTAGGAAGGTCTCATACAAATCTCTGTAATAAAAAGTACAAAGGTAACCATCTTTTTTTCCCCAGTTTTTCAATTTTATTCAAATGTATATATAATTATAGTTGTCACAAACAAAATTACCATGGAGAAGAGAAAATAATAAAAATTTTAAAAGGGTGACTGTAAAACTCAAATTGAAGAAATGGTGCTTCTGCAAAGTGGCATTTTCCAGGATACAATTAAGTTTAAAAGGAAAACAAAACAAAAAAAAAAAAAAAAAAAAAACCAAACAAAAAAAAAATGCAGTGGACTCACAAATTTAATGGAAAAATCGTAGGAATTAAATTTAAATAATGCATAATATTTTCAGCATTCAATATTTTAGGAAGAAAATATATTTTAACAAATCAGTTTTAATTAAACTGCCTCATGGTAAACAGTCTCTGAGATCCAAAATAAAAAGATATCTGTCTGAACATGGGAGGACAATAAGTAATATGTCACACACATATCAAGGCCAGCGATGTCTTTTCGTGGAGGCAGCAGTTTTTGCATTTTAGTCAATACCTAATTTCCTCCAGACTAATCAGATTGATTTTTGGGAAGAAATTATTGTAAAAGGTCCACTTTTGTAGGTTCACAGAGGGAAAGGGGTATTTATGCAGTTTTGGAAATAAATGGGAATAATTTCATTGAACGTTTTCATCAGTCTTCTTTACACAAAAGAAAAAAAAGAAGGGATGCACTAAGAAAATCTTCAAGTGAAACAGATCTGGAAGGTTTTATACAGAAAGAAATGTGCACCAAGAAGAATGAGATTATCTCAAAGACTTGAATAGAAACAAAATTAAGTATATTAGTACAAAGTGCAGTGCTAAGTAGTCATGGAGAATTCTGAAGCATTACATTCCCAAATATGCAGAAACTATGAATCATGCCTTTGAAAGAGTCTAATGGAACTGACTTTAAAAAAATTTAAATTATGCATTTAAGATTAATTTTCCTTGCTATTTACTAAGAAAATACTTAAAAGGGAAGGAAAAAGACTGTTACTATATGGAAGGTTATAGAGTCCATAAGGGGGTAAAAACAAAACAAAAAACCCAAAACCACTCTGAAATGGCAGTACGAATTTGGAACTTGTAGATAAAAATTCATGTTAAGGCAGCAAGTTGGAGAACATAGATGAAAGTTTTAGATTCTTATTTAATTTTTTATTATAAAATACAACCCCTTTTTTTGTTGCTTTTTGCAAATTTATTACAGTAGTTATTTTGATAGGAGAGGGGTTATTTTTCTCTAATGTTGTTTTGTGGGGAATATAAATTTTGAACCCTTCTTTGTCCTTGATCATGATGATTTGAGCAGTTTTATACCTTTGTGAAATCTGGCCAAAGACAAAAGATGAAACTCTGTTGTGAGGTGTGTTTTGTTTGCTTTTGTTTCAAGGACGGTAGAGCTCTCCTTTTCTTCTTTTGCTTACTTTGATTTTTGGTTTGTTTCCCCTTTTGTATATCCAGAGCAACTGTCATTTAAATCCCAAAGAATATTGAAATAGAAAAATATGAGGCACTCAAACTTACTGATGGTATATTAAAAATTCTTGCAAGAGGCTGCTACACAAATTCATGGCATTATATCCCACACAAAGCCCTAGAATCCCCCCAAAAATTAATCAAGGATTTTTCTTTTTGTCCCGACATTAATTTAGCCTGTTTATATTCCAGCTGAATGTCTAACTGTGGTGCAGATATACTTTGTTTTGCTTCCAAAATTCACTGATCACACAGCAGCATTAGGTTGCCCAGTCAACCCACTACTATGGTTAGAGGTTTTTATTGTAAAATCATGAGACAGAAAAGAGATTGATATGGCTTTCCTGATCTTTGTGGTTTGGTTTGGGAGGCTTTTTTTTTTTTTTTTTTTTTAACTATTATTTTTTTCCTTACTTTTTTCCTTCAACTATTGTTTTTTTTTTTGTTATTGTCAAGGAATAGTCATCTGAATCTAAGAGTAAGGGTGTGCTTACTATCCTTTCTCTGCATCTAACCAATGAATACATACACCAAATTATAGAATTATCAGGGTTGTAAGAGACCTTCAAGATCATCATCAACCCAACACCACCATAAACACTCTTCAACCATATCACCAAGTGGTACATCCTGATACCTCTTGAGCACTTACAGAGTGGTGACTCCACCAGCTCCCTGGCAATTAATTCCAAATCCTGCCCACTCTTTGTGTGAAATTTTTTTTTTAATATCTAATCTGAATCTCACCTGATGCAATTTAAGGTCTTTTCATCTTGTTCTATCACTTGAGACATGTCAAAAGAGACTGCCCTCCACCTGGCTATGACCTCTTTTCAGGTGGTCATAGAGAGCAATGAGGTCCTCCCTAAGCCTGCTCTTCTTCTGATTAAGCACCCCCAGCTCCTATAAGTGCTCCTTGTAAAACCTGCACTCCAGACCCTTCACCAGCATTATTCCCACTTCTCCGGATTTGCTCCAGCCCCTCAATGTCCTTTTTCTGAAGTGAGGGGCCCAGAATTGGACACAATATTTGAGGTGTGGCCTCACCAGTGCTGAGTATACTGACACACTGGCTCATATCCAGCTGGCTGCTCCACACCGCTTTCTGCTGAGCAGCTCTAAAACCACCCTTCCTTGAGCCCATAGAGATATATGGCATTGTTGTGACACAAGTGCAAGACCTTTTGAACCTCACACAGTTCTCCTCAGCCCAGCCATTCAGCTTGTCCAGATCCCTCTGCAGAGCCTTCCTACCTTCCATTAGAGCAGCTCTCGCACCCAAATTGGTGTCTGTGAACTTACTGAGGATACACCCCATCCTCACCTAATTGTTGATAATGATTTTGAACAGAACTGGCCCAAGTACTGAGCCCTGGGGAACGCCACCAACTGGGTTTTACTGTATTCACCACTACTCTCTGCACCTGGCCATCAAGCCAGGGTGTTTATCCAGCAGAGAGTACACCTGTCCAAGCCATGAACAGTAAATTCATCAGTTCCATTAGTTATCAAATCTTTCATATTTTCTGCAGAACTGATTTTTCAAGGAGAAAAATTTGAAGGGGGATTGTTTCACACTTATCTGTAATTCCTTGTAGTGTGGATACAAAGGACATGAAACAAAGAACTCTCAGTTTGAAAGCAGTAGGTTTGTAGTGTTTATTCATCTCCAATAGTAGAGAGGCTATTCCCACAAAGTTCAATTGTTTAATTTTGTTTAATTTTGCTTTGTTTTAGATCTGGAACTCTGTAGAGTTTATCATAAAGAAAACTAAGTAACCATATTTATTTTGTGTTGATGCACCTTTTTTTCACATATGGAATAAGTGATTTGTTCTAGAATAAGCAAGGAATCATTGGTACGCATATGTTTGTGTAAAGCAGCATTTACATGACTTCTATACTTACTAGATCATTACATCTCTCTCCACAAATAGACAAATTTGCAATTGCCTTGTTATCATAATTCCTCCTGCTCTCATAAAATATTTTTTTAAAAATCAGTCTTTTGATTACTTTCTTAAATTTCAGTTTATAGCAATAATGAAGTCAGTAGCAAGTTGCCAGAAAGGGTACTTATTTTTCATTAAAATATTCTTACAACATGAAATATTTCTGCTCTCCAAAATAGTTCTATAAGTTTTTTTTAAACATCTCTACTTCTTTTGTATTGAATTGGTAAAGAAACTGTAAACCAGTGAATTGATAAATGATAGTGAAGCCAGTTGCTGTCAAGAATTATTATAGCATTATTTATGTGACTTTTCAAAGCTTTTGTTACCTTCCATTCAATGTTATTTTCTAAATAAATTACATTTTGGCCTACAGATTATTTCTCACACAGCTAATTTCATATGAACAAAGGTGGTTTCTTTGAGTTCTGATGGTAAAATTATGGAAGAAATATTTGAATTTCATTTATTTGTTCAATATTTCTGAAATATTTTATATACAGAAAGATATTTTTTTTTGGCATACACAGCTTTATTCTCATACACTCTTAATGTAATTATATTGAATGAATTTTTACAGTAATTATCTTCTGAAGAACATTCCTAATACAATATATTTTTTGAAATAATTTTCTAAAATTGAAACCAAAAAGACATCCATAATGGTCTAGTTCACAAATTGCTGTGTTAAGAGTTTCCATTTAAGTAAATTGCCTAAGTGCATATCATTTTAAATCTAATTGTCACTCTTATAACACTGAACTGCTTTGATACCAACTATTTATAAGTTCAACATACCTACTTCACAGCTTTGTTTGCTCTATTTAGTAATTTACAGTATGTAAGAGCTGGCAGTATCAAACAGTGATGGAGCACCATGACAGCAACAGCAGCTCAACATTTTACTATAGTGAGTTTCCCAAGAGAAGAGAGACAAGCAGGTAAGCTCATGTAGAAATTAATATTGTAGCCATGACTCACAAGCTGATCACTGATCTAGAGTAAATGGAGTCCATGACAGTTCTTTTGGTTGAAAGACTGGGACTATAGTTTTTTAAGACTGAGTTGCCACAAAATATCAACCGTAAAATTAATAAATGATTGAACATTGCAACTTGAAATAATTTAAGACTGTTTTGTTTATTTTTGGTTTGAAGTTTTAGATCACTTTAGTCACTAAAAGACTATTAAGTAGTAATTAGAAGCATTTATGAATTGTGTCAATTCATCCATATCATCTGAAATTTTTTGTTTCACCTGAAATTAAAATGAAGTAAAAATCATAAAGATTTCCAAGTGTTTAAACAAATGGATATTTTCATCTACTTAAAAGGGCAAATTAAAAAAAAAAGTACCTAAGCATTGGATTTGTATTATTAATTGTAAAGTTGATTTAGTTTTTCCTCTCATCATTAAAAAGTATAAAAGTAAGTGGATCATCCCAAAGTATCAGGCGACCAATATTCACAGTCCAGAGCAACCTATTGACTGAGTACCACAAGGAAGGATGAAAACTTGAAGTTCAAAGCTAAGCTGGTCTAGGAAGACAATGAGACTGTCTCACAGGAGGTGAAACTGCTGCAGTCAATGCCATCAGGCATCTGAGAGAAGTCACTGACAAGTGGACATAAAACACAACGCCTCTTCACCAGACTAGTTCAAGTTAAAATACCTTATCCTAGGAAGGTTAGGAGACTTTTTGTGGTTTATCCAAAAGCCAAGTGTTTTAGACTCCTCAGCTAGTATCAATTATTTCTCCCCCAAATGATTCACAGCCATATGTTTTATTTGTTAAGTGAGATGTGGTACAATTATAATATTGTATGTTTGGTGAGTTTCTAGTTTTAAAATGTTCAAATTATTATGTTTTGCGTGGCATATTTGAATATGCATTAAACATAGAATT
Organism: Vidua macroura; assembly: GCF_024509145.1. NCBI lineage: Eukaryota > Metazoa > Chordata > Aves > Passeriformes > Viduidae > Vidua > Vidua macroura. The sequence goes on from NC_071574.1 coordinate 54,007,163, forward strand.
AAAATCCAGAGACTTTTTCCCCACAAGCCCATATAAAAACACTCCAGTTGCTAAGAGATAGAACTGAGGGCTTTTTGTTTGCTTGTTTGTTTGGGGTTTTTTATGCCCTGGTTTAATGAAATGGCTTTTGGCTAAAAGCACCTTTGAATTAAATTCTTCCTTTTGCAGACATATTATGTTTCCTTTTCTTCTTTTAATGGACTTCTTAAAGGAGTTTTCCATTTGTGCTGAAAGAAAATCCTTTGCATGTTCCAAAGCAAATAGTATTTCTTTTATAAAATTTTATCAGAGAAATAAAAGGTTTTACCTGATTACTTTCCCTTCAATGATTCTGTTTATCAGTTAAAACACACTACCAGTAACTGAGACAATGTTTCAAGTGGCATATGACTCTTGAAAGAATACTGTGCACAGTCAGTATGGTACACAAAATATAACTGCTCTTGAAACAAGAAATTATGTTTTAGCAAAGTTTTATTTGGAGGAATTTGGAAATACTCTACTGATGGTAAAACTAAAATAATTTTCTGAAACCATACTTTAGTCTACTCCCAGAAAATTGTAGTATTTCCCAAGAAATGTTACAAGAGTGTAAGAGAAAGATAAAAACTCCACTGCAAGCTTATTTTTGTCTTTACATAATGGATTAATTTATTTGTAAAGCCTTGCTATTTAGAAACATTCTGAAAATTAGTATCTGTGCTATATTTAGGGAAGGTACTATGACTTGCTAGAGGTGGACTAACACTTTATGGATCATTTCACATATACTGTGGCTATTTTCAGGGAAAAGAAACAATGCAAAAATCTAATTCTATCTCCTTCAAAAATCTAATAGTGGGGTTTTCGACTCTTCATAGGATCTCACTACAAAAACTTAGTGATATGTAGATGAATGAGCAGCTAGACTATTTTATAAAATTTTTCACTGCTTTTCTTTGTGTTGTTTGTGTTCTTTGTATTCAAATTATGTCAACCTTATGGGTGAGCGGAATAATGTTAAACTCATAGACATTTCAGGTTAGGAAGCTCATATTATAAGCAAATATATTATTGTATTGTATCACATATTTTCAAGGCGAAGACATAATGCATGTACAAGGTTTGTTGACACTACCAAAGACATGAGCAAAACAAGGAGCAACAACGATCGTGTTCTCCTGTGAGAGTGTTGGTATTATTGATATCCATAGTAGCACCAAGGTCAGTAGTGTCATATGATAAAGATGCTAGATAAAAACAAAGATTTTAAATTATAATTTGAGCAAAGTGAGATGTGAGCTGGTGTAAATAATCAGTTAAAGTCAGTTGCAAACAAAATAAATATATATCCCCTGTCTAAATCCAGCTGGTTACACTGACTGACGCAATGCCAGACTTTTTTTTTTTTTCTGAGGATACATCTGGAGAGTGTTTGGCATTTTGCATGTTTTAACTTAAGTACTAAAAAACTAGATAAAAATTAGTACACTGTGTAAGAGTTTTAAAGAAATTGTGAGAACAGCTTATGTCCATTACTCATTGGAAATCTGGTATAATTCAGACTAAGAAGCAATGGGATTCAGAGATTAGCTACTTTCAGTAGATATGCAGATGAATGTAAAATTCAGAATGACATTTACTTGTTTTTTTTCTTTTTTGCAGTTAATTTTAGGAGTGATTGCTTAACAATTTTATTAAGTTGTTACTACTAAGGTAATTTACTGCTTTTTTCAACTTTTGTGAATAAATGGCATCTGAAAAATTGCTGTGATAGAACTGTTTAAATAGTGATCAGGTCAGTTTTAAACTCTAAAATAAACTTTACCAAACTTATAAGTAGCAATACATCCCATGGTATTTCTATCTTTCTTCTTCTTTCTTCTTCATGCTTGATTCTTTAATGTTATTACTTTCCCTCTCAAAAAAAAAGGACCTTAAAATTGCATTTTGATGCAGGTTTTCCTGTATTTCTTCCAATTTATTAGTCGGAATATATATATTTGCATTCCTTGCATTTCTCTTGTTCTAGGTTTTTCAATTTTATGTTACTTAGATGCCTCCCTTGTGCAACTCCTTTGCCTTCTTGGTTGTCAAGCTGCTCATATGCCCCTGCAAAATGCTAATTTATGTGTGTCACAGGGCTCTTCTTCTTCTACAAAATAATAATCTATAACATATGTATAGATGTTATAGATAGATTGTTATGTTTTGCTAATTTTTTCTCTGCATATTTTTTAATACACCATCCTCAAATGGGAGATTTCTGTGTTAGATATACCATCACAATCGATACAGCTTAGTTATCTATATTTACCAAATGCTAGTTACTGAAAAGCTAGTGTGGAGACAATATTTGCTGGTTCACTGAGTAAACAGAGATAAATGTGGATCATTTGCTAAAGTTAAAAGTGTCACTATTTGCTATAGTGACAATTTGCCTTCTGACAGCAGAGATGGCTGCATATGGGGGAAGTGTTCTAAAGATGTGTGGATGTGGAACGTGGGGATATGGTTCAGTAATAAACACAGTGGTGTTAGGTTAATAGTTGGGCTTGATGATCCTGGAGCACTTTCCAACCTTAATGATTCTGTGATTATATGTAAATATTGTTGCATATTTTTTTTACTATTTTATAAAGCATACATATACTTGAAGTGCTTTTCCCCATCTTTTATTTTTCCCGTCATCTTTTGTTTTCATTTGCCCTCTTTTATAAAATGCTTTATCTGAAATGTTTATACTTATTTGATGAGGTCCTAGCATTTTGAAAAGATTTAGACTCAGAAAGGGTATTTTTGAAAAATATTAAAAATTATTTGTTCATCTTTCATATGGTTATTTTAAAGTCACTATAACCTCCTTAGTATGTAATTCTAAATGTTGCATCTGCATTCTCTAACTCATGTACTGCATAATGCAAATGGATAAATAAATTAGTGATAATTTTCCCATCAGTATTATACGGTAGTCAGCCAGAAAAAACCTCTATTGTTGGTCTGCACTTAAGACCACTAGTAATTTGAAAAAAAAAAATTAAATATCTGTGTTCCATTTACTTTGATGGCATATTGTACAGGCTGGGAACCCTGGGAAGCTTAATTAATGCCTTGTGTCATGAACTATGACAAACAGTCTTTTACAATATATAGAACCTATATTACCTTGATAGTCTTCATCACAATTACATATCTTACACAGTATTTTTTTAAAATCCTATTAAAAACACAATGAATGGACCTCAGCGGGGTACACTGGTATTATCTTTGCTAAATAAAAATTCAGAGCAGAATATTTTCAACAGTTTCCAGATGTTTTGTGTTTATACTCCTGTGTGCATGTGTGTGTGTGTACATTCATTAATGTTTAAGTAAAAGATAATTATTCCAGTGAATCTGAGTGTGAGAGTATGGAGTCTCCTTGCAACCCCAATTTCAGTGGGAAAAGAGCTTTTTTCCCTGATAGGAAATGTTGAGCACTCTGCCAAAATAGGGCATCATATGTAACACTGCATAAAGAAGAATGGACGTGGGTATTTACTGCCTAAGTAAAACCTAAAGATTTTTGATCTCTGTAGAGTAAAATTCCAGATTATATATCAAAGGTATCTACTTATTATCAGACCAGATTCTCTGCACAACTGATCTTTCTACATTTTGTTCTAATTGAGGCAATAGTGCATGGTTCTGTCTCTGCTGTGTTCTCCAGGTTATTTTGCAAGTGTGAAATTATGGCTTCAGCTGTTTTAAACATCTCTTATCCCTATTTTCCATTCCAAAGGAATTAAATTCCTCTTTCAATCCCTTATTGTGCCCTGCCATGTCATATTCAGCATTAGATCAGGGAATCATTTGAAAATTAACTGAGGAAAGAAAGCAAAAAATGTTAATTTTTCAGGCTGATCAGTTAACTGTTGACTATGTTGATCAGCCACACAGATATATCTGCTTTTGGAAAGTGGTAAGCACATTGGAACAACAAAATTAAAGGAAGATAAAGAAACATTGAAAGCTGCCATTTTTTTTTTAAGTTAAAGGAATACATGCTCAGATTTTTGTTAAGTTTCAAATTTTCATGCTGTTTTCATATTTTGGAAAATTCTTTGAGATCAAAAGAATAAGAAATATATTTTCACAGTTAAGTGACTTTTCTTGAAAAAATTAATGCTGTCAGTTATTATATGATATATAGTGGAATTCTTCCCCCCCACCCACAATTGATTGTGATTAAAAAAAAATAAATAATACTAGATTAAAAAAAAATAAATAACACTATTTCTAAATAAGCTGTCATCAAATCTTTATTGCAATTTACATCTAAAATCAATCACTGTCATAAATGTCAAAAGGTACAGAAGTATTATAACTTATAAAAATAATATCAGAAAAAAGTCCTGAATATTTGAAAGGAAAAGTAAATAACTTTCACAATAAAATGTCACTCTGTTATATTAATTTCTGACACTCAGGAGACAGTGTTAAAAGCCTTCCTGAAGTCCAGGTAGAAAATATCCACTGTTTTTTCCTTGTCTACCAAGCTAATAATTCAATCACTGAAGTTTATCAGATTGGTCAAGCAAGCCTTCAACTTCATGAGTGCATGTCAACTACTCCTCATCACCTTCTTGTCTTTCACATGCCTGGAAATGGTTTCCAGAATTAGCTGCTCCATCACCTTTCCAGGTATTGATTGAGGTGTGCCTGACAGAACTGTAGTTTCCTGGGTCCTCTTTCTTGCCCTTCTTGAAGCCAGGAGTATCTTTTGCTTTTCTTTAGTCCTCAGGCACACCTCAGTGGCCATGGCCAGTCTGGGGTTATGGACCATGGCCTTGCAATAACATCACCTACTTCCCTTGGTGCTCCTGGCTGCATCTCATCAAGACCCACAGACTTATGTAAGATTACTCAGCTTGAGTATTTCCTACCTAATCCTCTTCTACCAAGACTATATCTCCCTAGTATTACTGGTAAAGTTACAGGAAAAGAGGCAAAGAGGGAATTAAATACCTGATCCTTTTCTTTGTCCTGTGTTGCTTATGCTCCTACCCTGTCCAGCAGCAGGCTCACATTTTCCTAGTCTACCTTTTGCCTGTTATGTGCTTCTAGAACCTCTTATTTTTGCCCTTGCTGTCCCACTTGGATGGTTTCAGTATCAGCTGCAAACTTATGATTCATCAGAAAAAAACACCGAACTGTGAGATTATAGCAAAGCTTTTATACTTTTTAGTGTTTCCCTAAGGAGTCTCTTGAAACAAACAGGAAAAAAATTAACTTACGCCACAGTGAAACAGCATTTCATTTCAGAGTTCAATTATTTTTCAGCTTAAAGAGCAGGTAAGAGAGCTCTGAGTTCACTAATGTGTGACATACCCAAACTGATGAGTTTAGGTTTCAGTTAACAGAGGAAAATATTGTCACAGTATCTAAGTAATCTGTGAATGGCTGAAGTAATTATGTAATACCTTTTACTTGTTCTAGTGCAAGCATTTTATGTCACTATTTCCAAATTTCCTCATATCAAAATTATGAGAGATTAGTTTTAAAAAGTCTAAGCTAAAGTTATTTTCTTGCTATCTCTGGAAAATGGCATAACATTTCTTTTCTTGCTTTTGGGAAAGTCTACTGCGGCGTCTACCATGATGTCTCAGAGATGACAGGGAGTAGTCTAGTAGAAATTGCTTCATTCCCTTGGTCCCCTTTGCTATCTACTCCCATGGACCTGTGCATACCCAGTTTGCTGCAGTATCCCTGAATTAATCTTCCTATCTCATGAATAGTACTGTAATCCTTTAGACTCTGCCACTAGGCAATGTGAACCTGAAACATTTCAGAAGCAAAATTTCCACTAAAGGCAGTACTGACTGCCTCACCTTTTTCTGAGTCCATTGTCAAGAATTCTTCTGCTTTTTTTTTGCAAGAGAATAGAATTGACTTTAGCTTAAGCTTTACTTCAGCTGTAAATGTAGAAGCCATATTTTAGCTTTCTGCATCCCTTCATTTCCAAGTTCAGCAGAGGTCTGCCTTTATTACATCTTTGAATGTCTGAGTAATGTTTCTGTGTTCTTCCTGTGCTCATTGAATGTTTTCTGTGAAGGTACTGAACATTTGCTGTTCACTTAATAATTAATTAACATTGGAAGATCTTTTCTTTGAATGCCATTTCCTTGTCTCTTTCCTAGCTCCTACCATTCTTCACTTACAGGTGCGATTTTACAACCTTACACATATCTGTAGTATTGTTCCCTATTTCACATCAGATGAATAGTCCTCTAAAACATGAAGAATCTACCTTACAGAGGAAAAGACTTGCCCATTACAAAGACAGGAGAGGATCTGAAAGTTTGGATGAGAAATCGATACTTGCATCGTCTTTCCCTTCCTCATTGCAGTGAAAATAGGGTAACAATATATTTAGGAAGTCTATTTTTCCAGGGTAGAAACCAAAGCTTTGTCATGACAGAAAGAATGCAGTGATGCTTAGAAAAGTGAAATCATGACGGTTTTCTACTTGAAAATACCTAATGTTGGGTGTATCATCATAATTATTTATTTTAAAGCCAGAAATTTTGAAAATATGTACGAAAGACCTTGCTTTCCTTAGAAGGAATTAAATTATGTGAGGAGGGATTTAAGGTGATTTTTTCTAAGGCAGTGTGGATATATTTAGAGATTCTGAAGCACCCAAGTGAAAGACCTACTTTTTGAAATACTGTTGTAACAGCTGCATATGCTAGCACAAATAAAGTATAACCTTGCAATGAAATATGTGCGACCATAGTTTTAATGATCAGTTTCTTTTCATATTTGGGACGGAGTTCTGAATGTATCTATGTACTCATTTCAACGCAAAGACAATGACCTCAAACCCCAGCCACATATTTACCTTCAGGATGAAGTGTTTCATAAAATGAACATTATTTCTATACCTAACATACAGATATTAATACTTGTGTATCAGTTTGCAAGTGTAATCAGTAGCCATTTCAACACAACAGCTCAGTTCTAGTTATAAGTATTTTTTTCCTCCTGTGGGCATTGATCTTATGCTCATGTCCATGTTGAAAAACTGAAGAAACTAAAATTTTAGAAAAAAGAATGCCTAATGAAACTCCTGTTTCAAAAGCAATCTTTGAATAACAGATATATTTTGACTACAATCATAAATTCCAGGTCGCACTTCAGTCTACCTTAATGACTCATATGACTGAATATATTTTTTACCTAAGAATGTGAGACTGCAAATCTACTTTTTACCAGTTAAAGATTCTTTAAGACAAAATTTTCTGTTTAGTCAGCTTTGAAAAGCATCTGTCTTAATTAAAGTTATTCCTTTCCCCTCTTGATACTCCTTTTCCCCTCTGCATGAAAACAAGCATAATAGATTAAGGCAATATCTGCTGGTTCAAGAATTTATTAAGGAAGGGGAAATGAGAAGCTTTAGTGTAAAAAGAAAAAGGAAATGAAATTTTTTTCCCTCAGAGATCTCTAATATGAAATTACAATATATATGGGCATGGCAGAAATTTTACAGGACAGCAGAAATTTGAGAGGACCTCTCAAGAGCTGGTCTCCAGTTTGTCCTTCAAAGACTTTTGGCTAAAACTTCATTTTTCAATACCTTTAATTTCCTAAAACGAGGGAATATTTTAATGTCACTGCAATTGGTTATTCATGCCAATAACAATGGAATATTGTTACAATACAACAATGTGTAACAATAAAGTGTAACAATGTCTGCAATAAAGTGTTAGCATTTACCCCATTTCTTTCTATCATCTCAGCTGAGTAAAAAAATATATATTTCCTAGGTGATAAAAAGAAATCTACTGAATATAATTCCTATCTTAATTTCTTTCTTTAGTACATATTTGGACAAATGTTTAAAATAATTTTTAAAAAGGCCATCAGATTTTTTCTTTAGCTGCTGATTCTGTGAGGTTTTTTTATTTATAATGCATGTATCTGCGTATGTATGTATGTGTGCTTGAATATGTAAATAATGCAATATCTCTGCCTTTGATTTAATACAAAAAAATGTTCAGCAGGTCAAACTAGTCACACACAAAATAAATTAAACTCCATAAACATAAAACTAGCTACAAATAATTACCTTAAACTTTAGATTTTAAAGGCTTACATCTTTTTAATGACTTTTTAAAGTCCTTAAATCTTAAAATTCCAGAAGTTTACAATGTTCAAGAAAGTAAGGCAGAGCTTAAGAAGATTAAATCCACCAATTCAGGAGGCCCATAGCTATGTGTAAAAATGTAACATTTGTAATATAAGGCAAATATAGAAGAAGTACAGCTTTAAAAATAATCATTATACATTATGCAAAATTAAAGGAGTAATTAAGTAAAAGGTAAGTTTAGGTATTCTAATAGTTAAATGTTCTATGTTTTCCCTAACATGTTCTTCCTTAATTTCTGCTATGTCGAATGGTTAGTTCTTTGAAAAGTTTTGGGGGTTTATGCGGCTTTTTAGAAACAAAAAAGTACATATCATGTAAATTTTTATTTCAGAGAGACTGAAAATACTGTTGCTATTTTTCAAAAGAAAAAAAAAAGAACACATAAAAGATTATGTTGCAAAAAGAACTTTTTCTGAAACTGGAAATTCTATTTAAGAAGGATGATCTAGAACAACATTCAGGGTAATACTCTTTTAAGAAAGTATTCTCAAAAATCATGGTGGTCTTTAACACAGATCATTGGTGAAATTCTCTAGTGTAGATGACAGTTAACACAGATCATAACAATGGGAAAGAATTCCAATCATTTTACTAGTTTTGAATGTGACTTTAAACAAAAGCTTTAGGAATGTAAAAAAGGTCCTTCGCTCAGTAAAATTTTTGTACTACCAAGAATGTAATAATTACATAGTTACATCTACAGAGGTCTTTATTGCAAATCTTTTTTTTTTTCATTTGCTTTATTTCCAGTGCATGCTGGGTTGCCCAGTTGAGTGAAAGCAAGTCATAAATCATCGGCTTACTGCCACATTTTCCCAGAATTTAACCTGAAAGCAGTTAGCAGAGTCTTGGCTCTCCTAAAAGCTTCTGAACAAAAATGTGTTTCCTTGTAAACCAAGAAATGACAAAGCTTTTAAATCTGAAAGCTTTCTACCAAAAAATGTAATGTTTCCCCTTTGTGAAGACCCAATTTAAAAGAGATAGCATGCAAAACAAAACAAAACAGAACAAAACCCTAACCTGTTTAGTAACAAGACTAAAATAAATGACTGCTTTTGGTAATATCATTTAATCTATACTAGTTTTCATACTTCTTTTCATCAGAAGCCATTTTATTCCTCATTTGTAAATGTAAGAACTTCCACTGACATCAAGAAAGCTTTCTTGAAGGAGGAGCACAGGATTTGAACTCAAGTTTTTGAACTCATGTTTTAAAATATACCCAGTTTTTCGGGACCAGCCATATATAGGGTGTATACGCATTGACTCAGAGAAAAATATCTCTGTTGAATTTATTTCACCTTCAAACAGTGCTGACTTGTTAATGATTAGCCATTCTATTGCACATTATCTTAATCTTTCCATACCTTTATTGCTAATAAGTTGGAAAAGACATGATAATTATTTTAAATCTTCACTCTCATCACTTACTGATAAATATATGGGTTTAAGATAAGAATGTGTCCTTTAATTTCTTATGCAGAGGGAGTACAAGAAACAGTAAATATGTTAATGCAGCATGTAAACATATGTAGATTTATTTCAATGTTGATTAAGAAATTATTCTAGTATTTATTAAGTAACTTAATGCAATCAATTATTAAAAATCCAAGCGAATAAACGGAGAAGAGTGTTTTTCCAGTCTCATCATGATGAACATTTGGTGATTAAGAACAGCTTTCGTTCTTTAGATATTTCTTTCATTCCTCTGCCCCCTAGATTCCTTTCACTGGGTTCAGCTGAATTTAGGGCTGTAAAGTATGTTTGTATCCAGTCTATCCTGTTAGGTATAGAAATTTCTTTGCATATGGATATGTTAATTACATGTTTGATTGTAGACTATACTTGTATTACACAAGGCTAATAAAAAAATGATTCAAAATTTTAAAACATACTCTCAGAATGCATTCCACTCACAAATAAAAATTAATTCAGATGCTGAGCATGCTTTAATCCACACTGTCAGTCAGGATTATAGGGGCCAATAGACCAACTATGTCCTGAGGGTGCGAACTGGAACAGATCAATCAATTTACAGAGCATTGGCAAAGGTTGAAAAGCTGGTGCTGAAAATCTTTGTTGAAGAAATGACCAACCCATCAGAGATTACAGATTTAAGCCAAGATTGATGGTTAAACCTTGCAAATTAAATCTTCTTCAAATGTGCTCTGACTGATTATAAAGCTAATTTAAAGGCATCACTCCACAGCACTTTCTTAGAACAAGATACTCATTAAACTTCTGGTGTTAAAAAAAATCTCTCTGAGGTCTGTTGCTAGTAGCAAATACATTAGTGTTTTCATTTGTAGATTATTTTTAAAAGGTCTCTGTTGGCCAATTTCTTTTTATTTAAGCATTTACTATAGTGAACTTACATTATCAATAATTACTTTCATATACTTAACACAACAGAGGGTAAAATGTTTTTTGCCCTTTGAGCATGCAGCAGAAGCTCTCTACTAGCTCAGCAACTTTCTAAAGGGTTCACAAGAAAGCTTTGATTATGTAATAAAAAGAAAGTTCTTCTAAAGAAGGGGATGTGACTATCAGTTAAGTTGAGTTTGGTTTAGTTGCCCTGCTGGCAGCTAGAAGCCATGCAGCTGCTCATTCACTTCCCCTCCCATCTGCCCCAGTGGGATGCAGAGGATGATCAGGAAAGAAAAGAAAATTGAACTTGTCAATTGAGATAAGAACAGTGTAATAACTGAAACAAAGTTAAAATAATGACAATAACAGTAACAATAACAATAGCTATTATATTGTTAATAATAGTAACGACATTGTTAATTATAGTAATAGTAGTAATAATAATAAAATTGCTACATCTACTAATGATAATAACTGTAATAATTGTAATAAAAAGGAAAGGAAGAAAGGGAGTTGAAATCTAAGAGAAAAAAATTATATACTTTAGAACTGATCACCACTCATTGACCAATTCCTAGTCTGTCCCCAAGCAGCGATTGGTCCACTTCTGAGTAATTGTATGCTGGGAATGGCATTCTATGTTATGGAATATCTCTTTGGTCAGTTCAGATTATTTGTCCTGGCCATGCTCCCTCACAGTTTTTTGTGCACCTCCTCAATGGCAGAACACAAGACACTGAAAGCCCTCAATTTATAGTAAGCTCAATTTAGCAACAGCTAAACCAGCAATGTGATATAAACATTATTCTCACACTAAATCCAAAACACAGACCTGTACCAGCTACTAAGAAGAAAATGGATTCTGTCCCAGTTGAAACCAGTATAATGGGACAAGAAAATTTCACTAAAGAAGAGAAATTAGGATATCTGAAACAATGCAGTAACACACAAAACTCTGCATTTTTTTTAGGGAATAAGGAAAGGAGTCAATTGACTCAAAAATAGCAGGTAGAGATAGGGTTAAAAATAGAAAAAGAGAGAGATTGGAAAAGGAAGAAAAATGGGCTGTGTGATGAGACAAAAAAAAAGCCAGGCATAAAATCCTTCAAAAATATGCAGAATTTTAAGCAAAATCAAGAAGAGCCCTTTATCTTTCTGGACCAGGAGTCTTGGTAGTTATGCAAGTATGTAAAAGAAAATACAGGCTCCGATAGTCAGTGTGTTGGGTGTGGTTCTGTTTGTAAGACACATTATCCCATAAATTGCATCAATAATAAAGTATTGCATCATTTCCTTGATGTAAGCAAGAATTTCCCTTTATGAGTTTGTTTATAGATAGTTGGGCTGGGTGGGAATAGTTAAAAGGAAGTTGAGGGCATTAAAAAAGAAACTTAGAAGATTGAAGATTAGAAATGAGTGCCATTATTAGCAATTTGGAATGCTGAATTACAAAATCTTAGGTCTTGTAAAGCAGGGTTGATGGCAGAAAGATTTTCTTCTGTGCAAAACTTAAAAAAAGAAATTAGAAAATATGTTCAACATCATATTTTAAAATTTATTATTTCAATTTTTCTCAAATTGAAACTCTATCAACTGAATAAAAAGCTAAAGAAATCTAAGCTATAGATAGGCCTACAGAAGATTGTGGAAGCTAGGTTATGCAACCTGAATTTTAAATTCCATCTTGTTAATTGAAAGTGTAAGAAATGTGTTAAGAGAACAGGCTTTAAAGCCTTAAAATGTTAAATAAAGTGATTTATTTTTGCTAAAAAAAATCATAGCAGGAAAAAACCATAATCTATGTAAGAGGTGGCAGGGCAGGGAATAAAAGAAATAAACTGATTTTGTGTGTAAGGGATATGGCATCTTTGCAACAGACTAAAGAGTCTGCTTTGTTTCAATGTTTCTGCATGTAGATTCAACTCTGACGTAATGCTTAATGGAAATAATTTTTAAAGTATTTAGATATATTTCTTTAGTTCATTACTTCAGTTTTTATAGCCTACATCAATGTATTGCAGCCTTTCATCACCTGATCCTTTACGGAACAAGTGGTTTCTCAGGCTGCTTCAGAACTTGAAGGCCTGGAAAGATTTTTTGCTGTCGTTCTTGAAGTTATTCTCACTAAATAGGATTAACCCATTTACTGTATCACAGAACCAGTTCTCACTTCCAAATTGCTTTCTGCAATAGTTAGTTTCTCATTTGAACACAAATAGCTTGAGAGTTACCTGAAGAGGAAACAGAGCTATATTACTTTTAAGCATTAAATAAGCCTTATTGTAAAAAAGTTTTGTTCTTATTTCTCAAAAAAAAAAAAAAAAAAAAAAAAAAAAAAAAAAAAAAAAAAAAAAAAAAGTACTAGCTATCAATTTATACATTTATTTCACCTCTAATATAAGTTTCCCAAGGAATCAAGTTATATCAAAACCCCAAAAAAAAAAAAAAAGGAACATTCTAGCTGAGTTCCCACAACAAAAAATGTCCCTTATGAATGAACAGTCAAAACCTATGGATGTAACATGAGATTATCCTCAATCCAATATACTGCATTCAACACAAAAATGGGATTTATAGAAATGAGGTGGGTGAAACAAAAGAGTTAAGCCCTTGAAAAAAATTGTTACAGAGGAAAGTTTTATCCATTTTCTTTCAAAACATGTGTGTGATAAGTACTTGTTATCTGTTGTCTGTGTGATTTCAAGAAGAAAGAAAAAAAGAAATTTATATTAACTGTAATTTTTGTTCTTTTCTATGCATAGTTTTCTTTCCTACCCTGGACAGGAAAAGAGTTCAAACACAGAAAACTTTAAGTGCTGATGCTCAGAATTCCCCAAAGACCAATTTGTGTGAGTGTTACAGAGCAATGAAGGTTACTGTGGAGATTATGTTTACACATACGCTTACGTCTATTCTTCATTGAAGTAGATAAACCGCAGCACCAAACACAGTGTTTAAGAACAATTCTTTGCAGAGTCCAAGGAAGAGGAATCTGCTGTCTGTGAAGCTTTATGAGAAATCTGTGGCTACTGATGAGTTTTCAAAAATAAGACTAACTTCTGCTCAACAGAGACACAAAAATTCAGTTTCACAAATCAAATCAGGCTCTACTGTAAAAATACCAACAAAGACATAAGTTTGCAAGTTTGACTTTGGGCCAAATAATAGAATCAATAAAAAGAAAGATGAAAAATGTAGCTTTCAACAAAGCTCTTTAGCAAAAGAGCTCTTTTTAGAAAAATTAACACCTCAGTATAGCATAAAATTTTCATAAATTCTCAAAATTGAAAACCTTATGCCTAGAAGATTGAACACCCTTATGCTTAGGCGAAACTTAAGAACGATTACAGTTCTTAGAAAATAAGCCAATAACATGCTGTAGAATTAACATTTTGAATGTCTTTTAAAATAAACCATATGCTGTACTTCAACTGGCAAAATTAGAGATGTTTAGATTTTAGATGTCCTCAAACCTGCAACTTCCTCTGATCTCATGGGTTTGTTAAAAGCACCTTAAAATCCATACTGTTGCTCTCTAGTGCTACAAAGATAAAGCTGATCAGAAAAAGAACCCCAACCCTCAGTTATTTCCCTTATTTTATTAAACATTATAAAATAAAATATGATATCCAAATGAAACCACGCTGAAGGCATACATAAATGAGAAACAAAGTAAATATTTTTCTTTGGAAAAAAATAGATATGCTCTTCAAGTTTTCACCAATGCAATGTTTAATTTTCTAGAGGGCTGCTTCATGAATTTGTTTTGGAGAAAGATATTGCTTTTTTTTTCAGACTATGCAATGAAAGGCTGGTTTCACCATTCCTTTCCACACACATAGCTAACAATATGAAGGCCTACATTAAACATATATGGATAGACATTATGCACACACTCAAATATTGCATGGGCCATAGAATTTGAATTATCATTTTTAGAGGAGATGCAGAAGAATCATTTGTTATACCTAAAAGAGGATGTACACTTCAACTTTAACAAGTACACTCCTTTGAGAGCCAACCATTTCTGTTGGTAAGAGCCACAGATGAGTAGAATCATGTCTGTTACTGATGGCAATATCTGGCAATACCCTTAACTCAATTATTTCAACTGTTCCTACATTCCAAACATTACCTTTAGTAATCTTCTGTGATTCAGTATTGTATGTCTTATAAATGTTGTCAAACCTAGGTTTGGGATTCTAATTAAAATGCAGAAATAGGCTTACAATGACATTTTATGTGGTTACAATAGAACGGATATATTTACTTTCTCTGAATCCCTTTCATGTCATATACAGCCTTACTAAACATTCCTAATGCAAGCTCTTTACAAATAATTTACAATTTGAATTTACAAGTTTTGTTGTGACCTATCTGTAATGTTAAATTACTTTTCTCTCTTTTTGTTGTTAATAAAATTATTAAAAGATAACGGTAAAAAATACTCAGAGTAGTACATAGAATTTGTATCTGTAGATCTCTCTGCACTTTGTATGTGAGTTAAGAAAATACTAATTATGGTGTACCTCAATATCTCTTTTCTAAAGTGGAAAGTATTTAATGTTCATCCTTCACATTCCATCTCCATCTTATTATTTCTGCTCTGTGGGGTTTTCTATTATGTTAAATTGTGTTGATGTAATGAGACACAGTCATACTGTGCTCATGATTCTATCAGTAGGGCACAGAATCCCTCTTGGTAGCAAGAGTCAAATCATATCATTACTGAAGTGCCTTATTTAGTTTCCTGTGCTTTGTTATTCTAAATGTGATTCACATACATAAGTACCTTTCACATATTAGGACCATAAGTTTAACTTGAGTGTTAAAATATAGTAATCAGTTCAAGTTACCTGGAGATGACTTTTATTAATTCTTATCAAATACTGTTTTTACAAATTCTAGTTATTCTCTCTTTATATACGCTCTGTGAGGATCACGATCTGAGGTTCACTGATATGGTACTAAAACAGCAAACCGAGATGAGAATCATGCACTGGATTTTTAAAGAAACTTTATTGATTCAAACTTTGTTTTAAATATTTTGACAAAGTCATAATTTATTTATTTATATTTTCCAGTACTTTGGCTCACTTATTTAAATAATCTTTTGCACAGCCATCAGAATTATATTTTTTCATACAAAATGAAACTGGTATTACCTAATGTCCTAACAAACTTTTCAAATCTGAAATCTTTTTTAATATAACCATGGGATCTTAGTTCACAAATTCCACCTCCAGTGGTTTCCTAGGATACAAACACACAATCACAAACAGAAAGCAGCACAAAAAACAAGGTAGAGAGCCTGCAGCACTTTCATTTTTTTTGAATCTTTTCAAATGCTTTGCATTCTCACAAACATAAACCTCAAACTAAAACAGCTAAACCTCAAACAAAACAGCTGGTGATGGGCTTAAACTATAAGTCATATCTGTGTCATTTGTAAAAGTAGACAAAATTCTCCTGAGAATCCTGAAAAGAACAACTGAAACAAGAAAGAAGAGCTTTTGCACACACTGCATCATGACTTCGGAAGAATGAAGCGGGAACAATTAATTTTAGGGCACTGCTTTAATGACAAATTAAATAAAAGGGGAGATATTAACTGACTCCAGCTGCTAAAGTGGAAACCAACACGTAAAAGGCAATTACAGAATGCATTATGAATGCTTGGTGAGGGATATTTTCAAATAAAATAGATGTTCCGTCAAAAGCAATTTTAACTTTATTCTCTCACCCTTCAAATGTCCCAGTGCACACATGATTGTATGTACACATGCACAAAAATTTAGATAATAGCTACATTATTTTTAAAGAAGTGGAATTTCAAAACATTTCTTAAGAAATCAAAATCAATAACAGAGGTGTAATGTTGGAGTTCAATGATAGACCAAGGAAAAAAGAATGAGAGCATGACATGTAAACCTGGTGATACTCATGCTAGAATATTTTATTCAATTTTGTTATTGTGTTTTTAAGAAGAGACAGACATCTAGAAGACATAAAAATCCCTGCCAAAACTAAAAAAATGTAAGAGCTAGAAAAAACAATTGCACAGCAAGAAATGAAATTTATTAAGTCTTTGTAGGTAATCCTAAGAAACTGAGTGAAGAATAAAAGGTGAGGTGACACAGTTACAGTATAAAAGTCGTCGTGTAGAGATATTGCACACTTAAACAGGAAGATTTAGCAACCCCAAAAGAATAAAACTGAAGTTTGACAAATTAAAGTAAGAAATAAGGAAAAAAAATGCTGTAAACAGAAAGCATGATTAATGATTGGAACATCATTATAAAGAAAATGATGTCTTATAGTCTCACTACTCCTGAGATCAAGACTTGCGTATTTCATTCCAGTCCATAGTTATCTTTGTGTTTGACTGTAACATAAGTGGAATTGAGGAATAGTGACATTTCATTTCAACAATGAAATTGTTTGTTCTTCCAGGACTGGATGCTATGAATCTCTGAGTTCACAGGATAAGTGAGTTAGAAGGGAGCCACATGGATCTCCCAGTCCAACTCCCAGGCCACCACTACCAGGAGTTACACCATGTGTGTGAGAGCATTGTCCAAACTCCTCTTGAACCCTTTCAGGCTGTGTGACCACTTCCCTGGGGAGCCTGTTCCAGTGTGTCATCTGTGACTTGATGCAGAGCTCGCTGTACTTACACCCATGTTGCAACATTAGTAATTTTGATGGCAATTCAGTGTAAGAAACTTGAACCATTCTTGTTACACATACTTAAAATTGCTCTCAGACTTTCAGTTTTATTTCACAGATACTTACTTGTTATCAGGTTACTGGACCTTTCATAATACAGGAAATAGCTTTGATAAAAGGTAAGGACAGCATTACAAAAATGGGATCTGCAAGTGACATGCTGGCATAGGGAAGTTAATGGATATTGTAATGTCAAATTATTTAGGCCAGTGTTTCACCAATCTTTTGGATGAGTAGACAGAACTAAATTGAAAAACGTCTGTGTGAGAGAAGGGAATCAAAACTTGCTTAAGAAAGGCTAATACTTAAATGAGAACAGCATACAAAACAACAAATTTTTTTTTTTTTTTTGTCACAGTGTATGAAAGATGATAAAAATCATAGAATGGTTCTGGTCAGAAGGGACCTTTAAAGATTATCTAGGAATAATCCCCTGTCACAGGCAAAGACACACACCAGATCAAACACCTATCCAACCTGACCTTAAATATTTCCAGGAATGGGCTCAATCACTTCTCTGGGCCACGTGTTCCAGTGTCTCACCACTTACATCATAAAAATATTCTTCTTTTATATTTTTTAAACTGTTTCCCTTGTCCTATTACTGCACACCCTGGTAAAAAGTCTCTCTCAATCTTTTAATGAGTCCTCTTACTCAATGAGCTTCTTAAAGGGGTTTAGGTTTTTTTATACTTTGAGACAAGTGCATAGGAGAAATGGACAATACTCTCAGGAGGTTAAACAATATATTTTACAGGAAAATTTATAAAATAAGGGTACTTGGCAAATATTATAGCAATTTAAATAAAGCATTCCACAAGGCATTGACTCAGCAAACTCTTACCCATTGAACTTTAAGTTACCCAGATTTAGAGAAGTGGAAATTAGAAGAAAAAGAGCCAGAGAGGAAGAAAAGAGAGGTGGGGGTACAGAGAAAGATTTATATTCATTGCTTGAATTCCAGCATGTTCTCAGCTACTCTAAAATCCAAAACAGTGTTCCATGAGTATGTGTGCCCTTGTGTAACTACTTTTATCTGTTTTGGTGCCCCAGGTCCTCCCCTCCAGGTGGGGCTTCAGGTGTGCCAGTGACTGACAGCCATTCTGGGCTGCACTAGAGGCTCCAGGGGTTGTAGAACAGAGCACATCCCACTTTTCACAGAATTTTCACTGCTGCCCCCTACACACACTCCAGTTGTTTTGAGCCAGTAATTTTCTCCAGTTTCTCACACCCCCTTTAAGTATTGAAAGGCTTCAATAATGTTTCCCCAAGACTTTTCTTCTCCAGGCAGAACAACCCCAAATCCCTCAACATTTCTTCACCCATAGCGTTCCAGCCTTCTGATACTTTTTATGGACCTCCTTTGGTCCTATTGTAACATCTGACTTTCTTATGCTGAGATCACCAAAGCTGCATGCAGTAGTCCAGGTGAGGTCTCAAAAAAGTGAAATAAAAGGTCAGAATCACCTCCCTTGGCCTGCTAGCCACACTTTCTTTAATTCAGTCCAGGATATAATTGGCTTTCTGGGCCACAAGCTCACATTGCTGGTTCATATCCAATATTTAATCTACCAATATAGCAGTCCTTCTTCACAGGGCTGCTCTCAGTGCATTCATTACTCAGCATCTATGGATACTGCTGATTGCCTCGACTCAGGTGCAGGACATTGCACTTGGCCTTGTTCATTTTCACAAGGCTCACACTGGCTCACCTCTCAAGCCTGTCAAGATTCCTCTGGATGGCATCCCTTTCCTCAAGAGCATTAAATGCACTATTCATCTTGCTGTTAATAAAGAGTAAGAATTCTCAACACTCTTCAGTCTGAATAATAAGAGTTGGCTACACATAGGGAAAAAATAACTTTTTTCCCCCCCAGTTTCTCTTAAATAATGAACAGGAAACAACAGAACAAGACTGCAAATCCATCTTTAGGATTACTAAATGCCAATCAAAAGTAGACTGGTTGTACCACAGTGGAAAGCTGTCAGGTCTTTTGAAACACAAAAATGTACCTTTGAAATTATGTTGACAACATAAGTGTTAATATAAATCAAGCTTCCAGGCCATTTAACTTGATCCTTACCTATCTGGGTCCAGTCTGCAGTAATTTTTCAGTTGAAATGCCAGATGGTACCAAAAAGCAGAGATGTTATGCACTTAAAAACCAGTTCAAATGATAAATTATACTGAGATGGTAGCACAACCATGATCAGAAAGGAGTCTTAAATCTTGGCTATCTTCATGTAATTCAATAATACAATGTTTTTTAAGTGAAACAGTTGATAGTTTTTTTTCAATGTCTCTCATTTCCCCGAGTCTCCTTGGATTAAAGAGATTCACAAAAGGAATCTGTATGTACGACATCAAATTTTACCCAGCTACCCTAACTGAAAATCCTTACATGTTTGAAATCTTGATTGCAGAACATAAATGTCTATGTATGAAAGTCACTCACTACACTTCTGTGTTTAGAATGTGTGGTAGTTGTCTTCTATATAAATGTTTCTAGATATTTTCTAATATTGAGCTGATCAGTTAATTTCACCATCTCTAATACAGAGTTACAATTTAGAATATACAAAAAGGGTACAGCTGTTGAATACAGTACTATTGAATTACATTTTTTAATCTTGGAATTATAGTGTAACATTCGTTAGTGACAAGCAACAAAAAAGAAAAAGTTTTCCATTTGTATTAATTTATGCTTTTCCTTAATGTTGGAAGCAAAATTCTGATGTCTATATATGAAATCATATTGCTGAAATGCACATTTGCCAAAAATAGCTGCACTAGGGAGAGGAAAAAAAATCACACAATACTGCAGGTAGTTTGAACATGAGAGTTTTGCTCCTGTCTCATGACACTAATAAAAAACAGATATTGTATCTATTAATTAATAAATTGGAAAAACTTTCATAGTAAATATTTACTTTTAAATTCTATAGCACATAGGATGACCAGAGTATATGCATATCTATTTATTTAAATTAACTGGCTCCATTATTGAAACTACTGTTTAAGTTTATTGAACTACTTTTGCAACAATATGAATGTAGTGATTTAGATTTTTTTTCTTTTAAGTTGGTTGGAGTGTTTTTTTCCCAAGATTTATATATTTTAAATTGTATTTGCAAAGAAGTTTGACAGCTATTTGTTATTATTTGTGAGTTGAGTGACAATCTATGGTTTACTCTGTATTGGGAAATTATTATGCCCACATAGTTTTAATAATAGGGAAAAAAACCTGAAAGACATTGTAGTTGGTCAGTCATTGATTTTTTTCTATTGTTGTCCTTCTTTTTTCTGTTGCAGCATTATGCAACCCGAATCTAATTTAATGTTTAACACTGACAAGTATTTTCTTGCTATGAGTCCTAAGACATAGGTTCAGTGTTGTCTGCAAATTATGTGACTGTGCAGGTCCATATATTTGAAAGTACTTGCACAATGTTTAGTTGCAAAATTCCTGATTCCAGCAAATTATTTGTTCTGTACCTTTCCATACATAGTACATACTGAAAAAAAAAAAAAAAAATCTGTCTCCTTCAATTTTGGATGAAATAGAAATTTTGTCATTTGATTTCCTTGCAAGTTAAAGCCTTAAATTTGTTACTTAATAAATATGACATTAACACTTGCTTAATACTTGTTTTAATGCCTACAGAATTTCAGAATTTATGTACTCTGAGAGACTAAGGAATCTAATAAAAATCATAGTCCATCTTTAGCCACAAAACTCCATAGGTCCAACCTGAAGAATTCACTGTATCATTTTAAGAGGGTGCATAAGGTAGAATAGGAGTTTTAAAGAAGAGTAAATTTGAGAAATGAAAAAAATTAATTATGATCAGTATTAATAATTTAACCAGCCTTTTATTTATAATAGAATACCACAATCATAGTTCCTAAACGGGAGATGGACATACTAGGAATTTTCAAATCTAAAGACAACAAGATAAAAAGAGATAATTAAAATTATGGCTGTAGTCAGAATTGCATGACATAGTATTTCAAAATCAACCTGTACTATAGAAATCCAGGGGTTTTAGGGTGACATAACTTTGTTTAGGTTAGCATGAAACTAAATATTGAGGAAATTTGGCAGACCAGAAAAGGAAAACCATAACATTATCAGCAGGTCCACAGTAAGTTGCTTTAAAGTGAACATTGTTCATTTGTAGCAAATAACCCTGTAGCTGTTTAGTAGATATTAGAAGGCAAATTCAGGTAATGACAGAAATTACAAATTACACAAATGTTTTGAAGTTACCAGACTTGAGATCAACTGGTTTGCAGAGTTTCAGATGCAAAGATATGTCATTTTTAAGACAGAAAGGGAGTGTGCAATATAATCTATCATTACATAATATTTATCATTTAAAAGCTCTGTCATTTCAGAGCTCTCTATTGCAATTCAGCAGTATCACCTTGCTTTGGTTCTCAGGGCTGGAATTGGACAATGTTTATTATTTTGCATTAAAGATAACCTATTCTTGTTCATATAACTGTAATAGTAATTAACACAGTTGTACTCAGTTGTACTGACTGATCTGATCATTTAAAGGTCAGATTATGAAGTTAAGATTGTAACCCTTTGACATGGTTACTGCTTCTGGTGAAAGGGAGCTATTCTTAAGTGTGGCTTTTTTCTTTCTTTTTTTACTCTGTTTTTGTTGTCGTTGTTTGATTTTTTTTTAATGTATGTGTATGTTATAAACCATCTTTCATAGTCTGCCATCTTAACTGCTCTAGGCAGAAGTGTGGTTCTTAATTACAAAGTGTCATAAATTCATATGCCATTTGTAACTTTAATGGCAAGTCATCAGTGAGATTTGTTCTGCCAGGGCTGTGGAACATTGAAAGCAGAATTTCACAAGTTAATGGCCTGCCCTTTTCTGACAGCACACCAAGCTTTCACACTATTAACTAACACTTTGCTTCACTCAACCACTGAACTGTTGACAAAAGCACTTTAGCAAGTCTGAACAGCAGAAAAAAAAATCAAGTAAATCAAAAGCCAGTTTGGAATGAGGCAGAAAAACAGGGAAGAAAGATGAATCAAAGGAAAAATTTTAACAAGCAAAACAAAGCAACTTGGTATGCTTTGATAAACTTTATCATTAATGCATCAACATAATGAATAATACCTGTTATAATTTTTCAGGTTTTGAATAGTTTTTCTTCTCAATACTGAGGAAACAATCTTTGAATAATCCAGAATTATTTCAGTTTCATTTAAGGGCTTGGTCCTACATAGCTGAGGTACTGTTTATTTTATTCAACTGGTTTTGAAACATGAAGAAACTGAAATCTTCCCCACAGAGAAAACTAAATTACACCAAAAAAAATTCATAATGGAAATATTGATTCCTGTAGGGATTGCAGAAAAAGATGCTTTAAGAGCATGAAAGAGATAGTATTTTTTATTAATAAATAAAATCACATGTTTAGATGCAATCATAAAATATAATTCATTCAAGTATGGCAGGTTTCTAACATGCTGAGATCTTTAGTTTGCAACAATCTCTCTAGAATTGTATGTAAGTCGATCTTAAATGTATGCATCTGCATACATCTTAAATGTATGCAGACAATCATTTACATCTAATATCATACAAATATATCTATTTCCTGACAACAATTTGCTCATGTGCAATGACAGATCATTGAAGAATGCATGCATGTTATTTTATCCAGAATGTTCTTGGAAGTGTAACCTAATTCTTCTTCAGTAGCAGAGGCAACACATTATGAAGATTTTAGTGAATTGCAGGATTGTATGATTACAGTTTTGGACTGAATTGTGTATAAAAATTCGCACATAGGGGAGGTCTGCAAAAAAGACACAAAGTTTCTGATCCACTTCATGGAGTCTTGTGAATATAAATTCTAGGAAAGGCATCTACTTCTTAGTTAAGTCATCTACATATTCAGATTTTTTGGTAGATGTTCCCATTCTTTTAGTCAAAATGATTAAACCTTTGTTTGTAATCATGATTCATAATGTTTTCTTTGTTATTGCATCAAGCAAAATTTCTTGCTCTCCTAAAGCACGTTGGAATACTGCGCTAGTTTTATTGAGATGCCTGTGTCAAACATGCCTATGAGAAGAGAAAATCAAAATATTCCTAACAAAATTTCTGCTTCTGCCTTCCTTTGTAACCATTGTAATTTTCTCTGAATTAACACCAAGAATTTGCTGCAAACTACTACACTGATGAGTTTGCTGCAGCCTATTCATTGTGCGGTTCAAATAATTAAAAAGCATTTGAGGGCAGGGAAGAGAGTACAGCTTTTTCATTTATCTCATTTCAAAATTCCAGCTTTGAAATTTGGACATCTACATAGATGCTTTAGACTCCTCATAAAACATGACAAAATGAAACAATATAATCTGCAAATTAGTTAAAAATCTGAATGATGTAATGAATATGACATAGGATTAACCATGGAATTTCCTAGGAAAGCCAAGGGATCACAGCTGCCTTTCACAATTGCAAAGCTAAGGCACCATAATGAATCAAACTTCAACTGCTAATCCTAGACACATCATACGCAGTTTAAGTACTTAGTACACATTTTTGAAGTCAAGTCACAGTAAGACAGGTGCCAGAGAAATAGGAAAATGAAATGGGATGTAGGTGGGTAATAAGAGAGAGAAGTGACAGAACAACCCAAGGATAAAAAAATAAAAGGCAGTTTAGCTGTCAGTCAAAGTTTCCTGTGAGATATCAACAAACTCAGAAATGATTACTTCCTAGTTGTTTGTTCTTTGTCCAATTTGTCTTAATTAAGGGTTTCTAGAAAGAATGTACAGCATCCAAATTCTTATTTAGTGATATGAAAATTTATACTTAAGATCCTCTTTCCTTGTTCAGTCACGGACACAAAATATTACTGCTTTGCCATTCTCTGTCCACTTTTTTAGTTTTCAGGCAGAATTCTTAATTTATTTATAAAGATTTTGAGATAAAATCACAAGAAAAAGAAATGGGAAGATTATTGATGACAGCAAGAAATTTAAAGCACTTAGATTAACTCTTGAAAAATGGGGTCGGGTGATAAATTTGGGGGCAATTTTTCTGTCACAGAATCAGTCAGCAAAGAAAATCAATTTTAAATAAACGTAGAAAAATTAACAAATATATAGACATTCTACATAAACACATGGGTAACTTTGGAGAAAAAGTAAAGGTATTTCTCAAGTAGAATTGATGAAAGTGGAGAGGTTTACTGAACAAAACCCCTCAGCTCAGTTTAAAAACAGGAAGACTTTGAAAAGGTTGTTCTGCATACATAGATAAAAGTGTTAATTCTCTGAATTACAGAGTTGTTTACAGAGAATAAAAATATTCCATGCACTAAAAGAAGGACTGTATGATACAGGACTGAAAAATGTTTTTGTTTGATACCCCTGCATTATCAGTAGACAATGTTGTAAAATTTGTATTCTTTCACATCATGTCCAAGTCAGGGTTAGTTGAGAAGATTACCTTCAGAAGATGTTGTGAGCTAGAATTAATGCAAGACAGTAACACTGGTATCTGATCTGACTAAAATTTGACATTCTCTTGAAAATACAAACTGTACTTGTATAGCAGTGTAGAGATGAGTGCAGTATCATTTACTATTCACATATGAGTGACTTTAAGCAATTTTTTTTAAAGTTTGAATATTTTTGATGAATAAACTATTAAAACTATTAAAAATAATGTGTTTCAGGTAATTTCATATATTACTGCATTTTTCCCATTTGAAGCAGTAAGGCTGTCTTCTTTTCTTCTCCTATCAAGTGATATTCCCGAACTCACAATAAAAAGCTATGATTTACTTTTAACATTTTGTCTATTCTAATTCTCTAATTCTCTGTAAAGAAATGTTGAATTCATGATAGAGAAATCTAGGCTTTCAATTTATATTTGAAATTTTGACTTCCTTGTATACAATCATATAACAAAGAAATGAACTTTTGTACCCAATATTTAATTGCAAGAGTAAGAGACACTAACTGAACTTTACTTTTCCTTTTTGATAGACACTTTATTTTGTGATTCACTTTTCCAAAATGAAAGTTTAATAAATTTATTACCTCTCTAGAGAAACTTATTTCTCCAAAGCTCAAATAACCAGTAGGTCATAAGGTCAAGTATATGAAAGTTATATTCAATATTTTAGAACAAATCAAGTATGCAATAAGTGATTCCTGAGCTTTTGGGAACAAACTGTGAAACATTTCTGTGCAACCAAAAATAACACATTTCTCTAATTAGGCTGGTTAATGATGTTTACATTTCCATAATCACCACAATGCTTCCATTAATTTTTGCATGTTTCACACTTTTATTTCCATTTAGCAATTTCTCACATTGTTTGTGGAGCAATGTGGCAGATTAATCCTAGAATATTTGCATTTTTATATAAATAGCATTTTACATTGCTAAATAAATAGAGAAATGAGTGAGAATTTTTGCCTGTTTTGCTAATAATTTGAATATATGTGTTTCTGTTACATTTCTTTTGTATGTTGAAAGAAATAGCTCCTAGGCCAGAGGATTTATGAATCCTGTCAGAAACATCTGTAAGGAGACTTCATTAAAATAATGCTTCTCTGTACAATATTTTTTTCTTCAATAACATAGAAAAGTCATTTACTTTTCATAAAACTTGACCAAACTGATAAAATAAAGCATAGAAGAAAGTAAGAAGAAAGAAGTGTTTACTACTTTCAGTCATCTGCAAATTAAAAAAAAAAAATATAAGAAAATATACATGATATTTACATTTTTAAAAAATCTCAGAAAGAATGGTCAGCACAAAATCCTTCCTTAAGAGACTGGTGGTTAGGTTTGTATCACATATCATAGATACAAAGCATGTTGAAAATGCTACTAGAACATAAAAATCAGTGAAAGTAGAAATACTATATTCTAGAATACATATTATACAATAATGTAAAATTAGAATAAAAACCATAATCACCCTATTTCTACAAGGTATCAGGTTTCTGCACAAAAAGAAATAGTTATGCATATGCTATACACAATATTAGTTTATGCAGAATATGTTCTTATGACTGTAACAGAGCCAGAAATGACAGTAAAAATAGAAAAATTATTTTAAAAATATTTTTAAAAAAGAGGCAGAGGAGGGTAGGAAAAAAGACTGAATGGAAGATGTTCTTGGTTTAAAAATATTACTTTTTTTTCTGAATTTTTTTTAATGTGTTATAGGGTGAAGTGAAACAGCTTGTTGGTCTGTGTGAAATCTACCATGAAAAAACACAAAATTGGTGTCCCAACTCTCTCTCCCTATGACTGGCTGATGACTAAAACAAGGAAATGTTCTAGGGATTATGAAGGCTCTGACAGCCTAGTTCAGCTTCTGTTACAAGTGGAATATCATCCTTATTTTGACTGTTGGATACATCTTTCAAAACTACAGGCAAATAAAGCCTGTGTTATGCCTCAGTAGTGGCCATGCCAAAACTTTTGAACTCCTATGCCTATATGGACAATAAACTGAAAAGTAGAAATCCAGAAACATAAAGAAGAGCTTTGATTTGAACAAAAAGCATATATGGAAAGATGCATAAACACAGATATGGGAGCTGAATTTGAATTCATGAAAGATTATGAAGGCATGAAGCATAATGAGAAAAGACAGAGAGACCACAGCTGCATTTTCATTTGCACAGCACATGGGAAGAAAAGAGAACAGTGTACTGAAAATAAATTGTCACCTTCCATTATTTTAAATTCATGTATGTTATATTACATTTAAAGGAAATGCAAATTCTCCACTAATACCACATATATACATATATATAAATATTTTACTTAAGTTGGTAAGGGGTAAAGTCACATCTATCATTGTGTTATGAGTGCTTTCTCTAGTGTGAAGAAATGTTTGTGGTTCAAACCAGTGACTTTTATAAAAAACCAGATATAGATATTCTTGTTATTTATAAAAAAAGGACTACAATTATTCAAGTCCAACTCACTCTCTTAAAAATACCCCCCATATCAAGGGAACTTTAATTTTGACGATCTTGTTTTGTGTGACAAAACTTACTAATGATCCTTTGTTGCAAATGATTGTTTTAAGGTTGTTTAAAGAATCCCTGGCAAAGGCATCAGCATAAACACATTTAATATAAAAGTGAAAGCATGACAAAGTTCATCGGCAAGTTTCACTTTACTACTTACTAGATGGTTGAAGACACAGAGAAAGATCAAACTAAAATGTATTATCAATCAATCTAAACCAAAATCAACCAAAAATTATCTATGTGAAATAGGGCAGTGGAGGCAAGTGGTAGGGGAAAGAATAAGGATAAGAGATGGTAGGGATAAAAAGGAATATGAGAACATTAAAGGTTCAGAGTAGACCACCTTGCCAAATTTAGTGCCAGACTACACTACCAGTTTAAGTCTAAAGTTTTAACATCACTTAAACTTAACAGCACTCAATCAATAACTTAAGCTTAACAATTTAGTCAAAGATTTATATAGATTTTCCTGTAGCACAACAGCAACTTACAGGTCTAACTTATTTACAAATCTTTAGTACCTTAGAATCTAGGAGAGCAACCTTCATAATATATTTGCTAAGGCAAATTCACACTCACACACAGCCCTAAAATAGTATGTACAAGACATACTTGTGGAAAATTCCTCTCAAATTCACTGAAGTACTCATGTCAAAAGAGTACAAAGACTCAGTACAAAGATGTCTTTGTATCTTCTCAATGGGTAAAGGATCGGGCCTCAAAGAATGTATCAACCCAGGCTCCACTGTCATTCAGTGACCCTCCAGGTATGGCAAACTTGAGAGTTCACTAGCTCTGAAAGGTATTCCATGGAGAGGAATATTGCTGGATGCAGCCCACTGGAGTCCAGGAAGGCTCAAAAAGTCTCACTTGGAACCACTATTTATAGGGTTCCAAGACAGCTGATTTTAGTCCTAATTTTTCACTCTGACTGCAATTTGCTGAAGCAGGGGAAGATACACCACCACACCCTTTTCCATGTTATTTGATGCCATCATGGATTTTCACTCACATTTAAAAAATAGTTCTGATTGTATATGAACAAAAGCGACTAAGCCGTACGTTCATGCAACAGTCTTCTCTTTGTGGTCTAGTAAATTTTGAGCCCTTGCAGAAAGATAGAAGTTCACATGCATCTAATATTTGGTATTTTTCACTAGGTATTTAAATGTTTTATTATTACTTTGTAGAAATTCTGGCAAATTTCAGAAAGTTTTAATTCTCCCATAAGCAGTGCTTAACTCATAGGTTTGGATTCCGTTTTTCAGGCTGAGCATAATCAGCTACTGAAAGGGTTAACCTCTAAGTGCTCAATTTCCTGTTCGGTTCTTTCATAAATGAATGTAGTTTATTTAAACATTCTTCTTTGTTTTTTTTCATTCTTATATATAGTTAGACTTCATACTCTAAACAGTGTTATTTTTATTTTTGGGATCAGTTCAGTAGAAAACACTGCTGGTGTTTAACAGAATAAAAATCCATTTGGTATCTTTATTCTGCTTTCTCTGATGGAAATCTTCTACTCAGTTTCACTGTCTAGTTGAAAGGTTGATGCATAAAGTACACTTATTAGCATTTTACCTGGATGCTACCAGACTACTGGCACTCTGTGTTTTGGGTTATCTTCTTTCATATTTTGTAGCTATTCACTGCTCTCTCTTAAAAGCACAGTACAAGTCACCTACTACTTAAACCTTTTCTTGTGCTCAAAATAGTGAGGAGAGAACTTGTGTATTCTCTAGAGAAAAGCATAAGTATTTTTCATTGATTGTACTGTAACGTGAGAGCAGAAGTGGGGAATCATGTAGGTTATGTCTACTTAGGCAAGTAAAGATGAACACTAGAAATGACTTGCAAATCAAACCAGCTGTCAATAACTTGACATCCACCATTAACATGTTTCATGTGGGGTTACTTCAGATTGTCTTCAATCTGCTTTAATGAACTGAATGGCATTAATAACAGAAGGTCATTGGTTGTACCTTTGCTGTGCATTATCAGATTAGTTTCACTTGATATTAATGCAGCTGTGCTCTGAGACTCTCCTGCAAAGTAAATAAAAGCATGATATATGGGGACTTTAGCACCAAAACGTGCTCCTAATCCAGACATACTCTCAACCACGCTCTAAGACTAAGTTAAATTTAAGGACTAGAGAAATCTCGGGTGATGAGAACTTCATTAGACCTTTAAGTACTAAAACTGAAATAAAGAATAAATTTCTCTTGTTGCATGGACTTCTGTTGGGACTTTTTTGACTCCTTTCATGTTATGGATGTAAAGAAGGAACCTATGTACCAAGTCTGATAGAAAGAAAGCTAGAAGTGGTCAAGGCTTGGATGATGGAGCCTTGAGCAACCTGATCTAGTGACATCTCTGCCCGTGACACTAGTGGGGTTTTAAACTAGATGATCCATAAGGTAACTTCCAAACCAAGCTATTCTGTCATTCCATGTTTGAATGTTCTCATAGAGAATTTGTTGTAAAACACAATTTATTAATACTAAGATACATATATATATATGTATAAAAAATAGATAATGTATTCGCTGCCATTTCTTGTACTCAGTATTAAGTAATTTCCATTTTCAATACAGCTTCTTAACAGAACTTAATCCATCCTTCTGATGACAAATGTCAACTTTTAAGTTCATTTTCTCTGGAAAGTATTTGCAGTCTTCTCTTATATTCAATGTTAGATCTATAATGCTTAAAGCCTGAAAGCTTGAAATTAATGTGCTTTGTGTTAGAGTCTTAGTCATCAACATTTAAAACTTACTATATCCAAAATTAAGTCAGAACTCTTTTCTAATTTTTAAAAGAAGCTGGTTATCTAATTCCTTATTAAGCATATTTCTAAGTAAATGTAATTATAGGATTCATACCCTTATTTATATGTGGTCCACATTTGGGGGTTTAATTTTTTTTTAACATCAAATATGCCTGCAGTTATTTGTTCATTAAAGAGGTGAAAGGCTTTACATCTTAATAGTAAATGTCTATATTTCAAACTTAGGGAATAAATTCTTTTGATAAACATCTGACATTTTTGTGTAAATTTTACAATTCACATAACATAGCATTTCATTGCTAAATGTAAATGTAACAGTTTTTATTTTGAAATTTGACAAAACCAGCTGTAGAAAAACATTAATTAATTTTCACTTTTCCCAGTATTTATTTTTTTATTTTATATTGGCCAGATTTTATAGAATGATAAATTCATTAAAATTATAAAAGGCCTCTAAGATTGATTTCAACCATTAAGCAAGCACCACCATGTTCAGCACTAAAGCATATCCTCAAGTGCCACATCCAGACACCTCTTGAGCTGTTCCAGGATGGAGGATAGCACCATTTCCACAGGCAGCCTATTCCAATGCCAGTTCACCCTTTCAGTGAAGAATTTTTTTCCACCTAGCCAAGCTAAGCCTCTCCTGGTGCAACTTGAGGCTGTTTTAACTTGTGTTGTCATTTTTTACTTGGGAGAAGCCTGAGTAAAGTCAGCTTTTTACCTAGCAAGCAGTGCAGCATCCAAGCCATGAGTAGCCAATTTCTCCAGGAGAATGATTCACTGAAGTCCACTAGTTGGGTCACCTTGTCATAGAAGAATATGAGGTTAATCAAGAAAAGTCAAGCAGTTTTGCAGATGTGTTGAATCTTCCATTTAAAAGAGCTATCCTTTTTCTGCTTGAAGACAGACATGTATTGACAGACCCAATCCAAGACAAAAATTAGTAGCAGTTTTTAGATCTCTGCAAGGACAATACAATTAGAGGAAATTACATTCCAGCCTTCAAAAATCTCCCCTGCTGCGCATGTGTGAGTTTTCTCAAAGAGGATTCCTGAAAAAGTGTTCCTTATGATATTCTCCTCTTTCCAATAACAAGAAAGAACCTGTTGCAGTATTTTCTGGCTTCTTAGAGTTAGGACTAAAACCCGAGACTTTGTATACATACATATGTATATATATTCTTGTTTGTATATATATGTGTATCTTCCCTTGTTTCATATACTCATAGTATTCATAGAGACAGGTTTACACTATTTTAATACAATAGGAATGCAATTTGTAGTAAAAAGCAATCCTCTTTATATAGGAATCCTCAATTTACCTACCTCAGTATCAAATATAAAACTCTGTATCTGCCTTTAGCGACAAAGCATCTCTAAACCTACTGAAAGTAAAAATGTATAATTTAAAATATGAATGATGTCTATAACGAAAATGGTATGTCTGATACTTCTTTCATTCTGAATCTACACTGAAGATTTCTGCATGCAGATTTCTAGGTGGCTTCATCTTACTGGTTTAAAAATTAATAGGACAGGTGAGGGTAGTCTCATATATGCTTTATAAAATGGTATAATATCCATGAAAATGGGATAACATGTCTTTGGTCAAAAGCTAAAAGTAAACATGTTGACCACCTCAATATTTTTCCCCTTCTTTTTTTTTTTCTTTTGCTAGTTTAATTTTCCTTTTGAAGACAAATTTCTACATATAAAAGTCATGATACTAAAAAGAAAATAATTGAGATTTGTAAGGTGTTACCTACAGTATTCAACTTTGGTTTTGTCTCTTTAGGGCAAAATACATGTAAAACCTAATTTAGACAGACGGGTAAATATAGAAGAACATGTTTATTATTCTAGCCATGCCCAGGGCTTGGTACCTTTTCTTTTACCTTTTCTTTTCTGCTTTCCTCAACCCATTCCAAATTTTGGTCTTTACAACATTCTGGACACTGAAGTAGAAATTGCACATCAGTAATGTGATGGTTGCACCATAATAGATAATCCTTGCATTGCCTGTAAATACAATAACAGTGATTTTTTTTTTTTTTTAATAGAAAACACAAATTCATAAGAAAAGTTCTTATAGTCCCGGTTAGGATGGAACTAATGTTCTTCTTAGTAGCAGTTACAATGCTCTATTTTGGATTCAGTATGAGAATAATGTTGGCAACACACTGATGTTTTAGCTATTGCTAAGTAGATCTTACTTTAAATCCAGGACTTCTTAGTTCTCATGCTCTGTGAGTTATGTGTAAAGGCAGTTGAGAGGAAGAATGGCCAGGAAAACTGACCTAAACTGGCCAAAGGGATGTTCCAGACCATAGAATGTTATGCTCCATATAAAAACTGCTGGAAGCCACTGATTGCTTGTTGCTCAGGAGTGGGTTGGGCATCAGTCTGTGGATGATAAGCAATTTCTGGATGGTTAGCTTGTTTGCATTAATAGGCAATAGTTATCAGCTGAGTATTATACAATCAGCTTGCCAGAACTTCTTCTGAAATGCTGACATGTCTGTAAGAAGTGCTAGTTCATTTAATGGTATAAATGAAAGATGAAGCTGTCTTAAAAATCTAAATGGAAAACTGTTGCATCCTGGGGTTTGGGTTTAGATTAGGGGTTTTTAATTTATGTTAGATAGCAAGTTCTGTGATCCCATGCACCTCCCATGTTTTCCCCTCCCCGCGGTTGTTTGCACCTCACTGCGTGCTATTGGAGCTTACCCCAGTCACTCCTGGAGACACTCCCCATCCTGTCCAGAGAGTTACCCGCCAGTCACCCCTATCCTGCATCCCCATTAGCCCAGGGACCCGGGAACCGCCCCAGCCCCGCCTCAGTTGGTCACTGTGGGCGACATTACCGCCGCGGCAGCCGCCTCTATTGGACGGAAGGCTGTGGATCCCCTCGTCCCGCCCCCCATAAAATCTTATACCGACAGAACTCCGGCACCATTTCTTCCATGCTGGTGCCAGGAGCGGTTGCGTCTTTCCATCTAACCGTGCCACATGACCAATAAACCGTTCCAGCCCAGCACAGAGTAAATGGACAAATTCCTTACTTCTTTACCAGATCCCTAGCACACGGTAACAGCGGCTGGCCAGCCCACACGCCCAGGACACTGTAGCCGTGTCCAGGAACCCGCGGCAGAAAACCACGGCAGCACGTGGAAGCAACGCCACAGCCGGGCTCCCAAGAGCGAACAAAACCAATGCTGCAGAAAACCTACCAAAAGGGCTGTTTTAATTTGACCATTGAAAGAGTCAATAATAATTTGAATATGCTAAAATGTCATTATTACTATTAGTTGGGTTGAATGTCTCTACGCTTACCAATCTAAAGTACTTTAGTTTCTTATACAAGAGCATTGGATTTTAAAATATATAGTTTTTAGAAGCAACTAGTATTACAAGAATTAAAGCCTCTGACATTTCCATATCATTCAGCTATATTGCAAGTTAAGAGTAGCTAGTTGAGAGTAGCTATTACAAAGAAACTATTTTTGTAGAAAAGGTCTAATATGAAAAGTAAAAGTGCATTAAATCTGTATAAGAAATGTATGGTAAAATTGCACACAGAAATTCAAGCATCTCAACTTGTCAGTTTCCATGGCAGCAAACAATTTGTATATTACCTAGTATTTTAGGCACAGAATTTTCTTTTTATTGACTTAGAAACATTCAGAGACAATTAGAATCTGTTATATTTTTGAAAAATTAACTCTGATGTATTATATTTTGTTACATTGTAAGATTTTTTAGAGGTACTTAGTAATTCAAACTGTTTTTTCTACTTTTGTGCTGTGAATTTTTCTTGATTTCATTATTATGAAGAAATTACATTAATGCATTCACAACCTGCAAATTCAGAATTAAATATGTTCTAGAAATACTTATTGATATAGGAGACAGTGTGTCCAGTAACCAATAGCATTATTCACCATCAGAGACAGACATAAGAGGTCTGTTTTTTCATACCATTTCTAAAGCGTAATCAATGTTCAGATACAGAGAAGATAGGAGCGTTTCTTCTTTTGCTTAAATTGATTAAAAACTGTTTTGAGTTAAAGGAATATTTGAAAGTTGATTCACATACAGATTTTATGTGACATACATTATCTATTGTAATAATTTTAATTTGGAAAACCACTGCATACAGATTGAACATAAATGAAAATATATATGAAAACCTAAAAATCTTTTATATAGTGCCTAATTTCAATATTTTGAAAAAGGTATAACTTTCTGAGTAATTTTTTTATCACACTATGATATAAAAAAATAAAATCTCAGCGGAACACAAATTTATGTCAGGGTAATAACAATACCCACATTGCTGTTTCTAATAAATGAATAGAACAGAAGGAAATCAGAATGTGGCATTTCTATATTGTATTTTCACGGCCTGGTTCTTTTCAAGAATTAAAAGACCAAAGAAAGAAATGCATACGATATTTACCATAAATGGGGTGAGTTCAGATTAGGTAGTAGAAAAAAAAAGACATCACTGAAAGAGTGGTTAGGCATTGGAATAAGTTGCCCAGGCAGGTGGTGGAATATCACTACCTGTGAAAGTGTTCAAGAAGCATTTGGGTGTGACACAAGGGGTGACTATGGTGATGCCAGGTTGAAGGTTGGGCTAATTGATCTTGAAGATCTTTTCCAACCTTGATAATTCTGTGATTTTGTGGTAACGGAAAAGTAATGAGAAAAGAAGCAATCATGATAAGAAATATAAAGTCTTGTACTAAAGTAGATCATGTTCCCTTTTTTTTTCCATGTTAGCAGAGGAAAATTTCCTAAGAGGCAAACTAATCATGAAAATAAAATAAAAACTGCTTTTAAGAGCTATCTGTTCTTGTTTCAAAAGTGCCACCAGAACTTGGAATTTTACATATTTAATGTTTTACAGTGACACTAAAAAAAAAGAGAAAGATATTTGGTGGACATTGTATTCACTCAATTGCTGAATACAGTAGCTATATGGAATTAATTTGTAGTAACTATTGAAAATTAAACAAGCAAATAAGTTAGCAACCTTTTTTTCAGCTGTTTGGGTTTCAGCACATTTGAAAGTGAAATCATATATTAAGGCATAAACACTGAAACCTAGGTTTTGTAGGAAAATGATCTCTTACTTATTTTGCCTTCAGATTTTTCTTGTTTCATTCTGCTTTGATGGTCTCATAATAAGAAAACTTCCATGAAACTATTTTCATTGACAGGCAAGAAACATTATTCTTGGGGTCATCTGTGAAATTTATGTCCTCTGTAATGCTGTATTCAATGCATAAATTTTCTTCTTTTTTTTTTTTTTTTTTTTTTTTTTTTTTTTAATGCAGTGACTCTTCAATTTATGGAAGCATGTGGCATTCCGCTGTTTTTCCCCCGGTCCTGGGCAGCTCCAGAGCCTGGCAAGGGCACTGCTTCTCTCCGGGACCGGCAGTTGCCACTTGCTCCCGGGCACTGCTTCCACGGCGCGCCGGTCAGGGCTTGCCGGGTTCTGTCGCCTGTGCGAGGGTACAAGGCAAAGAGGTGAAGGAATTGTCCACTCCATCCATGCGAGGTGGCTGGAGAGATTTTATTTGCCACAGGGAGCCGTGACGGAGAAGCCGCGGATTGCTCCCCTGTGCCCGCATGGACGAAAATGGCCACGAACAAAGGAAGGCATAGGGTCTTATAGGGGCGGGCCAAAGGAGGCGGCAGCCACCCTCGCACAATGGGGGCAGGCTAGGGGGAGTGATGTGGATCGGGGTAACCAATGGGAATGCGACGGGGGCGGACCAGGTTCCGGGGCGAATGGGGTTGCAAGACTGGGGAGACAGACACAGAACTCTCAGGAGTGGACAGGGGAGTGGTTACAGGACTGGCAGGGTGAGCTCCAATGGTAAGAGACCCAGAGTGGACCACCATTGTGGGGGGGGGGGAGAAACGCAGGGGGTGCACAGGGGTACACAGAACCGACTAGCTAACTCGTATCAGAACCCCTAATCTGAACCCAAACCCAGGATGCAACAGAAGCACCTAATAAATGCACAGTTGCAAAAATAGCTAACACTTAAATCCTACCCAATTCAACTGAGCTAAGTGCATCAATATTCAGACATATGGCTGATTTTGCAGAATTTCTCTCTTAAGTCAGACAACAATCACATTGTGGTGAAATGTCTGGCTGATATGGGCATAATGTGAGACAACTTCAGGTTCCCTGTGTATCCATAAAGGAAAATTTCTGGTGAAAGTAATTAGTATTTTATATGACCTAATTATGATGTCAATACATTTCTTCAGTTTCCCTCATGTTTCACCAGAATGATAAGCCCTCTGTGTTTCTTAGAAGAAATCTATATACTCCCTATTATTTGCATAAAACTGTCAAATAGCCATAGCATGTTCTTGTCCTCAGACAGAACAATTGCAATTAAGTCTCGTAGGGAATATTGACTTGTTCAATCTAAAATTTAATGATCATACAGGCCAATCCTATGCTGTAGGCTTATTGAGATTTAGAACTTAGGAGGTTTATTTCTTCAAAATATTGGTATTGAAGTGTACCATTTTTAAAACATAATGGAACTAAGGTTATGTCATACAGGATCTGACATTAAACCTCATTGTTCTCAAAGAGGTGTTGAGAAATTCAACAGATTATAACAATAATATTGAGTTAGATAACTAGTTTGAAGCTAATTGATTCCCTATTTAATGAACACATTTCATAGATCAATTATTTTCTTTAATTAGAAAGAAATTATAATCTCCGAAGAAGTAGTCTTTTCAGCACAGGCTATAGAGTAGATGTTACAGGGTAAATCTCTGTAATAGAGTATTTTACTATGTAGCCAATGATTATTCCCTTTCTTTGTCTCTACTACAAAGTGATTTTATATTGGCAGACCAAAGAAATGTAGCTATCTAAGAAAAAATCTGGAAATTGGATGTTTCAGACAATTTATGTTGCTTGGTTTCCCCTTCTATTATAGAGCCTACCAGAAGACTTTTTTAGTATGTATAATAAATCATTCTTTAAAGAGATATTTGTATTGATGACAAATCAAAAGATTAGGAAATTATTTGCATAGCTTTGACAAATCATAAGCATAAGAAATATGAAGGACCTGACATCTTGAAGCACTATGTCTGAGAATTTCTGACACCATGCTATGGCGGTTTCTTCAAGGCTGTGATAAGAAAAAGAAATATCAAATTTATGAACTTAAATCAATCTGAGGTTTACATTAGGCACTGATGCAGAATATGCATCCATTTCTAAGTATCTCTTGATGTTTGAAATTTTGAATCTATGGTAAAATGATTATTTCACTGATCATCAGGACATATCTGTTACGAGTTGTAGGAAGCTCGGGCTTGCTTTCAGAATTGGTTGAAAAGGTTTTGTTTACTTTCCAGTTCTGAGAGTGTAGAAACATGTAAACCCTCTACCTTTTCATTGAGGGACAATAGTGACTTCTTGATCCTTCAATCTTTGTTCCAATAAAACTGAAGATTTTTGCCTCAAGAAAAGTAGAAGGAATAAAGTCTGTAGTAGAACCGAATGCAAATGTAAAAATTTCTTTCTGAGGATAATAGTGATTACCCAACTCATGATAATGCACACATTTTTTTGCCCCCTAATTATACAGATAACTGATAGGAAACTGGGATCTATTAAGTATCCCCTGAATTTGGACCCAGATATACAGAAGGATTATGGCTATTTTAAGAAAAAGAATAAGGGGTTAAAACAAGGGCAGAGACTTTCATATTTTGCATTTACCATCTAAGTCCCAAAAAGCAGACTACAAATCTCCTAAAGTCAGATAAATTTTTGACCCAATTTTTCCTCATGACTAATCTAATTACTGGTAAACACAACAAAAAGCTCTCTTCTTTCTTTGAGTAGTGGCAATATCTCTCTTATCTGCCAGTCAGAAAAGAGCAGAAAAGAAAAAGCCTTACTATTCCAAACAATAATCTGATAGGTAATAATTTTGCATTATAAGGGAAAGATTTCTTGGGTCAGAGCAAAACTTCACTGTAAATGGAATGCAGCTTCTTAGGTGGAGAAAACCATTCTAAATCTATTGAAGCAATTCAGGGATTTTGCTCTTCCACATGCAAAATATAATTGGAAGTTTAAATGACTACAGATACTATGGAGTGAGATTTCATGTGTTGTTGTATCCCAGGCTGGTTCAGTTAGGAATTCTAATAAATGTTAGTTAGGTCGGTCCTCTGTACCCCCATTTTCCCCTCACAATGGTCTGCTCCATGTTGTCTGCCACAGGAGCTTTTACATGTCAGTCTTGTAGCCACTTCCGAATTCTTCCTGAAAGTTCTGTTTCAATCACCCCACCTTTGCAATCCTATTTGTCCCAGAACACTGTACCCACCTCTGTTATGTTCCCATAGGTTGCTGTGATCCACGTCACTCCCCTGTTGTCTGTCCCCATTGGGCGAGGGGGATTTCCACCCCTGTCTGCCCACCCCCTATTTAACCCAACGCTTCCATTGTTCAATCACCATTTTGTCTTCACGCCGTGCCTGAGAACAGCCGCTCCAGCCACCACAGCAGCCATGCGGCAAATAAACGTTCTCAGCCACTCAGGCAAGGTGTGCCTTCTCTCGTCCCTTTTCTTCCTCTCAGCGTAAGGCTATGAAAGCTGTGTACCCGTGCTGGAGC
Source organism: Vidua macroura (assembly GCF_024509145.1). NCBI lineage: Eukaryota > Metazoa > Chordata > Aves > Passeriformes > Viduidae > Vidua > Vidua macroura. The sequence continues at coordinate 54,045,954 of NC_071574.1, forward strand.
GCTTAGCCCTAGAGCCTCCGTGCACGTGGCAGCTTCGGTCTCACCAAAAGGCAGCGCCTAGCCGGGCGCCCCAGCTGCCCGAGACTGGAGTGAAGAACAAAAGTCGCAATGTGTAGTTTACATCACTTGTTCCCATGTAAATCTGAACATACTTTCTAATCCTTTTATTAGGATTAATTTATAAGGATAAACAAAGTGTAGTGGCCATCCTATGAGCCATGTTAGTTGGTTGTTTTTTTTGGTTTTTTTTATGTGAGAGAAAGCAAGTGAATGGGAGACCTGAGGATGGTTCTAGAGAAAAGATTGTGCCATAAACTCTTCAGCCCCACAGACTGTTGTGCATAAGTGTATACAGTGTGTAAGAGTTATAAAATTTGCAAAAGATATTTGGGACAACTCTCTTTAACTTAATAAATTCATCCTCTGAATCCTATGAATGTCTGTCAATATATTTTTTAATGTTTGAAAATTTTGCCATTTAATTAAATTACTTTTGCTGAAGCAGGATTGTTAGAATATTCATATGAAATAAGTTTGCAATGCTCAGGGCATGCTTTAAACAAATTACTTTAAAAATTTAAACTTTTTTCAGTTTTAAAACACAGCATTAGATTCCTATTTTTTATCTAGTTTTTGCTTTCTTAAAAAATTCTATACTCTTTAGATAAGGTAGCCTCTTGGCATTCCTTTTAAAATCCTGATAATAAAGGAGATACACCAAAGAGGAGAGAGAGATTTCTTATTCATTACATCCTACCAACATCTCTGTGCCACCAAGTAGAATATCAAGTTAGCTGGTCATGCTTTTTAAGAAGTGTATTTTTAAGAAATATTCTGTGAACAGGAAGTAATATCCTTTATACAGTCCAACAACAAATCAGAAAAAAATATTTACTCCCCATGATTTTTGTCACAGTGGATGAAAGCAAACACAAATAAATTTCACCTTTTAGTACAAATAGAGCTACTTAAGACAGGAAGTTGAGGGGGCAAAGCCAAATATTGAATAACAAAATATAATGGGATTTGTCATATGACTCTAACAGAAAAGTTGTTTAATTCTTGTTGGCTGAGACTTCAGTGAAAGCTACTTTTGAAATTTAAAACAAGTCAGGAATTTGCATAAAAATGTTCAGGGTGTGTCTGAAAAAGCCTAAATGCCTAAAGATAATACTAATACTAATGTTAATACTAATAATCATAAGAAGAAACATCCAAGCTGAAATCTCAAAATATTTTGGGATACTAAATAGTAAATGGGAAGTCTAGAATTCTACTTGATTTTGAAATATTAAAAACATATTAAATAAAAAAATCCAATTTTGAATATAATCCAGGACACATTCATTATAAGAAGAAAATTACTACCAGGCTGTATGGGAGTGCAGATTTCCTAAATTATGTTCACTAATACACTGAATGTGATCATTGATTGTGCCAGCAAAACACATAGGTTAGCTAATATAGGTAAATGTTTTAAGGTTCACCAGGTCAGTCTGGAATCTTGAAGTTCATACACATTGATTTGGGTGGGTATCATTTGGCTTCTTTAAGTGCATAAAGTTGTATTTTACTCTTTATGAACCATACACAGAGTTTTCCTCCAAATCTTTTTATCATGGTATCCAGATCGTTTTGGGGTTTTTTTTATGGTTTTGGTTTTGGTTTTGGGGTTTTTTTTTGGGGTTTTTTTTTGGTTGTTTTTTTTTTTTTTTTTCTTTTGTTTGTTTTTGTTTTTGTTTTTGTTTTTTTTATGAGGTAGGTTAATGGAGAGAACAAGCTGTTTAAAGTGAGTTTGTCCATGAGAAGTATTGCACGATATAATGATATACATGGAATCTCTTCAGTCAGTTGAGGCCAGATATCCCAGCTGTGTCTCTCCCACCTTCTTGTGTGACCTCGTCTCCCTTGCTGGTGGGTTGGTGTGAGGCAGCAAGGGCCTTGGCCCTGTGTAAGTCCTGCTCAGCAGTACTGAAACATCCTGGTGTTATCACTGCTTTGGACACAGGACACCTCTCTTCCATAGCACCATTTCGGCTGCTAACAGGAAAGTTTCAACCCTATGAGACTGAGTATAATGTTATATCAAATAACACAGTTTTCACATCACTAATTTGGAAATTCACAGTAACATATTTTTGTATCACAGTATCACAGTAACACATTTGTGGTTTGAATTAGAGTAATAAATTTACAGCCAGATTTCCAGAGGAGCTCTGTATGACACCAAAACCAAAGCTGACCTCCCATCTATCAATAAATATGGCCCTAAGCGTTAAAGCTAATTATGATTATTCATTTAATCCAGTACTATTTCTGCCCACAGTGTCCATTAAATTGAATGAGTAATAAGTGATGATATTTTAAAGGTATATTTAGAGAAAAATAAACATATTCAAAAATACTCTTCTATAAAATTTTTGTTTCCATTTTAATTTTTAATTTTTTTTAAGGACTCAGCTCTGAGTGTAACATTTTAACAGCACTGTGTCTCTTGCAGACTTAAAGGAACAGTTTTTATTATAGATTGTTTTTTCAACTAATTCTGTACGTCATTTTCTTGATTGCATTGTTTTCTACAATGACCCCAAAACTGGACTCTTTGTTGCTGTGTTCATTGAAAGAGGGAATGTCAAGAAACATCTACTGTGTTTATAATTCCAGTTAAGCAATTTGTTCTAAAACAATTACATTTTTGTGTGGGGAAGTACTAGGAGTTTGTAAAGTCAGAGCTTACTTCCAAAAATTGTGGGGATTTACAAATATAGCATATGAAATTTAAGTCTTAACTAGTGAATTTTCTATTCAATTATTTTACTGACAATGAAATGCTGCTTTAGACACAAGTGTTGTCTTTCTGCTTCTAAATACTTTCTTTTTTCTTATTTTCTTTAAAAAACACAATTATGTGGATAGAATTAAAAATTATTTGCTGTTGTATTTCTCTTCCACACCATTCAGTTCACAATTCCATGTTGCTCTTTTCTTTTTTTCCAGTTTCTCACATTTTTTCCCACCAATTTCTCCCTGCTTCTTTTCTTCTTATAACTTAAGAATGCTTTGTAAAATTGCTTAGATTTTCTTTGTGATATTTCTGGGGTGGGGAAAAATACTTGTTTCAGCACAATCAGTGGAACTAAGGAGAAGCTGATACAAAAGAACTAGTAAAAGCATTTTGCAAAATGAAATTAACAAACTTCTCTTAGCAGTTGAAGCACTTTGTTCTATAATTACTGATAGAAGAGCAATCTTTGAGGCTCAAGATCACTTCATGGCTCCCAAGAAGGTAGAATCTGCAGCAGCTATAAAAGCAGCGTTTTTAGCTTTTGGAAGAAGCAAGAAAGTCTTTTGTAGTTTTCAGGGTTTTTTAGTTTCCAGTTCTTGCACTTTTTTTCTTCTCAGTCAAAACTCTTGATTAACAGATTCTAGAGGATCAGGTTTTGCACTCCAAGCTGGGGCCATAGATTCAGAAGGACTGATGAAGAACAGTCTGACTCTTACATAAGTTTGTGAAGGCAGATTTTGTTATTTGATTATACCTAGCCACTGTCATCACCATTTAAATTGGCCTATGTACTTTCTAAAGCAGCAGAACTGCTCACTTTTTGAATATTTTTCCTAGCCACTGTCATCACCATTTAAATTGGCCTATGTACTTTCTAAAGCAGCAGAACTGCTCACTTTTTGAATATTTTTAAGTAATATTGAAAGCATTTCTAATTTTCATGCATTATTCTCATTCACCCCACACTGAAATCAGGGGATGAAAAGTGAGTTGCAACAGAACTCACAAAACAGGTGTTTACAAGTGTGTCTGGGAAACAGAGGCTGCTCCTTGTTTAGAAGACTGACAAATCAAGCCAATTTCAAACTTTAAAACTTAATGTTGTTCAGTTAATTTACTGTTTATGTTAGTGGCTAGTTCTCATACATGACTGATCCCTGACACTACACACACAAAACAGTCAGTTCTCAACAATCATCTCCTAAGCAATCACTCTAACTGGGTATTCAATACCAGGAGCTGGCATTTTACTGATAGTGCACATGGCTGTAATCCTTTTTGACCACAGTCCTGGCGACTGAGCTGATGAGCTCAAGATCTCTTCAGCAAAAGAAGATGGAAATTTCTTTGTGTGTAGGTGGGCCCCTCACGTTATCAGAGATTGTCTTGCTGCCTACCCTCCAGTTCAATTGACATTAATTAGAAGGATGAACAGAAAATTCATGGCAGCAAATTTCTTTCTTGTATTTCCACTACAAGCAGATTCTTACCCCATTTTGATTATGAAGGTTCATGAGACAGCAAAGTTAATCTCACAAATTGACACTACTGGGAGAAGGAGGAATCAGCTTCCCTCCCACAGCTCCAGTCTTTCCTACTATTCATCTTCATTTCCATCCATCTGATTCCAGTTCATCTTTTGACTGCAGTATTCTTGGGAACTACAATCTGATTTATTCCTGATTTCTGTAGAACTGAGGGAAAAAGGAAGGCTTTTTGTAAATTTCATATGAAACTGTAGATTTTTCATAATCCACTTGTGTGTTATTAGAATTGCAGAGTTAATTTCTTTCCAGTTCATTTATTTCTTACAATAACCATGTAGTCCAGCTGATAGGAATGTATGATCAGAAACTGTTAGTGTATGGGCCAAAAAAACAGTTCTTAATTTCTAATGATTACAGGCAAGAGAAAGGAGAGTATAAACAGTGAACTACAACTCAAAGCAAAGCTGAGATGTCATGACCATGGACTAAACAGATGGATTCCCTGTATATTGAGAATAAGGGGAAAATCTGCAAAAATATAAATGTATGTAAAATTAACTTTCTCTTTTGTATTCATTTTGCATGGCCTGGTTTTGGTAGCTGGGGGCTACAGGGGTGAGAAATTTGTCTAAAACCACAGATAAAAACAACTACTTTCCTTTAAAACTTTCATGGGCTTTTTAACAAGTATTATAGCAAGACTTTGAACATACTATTTCCAGCTGCAGAATGACCCCTCGCACCATGAGGGGATTCATGTTCACAGCTTACCGGAGGGGAAAAATTCAATTGCTGAACTACTAACATATGTACCTGAAGCTGTTTGACTCTTCATCTTTCATTTTCCTATACGGAAGATTCAGATTTGGCCTGACACACTACTTAGCCTGTGAGATCTGAAGTCATCACAGCAAGAGATCACATGAACGTAATGTGTTTCTTGCTGGATATGCAGTTCCTATTAGCAGAACATCATTTCTTGTGCATTCAGCAAGCGAAAAATAGACACTTTTTATTTCATGTTCAATCAATAATATTATGGATTGACTTCTCTCTTGAAATATTTATGGAGAAAATCCATCTGCCTACCTATTAGCAAGAACCATTTTCATTATTTGTATTTGCAGTTTCTGATTAATGTCAAACAAATCAAATTACTATGTGAAAATGGCTTTGATTAAAACAAAATTAAAAATCTAAACAGTTTACAGCAGTGGTTTTTATTTCATTCTGGATGTGACTCTTACCTAGATACTACAGCAGACTACCCATTTGATAAGATTTTTCTTTCATCTCTGTAACTACCAATTATGCTGCCTTCCTTCAATTCACTTTATGTTCAATAAAAATTGCTACGACTGGAAGTTATATGGAACCACCACTAAGACAACTATATCTTTCAGCATCTTAGAAAATTAAAGAGAATTTTAATGTGAAATATTATAGCACAACAGTTGGCAAGTGATACACTCCTACTGACAGGTGAATTGAGCATTGATGAATTTGGGAACAGCTGGAAAGAACTCCATAAAAAGTTTCCCATCAAATTATTTCACTTAGCTCCATAATTTGTTGTCTGAAAATTATAGTATGCTTAGAAGTATGTCTGAGAAATGAAGCGATTGTTTAGGGGTTTTTTTTTGTTTTGTTTTGTTTTGTGGGTTTTTTTTTTTTGCTTTGTTTTGTTTTGTTTTTTTATTTTTTTTTTCTATTCCATAATATATATTGGACAGAATGTATATGTTACTATGCATATGGTGGCTTGTGTACAGAGAGCAAAGGATAAAATTAATCTCCTGAGCTTGTTTAAAACAAACACAGCAGTCATAATGGAATTCTGAAACTAAATTATTAAGATTATGGAAATTAGATCAGTGGTTCTTGCCTCTCCTTCTTCAATAGGACTCCCTCCTAATTTTTAATACATCTATTTGTAAAGCAGTGCTCAAGAAGTCTTCACACCAGGCTTTGTGGTCTGACTTGAAGAGCTGACATCATTGTGAGTGATGCAGACTAGGCTTATTGACAATTTCATTTGCAAATGAAAGGATAGGTTATCTTTCTAGATTCAGCCCAATTTTCATTACTTTTCTGATGAATGATACCTGGCCCTGGAGATTGCCCAAATGAAAAAGAAAACAGAACTTTAAGAAAAATAAATACTTTGTGGTATTTTATTCTTCCCTCTTTACTGCTATATGCTAAATGTATTACAATAAGAGAAACTGGTTTTACAAGGATTAACCATGAAAAATGTTCACATATGCTGCTACATAAATTTAACAGAAGTTTTACAGTGTGTACAATGGTAAATTATAAATACAATGAGCAAATAGCACAATAGCAAATGCAAAAAGCATGACATTTTCTAGGAAATCTAAGTACAAAATCTAAATATAATTTCAATAACATTAAATTCAATCCTTTGAATTATGCATTTCCCAATTAAAGGCCATGGCAACAAACATAACATGATGCATTATAAAACTACAAAATCTCTGGAATAGAAAATTACTTTCTTGGATAGCAAGATTAACATTATCATTTGATTAGCCAATGTCCAATACTATTTTGGATGAGATTAGTTTCCTTTTAATTACCCATGTGTTCACAGTTTGAGGTACTTCATTACATGCACACTTCGAACCACATCCATCTCTCCCATAACACCTTTTCAATTACAATGAAAGTAGAATAAAATTACATTATTATATTCACATTTTAATTTGTACTATAACTATTAATCTTTTCCTAGCCTTTAACCAGCTGAATGAGTATGATGACATAGTATTTTTCTCTTCTAAGTACTCTTCTCTTCTGACTAGAACCTTTTGTTCTTTTTTTGAGATACAGGTAAAAACCACTTCAGATTCCATCACGTATTTATAGGTGTATTATCAAGGTAGAGTTGTGTTCATTATTTAACAACTTTCAGTGGGTTTTGAATATATCAAGTTTAATTCCACTTTTTTATTTTAAAATCAGAACTCAGTAGAAATTTCAAAATGTAACAAACAAAAACCAATGTAATTATTATGAAAATACAGGCACGTCAGGACACTAGAAATATTATGTGATGGGCAACACAGGCCACATTCAGCTCACTGAATTATGTCTGCTCCAGGACCTCTTCATATATCACATTCCTTCCATTAGATCTTGTGAAAATTTTAGACTTTTGAATAACATTTTCTATCAACTGCATCATGGTAATATTCTTATAATCTGCAGGTGACATTAAAAGGCTTTTTCCATGGAACTGAAGTTATTTGTGAAACATTATCAAAACAGATTCACCAAGAAAACTAGGTGGTTAATTCCTACTGAAATGAGATTTCAATGTTTAAATTGTTTAATCATTTTTGATACCCACAGCTCAAACGCAGAAAAAATGTCTTGGCACCTTTAGAATAGATGAACATTAATGGGTGTTTAAATACCTAACTATAAATTAGGTGACTAAAATCTGATGACTGATTAGGTGACCAAATCCTGATGACTTCTTATCTTACATCTGTGGTAATTTTCACATCAGATCCATGCCCACACAGTTTCTGGGAATGTAGGCCATGTCAATGGAGTTGGGATCCAAAAATAATAAGAAATGGAGGCTTAATTTGTGGCTGGAGGTAGTTCATTTGCATCAACTTCATCAGCATTGAAAATTAATGCTAAGCAATGCTGAATTTAACTTACTGCCTTGGCCAGTAATGTTTTGTTCATTGTCTAAATACATAGATATGACTTACTAATTAGAGGAATTCCCTGCTAATGTAAACTAAATATTATGATTTCATCAATATGAGGGGAAAATATCTGAGAAAATCTCTACCTTTCTCTTTAACAGGAGTTCCCATTGTACAAATAGTGACATTTACTGATACTGTGACTGTACAGCCCATAAAGCATTTCTAGCCCTTTAAATCTCAAACCCATGTTTCTTACCCAGTGAATATTTTAAAAAGAGAGCACTAGACATACAAACAGAAAATAAATTGTTCTATAATAGACAATAAGCTGTGATTAAGGCTGAACATAAACCCTAACAATACCTGAACCTAGATGTTAATCTCATCTATTTGTGAATGTTGCACTACAGGCTAATTGGTTTTAACTCTGACACATAACAGCGATCTTTAAAAATCTTTCGTACTTGTGTGAAATTGAGTAAAAAATCCCATACACAGAGAGAGAGAGAGAGAGAGAGAGAGAGAGAGAGAGAGAGAGAAGAGAAAAAAAGAGAAAAAACTAGTCAGTCAAATCTGGCCATTACTTTTTTTAAATTGGATTCCAAATTCAGACAGGTACCTAAATGTCTGGAAACAAATGAAATCTTTAGATTCTTGTGAACAATAACAGAAAATGAGATGGATGTTTATCAGATTCAGCAGTTTGCTAGATTACAGTATGTCCAGCTGAAAAGGTTTTCTATTTGTTTTTTTTCACAGCCATAACAGAAAAAAAAAGGTATGAGATGCTGTGTTCTGGGTCAGAAAAGCTAGAATATGTTATTTTGCTTATTATCAAGAGATCATCTAAAATTCTCTCTTATATGACTTAATTTCCAGAAATGAAATCATTTGGTTCAAGGACACTAAGTATTTTTCTGTGTAAACCTTGTTACTCTCTAATACAGTATTTCATATATAGTGTTTCCAGACAATGAAGAGTCTAGACAAAAATCAGATATCAGAATCAGATTAGCAGTTGATATTGTTCTTTTGTTTGTTTTTTTTATTTTTAGAATTGAAGGGTGCAGGGTCTTTCTACATAGTCAAAAGATAGGTAACCATTTAAAATAACTACTGAAAGAGTGAGTTATGCTGGTTGTTTCACTGTTCAAGTAGATGACGATGTCCTAGAGTTACCTGTACCTTGGATGGAAGCTTTTTTTTACTACTTATTATTTCAGGGTTGTGATATGCAGGCGTATCATGAACCTGAAACCCCTGAATCATGACTGGAAATAAAGACAAAATATACCATAGCAGCCTTTCTAAAAGTAAAGTAGCCAATTATTCTCCTTCCTTTTCTCCAATCTGAAGACATATCAGTTGTCACAGGAAGATAATAAAATAGCTTGCATTCAATATCTTAGACAAGCCTTCAATTCATTCAGCACTAGCTTTATTTACTTATCTTCAAATTTCTAATATAATTTATTGATGCAGTTAATCTGAAAAAAAATACATATGTAATTCTTTTTCACACATTTTGAATTAAACAACACAATAAAATCAGTTTCACCCATTGATAAGCTTTTAGATAATCTTTGTTCCATGTCCCAGATCTCCTCTGTCCTTTTAACATGCCCATACATTTTAGCTTCTCATTTGAGGAAGGAAAAAGAATTTGTTCCCTCTTATTAGACTGAATATAATTTTTGAAACTGATTCCAGTTGTCTTCTTGCAGATTAACTGTAGGTCTGGTAGACTAATTGTTCTTGATGGACAGTCAGAACAAACTCATTTTATATGGCATTCTCCATGAAGTTAAGCCTCAGTGATTCTACTTTCTTTTTATTCTGTCTCTTTCCTTGTTTTTTTTTTTTTTTTTGTCATAGTGTATAAAAGAGTTTCTCACTGTATAACAGGATTGAAGACTTTGAAGTATGATGACCAAATGTGGGTCAATAAAATAAAACTCTCCACTGCATAGACAGCTAGAATATAAGAACATATGTCTAAGCCCCCACAAGGGATAACTGAAAGAAGGACTTTCACCTTTAATGGTATTTCCAGTGTTATGAAGAATAGTTAAAACCTGATTACCTACTCCAAAAATCTCCATCACAGGCAAGTATAATGTCTGATCATATAAACTTCCAAGTACACATAGGTGATTCTTCAATGATTGTATAAGAATATCCTGTGAAAACTTTTATTTATCAGAAATTCTTCTTTCTTAGTGCCATTTCAGGCAAACTATACCTCTTACATTGAAGTCCTGTCAGAAAATTGAAGTACTGCAAAAAAAAAAATGACCTAAAGCAATAAGACTAGAAAGGAAAACTAAATTAAAGAGATGTCAGTAAGAGAATCAGTAGCAGTCACTAACAGAAGTGGTAATCCTGCACCTTAATGGGACTTGCTACTTAATGATCATTATTTACATCATAAGGTCTTCACAAGTAAGATTTGTAAAAGGGTACTCTAATCTTTGCATGTTGAAGGAGAACAAAACAGAAGTATTAACAGATCAGAGAAGTTATATTTATTTCTCCAAATAAAAATAATCTGATTTAATATACTATGCATTATACTGCTAATTCAAAGTTAATCTTCATTATCATCCTAGAAATTGGGAAGTATTATTTGAACTTTTATTTTGCAGATACCTATGTGAACATATAATGCCTTCTGCAATGAACATATCAAGAATCCTCCTGAATCCTTTGAGATATCTATGTGAGTCTTTTAAATCAATGTATGAGGTTGGAATCAAACCATAACAATTAACTTGGAATTGCTTGAAAAGCTCCATAGAGGTAAATATAAAATACTTGCTGAAAATGCCTTGGAATTGGGAAATTAAATTAAATTGGGATATTAGATTAATTTTTTCCCTTTTGAAAATTCCAACTCTAATATATTTTAATTAATGTACAGCCATTGTTGGAATCTCTGAGAGCTTTGTCTTAATGGTATTTTTAAAATATTTGCCAAAGGCATACTATCTTTTAGAAATTCTGCAAGTTTTTGCTAAAAAGTTTCCATCAATGTAACCTAGATCCTCTACTGTTTCTCATCATGCATGAGAAGAATATTCTAAATTTAATAATCTGTTCTGGAATTCCTTTTAATTTTTCAATTAGTACTATGATCTAAAACAGCACAAATATATCTGAACCAGTAAATTTCCTTTATTTTGATCCTTCTCATCCTGTGACATACCTTTCATAGCAGGGCCAAATGGCTTCAGAAAAATGTAGACATAGTATTTTCCAGTATTGCCAAGTTTTACTTCTGTGGACTCTGCTCATAAGGACAGATGATTTTTAGCATATTGCTATGCAAATATGCAAACTTAACCTCAATACCAAAGCTACTTGTACATTTGGCCAGCTGACTCTCTGCTCATGTGTAGTCATGCCCTCAGGCACCTGTGTGCCTCTGTGGGTTTTAGCTTTCATCTTCAAATGATCTAACTCTTCAGTGGGATTGTCTCTTATTTTAATGTTCCCTTGGAGTATATATACATTTATGGAATAAAAATGTAAGTCTATATGCATTACAAAATGCATTGCAAACAGTCTTAGCCAGCTCTGTCTGAATAAACTTATTATTCATGTTCCTTCATGTTTCAGAAAGTCATTTTAGGAGCCACAAACTAGTTATAGGCAAGCAATCAAGTTGCCTAGTCTAACAAGTTAATTCCTTTCAGCTCCTTTGCTCCACCTACCTGTATATCTAGGCTAAGTCTAAGACAAATTTAAGTTAGTTTGTTCAGTGGAATAATAAGCTATCTCAAATTTATCATAAAATAGCATGGACAATTAGCACAGAACAATTCCTGCATGGTAATTTCATACTCTTAACATGTCCTGCAGTAATTTGCATGCGCATTCTGATGCAGAAATATTCTTACAACTGAAAAGCAAATAAATATTTTAATTTTTTAAGAATTAAAATGTCAAGATCACAGTGTCAATTCTGATGACCAAGAAGAACAAGTTTACTCCTGTGACTCTCCTGAAGTTACAAAATCACAGGATGGCAAAACCACAAAATGACTGATGTTGAAAGGGATATCTGCAGGTCCAATATATCTGCTCAAGCAGGGACACCTGGAGCAGATAACCCAGCACTATGACCAGGCATCCTCTGAATATCTCCAAGCAGGGATGTTCCACTTTATGGGCAAACTGTAACTGTGCTCAGTCACCTTCATAATAAAAAAAAAGTGTTTCCTTACATTTAGAGGGAATTTCCCCTGCTTCAGTTTGTGCCCATTGCCTCTGATTCTGTTACTACTGAATGGTTAAACACAGGTGCTGCAGATCCATTTGTAGCTGAAGAAGGTAAAGTCATGGTTTAGGATAGGATTGAAAATGTAGAAGCTTAGTCACTTCCTGTTTTTTTCCACAAAGCACATGTCATAGGATGATTTCAAGCCATATTTAAAACGCACATTTAAAATTCATGGGAGCTAAGATGTGATATATGTCTGTCCCCTATTTCATATCACAAAGACATGACACTTGACTGACTGAAGTAGGAAAAATTTCACTGCATATGTTTTCTTCTCCTATTAATTTAAACTCAAGTTCAATTTTGCATGACAGTTAAGAACAAAATTATAACTGTTTTGAAAAATGTTTTGTAACACCTGGAAAACTAAGACCAGTATTTCAGTGATCCATTCTTCCAGATTATCTTACACAGGCTTCTATTGGTTCTTGTCCGTTAGTACTTGTCTCTTTTCTTCCTTGTCAATGAATAAAGTAAAATGAAATCCTTAGCATGCTTACCATAATTTATTTTGAATTGATGATATGTTCATTTCATGCACTGCAAGAAATGAGAAAACATTATGATCATGCTATGGTTGTTGAAGTTAAGCAACATCTATAGAAACAAAAAACCCTACATTTTTTAATTGTACACAGAATGGCCACATTGAATTCAAAAGACAAATGGTGTTAGAGGGTACCAGAGGAATTTCAGTATAATATGGTCTGTACTTTATCTTTAAAATATTCAGTGCTAGAGTAAATTAATCACCTCTCTTGAAACTTAAGTTCATAAAAAATATCACTTCAGTCTACCCTAACCTTCCTTACTACATTAATGTTATTTGCTGCTTATATTCATATCTATCCTACTTCTTCACCAAGAATATTGTTACTATGTTTTAATCCTTATTTACAAGAAACATACTTTTTTCAAATATGTATTTTATAAAAAAATCCCACTACCTGCCTCCAAAACTTCTCTTTTCTGCTTGTCGCTTTTATATTTATTTGAAAAGACACTATAATAACTTATATACCAACATATTTATTTTATACTAAGCATTCACAGAAAAGAATAGGAAATGAATTAATACCAAGGGTCACAGTTCTTTGTATGAAACAGGAACAGAGAAGTAAAAAGACAGGGAAAAATGAAGTCATCACTATGACTTCTACGGCAAATAATTACAGGGTTGTCTAGCAGTCTTGAGAGCTTTTTGCAGCAAGCATGCCATACTTACAAACTGAAATGTGAGCTCTCTAAGCTCAGTAAGCAGCTAATGATGTTTTCTGTTAACAGACTAAGCTTTCTGGGAAATCCTATACTGTCAAGGAGTAGGAGCCAGCAATGGAAAAAAGCCAAATTTAATAAAGAAAATCAGCATGATAGTACTGCAACAGCCTGAAAAAGGAAAATAAATAATTCTGTTTCTACATATATATTCTAAAATAACATCCTGCCAGATTGTCACTGCTGTTTGATTATGATTTTATTATTCAGTGCCAATAAACAGAAGCACAGACAGTTCTCCTTTATGCAAAACTCCTTTTTACTTAGATTTTCGTAAGTGCAGAAGGTGCATTAGGATTCCCCAATCATTCTACCCTTGCTTGCCACATAAATTCTTCTAGCAAACTGGGAATGAGAAACAAACTGTGAGCACTATGCTGGACTGCATGAATTATCTAGATTGTCAAATAGCTTTACTTTGAAATTACCTTATGGCAGGGGAAGGAACTATATATACCACATTGAAGTATGTTATTAGGAATTCTATTTTTCTATATTGTAATGGCTCCTAAAAGCAGAGCAGGAAAGAAATATTCCTGAGACTGTCCATATTTACTTGGGAAGATTTAGATTCACCTTTCAAAATCTGTGAGCAAGCAAGAAAAAAAAAGAAGTGAAAGCACTATTTGCTTACAGAAAAAGCATCACAAAAGTAAAACTAAATAATTTGTTAGAATGTTTATGTAGTGAGGATCATCCTATTTTCCATAAGAAAGCAAAGTTCAACTTTGACACTTAGAATCTTTATTAATTCTAACGTTGCAGTAAATTATGTATCTGTAACAATCAAACAAAGCCCAAACCACAACTCCTTTTAAAAGATAAATAACTTTTAATATGTGTTCATGAATAACATAATAAATATTTCTATTTGTGATTTTACACACAGATTTAAAATGGCGTCTAATTTCAACATTCACAGTTCAAATTGATCCTAGTGTAACTTATAATTATATTAAAAAAAACCAAAACAAAACAATAAAAATTCTTTAAGACATCATGGTAGTTTCTGGTTAATATTTATGTCATCTCCCTCTTTAGGGAAGTAAATAATGATTATCATATTTTGACTAACATAAAAAGAATGGGCAGTACCCTAGGAAGTTTCAAAATGTTTTGCTGAGAGAATGAACTAAGTATTTTGTAAAACAAGCCTTGACTGTTTTTTATTATGTCTGTTCCTAGCATAACAAGAAAATTACCAAGTTCATCAAAGGGAAATGTCAAATCCTGCACCTGGGATTTCACAAGTTCTTGCTCCAGGAGAGTCTAGTGACCAATGAATTGCTGAAAAAAAGCTGTCAGTTTGGCTGGACGAGTTGAATCTGGCTAGCAGTGTATCCTTGTGGCAAAAAAAAACCCAAACCAAAACACCAGCCTATAGCAGCATCAGGAAGATGGTGGACAGAGGTGATCCTTCTCCCTAATCTGTGACAGTAAAATATATCTGGAGTGCTGAGTCCATTTCTGGGCTGCTCAGTACACGAGACAAATGGATGTGTGGTACAGCAAGTACAGTAAGAGACCACAATCCTCAGAAACACTTAATGGACTGAAGCATCTGAAATATGAGGAAATGCTAAGAGAGTTGGGATTGTTCAGCAGAAGAGAAAATAGAGATATCATATAAAAATATATAAATATTTGATGGACAGGTGCAAGGAAGATAGACTCTCTTCACAGTGTGCCCCAGTCACAGAGGAATAAGAATGGGCACAGGTGTTTAGTGTTTTGATGTTTGGGTTTTGGTTTTTTTTGGGGGTTTGTTTGTTTTGGTTTTTGTTTTGTTTTGTTTTGTTTTTTGGGTTTTTTTTTTTAATTTCTATTGAAATACAGGAATTTCCATTTAAAATTTTTAAACATAAACAACCAAACCAAATCAAAACCCAAACCACCATTCAAACAAAATAAAAAACAACTTTTTTTTTTTTTTTTTACAGTGAGGTTGATCAAACATGCTAAACAACTGCTCAGAGCAACTGTTGAGGTTTCATTCTCAGAGATATTCTAAACCTGATGATATGATTCTGAGGAACCTGTTCTAGATTTCCTTGCTTTAAACAGGATAGTTGGACTGGAAGATCTCCACAAGAATCATCATATCTCAATCACCCATAACACAGGTCTCTCTGAGAACACACAGCCCAAGGTATATATCAATTAATATTGTATATCAATTAATATTGTAGTTATTGGCAACACTGGATTGTGAACTCTTGTGCATTGACAAATGCATACTGTAATTTGTGATAATTTCCACATATATTAGCCTCAGCATCAGGTTTATATCTTTAATAAGATGAAAGTTTTTATGTTTCAGAATTGAGGGGGCTTTTTGTCCTTAATTCTGGCACATTAAATTTTTGTAAATTTTTTCTATGACCACTTCTTTAAAAGAGGTTTTCTAAAACATACAACTTGATTGTAAAACTGTTGTTAGTTTCATTTTCAACACTTCGAAACTGTGCTAAGCAACAGAGGATGTTGAAAATTTCAATGGTTTAAAAAATGTTACTGGTATTTTTTTTTCCAGGAAAGAACATTTCCACTCCTTTAAAAACATAAAACCACTGTCCCTATTTTAAGCACAGAGTATTATAGAGAACAGAGTATACCAAGCTATGTTCTGTTAGTATTTTGCAACTACTAAGCATATATTGACTTTTTTAGGTCAGTATTAAGCTTATTGACTGAAGGATTTAATATTTACAGTATTTTGCCAGAATCAATATGATGACCTTAAGGAGAGAAAGAAAATGTCTTTGAGCCAACTAAATAAAAGTATTTTCTGTTTGTGCCAGAAACCTGCTGATATTTAAATATATCTATGGTGAAATATATAGAATGTAGTTACAGTTAACAGCTCATCATTCTTTGTCTCCTGGAACTCTTTATTTTTAAACACCAAAAAATTAGTACTTTTTGAAAAAATGATGAGGCTTTGTAATAATATCTGATGTTTCAAGTCCTTTCTTTTTAAGAAACCACTAACATCACATTTGACTCCACGGATTTCAGTTTCAGAGAAATTGCATTTTATTTTTTTCCTTTTAAAATGTAAAGCATGCCTTTCACTTTTTTGCTAGCCATTAGTGCAAATTAGGATCATCTCAAAGTAGAAGGGATTTGTTCCTATTACTTTAGGCATAATGGCTTTAAAATGCCATGGCACCCCTATCCATTTTCAACTTTTTTAATGGGAATGATCAGAAAACTCCACAAAAATCCTGTGATTTTTTTGTTTTTTTGGTGTGTCTTTGAAGTCCCTATTATTTTATGAGATTTTATATGTGAAATAGAAGTCAATGCAATACAGCACAGTAATGCTCCCTACTGCACTGTACTATGCATTGCTATGATACACTATGCCTGTTATCTATAATGTTGATGGCTGATTTACACTTGTCAGTTTTTGTCATATAGTCTTCTATGTCCTTCTTTGGGGAATATGCTTTCTGCTTATTACTCAGGTTGTTATGAGAATAAAAATAAAATAAGAACAAAATATAAATTTTGCCAAACAGCACTGAGTTAGTTCTTATAGCACCTCTTTCTTCAGACCAAAACAATGCACCACATAGCTACTTTTTTTAACAGACACATAGAAAAGTAGCAAAGAGATGATGCTATACCTTCTAATAGTTGTATGCTTGTATAGAAATATGTAAATGCTAAATAATTCTGGTTTTATGTTTATTTGTGTATTATGTATTTTCTTAAATATATCTATATTTTCAAGGTTTTTTTTTACTGTGTTTGCATTATTAATGTCTTCTACCTTTTGTTTCAGCAATTCTAAACCTTAAAAATGTTGTGGAAGTCCATTGAAATGAGTAACGAACTGAGAAAATTAAAGTGACTTAATCTTTCTTTCAAAAATTTTGTCCATAAAAGTTTAAGTATTAAAACTGGTAATAGATCTGAATATTCTGCTTTTTGTATTCTGACTTCAACTCATTCTGAGATGTTGTAGAAAATCTGTAAACAGTGACTGAGAAAAAAAAAAATCACTAAAATATGTAAGGCAGCATATAAATTTGCCCCCCAAACAAATTTGGAAAACATGATTTAAAGAGAAAACCTATCATTGCTTGGGTGTAAAAGAACGGTTTTTCTTAATTTTCAAACATTTTTAGAGATGCCAAAATCTAAATATTTTTGTAAAAGCATGTGGCTACTTTGATATTTAGTATTTACCTCTTCACACTTGACATATTAACGAACACATTCAAAGACATAATTTCTAAAATAACTGATAAAATAATTGAGGAATCAGTTTTAAAACTGATTTTTAATGCATATAAGTTATTTGACTGTGGTACTCTCACCATCATAAATTAACTGATACGTTGATATACTCAGTGGAACACCTTTTGGGAAATAAAATTATCTTTTCATGGTAAAAATGTCAATTTTTCTATTAAGAACCTCAGAATCTCCCGGGATAAAAATGGAAACAAAAGAGCTATAGAAATGTCAAAAGGAGCACTTCATGATGTCCTAAAAGCTTATTTACTCTAAGAGAAAAATATAAGGGGAGAAGAGAGAAAGTGGCTGTAACAATCCGCAGTACATGAGCTGTTGCTGAGATACGGTGTATTTCTTGAGGAAAAAAATTTGAT
This sequence comes from Vidua macroura, assembly GCF_024509145.1. NCBI lineage: Eukaryota > Metazoa > Chordata > Aves > Passeriformes > Viduidae > Vidua > Vidua macroura. Next base: position 54,064,094 of record NC_071574.1, read on the forward strand.
CGAGTGCAATATGAATTCTTGCTCTCTGTTACAATGAAAAAAATAGCATTTACAGAAAGAAAAAATATTCCTCTCTCTTAAAGCTACATTTTGGTTTGCTTTTATTTTCTTTCCCTCTGGATGAAAATATACTTTTCCTTGTATTTTTATCTAAATTATTCTGAAAGTAGATGAAAGGTACATTAGATTTTATAATAGTATGGAATAAAGAGTGAAACATCATCAGAATCTTTTTTACTCATTAAGGGCCTAAGCACACAGATTTAGCTCTTTTCTCTCACCTTTTCACCTTAGCTTTTCTTCTACCTAAGCTTTTGTTTAAGTACAGGCTATATTTTTTCTCACCTTTTCAGCAAACATAGCATGAATAATGAGGAAAGTAAAAACAGAAGAAAAGCTGTGCAATGTCAGGCTAAAGGTTAATCTAGAGAAAGGTACATTTATGATAACTAGCAATAGCCAAAAGCAAAGGTCTAACAAGGAGCAGCAAGCACAAAATAATTTCCTAGGGAACTTCTCTCTAAATATTTGGGACAGAAATACTTTTTGAGACAGATATTTTCTTCCTATTTGAAACTCTTGGATGCGTTTCTCCTCCCATGTTTGCCCAGCCTGTCTTTTGATGCCATGTAATGTAAATCACTATAAAGCAGACTGTGATAGATACTACTCACAGGCAAATAGTGTTTGTTTCAGATGTTCAGCAAAACCTCTACACACCTCTCAACAAAATAAACCAAACAACTATTAAGTTACAGGGATGCTTTTTTTTTTCTTTGTTTTTTTTATGTATGTATTCTTAATGTTGCAGAGATGACATGGCACCTCCTGTTTCATGATTGCTATGAAAGAAGTTCCCTAAATAATTCTCAAATTGCTATGTCTTAGGCAGTTTTCCTGACCTTTTAAGCTGTCCTGTTTCCTATTTGATAGGGAATAAACACTTTCTTCCTTTTTTTTATTGAGGTCTTCCCCTGAAAAATGACAGCATACCTGTCAAATAGAAGTATGTTAATTTGATATATTTTCCATGAAATATGAAATACTTTTACACAAATGGTAATATTCTGTCAACAGAGAAAAACACCATCTACTATAAGGAAAAATACAGAAAAAAAAATTCCTTGTTGACCTATACTTTGAATGTTTTTCACCTACTTTTAATCTAAAATTTGCAAAAATTATATTAAATGTGTAACTTAACCACATGTTGAATTATGGTGTCTTTGTGGAGAGATTTTTCCAATTACATTCAGACTGACAGCTTCTGTAAATAATAGCCAAGTTCCCTAGCAAATGAACCTTAAATTCTGTTTGAAAACACCATTTTCATGTCATACATATTTTCCTACCTTTACATGAAGAAAAGTATAGAGAAAAATGTGTGTATAATTGATAAATATATAAAATGCTAGCATTGATTAAAAAAAAAAAAAAAAAAAAAACTTCCTGGAAGCAATAAAGGGGTATGTGAGAGTCTGCTTTTTTTTCTTTTTTGGATATTGTTTAAAACCTAATTATATAAAAAAATATTTTTATTTTAAAGAAAATGTAAATTAATTAGGGAAAGTGACTCTTACCTCTGAGTCCGATTATTCTGACAAATGTCCCTGAGATTATCTTGTTCACTCAAACGCATATAATGCACAATCCCTATTCATAGAATTGCATGTCATATACCATGTTGATGTTTTGTAACCAAACAAATGTAAAAAGATGTTTTTACTAAATATTGTCATCCAAACAAAATATGCATTGCAGCTAAATTGTATTTACATCAGTAGCTCTGCTTTGTGGTGTGATATAGTCCAAGAACACTAAGAAGAATTGCCTTTCAAATAATTTGTTTCATATTTGGATTTGTCGCAGATGCTTGGTTTTTGATAACCTGAAATTTAGAAGCCTACATTTTCAAGTGTAAGCATGACTAATGCAATGAAATCTTTCAAATATGTTAACATTAATTTTATACAAACAAAAAAGTAGATGGTATGTTAGCATATCTTAAATCTATAGCAATCTTTAATTTTTTTTCTCCTGTTGTAGTAAGTTTACAAGATCTGTTGGAAAACAAGATATGCATGTTTCTGTTCATCATATTCTGACTTTCTTAATGCAGACTATCTATGGTTCCTGATAAAAATTAGAAGCTACTGGAAGATACTTAATGATCTTCTGAACAATCTGAATTTGACAGAAGAAATGTAATTGCTTCTCAGCCTACAGACAGTTTATTTAAGACCCAATGTTCAGCCACATGCAGAATTTTGTTTCAGAGCTAATTAATGATTGCCTGATTTGAAAGTGTGCAAAGTAGGGTACAGAAACTTGTCCAGGCTATCTGCATTAGGACAATCCTCACCCTTTGCAAATACCTAATTTTAGTAGTCAGAGTTTTCTTATTCATTTTTAATTATTTTAAAACATGTAAATATAATCTAAAATGGTTGATTAAGATTTAAAAAATTACCCTGATAAATAAACAAAAAACCTAGAATAATTATGGAAATAGAAAATCAAATAAGAGAGCCACCACAAACTAAGCAGTTGTATAAGGGAATTTCATTGATATCCAGTATATTTTTTTCATGATGCTATACAGAAAGTCACTAAAACGTAACAGATTAAAAATATTTCTTTTTGAAAATAGTAATTTTTAGCTAGAATTTGGCATAGAAGCAACAGAAGCATAACTTTAAAATTAAAAGAGAGCAGCCATGTCAATTTGTATTAATGACATGTATGACAATTATAAAAAAAGCAAGATGAAGTAATTAAAAAAAACAAAACCAAGTGTTTGATTACAGTACTTTTAATGGGAATGAAGATTGAGCCTTCACTAAAGCAATATAAACTGATGCAAAATAACAGTTATATGACTTGATTAAGGGAACAGTTACAGATGCTTCAGTGAATTTTGAGTTCTTTTCAGATGTTATATTCTGACTGAATTATATAAGACAATTTTTTTAGTTTCTCAGCTATAAGGCCTGACCTTTACAACATTAGACTGGAAATATCAATCACTTCTGACCTCAACACTGAGATACTGGAGATAATGAGGTGGTGAGGTTATACTTGATATTCAGAAAGCAACTTAATGAATAAGAAGGTATTTACAGAAATTAGAAATAAATGAGCATGTGAATGGATGGAAGGGAATTAGAAGGTACCATGATGTTTTTTGCAGAACACATGTATGAAGGCAGGTTATTGGTATCCTCTGTTCAAAGAAAGGAAAACTAGCGCAGTTCTGTGAACTCTATATAAGTGGTAATGCTCCATTTATTTTTACCTTCAGACCTGGATACTGCAAGAGTCACATTATGTCTCATATTTGTTCTACAGCCTAAGAGATCCGTCAAGCTCCTCAAGGTTTTCCCAAAACAGTATTGAGCCACATACGTGCCGTGTGCCCGGTAAAGCACTGTTGGGCTCATTGGCCTGACAGCAAAACACAGGGAAATAGAAGAAATGTCCAGCACCCAGTGCAAGGTGGACATAAAAGCATAGCTTGAAATATTAACCCAAAAAAGACAGACTTCCTTGCCAAAACAGAATTAAACTAATGTTTCTGCATCAGCTGATTCTTTAAAAGCTGAAGGGAAAGATGGCCCTTTTTTTTACCTCTCTTCCTCCCAACCACACTTGTCAAAATACAGTCTTTTTCTCCTAGAGTGACGTGCCAAAACAATAGAAAACCAAAACTATTTCCTAAAATAGATGACTGCAGGGTGAGATTTCATAGACAACTAAGATCACTGAAAGAGATATGAGTGGGTGCCAATGGCATGGTAGTGTAGGCATGAGGCCTAAATCCATGATAATATGTGGTAAAAGGAATTCCATGGGAAAGGGATTAAAACTCAGGCATGATAGGCTGCTCATGGAGGTGATAGGTTATCAGGCTGAATAACTGGCTCAGATGGGAGGAAGAGGGAACAAAACTGATGTATCATGCTGCAGCGTGGCCTAATCTAAACCCAAACTCCGGGATGCAACATCATGCCTCTGCTCTGCCCTTGCACAAGAGACATAGCCTTTGTAATGAAAGCTTTCTATTGAAAGCTCATATATAGTGTTTGGGCTCCTCCCATATATGACAGCAGCAACAGAGCTTTGAGTACAGTCAGGAACTGATTGCCCAGGGTAGTTTTGAATGTCCTTCGCTGGAGCCTTTCAAGAACTGTCTGGATGCAATTCTGTGCAATGTGCTCTAAGATGACCCTTCTTGAGCAAGGAGGTTGGACCAAATAACCCACAGTAGTCCCTTCCAACGTGACCCATTCTGTGATTCTGTAATGAACTTAATTGTAGAAGTTAATTTCAGATATGACTTAGTCAAATAGTTTTCTTCTCTCTCTTCTGGTTATTGAATTTTTGCAGTAGAAGAAAATCAAGCAGTCAAGGGGGTGCAAATCTGTTCTCTTAATAGATTATTCCTTAAAACACTTCAAATAATCTTTGACATTCATTTGGGGCAGACTCTCTTTGCATTCTCAAATACTTCACAAAAAAAAATAGACTTCCAAACTACAGTTTACTCATCCTCTTGTTAAAGAATATATCTCTGCCTCTGGGAATTCTATTTCCAGCAATAAATTCTTTTTCCTTTCTCGAGCATAACACCTTCACTCATGTGGAGAAGGTGAAAAAGAAATATGCTGCTGGCCTTAAAGTTGGCTGTGGGCACCCTGAAACATCCTGAGAGCTTTGTGTGTAAACAGCTAAGTACTGAAATCAAAAATATTTAAGAATATGGGCAGAAAATGAGCTTTGACTTAACAATTGCAAATTAAGTTATTAAAACATTTCACTCATCAGAGAGCAGAAACACGCTTCACAGCCTATTTCTCAATATAAGCTACTCAATAACCTTTGAACAATGGATTTCATATTCTTGCAGGAAACCCACTTAGAAAGCAAGTTACATCCCAATACTTACTACTGGTAAATATACAATAAACAATTTTATTAATGAATATATTTGATTAAATAATCTGTTTGTATGAACAGAGGAAATATTTATTAGATACGTGAAATACATTATTTGCTCAAAACTTATATTGATTAACATTTTTATGATCTTGATATAATAAATTGTTACAATTTTTCTGAGTTTGGCTAATTTCTTGCCACTTAAGGAAATAAATCAAAAAATATTGAAGAGTTCTAAACTGTGTCTCAGCACAGTTGTTAGGACCATGTTACTCCAGAGATGGCTGGGTGAAGAACTCATCCATCACTCAAGTTGTCCAAGAATAAACTCAGCATGAGTGCCTGTAGTACAGAATAACTATCCAAAATCTACTAGATGTTATATTTGAACTCTGAAAGTAGGCTTCCTGTGACAATAAATATATAGGATTTGGCAATTAATGAAAAAATATTCATGGGAACATTGTCACTGAATAATAAGGGCAGGATTTATATTTTTCTGGATCATACTGCCATTTGCAAACTGAAGAATAAATACTGAAATACAACCGGATGATCAATAAATACAGAAACTCTAGCCTTTATTTTAGCTTCTTTGGTCATATCCCTTTCTTGTATTTGGACAGTCTTGATCCTAAATACTATAACCACAATTTCAATGCAATTTGCTTGGTTTTGAACAGTATGACATTTTGTCTTTTCCAGATATTTTTAACTTTGGTTTGTTGTTGTTTGTTTATTTATTTTTGTTTGTTTTTAATAAAGAGGGAAATATATGTCACTAATTTGACCTGTGTATTGAGGTTAAAAGGTAACTCCTAATTTCATGGTAACCTATCAATATGCATTATTTTTCTGAAGATAAGAAATTTTGTCACTGAAGTTGGCAGAAAAAAGTCATCAGTAACATTTTAAGAAAGGAATTATCCACAATCAAGGTATCCACCAAAATGTGTGCATTTGTTACAAGCATACTTGCAAGTAATGAACAAAGTCACATAAACATAATTTTTATTAATTTAAGTTTTTGCAGTATTTTTCTATGTATTTATATTTATGGCTTTATGTTAAGGTCTTGTGCACTATGAAGCACAAGACCTAATTTATCTTTGAAAAATTATCCATTGGATGTTCATAGGTCTTCTAGCCTTCTGTTTCAGTTGTTACCAGATTATAACAGATGAGAAAACACATTCACAGAATTCACAGAATCACTAGTTTGGAAGAGACCTTCAAGATCATCAAGTCCAACCCATGCCCTAACAACTCAACTAAACCATGGCACTGAGTCCCACATCCAGTCTTTTTTTAAACACATCCAGGGGTGGTGACTCCCCCACCTCCCTGGGCAGGCCATTCCAGTACTTGATCACTCTTTCCATAAAATACTTTTTCCTAATATCCAACCTAAACTTCCCTTGATGCAGCTTAAGACTGTGTCCTCTGGTTCTGTCAGTTGTTCCTTGGAGAAAGAGAACAACCCCACCTGACTGCAACCACCTTTCAAGCAGTTGTAGAGAGCAATAAAGTCACCTCCGAGTCATTATGCTGCCAGGCTGTTGTAGAGGGCTAGATCTAAGCATGTTATGTCTCAGACATTCTGAGTTATTGCTACAGGAAAGGTGTGATTTGAGGAGAGGGTCCTGCAGAGGTGGGACAAAGCTTTTCTTATCCAATTCCTGTTTCTCTTGAGACTCCCTGAAGAAGGCCTGGCTGTCCATGCATGAACAAAACATCACAAAAAAATCTAGTTTACAAGAGGCATGCACCAGGCTTACTGTAAAAGGAAGCAGACAGGGAACCCACAACCTCATCTCCAGATAATCCACCTGTATGGACCAAGGCAGGACCTAAGGGCTGGTGATATTCTTTCTTTTCTTCTTTGCATTGCCTAAGCAAAGCACAGCTATTGTATTCTAATCCATACTCCTTACTGAGGTTTCTAGTGAGATGGGGGAGCTTGTGAAAGTGTGTTGTGGCTTGTTAGCCAGTACCTCTAGAGCAGTTTTTTAGGGGAGTTGAGAACTTACTAAAGTGTACAGTATAAAATGTAGGGCTTGTTAACTTTCACTCTTCTGGAAATCTATTGAGAATTTAAGGGCTTGTTAACCAACACCTTTTCAGTCTAAACATTGGGCTGGTTGCTACAGTTATGGCAAATGTGCAATAAAACATCAGAGTTCCCAGACACGTGGTCCAGTGTCTTTGTTCATCATCCCCCAAAGTGTTGTGACAGCCACTCATGTTTAAAACTATCTTTCACAGTTACTTTGTAACTTGTTTGTGTCCTTGAAATTCCCTCATCTTCTTGATGCTTTTTATAAAAACACTTTTATAGAGAATGAACACAACTATTACAACATTTTAGACAAGGTAAATAAATTCTCAGTGAATTCTTAAAATTCATAATCACTTAGAAGCAATGAAAATTAAGAAGTATAAAAGCTGTAGCGCTGACTTATATAAATAATACCACAACAGAAAGTTGCAATTATGTTGTACTACTGAATGAAATTAAACAAAATAAATTAAAAAAAATTAATATATGTATGCTCCACTGACACTTGTGTCTGCATTAGTTCAAAAGAGCTCATGATCCTCATTCACAAAAGTTGAAAAAGGCACGGTCAAAAGGGAAAAACACCATAACCAAGATAAGTATGGTACAATTAAATTACAAAATAAAGTTAAGCAATTAGAATAGCAACCATAGAACTAAATAATATCACTTTTAGTCTGAAAGCATTTACTGAATCTTCCTTTTATTTTGTAGTTAATGAAAACTGTTGAAAGTAAGAATAAATGGAATTATTTTTTGTTCAGGAATTTGTGCTACCAGGGGTTCATACATAAATATAAATCTCAAACAAGAAAGACATTTCACACTTGCTAGCATTATACTATAAATGTCATCCCAAAAATAAATTCAGGTAAAGACAATTTTCAACTCTATATTCCATATTTCCAAAACTTGATTTTTTTTTCTGTATGACTAAACAGTAGAGCAGAAAAAAATATTGTAAGTCTGGCTAAGTGTTTTTTTTTTTTAATTTGTAAGAGAAGAAAACAGGGATAAGTCATTGGAGCTTGACTTGTAACAACATTTTTCCAGCTGTTCCGTTGAGGTAGTATAGGCTAAATTTACATTGGTAATCAGGCTTGTAAGTCTGGTGGCTATTAAGCTCCACTAAATATATGAATGATTTTTGTCTCTTCTAAGATCAGTTGAAAGATCTAATAATGTTTTAGAATTATGCTAGGTGACCAACCACTTAAGATTTGGTCTTTTGTATTGTATTTGTTATTTTGGGAGGAATAGTTTAACAGAAAAATAGTGAAATAATTAATAATGAATAATAAAAGATAGCATGGATAGTGGAAAAATGCCTACATTTTGTAAAAGGGATTATGATGCTAAATATAGGAGGTTTATTTGCATGACAATATAGATGCAGGAAATATGTGGATGATCTGAAAGTGGCTTCAAACTTATGCAAAGTAGTGTAATTTTCTTAAAAGTGTCATATACTGTGCAAAACATAAAGAGGTAAATAAACTGATTTTTATATTTGTAAAAGTTGCAGTTCTTGTGAACTTATGCTTGAGAGAATAGATTGATATATGAGTTTGGAAAGTAATTAAATTCATACATGACCCATTCCCTGCGAGCTTTAGGATTAAGTGCACAGTATGTATTACAAATGTTACTTTGATTGTCATAGAATCATAGAATGGCCGAGGTTGGAAGGGACCTTAAAAATCATCTGGTTCCAACTCCCTGCCATGGACAGGGCACTTTTCACTAAATGAGATTTTTCAGAGCTCTATCCAACCTGGCCTTGAACACATCCAGGGATGGCATCCACAATTTCTCTGAGCAACCTGTTCCAGTTCCTCATTCGTCTGATTTTTTTCCCTAATATTTAACTTTATTTTACTCTCAGTTTGAATCCTTTCACCCTTGCCCTGTCACTACATGCCCTTGCAAAAAGTTCCTCTGCATGTCTCCTGTGGGCTCCCTTCAGGTACTGAAAGGCCATAATTAGGCCACTCCAAAGTCTTCTCCAAGCTGAACATAACCAATTACCTCAGCCTTTCTTCATAGAAAAGAAGTTCCATCCCACTTATCAATTTTGTGGACTTACTATTATGTTTGGAGTAATAATTTGATTTTTATGTATGTGAGGTAGATAAGGCAAAGGCTGATGGGCTTGAATTGTTGGATAGAAAAGTCATAATAAATACAAAAATAACCTCTGTTCAAAGACTGTTGGTACGTTCCTCATCTATGTGGTAAAGAGTAAAATAAACTATTGGGATCTAAATCAACTAGTCCTCTCCTAGTGCAAGGTGACTGGTCAGAAACTAGCACACCTTCCATTTTAAGAAAAAAAAGGAAAAATTGTTGCTGAGACTGTTTAAAATTGTCAAGTGATAGTTTAGTTTCAGCAAAAAACAAACCAACATAAAAATCAGAAATCCTAGCAAAACCAATGTTTTGAGTTTTCTTAAGAAAACTAAAATTTTCAGGGAAGACCTGACTGGACCAAAACAAAATGTTCTATTTTTTATTTCATGGTGAAACTGGTGTTATGCTAATTCAGAAAATAGCTTGATTTTCTCTACACTGTTTTTAAGAAAAGCAAACTAACCAGTACCATTTGCAGTGCTCTAGCCTTCTCTGCCTTTACGATATCATTGGTGTATGGACATTGAACCATGATAAACCCTTGCATTCTACCACTTTTTGTTACTCATGTCAGGGAGGGACTCTGTGTATTTTACTTAAGATACAGTTTAATCATCATCAAAATCACATTGAACTTAAAGGATAAACTGTTTCTGATTCCTACCTTGCTTTGGATGAGACTTTTTATAAATATCACACTTCCTTCAGAAAGCTGCAAGTATAATAATTTCCTATACTGTATTATGCCATGATTGCTGACTGTGCTGTACAAATGAGTAGGGCATACTGATGAAGAACAAGAGGTGATTGAAGGCCACTCTAGTCATAGCTGTATGCAGCTATGTGAATTTCATTGTATTTGGGAAAGTGTCCACTGCTGCTAGAAATTTAGGCACATTTTGAAAACACCTAACTGAGGATTTTGAATGCAGGATTGCAGTCTTTTCAGAACCCTGCTACATCAGTAGTGATATAACTCAGATTTGTAAAACTGAAACGACTTTTGAATATGTACTTCAGTCCCTATGGACAATTTTAGGTTACAAATTCCCATAATTTTGAAGTAATTTGAAGCAGGTGAATAAGTTTTAAGCTGAGGTACACAAATGCTATACATGTCCTACATTAAAAGAAGATCATGCTTACACTGTACAGTGGAGTATGTTATAGAAATATCACCTCCACATATGTAGCAGTGTATCTGTATGATTTTTGGAATATGTTTATTTTAATTAAGCATTTTGATAAATAGAGCTGATTAGTCCATTACATCCATTAAATGTGCTTGACCAATACATTATTATTTATTGAGAAATTTGTGAAAAAAGATCTAATGGGAATATTCAGAATTTTCACAGATATTTACATTTAAGCCTTAAGTAGATTTGCAGATTGAATAGCTTATCTATCGTATTCCATTGCATTATGGCAAAAAGAATACTGTCTAAAAAATAAAATAAAAATATTTTTGCAATCTTAATTAAGTTTTCCAACATTTTATAAATCTGGCCTTTATCACAAACATTTTTCCTGTGTCCTTTTGATACACACACACTGTGATAACTTTCCTTTTGTTGTGGACACTTTATGAATGACTGGAGATGCAGGGAAGAGCATAATTTATTGCAAAAACATTTTTATCATTTTTCTGGAAATTAGGTGAACAAAGACTACTTCTAAGGTGCCTAAATGGATCAATCATCAGACTATACTTTAAGAGCTGAGTTGGAAAAACCTTTCACCTCCTCAGATGCAAAGAATATACATAAAAGAAGTTTTTTCTGTTAGACAGAAGTATGAGGTATGAGGTAAAAAATTATATTTAAATCTCATGACAAAGACAAATGCAGCTGCGTTGTTTTCATTTTAATAGACACAGCCATATTCAAATTGACAAATTAAGACAAATATAATATTTGTTTCATCAGTTTCTTTGGACTTTTTCCACAAAACAAAAGGTAGCAAAACTGTTTCTTGCCTGTTTTCTGATTGTTTTGTTTTCATACAGAGATGTGAAACAAGAAAATTGCATTGCAGGTGTCACATTCATATGAAGAATTTTTGTCACGTTCATAAGAACACATAAATATGATTGAGTTATTTGAATAGACATTAAAAAAAGTAAAGGCTTGATACTTCATGTTGCTCAGTTTCCAGACAAGTTATTAGAAGAATTCTTAGAAGTCTAGCAAGGAATTTAACAGAAAAACTATTCTGTTGCAGTGGCTTCTGTAAGTTCTGCTGAAATAATTGCTGATTTGCTATATGTTGGAACTATTCAGACAAATGTTCAGAACATCATCTTTCTGTCAAACTGTCAGTTTGTGTATCTCAGGTGGTTTTAGGTATAAGCTGGTTTTCTGTAACAAATTAAAGCTGTTGGATAGCTTTTTATGGATGACAACTTTGGAATAAGACACATTAATTCCACCTGAATTGTGTTTTCCCTCATTAAGCTGTATTCAAAATCATATTAATTCTGTATCTAACCCTTGGAATGTAATTCAACAAACTATTGAAACACATTTAAGAGATAAGCATGCTGTGTGAGAGACAGCAGAAAATTATTACTGGCTCAAAACAACTAAAGTCTGTGTGTGGAGTGGGGAAGACAGGGCAAGTTCTGAGAAACTGCTCCACAACCCACGCCCCTGGAAACTCTAGTCTGCATTGACTGGATTTCAAAATAATCTTTCTGCTTTTATACAAGAAATTCCACTGAAATTAGGAATTTTAAACTGCTTTAAACATAGTTGTTCTGGCAGATAAACCAAGAAGTTTTGAAATTGGAAATTGAAGTACAGAACTCAGATCTTTAATAATTCTAACAATGGATATTTAAGACACACTTTCCAAATCTGCAGTGCTGGGAATCTAATCTGCTTAGAATTGTACTTTAAAGGCTTCCAAATTCCCTCTCTTTAAGAGTGGATATTCTGAGATCTGTAAATGTAGCTGTAATCATCAGAACAATGGCCCTGAAAAAAGTATTTGGAAAATCATCAAACAGAACCAATAACAGTAAAAACCATTTCTCTTTCAACAAGTAGTATTATATTCAAATTTTCAATATGGAATTCCTGTAAATTTGAAGAGTTCTGTCATAGAAGGATGGGGCAAATTAAGAGGCACTCTCTTTTTTTTTTTTTTTTTTTTTTTTTTTTTTTATTTTTTATTTTTATTTCCCATAAAGCATAGAAGTCAGATGATTGGACCTCTGTTTTTCTGGATTACTTTCCCCCTCTTTTTCTTAAATGTAGATAGTAAATTTATCAGTTTACAGTCACAAAGTGCAACTTCTATTTTGCTATAAAATCATTCCAGGTAGACAACTGATTGCAAATTTATAGTCTAATTATTAAATTCCTCCACATAAGATGTATTCACTCATTATATAATAGTCAATGCCCCTTTTCCAATTAATTTTTAAACACACAGGCAAAAACAGTGTTATCACAGACACATGGTTTGCTGAGGACAAATATAATAAGTAAAGACATTACTCTTGGACTGATTTCAGCTGATGTGTCTGAAGTGAGAGATATTTTGCAGATTCATAGCAACTAAAAGGACAGCACTGAACAACATTAATCCATGAACAAGTGGCTTCCCAAAGGTTAAAGAAGACATATATGCACAAAAAATGTCAGTCAATAAAATAAAACAGGTTTTTCAGTGCCTTCTCTTCTTCTCTTGAGGATGTTTACTATTTTGTCAGACTGTTAAGATATGGACAGTTAAAAATTAAAGTTTAAAAAAATCTGAAGCCAATAGAAATTAGTCTACATTATATTTATCTAGTTAGATAAAAATTTCATGCCTTTTCTTAGCTCTAATAGTAAAAAAAATAACAGAAAGATGCAACAAAATAAAGCCACAAAATCCAACCAACAACATTCCTACTATTCTAAAGATGAGCAAAGAAATCTTTCATGTCTTCTAAATGAAACAGAGTGAAATATGAAATATGAAATATGAACTTGAATTTTTTACTGCTGTGTTTTAACCTATTTGATGCTGGAATGGAGCAGCACTACAGACAAACTCCTGAAATAGAATATATTAAATGACTTAGTAAAACAAACATCATTTTGTTCAAGAATACTTTTCTATATCCAGCTGAAGAAATAAGAAAAGAGGGGAAGGGGCGGAAAAAAGTAGCAATGCCTTTTTTTTTGACAAGTAATGAAGATTGTCTCTTTGTGAAATAGTGGTTACCTTAATGGAGGATTTAAAACACATGAAAGCAAAACAATATTCATATTCTGAAATTTTTTTGGCTTATTATGTTGCATCCTGGGATTAGGTTTTAGGGGTTCTTATTTGTGTTAGCTAGCTGAGTCCTGTGTACCCCCGTGCAACCCCGTGTTGTTCCCCCCCGCGGTTTCTGGCCCCATGCTGCCGGATCTTCCCCCTGTGCCACTCCTGTAACCACCCTGCCGTCCGGCCCCGGGAAACCCCATGCCTGCCACCCCAAGCCACACGATCCCGCTCAGCCCAAGGCTCGGTGCCCGCCCCTGCGGGGTTCTCTGGTTGGTCGCTGTTGCTGGCGTCACCGCCACGGCAGCCGCCCCTATTGGACAGGAGGCCGTGGATCCTCTCGCCCTGCCCCTCCATAAAATCCTACCCTGCCGGCACCCAGGCGCCATTTTCTCCCATGCGAGTGCTGGGAGCGGTTGCATCTTTCCATCGAACCGTGCCACGTGACCAATAAAATGTTCCTGCTGAGCACAGAGTAAATGGACAAATTCCTTACCTCTTTACCGGATCCCTAGCGCACGGTAACCGAGGCTGGCCAGCCCACGCGCCCGACACAGAGCCGTGTCTGGGAACCCACGTCAGAAAACCCCGGCAGCACGTGGAAGCTACGCCACAGCCGGGCTCCCAAGAGCTGCGTGCAGCCGGGGAGAGCAAAAACCCACGCTGCATTATTATTTTTGTTCTCGCTTTAAAAATTCAGCCAAGTCACAGCTATTGTAATTCTCTGTTCTTGTTTTCTTACATAAAGTTTTTGGATTGTGGTTCAGTTTTAGAAAACAAGATATGGCTTAGAAAAGGGACTCTATTTGTTCAGTCACTATCTCAAATTATTCTTTCTTCCTTTTAGAGTTCCAGTCTATTTTTAAATATCAGTCAATTAATGCAGTGTAATATGCAAGGATTAATATGTTTTTACTTAGAAAATACTTGGAAATTCGCAATCTAGATTAGATTGTTACTTTATTAATGTCAATTATTTTTGTTACTTCATGCAATGATAGTCTGAAACAAATTAATATTTTAATTTCAGAAGAATAAATTAGATAGTATAGTTTGATCTGTATAGTACTGATAATATACTGACTAATACTTTTCCTGATTTTAGCCTAGCAACATATATTAATCTAAATCTGTTTTCTGATATTGATCTGATGTGAAAAGTCCAAGATGGACAGAGTTTATAATTTTTCTTTAACCTCACTGGTAAAAATGTACTTGTTTCTGCTTTTAACTTGTCCAATTCAGTTGGAAGACCCTGATGTCATGCATATTTTCTATGCCAGATTAAAGTACTTTTTAGTACATGCTATTTTCTCCATGTAAGGATCCAGCAGCTGATCACACACAATTTCAGGCTAATCTGGGAGTTAATCCTTCTGACAGTCATGGTCCTCCAGCTCTGGCCACTGAGATTCCCTGGGTCCATCATCTGTGTTGAAGACAGAGGCAAAGAATGCATTAAACACCTCTGCCTTGTCCATGCAATCATCTTTAGGAATTGTTGAATTATTTTGATATTGGTATTCCAAATTTGCATACATAGAATTAATTCATAATAAATGTCCTTTTTTATGACTTTTTTTTTTTTTTATTGATCCAAATGAGTAACTGGCTTCTATAAATTATTTTTCTTTCATTCTTCCGTGAATAATTATTAAAATATTTTAAAAAGATACTGAAAAAAAAAAAAAACAGACCAGAAGAAAAAGGATAAATGTCTGTGCTTGGCTTTATTCTGCAAGGTTTATAAAAGAACTATTTCACATATTGCAGTCAGAAATAGTGATTATTGAACAAAGTCTTCCCTAAAGCATTCTGATTTTTCTTTGCAACGACACTTCTATCCCAAGCTGAGCACTTTCATATTTGGAATATACACTGATCTGTGACAATAGGCATACTGATAGTCAGCTGATGAGAACCACAGAAAATCCTTATGCTAATACAGCTTTCCATAGGGATTATTCAAGGGTATTTAAAAAAAGGAAAAAGGGAAAAAAAAAAAAAAAAGGGGAAAAGAAGGAAAAAGAAAGAAAAGTAATATTCAAAATTATTTTGTCTATATCTAAGGGTTGTGCTTTTACTTTAACACAAGAATTGAATGGTTGTACTTCAGAGACTGACTGCCCAGAGAACTACAAGGGAAACAAAATCTAGAAATTTTCTCTTTGCATTTTTAGTCTGTGTTTTCATTATTTCTGTAGGACTACAGGGCACAGAGAGGCTCCATGGATTAGACTTTGTATACAGTGCTGTAGATTTCAATCTCTTGTTTGGAATAAATTGTTATTACTTTTCAAAGTTTTATTTTTTTTTATAGAAGCTAGGATTTTTTAAAATTATATTTTTTAAATTCTATTTTTTATAGTTTTTGCTATCTAATTTTCCAGCTGTAGCTTTAAATTGTTTTACAGCTAGAAAACTTCAACAGCTTCCTATAGCTTTCTGCCTCCCTGTTTCTGGTATTTGGTTAGTTTTGGGTTTTTTCCCCCTAGAACAACATGATACAGAGTTAAGCTGTATAAGAATAACTGGTATGAATCTGTGGCACAGATTGTAGTCTGAAATCTACCCTGGAGCAGAGTTGACTGATACTCACCCTTTTTTCCCCCACATTTATAAACCTTCCTCTAAACCAACAACCATTTTCCAAAGAGACCTTAAGAACTTCAGTTTGAAGTAAGATCTTCAGTTTAAAGTAAGTATAAAATTTCTCATGTTGTGAATGATTTTCACATTTCTCAGTGAGATTACTACATCATCAGCTTCCCGGGGCATTTCCACTGGCTCATATTGCAGCAAGGTCATAGGGGCCAAGGGCAAAAAAAGAGACTGAAAACTTGTGCAGGATGTGTAGTGATGGTGCATCAGAACTTTCCAAACAGGAGTCAAGATGAAGCTGGTATTTTTGCCCTCTGTGATTCTGTTGTAGGTGACTCTTCAGGCTGTTGAAAACAGCTTTCTACATCACTACTGCTCTCAACAGCTTAAGAAATACCTGTATTGTATTGCTTTTGACTCAACATTCACTTGAAGTTAACCTCTGCCCTGTAGTGTTACTGTTTCAGTCAATGTCAAAAGAGGATAACAAAAAGTAAAAATGTACTTAAGAATAACTGAGCCTGTGTCAGACACAAAGGAATATGATAAAACTCTTCCCTGCAAGTTGTGATGTGGCAGAATAGATTATCAGCTGATATTGGAAAGGAAGGTTTCTTCGAAACAAAAATGTAGTGAGAGGAGAAATATTACACCGAATTATTCAAGGTAAATGCTCCGAAAAAATTTTTGTATCAGTATTTTAAGGATATCCATTGTTTATTACTTGTATCTATCAGCTCTCATTGCAAACTCCATGATTTTCTCTGTACGCGTATTTAAAAAAAAAGAAAAAAAAGTAGTTGTGGAAGTTTATGGCTGCTTTATTTGAGAAAAAAAATTCTAATTATTTTTATCTCCAAGGACTTTTCAAAAGGCAAATAGTTTGTGGAAAAGTCAGTTAATAGTAGACTAAAATATTCACAGCTTTTCTATGCAGCTTATTAATTGAATAGGAAATTTGTAAACAAGTTTCTGATTATTAAGAAAAATAGAAAATAAATACAAAGATTTTTAATCTTAATCCAATCTTAAATTAAGGAAATATTTCAATTTAAAGGAAAAGTTAATTTAATATATAAATGTAATTTTCTCTCTCTCTAGATATATACACATCCATAAACATAAATGTTGCTTCTTTCTCTCTCCTACTTCCTTGTTTTCGCCTGGCTCTTTTTTCCTGGGGCGCTGGCCAGGCACTTCTGGGAGCAGCTGGAGAGAAGCAACAAACACCTTTGTGCAGCGTGGGTTATCCCAGGATGCAACACCTTTGTGGGTTCGTTTGATACAGACAGAGCTATTTAGAGAGCACAATCAAGACCGGGATAAAGAGACTCAAGAGATTGGACACTTGTTGTGCAGGCCAAAGTAGGTTGTATTTGCTCTAACGCCGCACGTACAAGTGACAATGGTCTGGGGTTGAGTTACAGATTTTATAGGGGAAAATAAGAGATAAGGTGAAACCAATAGAACAATGCCCAGTATGAATACATTACGGGTAAAATCCAATGGGAATAGTTTCAGGGGGAAGGATGAATACACGTAAAAATACAGAATAGAAACTCCAGCTTTAGGTTTAGGAAACAGAAACTCCCATTTCAACTTCACAAAGCTTTTTGCTCCGTTTGCATAGCTGTACACTACAACACATAAACACTTTTAAAGCTCCATGAATGAGTAAGCAAACAATAAAAAAATCCAAGTATTTTAGCAGTTTAGTGAGTAAAAGTTCATGTAAGTGGAAAAGAATGTTATTGAAACATAGAAGTGTTTACATACAACGTCATTTCTAGCTATCTTAAGAAGACATCATTTGGTATAACCAGGTAGAATGTGACAGCAGTGTAAAGTTTAACACATAATATATACAAGTGCTAGGAATTTTTAGCATCCTTTTTGTCTTGAGTCTTGGATGTTATTATTCTGTTCCTGTTTCTTCTGTGGTATTTGATATAAACTTTATTTCATGTCAGCCTGTCTGCTGTGGTTTCAGTTCTACTGGAAATTAAGGACCATGCAACAGCTTGCTTAATCCTCCCCCTCTCCTCCCCACCCTGGTAGAATGGGGAGGAGAATCAAAGTTTAACTTGTATGTTGGGATAAAAACAGTTTAGTAATTGAAAATAAATACAGTAATAAATTATGATATTTATAATAATGACAATTGAAAGGGAAAACCAAGTGATGCACAATACAATTGCTAACTGCCCACTGACCAATGCCAGTCCCCTCTCCACTCATATCAGCTGCCCTTTCAGGTAGTTTCCTCCAGTTTATATTCTGGGCTTGTCAATTTATGGCCTGAATATCCATTTGGTTAGTTTAGGTCACCAGCTATGCTCCCCTCCATTTTCTTTTGTGCACCTCCTCACTGGCAGAACATGAAACAAGGAAAAAGTCCTTAACTTAGGATAAACATGTCCTAACCAAAAACAAAACATCAGTTTATTATCAAAATCATTCTCATTCCCAATCCAAAACACAGCCTTGTAACAGCTACTAAGAAATTAACTCTACCCTAGCTGAAACCAGGACAATGCCACACTTATTTTCTTCATATCACTAATATTTTTTATCTTATTTTTTGCTAGAAGAGTCAATGAGACATTGGTATCAGATACATTGGCATAGCTTAGAGTAGGGGGGAAAAGGTAATTGGTAATGTTTATACTGAAAATCCAGTATTCCAATGAAAAACTGTAACTTTCACAATATAAAGAGTCACATTACTCTTAAATGTTAATCTGAAAATACTCTGAGATTCACTAGGTTCTCTAGATTATTGGGAACAGACATTCTTCAGCCATAAAATCAATTCATGCTCGGATGAGGGATCAATATTTCTTCCGTGTGTATCTTGTAACTGTAGAATATGTAATCTATTTTTAAACAAAGTTAAAGCATGTTATTGCGAATGAACAAAATAGAACAAACCCTGAATATTCCCAAAGAAAATTAGTTCTCTTGGTGGTCCAGGAACTGTCCAGCCAGACATTTTCATTTATGAGATAATAGACAGGTTTGAGACAATGGAGCAAGTTGGTACTGGGTAACTCACTGAACCCTCACAACTTAATAGGCAAAGGGCTTCTCTAAGTGGAAATTTCAGACTGTCCTGGAAACTTCCTTCAAGCTTCTCCTTCTCTGGAAGGACAAAGTTATGTCCTTAGGTATGTTAGCTAATATCATTTGTGGAGGATCTGGCTCATCTTTCCAGAGACTCCCCTAAATGGTTTGTGCTACAAAACTGATCAAATTGTGCATAGATAAAAGATTTATAACTAAGCAATAAAAACTTACTGCAAATGCAGAAATGGATGCATAGGACAGACTTTTGTACATACTTCAGAAAGTTAGAGGATGCCTTACATGTGGATTAAGAAAATCTATGGCAATGGATCATACATGACCTGGTCACATAAGACTATGGGCCACCTGCATCATGAGACTTCAGCAGAAGAGTCAGATCCGATCCTGCTAAAGTTTCTGTTATGAAATCTTGCAACAGAAACCTCATTTCCACCCACATGACAGTTACATATTCAAGGGACCAAAGAAATCTACTATGCTTGCTTGCTTGCTTTCAAACAAACTCTCCATAGTGTATGCAACATGGACAGAAATAATCTGCCAACTCCATTTGAATGTCAGTTTAGTTATAGGTAAGTTGCAGGAGAGTATTTTCATAATTAGTCTAGTGTTTACAAATAAATCTGCAGTCACCAGACTGTACCTTACCGTTGAGCTACATAATTTCCTTGTTCTCTACATTTTATCTATGTGGAATTATCACACAGATGCTAAACCTTGTTCTTAGATGTTTCTATAATTCTTAATGTAACACAGTTTTAGTCTATATTTCTTAAATGCTGAAACAGCCACACAAATCAATGTTGGTTTATGGAGAGATTCAGTAAAGTTGAACAAAGGACATCAAAGAGCATGAAATGAATTGTCATGAACAGTTGCCTGTTTACCCATTTTTGAATACAATTCAAACATTCTTTACTATGATAATTATTCAAGAAATGTGGAAAAGGGTTTAATAAAATTGTCTAACTTCAAGAAAATAAAATCCAAATGAAATTAAATTGAAAATAAATCATCAAGGATGGGTGTATTATTAATATCAGTCCCTAGACACCTGAAAAAGCGTGAAATATTAGACCTATATTTCTTTAGTACAAGACAGCTACTTTAACATATATAGTTACTAAAGAAAATAATCTTGCAGACATTAGTGGGAGTTATATCAGTTTTTTTCCATCAAATACAGAATAGCTTGTGAAATATATCAATATTCACCTAGTTCCTTTTGTCTTAAAAAAGAAATATGCTTGCAAAAGGACCCACAGGATTAATTTTCAAAGCCAAATAGAAAGCTAATTGGACATATCTGTCAAGAAAACATTTGAATGAGAAGGCAAGCAAAATCTGAGATTGATTTTGGAAATGAAGAGTAACATCTGCCATTTTAGTCATAGTAATCAAGACTTGTCTTCTAAGAGACTCTGAATAGCATGTACCTGTTAAGTTTTCAGAGTAATCCATCTGTCTTGTTATGTAAAAAATTCTATAAATATTTCACTCCAAAAATGAATATTTTGTTGAAGCCAAAACATAATTTTTTGCTAACATGTAATAAACACTTATTATAATTTTATCCTAGAATAATTATTCTAAATATTTAATTATCCTGCATCATATTTCAGGCTTTAAAAATCTGACACTATTCAAGCACTATCAGTTTTCACAGTCAATAGCTGAAAACAATGTGATGGCAATTTAGTCAGCACCACCTCATGCATTCACTGTTTTGTTGAAGTCACTTTTTTGTTTGATAGATCCTGCTGACTGTATCATAGGGGTCTTAGATTTACATAATAAATATTCTAGTTGATATGAAGTGTCAGCTTTGTAATGTTAAGTGTTGACAATGTCTAATTTCAATGTTTTTCCCTGATGTTTGGAAATTTCAGTAAATCAGTAAAGTAAAATATTTGTGAATCAATAGATTGAGGAAGCTGGTGCACAAACTACTCCATAGGGCTGGGTGGATTGTTTGGCTGCGTGGTCTGTTTTGGAGTCGAGTGGGGACTGGGGAGCTTTAGTGAGTGTGATACGGTTTACCTGGTGTCAAGCACCTCTACTACACAGATCGTTCATAAAGAAAAGATACCTCATAAACTTTTCCTACCCCAACACTGGACTCTTGTATGAAGAACCATATAGCGCCTGCACGTTACTTTTCCCGGACCTGGTCGGCCTCTGAGCTTGCGGCTTGGGCGCCTCGACTTCTCGTTGGGGTCAGTGCTGGCCGCTACTTCCGGGTGCTTCTGCGGCTGCGCCCCGGGGTGGGTTGGTCGCGCGTTGCCTTTGGTGCGAGGGAAGGAAACGAAGAGGCAGGGAATTCGTCCAAATCTGTCCATGTGGCGGCTGGATGCTTTATTGGTCTCAGGAGCCATGATGGAGAAGCCGCAGCCACTCCCAACCTCACGCGGACGAATCTGGCCCCGAGGCTGGGGTGCCACAGAGGGATATAGGGGTGGGACAGGGGAGGACAGGAACCCTCCGCCCAATGAATGCAGATGCCATGGTGGTGATGTGGCCCCAGCGACCAACAGGAACACGACGGGGGCGGACACAGGATTCCCGGGGCCGGATGGGGGAGAGTTAAAGGAGTGGCAGGGGGGAAAAACAATGGCAGGCAGCCTGGGGCTAACTTCCGTGGGGGGGGAAACACGGGGGATGCATGAGGATACATGGAACTGGTAAGCTAACAAAGCCCAGAACCCCAAATCTGAACCTAAAACCCAGGATGCAACACCATATAGTTCTTTTATCTTTCTCAGATAACAACATATTAGTACCCCCAGTGCGGCATTCTGGTGTTTCTCCCGGGACCGGAGCAGCCGCCGTGCCCGGCAGAGCACCGCGGCTCCTCCGGTCCCGGTCCCGCCACTGCTCCCGGGCTCCGCGGCTCCGGGAAGGTGGGTCGGCCACTTCTACCACTGCGCGCGAGGGACCTTGATAAAGGGGGAGAAGGAAGGGCCAAATTCCCCGCGCCAGGAGCTGAGAGCATTTTATTGATGTGCTCCCAATTTCTGAGTTGGACAATATGGCTGCCTGGCCCTGGCCTCCTGGGAGTTTTATGGAGGGAGGAGCAGGGGGTGTCACGTGGTCTGGGGAAGCCAATAGGGACGCAGTAGGGGATGGCACCAGGACCCGGGGTGGTCCCGGGGCGGTCCCAGCCAGGGGGGAACCAATAGGGGCACGCAGGGGCGGTGCCGGGGGCCCGGGGCAGCCCCAGCCATGGGGGAGGTGATAACAGCGGGAAAGGACCCACAGGAGGGACGGGAGCCAGGCCACATGGTCAGGCAGCTCGGGAACCGGGTACTGCATGAGGGTACACAGGATTTGCTAAGACATATCAGAACCCCGACCTAAACCCAAAGTCTGGGATGCAACACCCCATCTCCTCAGTATATGAGGATTATATTATTATTATATATTATAATATTATAATATATATTATATATTATATAATATATATTATATATTATAATATATATATATATATATTATATATATTATAATAATATATTATTATTTTTCCTTGTATTTTTTCTGAGTAGCTGTCTGATCAGCCAATCTCCCAGCTATGAGTTTGGACAATGCAGAAGGGGATTGAAGTCAGTTGAGCAGCTGCATTAGCAATGCTGGAAGGATATTTTAAATTAATTTATTAGTCCCCTTTCTGGTCCTTTCCTTTAAGGAAGAGGTATTTGAACAAATCTAAGTAATTTGCTATTGTTTCACATTTGGTTTAAGAGAGAGTAGGAAATATCTTCATACCTTCTTCCAAATCAGTTCACTTACAATCAGACATCCCTTCTGGACATGCTTGGTTACTTATGTCTGTTCTCCCCATATATTTTGTGCCCTTTCCTATGAATTGACAAGAAGCTTCAGCTAGAATATCTTCATTCCTTAAGAAAAACTCTTCTCTTATTCCTGGAGTTATGGCTGCTCACTGGACAGGCCTTGATTACAGTGAGTTTGGCTAGCACAATGTCATAGTCACTGACTAGTTACAGCTAGAGGAAGAGCCTGGTAAAGGCATTGATTGCCTTGGAGTTCCACAGAAGAAAAACTCCAAAGGAGTTAGGGATGTAAGGTATGTGTGTAGTGCCTAGAACACAATCCAAGAAGGGTACTCCTCCTCCCATCATAATTAAGACAATAGTTTTTATTCCTTTTTGTTCTATGGAATTATTTATTATTTGTGTTCTTCATCCTTTCTGGTTTTCAGTTCTCTGGAGGCATAACCCATCAATCCTGTTTCTAGACTTTGGCTGCTCCTTGGCTTTTGGCTTTAGCACTTCTATTCAAAGAATAACCATGAGCCATCAATACGCCAAAGGGTGGTGCTCCTGACTCAGAGGGTACCGGTACCCACAGCTGAACTTTCATTCTAGGAGCACTCATTCTGCTTCAAAGCCCTTGGAATAGAAAATTCACTGTCTCTGTGTACTGCTTGCAAATAGTTGTTCAAAGGCATTTTTTGGCCTTTTGGTGCACTTCAATATACCTCCTTTCTGTCCTCTCCCTCCTGTTAAATCAAATAATATATATGAAAAAAAAGCATGCAGTTTAAAATGAAAGTCAAGGATAGGAGGAACCTAAGCAGAATGGAAAAATGTCAGAAAATACTTTCAAACAGTAAAAGACTGATTTTCTAAGAAGTCGTTATGATCCATGACTTGGATATGTGATTTGGTGATTTTGCTGTGGATGTGCAGGGAGAAAGAATTAGGAAATCTATTATGATCAAAGCACTATTCAAAATCTGCATGCTTCTACTAAAAACAAGAATGTTTTGATGAATTAACATTTTGTAAGGGAAAAAAATTGCTAGCATATTAAGGATTAACCTAGTAGGAAACCTTTCTGCAACTGTATCTGGAATAGATCAGTAGTAAGAGTATATCAGTTAGATATTACAAAAATTTAGGGGTAATTCACACAGATATAATACAATATTTGAGCATCTCCTAGAGTTTTATATACTAGAATTACATTTTTCTATAACACTTTAAAGATAATAAACAGCAAAGAGATGCTTAAATTGTTAAGTGTATGTGTGCTATTTGGATATAAATGAGTAAGTGATAATATCTGCAGAATTATGGTATTAGGATTGACCTTCTCCTGTCCTACAGAAGGTTAAATAATAGGTAAGTGCCATGAAATTCTGATACATTACATTTCTTCTGACAAAAATATTTGGTTTTTTAATGATTATTTGTCAGAATATGTATTTTCATGTAGTGGGCTGTATAGAAGAAGCAATTGAAAATTTTCTTTCTGGACATATCAGCTGTAATTGTGAATATTTGTTGATTGACACAAACTCTTGCTATAATTCAGATACTTGGCTACTGACTGGCTGAACTGATTATTGTAGATTTATGGCTTCCATTTTATGTATTAATAATCTAATCTTGATGAAGGAATTGGAAATTATCTTCATCTTCTTGACATAATGCTGTGGCGTGCATACTAATAACAGGGTAATCATTGACCATTTGTATTTATGTTGTTTTCTGAGAGGATGAACAGTATGCTCCTAGCACACATTTTCTTTTCATGTGCTGCTCAAGAAAATATATACTCTTCCATTGATCTTACAAATAGTGTCCTAGTGTAATATAAGCACCTGTCAATTTGACAGTGCTTCAGAACTTCCTTCCTTCCTTCCAAACTTCCTTCCAAACTTCCTTCCTTCTGAACTTCCTTTCTTCCTTCCGAACTTCCTTCCTTCCAAACTTCCTTCCTTCCTTCCAAACTTCCTTCCTTCCTTCCGAACTTCCTTCCTTCCCTCCAAACTTCCTTCCTTCCAAACTTCCTTCCGAACTTCCTTCCTTCTGAACTTCCAAACTTCCTTCCGAACTTCCTTCCGAACTTCCTTCCTTCCAAACTTCCTTCCTTCCTTCCCTCTGTCCTTCCTTCCCTCCTTCCCTCTCTCCCTCTCTCCCTCTCTCCCTCCCTTGCCTAAACTTGCAAGCTGTTCTGGCTTGTTACTACATCTGTTTTCAGATAGGAAAATTAATTTAACATGACCACTAACTCCTGTACCTTATTTAATATTCACATTCATAGGACGAGAAATATAGTTTTCAATTTGTGAAATAGGGAAAGCCTGAAAATATTTCTTCTAGCAAATTTTGTTATAATTCCTGTTTAATACCAAGACCAGTAACACTTGTGATTCCTAAGTTTTCTTTTTTTTTTCATTTTTTTACCATTTAAAAAAAAAAAAATTAGAAATTATACTCTTGCTCCTCAAACACTCTATGTGATTCAGGGAAATAAGAAACTGCAGAACCTCAAATACATAGCCTCTCACATTTGGTTTTGCAGAGCAAGCAGAACTGTAGTTCACAGTGGCAGCATTCTCTGAATGGTGCCGGAAGCACAAAGGAGCTAAGTTTTTCTTATTCTAGAATTTGATAAAAGCAGAGTTATGGCTTTTCACACTTTCTGAAAGAGTAGTGGATTTTTTTAATAATAAAATACTTCCTGTGACCACAGTTCATCATTTATTCAGTTGGTGAAATACATGATAATGATGGCAGTGTAAAAGGGCTAATAAATCGTTAGTTCTTCCACAGCTATAAAGTAACATAAAAATAGTGATGGAACATTTATATTTCTTGACGTGATGTAGCATGTGAAGAATACTACCATCAAAGATTAATTTTATTTGGAATAAGTTACCAAAGGCGAGTACATCATTAAAAACTATTGCATTTTAATCTATATATTAAAATAAAAAGGCAGACAAATCATTTGCCATAAATGAATTTACTGTATAACCTTGAATGAAAAAAAAAATTACTATAAATCCAAAGATTTAAGACAGACACTGTCAAATTGATGGAGTCCATCAATAAATCACACAAAATTGTTTAATCTGTCATTAAAGAACTCTGGATTGTTTAATGGATTAAAGTTTTCTAGCAATGTAATCTTCCAGTTTTTACAAAAGTAAAATTGCATCTTTTGCATTGTACTTAGAATATCAGCTCAGATGATCTTGTAAGATTTTGTTTCTCAGGCACAGTACAGGTAACTTTTCCAAGCTGCAAACAGATTTCAGGAAGTTTTCACATAATTTAAGATTATGATGTAATTATAATTTTTTGTAAATATATTTAATAAATGATTGAAACTAATTTACTCCAGATTAACAATTAGCACGTTTGCTATTTGAGATGAGACATGTCATGTATCTGCACTGATTCAGACAGGCATTAACCAGACGAAGAATGGTGGCCCCTCTTGCTTCTTGGGATGGTCTGATCATTGATGTTAAATCATAATCTTTACATGTATTTGGGTTTTTTTACATTTTACATCAGTGTTTTTCATCTATAATCCCTTAGTTATTGGCTGTCCTATGTCAATTATTACACTTCTTCCTGCATTTTTACCCTTGTGATCATTTATGGCTCTTTCCTCTGCACTTTCTCACAGCTTCTTTTCCCAATTTATCCATTTTCTCAGAAGTTTGATCCAAGCATATACACCCTTGGAGTGTATGAGAAAGAGACACTGGACCACAGACAGCAGAGCCACTCAGAAAAGATTTACCATCTTACTCTATTTACGTAGATTTAATATCCTTCATAAGCACAAAGTCTAATATAACTGTGGTCTATATGGAAAGAAGAAACACCAGAAGAAAATTATCCTATACATTGTTTTAAGGCAATCTTGCTGTCTTTTGTTCCAAGGTTACCATACCAAACTAAAAAGCCATTAACGTTACTGAAACAATATCTTGAAAGCAGTGTACAAACCTTGTTTGGTTTTGTACCTGATGTAATGGAATGGATTGACATACCATAATAACTAAAGAGTAGTAGCTAAAAGTGTTGTGGAATAGCTTAGCAGTGGAACATGCTAGATTTTTTCCAATTTTAAAAGTTTATTTGCAGAGGCAAAAATTATTTCAGAGGAGAAAAAGAGCTATAAATTGACCTATAGCTATGTTGGTGGAGTGGGGAGAATAAAAATTGTTTTCAACTCTATCTCAGTTCAGATGTTTGATTTCATGGCTAACCTCTTTAAACACATGCAGCACTTAAATGTCTCACACATATAGGAAGTCATTTATATGTATAAATTTGAAAATAAATGTCTGGGATTTTAAGTTAATTATGTTGTGGGAAAAAGTGAAAATGAAGGAAATATTCACAAATTCTCCTAGACTGATGTTATTGTAATGTGCTAAAATCACTAAGGTATTCAGTTTTTCAGATTTCTCTTCATTTACTATAAACTGTATTTCCAATTTTGTTAACTGAAGGGAATTGTTCTTTTAATTTAGAGTGTTACATATAGTATCCCTCATCATTGCCATGTTCTTGATTACAGTGTCTAACATTAAATAATACTTCTACTAGCTGATTAAAATAACACTTTACTTACAGTTTAGGGTCATAACATTTCTAAGTTAATCCATCTTTAATGACAATTAAATATAGTAAAATTTAATTTTTAAGAAAAATAAAGGAAAATTAAGCTATGGTCATCTTAGAATATATTTGAATCTTCCTCAGTATAAAAGTGTCAGCAACAGCTGAAGCCTTTACAAATTCCATTTTCTGAGGTAAGCTGTACTTTGGTTAGGCCAAGTGTCAGTGGTTTAAGCCCAGCCTGAGCTAAATATCGCACAGCCCCTCCCACCAGTGGGATGGGGGAGAGAACCAGAAGGGAAAATGTAGAAAACTCAAGGATAGAGATAAAGACAGTTTAATAGATAAAGCAAAAGCCACAAATGTAAGCAAAGCAAAACAAGGAATTCATTCACCACTTCCCATGGCAGTGGGTAGGCAAGTATTCAGCCATTTCCAGGAAAGCTGGGGTCCATCATACATGACAGTGATTTGAAAAGATGTACTCCATCACTCCAACCTTTCCCTGCCTCCTTCTTCTTCCCCCTGCTTTATATATTGAGCATGATGCCACATGGTATGGGATATCCTTTAGGGCAGTTGGGGTCAGCTGTCCTGGCTGTGTCCCCTCCCAGATTCTTGTGTCCCCATAGCCTCCTTGCTGACAGGATGGTACAAGAAGCAGAAAAGGCCTCGACTCTGTAAGAGCTACTCAGGAATAACTAAAATATCTCAATGTTATCAATGCTGTTTTCAACACTAATACAAAACATAGCCCCTTACTAGCTACTGTAAAGAAAACTAATTTCATCCCAGCTGAAACCAGCACACCAGGAAAACAACTAATATCAGATCCCAAGTTTAAAAGATTGAAATAATGGTTAAAGAGTGTGTTTCAGAAATTAAGGTTTTCATGGAATACAAGCTACCATAGGACATGAGAGCATCTTAGTAAAAACCAAAAATCAGATAAAATATCTACATTATATGTATATTGCTCTTTAAAAAATGACTATACAGTGAACAACAGGAAGAGAGATGATCAACATAATAGAGGTTAATAATCTGCACAGCTTCCATGCATTATCTTGCTCATTAGGTTAACACTTATTTTATAAAAGGAAATAAGTTTAATTCTTGTGAAATATACTAAAAAGCACACTTTTCTGGTTAAATGATAAAGAAAAAGTAAAATAATGAAATTCCTTAATGCAGGATTTGTAACAAATTAGGAATAAAAGAAAAAAAAAACCACCTGGAAATTCAAATTTAATTAAAAAAATATCTGAGCTGTTTCCCACCCATTACAAATGCATTATTTTAATCTGAGGCCTTTTATTTCAGAAAAGCAAAGGCTAGACATGCCTGTTTATATTTACTTGCCCATTATTATAATTTCATGCAGAGCATCTGACACTAGATACTGTTTCTCATTTTGCACAAGAAGAAATGTAAACAGAAATAAAAACAGTGCTTATCATATTCTTAAAATAATAATTTTCATCCTTTTCTTTCCAAGTGGGGATGTACTGTGTTTTCTACACTCTCTTTCCATAATGAGAGATGGCTATTAAATTCCCAAACTAAAAGTGAAAATATGTTCAAGTTTAGATAATTTTTCTCAGTCATGCTGATAGTACCCCATTATGATGTTAATCTGATTCTTTGGAAAGTTTTCTCCTCAACAGACTTCTAACACTTCTAAAAAAAACCCAAAAGAATGTCTGGTTTCATTTTTGTTTTTTTGGTTTTGCTTTCTTTTTGGGGTCTTTTGACAGATAGTAAATTCTATGTACTATACATCATGCACCCAGAGGAATTAGGGATTTAATGTTCTACATTATACTATACTCTTTTCCATGAAAAGCCATCTGGCAGCTACTGTATACCTGCTTTCCACATTGATAGAAAAGAGAGAAAAAATATGTAATAGGAAATGTAGCATCAGAGAACTGTAGATCTCAGAGTGATTTTTTTAAATGCATGACTCTCTTACAATTGATCTAAAATCCAGCTATGACAAATAACTGAATTTGTTTACTAGTTTCTTCTTTTGTTAAAAAATAAACACATATTTTACCACAGTTTGATTTTACAAGACTTGGTTTGTATTTGGAATTGCCACAAGGTAGCTGTGTAACATGTAGGAAATGCAGCCTATCACTGAAAAGAAGCTTGATGCTGCTCTGAGGTAGCCAATAGTCAGAAATACCCTCTGCATCCCTATCAGTCTGTAGTTTCTAAACCAGTCCATGCTCCCCCTAACAGCCATTTTCAACAGATGCTGAATCCCAATCTATGTGGATAAAGCTAAGAAGCAACATGCTATTGTGCGGCTTTCGTTCTTCTTGCCCCAGCCTCGGGCAGATGGGGTGCCCGGCTAGTGGTGCCGCCTTTCGGTGAGACTGAGGCTGCCGCGTGTGCAGAGCTCTAAGGCTGAGCCTCCACGTGGGTTTGCCACTCTTGTAGCCGAACGCTGAGAGGAGACAAAAGGACAAGGGAAGCACACATTGTCCTGCGTGGCTGGAGAACGTTTATTTCCCACATGGCCGCTGCGGTGGCTGGAGCGACTGTCTCCTAGCGCGCACGTGGTCAAAATGGCGATTGGACAAAGGAGGCATGGGGTTATATAGGGGGTGGGCAGACAGGGGCAGAAGCCCCCCTTGCCCAATGGGGACAGGCAACGGGGGAATGATGTGGACCACAGCAGCCTACGGGAACATAACAGAGGTGGGTACAGCGTTCCGGGACAAACAGGATTGCAATGATGAGGTGACTGACAGAGAACTTTCAGGAATGAACAGGGGGTGGCTACAAGACTGACATGGGAAAGCTCCTATGGTAGACAACCTGGAGCGAACCATTGTGAGGGGAAAATGGGGGTACATAGAACCAACTAACTAACATTTATTGAAACCCCTAACTGAACCAAGCCGGCGCACAACACTAATGTATTAAAAATAAATTAATATATAAATATTTTTCAGTGTTTCATATTTTGTTCAATAGAATGCTTAAATAATTTAATTAACTATTTTTAAATAGAAAATGGTTGTTTGAATTTAACTTTTGTAAAATCTAGGGCTTAAAACAAGCAACAAAACACCCAACATTAGAAGAGCAAAAGAGACTATGTTGTTTTTTACAAGCTAATAAAGAACTGTTGATTGCAAACTGTAAAGCTGGCTGAGTAATCCTGGTAGGTAGAAGTTTTAGGATGGTGAGAAGAGTGAATGCTTGCTTTCTGTAGCTATTTGAAGTGTATGAAGTTCACGAGTGACATCTTGACTCATTTCAAAGCAATGGTAAAAATCCAATTGATTTTAACTAGTCTGGAGTTTCAGCTACATCAAGAAAGAGGAAATAGAGGAGAAGAGGCATAAAAAGAAGAAAATTAGCTATAAGGGGAAAGGGAAGATAACTTTCCTGCCTATTCAAAAATTGTGTATTTATATATTAAAATCAACATATGGAAGCATATATATACATTCATATACTAACCAAAATAGAGGTTTATGGATTAATAAAATCCACAAGAAAACAAATGGAAGCTCAGCTGTTTTCTGAGATGCAAGGGGTTTCCTTTAAAGTAGGGGACATCCAGTTCTGCTGTGGCAGAACTGCACAACTTAATGTTTGTCACATTATGTTATAAATACTGACCTCTACAGTGTGCTTATTTTAAGATGAAATATAGATAGATTTCCAATATTGTGAACTTGGTAGATAACAGAGACTCCACTTTCTTCTCCGAGGCAAATATTTAAAGGCAAAATTCAACTGTGGTGTTACAGAAATAAACAAGCTAATATTTACTGAAAGAGGTGTTCTAACTGGGGTTCCTTGATGCCACTGAACAAAACCACTTGCTGAAATCTATAGTTTCATTTGGCAAGATTTCCTGTACAGGGAGGACTTCTACACTATTAAAACAGAATATGAAGAAAACAGATTCTGGTTAATTGATACATTATCCAGCTTGAAATATATCACAACTTTAATTACAATTCATATAAACTTTTTCTTTTGCATCCAGAATAATGTCTATTACTTTTTACCAAAATCAGCCACATCCTTATATATTTTTACACTTGTCGTATCTCTACCACTTAATTTTCTTACAAGTACTCATAAGAAGGAATAATCCTGTCCAGAATATTTTTTTCTTGATTGTATTTCAATCTTCTGCAGATAGGAGAATGTTCTCAGCTGTTTCTGTTTGTGAAAGTCTTCTAATTGTCATCTATAAAAGAAATAACTCTAAGAGTATGTACTCTGTTTCTTTGTTTCTTTTTTTTTTTTTTTTTTTGCCTGCTGGGAAGTCAATGACAGGCCTCGGACATTTCATAATGTTCAGAGCAGATGCAATGGTGGTATCATCATCAGAAAACTACCATCAGAAGAAAGGGCAGTACTTGAACTTCATGATAACATTAAACTCTGTAAAAACCTTTGGAACTCATTAAAGTTAGGCTCTGTTACTCTAATAAAACATTCTTCTAGAATTCTCCTAATAGAACATTTGTCTCAGCAGTAAGTCAAATTGAAGCAATTATTAGAAATACCAAAACAAAGGTAACAATTTGGAAATTAGTTCAACAAGACATACTTTAACATGGTGACAATAGTTTCAATGAAGATATTTCCATCTTCTACAGGAGATTGTGTCAGAAGAAAAAGAAAAATTGATAGCACTTTCAGACAACAAATAAACCCCATTTAGTTTTTACTGCATGTGGTATCTAATCTAGAACTATTAACTTCTTGTGTTCCCAAGAAAACTATTTTTGTTTCTTTTTAAAGCTCCAGAGCAGAGTGTCTCTGAGTCAATACTGGTAAGTATCTTCAAAAAGGGAAAGAGCAACCCAGGCTGGTCAGCCTTATCTTGATATTTGGAAAAGTGATGAAGCAATTAATCCTGGAAACCATTTCCAGATTAAGGACAAGAAGGTATTTTTAAGTAGTCAGCATGAATTCATAAAATCACCTCATGAAAAGTTAACAAAGGGAAGTGCAAGATTCTGCACTGAAGGAGGAATAATCATCATTGGAATGCTGAGGGCCAGCCAGACAGATCACAGATTTTCAGAAAAGAGACAGGGGATGTCCTTGCAGAAAAGAAGTCTGATGGCATCCTGATCTGCATTAGGCAACAGAAGTGTTCATTGCCCTTTGCACAGCACTGCTAAGGCTTCATTTGGAGCACTGTGTCACAGAGTCTTAGAAGCATATCTCTGAGATTGAAAAACCTCTGTTTACCATCCTGACCAACTTCCCCTACTCAAGTAGAACTACCTAGAGCAGATTGCCCCAGACCACATCTATATATTATTCCCTAGGAAGAGAGAGTGCCCAATCTTTCTGAACAACATGTAGCAGTGCTATCGCTCTCACAGTAAAAAGTGTTTTGTTATGTCCGTACTAAACCTGCTCGTTTTTAGTTTATGTCTATTGCCTCTGGTCCTGTCCCCAGAGCACCACTGAAAATTCTCTGTCTCCAGCCTTTTTGCACTGTCCCTTGGTATATTTATATACACCGATGAAATCTCTTCTGAGTCTTCTCCAGGATAAACAATCACAGTTGTCTTTGCCTTTCATGGGAAAGTGTTGTAGGTTGGGCTGGTTTAGTCAGGGATTTTATTAAATGTTAGTTAGGTTGGTTCTCTGTCCCCTATTTTCCCCTCACAATGGTTTGCTCCAAGTTGTTTACCTGGAAAGCTCTTGTCACTCAGACATGTCAATCTTCTCACCTCACAGAGTTTTTTCCTTACAAGGTTCTGTCAGTCATGAAAGTTCTGCATCAATCACCCCACCTTTACACTGCTATTTGTCCCAGAACACTGTACCCACCTCTGTTATGTTCCCATAGGTTGCTATAATCCATGTCACTCCCCTTTTGTTTGTCCCTATTGGGCGAGGGGGGTTTCCACCCCTGTCCACCCACCCCATATTTAATCTAATGAATTCTTTTGTCCCATCGCCATTTTGCCTTGCATTGCGCTGAGGGCGATTCGCTCTGTCCATGCATGAGGCAATAAACGTTCTCAGGCTCGCAAGCAAAGTGTCCTTCTCTTGTCCCTTCACTTCCTCTCAGCGTGAAGCTACCAAGGCTGCATTACCCATGCCAGGACACTCCGTACCATCAGGGAGGTAGACGCCATAACCCTGGAGCACCTGCTCACGTGGCGGCTACGGCCTCACAAAGGCAGCGCTAGTCGGGGCTTTTCAACTGCTTGAGGTCGTAGCCGCAGGAAAGATGCTCCAATTCTTCATTTACCTTTGTGGCCCTTTTAGTATGTCCATGTCCCTCTTGTTCTGGGAAGATCAGAACTGAACACAATACTCCAGGTTCAGCAGCACTGAATAAAAAGGGAGGATCACCTTCCTTGACCTGCTGGCAACACACTGCATGAAGCAGCATGGGATACCCTTCTTTG
Source organism: Vidua macroura (assembly GCF_024509145.1). Lineage (NCBI taxonomy): Eukaryota > Metazoa > Chordata > Aves > Passeriformes > Viduidae > Vidua > Vidua macroura. The sequence continues at coordinate 54,097,978 of NC_071574.1, forward strand.
CAGCAAGGGCACATTCTGGCTCCTGTTAAACCTGGTTTTCACCAGGACCCCCAGTTCTTTTCTGCAAAGCTGCTTTCCAGCTGTTTGTACCCTAGCATATACCAGTGCATGGGGTTGTTCTTCCTCAGGTGCAGAAATTAGCTTTTCCCCTTCCTGAACTTCATGAGATTCCCATTGAGGAGCCTTTTGGGGTCTGTCTGGATGACAGTGAAACCCTCTGGCATACCAGCCACTCATCTGAGTTCAGTACTGTCTGCAAGCTTGCTGAGAGTACAGTTTGCTACATCATCCAGATTGCTGATGAAAATATTGAAGAGGATTGGACCCGGTATTTACTCATAGGGTGGATCACTAGTCACTGCCCTCCAGTTAGACTTTGCGCCACTGGTCACCACAAGCTGGGCTGGGTCATTCAGACAATTTTGAATCCACCTCACTGTCTGGTCATCCAACCCTTACATCAATAGCCTCTCTATGAAGGTATAACGGGAGACAATGTCAAAGATGTTCCCCAGGTACAGGTAGACAGCATCCACTCCTCCCTCAGAATCTACCAGGCCAGTCAATTTATTGTACAAGTTTAATGAGTTGGTCTTCAAGGATGACTTCCCCTTGGTGAAGGGGAACGTTGAATGTTGACTACTGAACAAGGGGTGTTCAGTTTCATGTGCCCCACTAAAAGCAACACATGGACATATCGGACAGCAGAGATATGGAGCTACTGGAGACCCAAAAAAGGGCTTGATTAAGAGACTGGCACACTTTTCATATGATGAGATGCTGAGAAACTTGTGTGTGTTTATCCTGCAAAAGAGAAGGCAGAGGGGAACCTTCCCAATGTGTATAAAAGTTTGAAGGGAAGGTGCAAGGTCCAGTCCACTGACAAGACAAGAAGCAATAAGCACAAACTGAAGCACTCGATGTTCTGTCTGAACATAAAGAATCACTTTAATATGTGACTGAGCACTGGCACAGCTTGCCCAGGGAGGCTAAGGACTCTCCATCCCTAGAGACATTCAAAATCTGTTTTGGATATGGTCCTGAACAACTGGCTTGGTAAGGTGGACCAGGTGACCTTCAGGGCTGCCTTCCAGCTTCAACCAGTCTGTGATTCTGTGGCAGATGTCATCAATTTATCACTTGTTTTTTGATATTCTACAGATGTATACTAAAATGTAGGTTGCCAAAGAGACTAACAGATCACATTGCTATCCGTATAGAAAGATATCTAATTATATTCTGTATGAAAAGTCTTCTAAAGTGAACTACTAATCTGTATTTAAGCTTTTGCTTTTGTAAATTTGCTGGGATTCCAAGTAGTGAATAAATAAACTATGAAGTGATCTAGCCAATAGTAGCCTGTAAGAAATATAACTTTGGAAATATAAAGTAACTTTTTAATTGAATGTACACTTCAGAGAGGTGACACATCTTGTTTTTGTCTAAATTAATCACAGTTGATAAAATTAGTCTTACAGAACTGTTTTAGAAGTTAAACATCTCTGAACATTTTGAACCATATTTTGTTTCAGCCCGTGTAAAGCCTAGCTATCTGCACAAAGCCTGCTGGTGTCTAGCTCACAACTTTTGATGGTTGGGAAGTAAGCATACAGACTATGTAGCTCATTAGAGCACTATATCTGTATAATAGGGATTTATTTTCCCAAAGCACTGTCAGCCAGTGCCTTGCATTGTCTGTCAAGCCAGACTTTTGTGAATTGTGATCTTCAGTAAAATATTTGAAAGGGATATGAAGTGCTTGAGTTTTATAGGTGCAGCAGACCATTAACAGTGGTCTTTTCATTTGGTTAATTTATGGTAGTATAAGGTTTCCTAAGATTCTAGTGTGTCAAAATTTAGACAAGTCTTCACTATTTGATAAAATGTCAGTGAACTGCTATTAGGAAATACAAAAGAAACCCCATCTTTACAGAGGTGGCAAAAATTAATACAGAGTAAATAATCCCAGCAAAGTGTGCTCAACTTTCTAATAAATAAAATATCATACAGCATCAACACAGGTTCCCTATGCTATCTTTGTGGAAAAACGTACTATTTCCTAGAGTAGTGGATAAATAAGTGGGATATAGCTTAATAGACATAATATTTTATGTGACACTGATTTATTTTATTGGATATTAGTAAGTGTTATAATAATTAAATTAACATTTTTAATATGAATTCAAGAGATGGCACAGCAAGCTTAAGAATTCTTGCTGTCTGCCCCAGTCTTCCTGAATATTGTCAATACGTACAGCAAAATCTAAGCTGCCTTCACCATTACTGGCAAAAGACAGGCATATCTAAAGATACATATCTTCCTATCTCGGCTATTTATTTGTCAAGCAAAATAAATTACCCTTCAGAGGCTCCTGTAGGGTCCCCAAGCATCTTCTATTTAATCTATCTCTGTTGTTGCTTACAACCAGCATACAGAAGAAAGCCCAAAAATTCACCATTAATGTCAATTAAACATGCTCTAACTCAAGGACTCTAATTGTGTTGTAGATCATTAATGGAAAGACATGATTTGCTGCAGATTCATTTTATAGTAGAAACAAACCTCAGGCCACCAGAGTAACTGCAGTGATTGTGTGTCATATTTGAGGAATATTTTTTTATATAAACTTCATAAGTAGTTAATAAGTAATAAATTTTTACTTTGAAAAAGAATGTGAGGTTTCATATTATAAAAGTCATCACATGGATTCCAAATATTGTGAGATGGTATATAGTGTGTCTATATGAAGTGGATTCTTAGAGTTATTCACTGATTTGTTGTAAGAAGTGTGTCAAAATTTTAAGGGATAATAGCACATTATTTACAGCTTCTCTCAGCTTCCTACTTTGTCCCTGAGTCAATAACTATAATACCATATAAATTTACCATACATATTCTTGAAGAATTTTCATTCTAATTCCAATTTGGAAATGCTAGAAACCTATGTGAGGATTTTATAATGTGAAAATTAATTTGTTCTACTCAGAATATTCTATCATATAATTTTTAAAAATAGTTTTGTCTCAGCTACCTATGTAATGCACATGCAAAATAGAAAGGGCACACTCAATTTTCACTTTAGGTTCAGCAAGAAAAATAAAGATACAAAGACTTTGCAAATCATTTCACAAAAATAAATTAATATAAAATATATATTTAATATATATATTTCACATGGCACTGGAATGTGGTGAATCTCTGTAACACCTGAATACACTGATGATGTTGTTTTGTGGGGCAGCATTTTCTGACAAAAGGCAAAAAAAATAGTTCAAGCCCTTCTGAATGCAGTTTTGCCATTAAGCAAAGTAAGCTCAAGGGACCTATGCAGAACATCCAGTTTTTAGGAATAAAATGTCAAGGTGTATGCCATCAGATCCCAATGGATGTGATCAATAAAGTAACAATGATGTCTCCACCAACTAACAAAAAGGAAACACAACCATTCCTGGGTGTTACGTTTTTTTACAAAATGTGTTTTCCAAATTACAGTCTGATTGTCAGCCCTCTCTGTCAGGTGATCAGGAAAAGAAAAAAAGATTTCAAGAGAGGCCCTAAGCAATGACAAGCCATTAAACAAATCAGCATGAGATAGTTCATGCAGTAGCCCTTGGGCCAGCCTGGACAGAGCAAAAGGTTAAAAAATGCTCTACAGTGCAGTTGGAGAGAACAACCTTTCCTGGAGGCTCTGGCAAAAAGCACCAGGGGACACTTGAGGTTGACCCCATGGCTTCTGGAGTCAGGGATACAGAGGACCTGAGGCCAGTATACTTCAACTGAAAAATACAGACAACCTCTTTACTATGGAGGATGATGGCTGAAATACAAATATGGGGAGGTCTGACTGATTGACTGTATCACACTTCCATAAACATGCCAAGGTAATCACCATTATTTAAAAACTTCCAGCAAATATTGTTTTAGTTATCATTATAAACCACTTGAAAACCGGAATGTATGGAAACATTTATAGACTTTTTTTATATATGCTGGAAACCATTTATTTCTAAAATCCATTTTATCAAGCACTTATGAATATCAGCTGTATTTAATCCATTACTACTACAGATCAACTGATAGGCTTCAAATAATTTTATTTTTTTTCAGTTACAATCAGTTCAGCTCAACAACAGAAACAGAGCTAAAAAGAGCTGACAGCCTGTGACAATGTTCCCATTTAACCTCTGTTCACTAAAGAAGAGCTCATATTGTAAAGGCCTTCTGAGAGCTCTTGCAATGGCTACAAACCATGCCAAAACAGAGAACCTCTTACATCCACATAGATAACTAACACCTAATAAGACAACTCAATAATTAATCCCCGAAATGTAAGTAGAATTCAGCATTTGGAATTCTATTTCACCCTTTCAGAGCAATTTTTTCATTTTCATCATGGCATGACCTGATCTAGCGGAAGGTATTCCTGTCTATGGCAGAGGGCTTGAAACTAGGTGATCTTTGAGATCCTTTCAAACCAAACCATGGTTCTATGACAGAACTTCAACACTGGTATTTACAATTTCATTTATGTTTGTGAACTCTGTTAAATTCTGCACTGGGTATATGTATCAAGATGGAAGGGGCTGCAGGGGTGGCCCCTGGAGGAAGCCATTTGTAGGTGCCAACCACTTCCAGTTGGTTCCAGCTGGCTCTAAAGGACCTCCTGCAAGACACAGTTCAGCCTGTTTGCTATGGATGTGGCACCTCTGGGAAAGTGCACTTAAGGGCAGAAATTGCTACAGAGATAAGGGATTAAAAAGGTTGAGAAGTAAAAGAGATGGAGACCCGTTGAAAACTGGATTTTCCCCTGCAACCTGTGTGCCTTCTACATTGGAGCAGGGAAAAGCATGAGAGGAAGGAGTGGCAGGGAGAGAGCACAAAGTACTGACTGCACCTGCCTTGTGCCCCATCTCCTCTGCACTACTTAGGGAGGACAGAGGAATGAAGACGGCAAGTTGAGCCTGCAAAAGAAGAGGAAGAAAGGTATTGTATTAATATATTTCCTTCTGTTTTCCACTACCAGAATTAGTAGCTACATTTTAATATTAACTGTCAATATATTCAGGTAACCTCCCACAAGTTAATGTGATGATAAGTAATGTTCCTGTCTTCATCTTTCCCACAAACTTTCTTATTCCTGTACTTATTTCCTCATTCATTCTGCTAAGGGAAGAGTGAGCAATTTGTCTGATTGTTAGCCAGAGCTAATCCATTGAAATTTCTTAAAGGTGAACATAGATTTAAAAAGATAGACAAGTGTACTTCTTTCTAATTGGTATGATAAATTTTCCCTCACAATTTTATCCAAAACTTGCATAGCCTTAACTGACCTCTGCTCAGATTGTTTGTTTTTGATTTCTGCATTCTCTTTTTGTCTCTAAAATGTTCTCTTAAAGCCACTCAGTTCTAATAGTTTTGTTTTAATATTTTTGTGTTACTATCCACTACATTTCATGTTAATGCTAAGTTTTGACACCCGAACTGCAGCTAGAGACACTGCTTCTTTCTGTCATATGTATGTAGGATAAGGGAGGAGTCCTACCTGCTGTCTACAAAACAGGAGGCTTTTGTACAGCAGCTCCCAAGATCATTTCCCAAAGACACACCCATGACTTTTTCCTCATAATTAATACCAAGTGCAAATTCTGTTTGAAACTCTTCCTTTCTGCAGAGGTAAAGTCTTTGTGCTTCTTAAGAAAGCATGTTCAGACCATTTCCTTACAGCTGGTGTCCTTTATCAGATTTTTTTTTTTTTTTTTGAGAAGGATATTTTGTTTAGTCACTCCAGAATACATTTTCATTCACAAATCATATATTGTAGATGTATGCTTTTAGTACCCTCTACTATTTTCTCATTCACTGTTTTACATTAATTTCTTTGCAGTTTTTAGTTCAGTTGTTTATTCTCTTTTGTTTTCATTGCATTAAATTAATTCTTTAAGGATTTATTGGTTCTAGGTTAAACTGTGATCTTTTGGTTTCTTCTGATCTTGTTTGAAAATATGTGTAAAGTAACTTTGGTAACATAAGACAATGGCTTTCATGTTTATTTAAACATTAAATGAAAGATAATAAAGGTTAGGAAAAAAGAGAATATTTTTGATCATTATTTTGTTTCCTTTTAATGGCTTCTTGAACACTTCACTGTTTAGAACACCTCTCCAATTATACGATAGTGTTTTTGACACTAGTTGGTAGAAAGGGACAAATTTTTTGATCGATAAAAAGCTCTATTATATGGGCAAGACCAGAAATAATTAAATTACATATTTGTCAAGATTTCAGAGAGAAAATTTGTGTTGACTTATTAATAAATTTTAAAGGAACAATGGACAATATAAAGTAGTTCTTTAATTAACCTACTTTTTTTCCTGCAACTATTCCCATGATATTCACAAGTATAAGAACATCTCTTTAAAAAATTTAGAGTATTTATAAATGTCTCAACTGTATTATACTCCAAGACTGTTCTCTGAAAGTATAATACTGATCAGGATGAAATAAAGGCAGAATCACAGCTGCTGAATGACAGACACGTGGTTGTATACACACATTTTTTCTCAAGCTAGAAATATCTCTGGCTACCTGAAGATACCATGATGTTCCTTTTTCGAACTAATTTCAGACCTTTGAGGCATATTTGTACTTAATTTGGAGACCTTGGACAGTATTGAGGTCTTGTCCATTGGTGATGGAACATTTAAACTTTGTTTCCAGATGAATATTTTTCATAAGTTGCATGGAATTTTTTCTTAAGCAGTGAATTTTCCTAGTTTAACTTTATTCTTTTTATGTCAAACTATTTTGTTATTTAGCGTCATAATATTTTTTTTTTTATTTTTTAATTTCACTCAGTGATAGCGCTCAACAGATTCTTACATTTGATTTTTACTTTAAATACCATGTTTGTCTTTTCCCATAATAAATCCACTGTATCTGACAAAGCTTCCTACAGTGTATGTGAGACCATTGCCCCTCTCAGACATTTCTTAATATTAACCAACTTCTTCATTCATTCAAACACAGTAATTTTGTATTAATGTGTTTTTGATATACATATATTTGCAATCATGTCTCGGTCATAAGACAGTGAAGGAGTAGATGTAGTTGTTACAACCCATCCTAGAAGGCAAGAGTAACCCAGGTTCTTGTTAATAGATCCCTTGGGGTGGATTAGACTGAAATAACACTGAATGATCAGCGTTTGTAGATAGACACATGTAGGGTTTATTGTAGAACATCTTGATTGCACAGGAAAACATGTATGTAGCCATTTTGGTTGTTATCTATAGTAATATGAAAACATAAAAGCATAAAAACATCACTTAAGAAAATGCATAAGAAAGAGAAGGAAAGTATAAGAGTAAAAAGATCTTACTTACCTATAGTGCATAGGCCTCTCAGTGAGACTAGGATGTTGCCATTTCAAAGGCTGAAGTGGTGGTTGCAGTCGTGGTTGCAGTGGTGGTTGCAGTCCAGATCCATCAGGTGGTGGTGGGGATCCCAAAGAAGTGGTGGTGGAGAAAGAGGGTCCCAAAGAAGTAGTGGCAGTGGGGGGAAAGGATATCCCAAAGAAGTTGTGGGGAGAAATCCCACAGGACACCACTGTCTATTGTGTATCGTGTCATATCGTACTCAGGTCTCTCCCCTGGGGCAGGGAGTTTCAAGTGGATGATGTAATGTTGTGGATCAGGGACACTTTGGATGTGTTTGACACCTTCTGAGATCATACTGCTGCCTGTTACAGCCATGCAGTTGAGTCCATTATGGCCCATCAGCGAAGATGAACACCTTCAGTCTACAGGTGAATGTCCCAGTACATCCCCAGCAGGGGAGTTATCCCAGCTGAGTTCAGTTGAGTAAGGATAGGGAGACAGTTCCCACCTTGCAGGGTTTGCCTCTTCCCTTATCACACTCCACACCCAGCTGTAGCCTGAGGTGGGCTGTGCTCCTCTCTGCACCTGGGCAGGTACTTTGCACATGGCAGCTTCCCCCACTGAATGTTTGAGGCACCAGCATTCCAGTCTCTCTTCCAGTATCACTTGTGGATAGATTCTTCTGCCCAAACCTGGGATGATTAGACAATAGTATCCCTCTTATCTCAGGTTCCCAGTCACAGTCCAAATTTCAGTTATTAGGCATATTTGGGGAGGTGTGGGCTTTGTTGGTTGCAGATGGACAGCTGTATTTTTGCAGTTTGCTATGGTGAACAAAAATCCTTTGATGACTTTACAGTGTTTAAGCCATTAACCACTTCAGTCTCTCACAATAGTCAAGAACATATAAATTGATCAGGAGGACCATGAAACAATTCTCCTATGTAGACAGGCTAAGGGATTTGAGGTTCAGCAAGGAAAACAAAAGGCTCCAGGGAGACTGTACTGTGGCCTTTTAATTCTTTAAGAGGGGTTTAAAAGAGAGATGAAAAGAGACTTTTTACCAGGGTCTATAGGGATAGGACAGAGGGTAATAGCTTTGAACTAAAAGAAGATAGATCAAGATTGTATGTAATGAAGCAATTCTTTACTGTGAGGGTGGTGAGGCACTGGAACAGGTTGCCCAGGAAAGTTGTGAATGCCCCATCCCTGGAAGTGTTTAAGTTCATGTTGGATGGGGTTTTGAGTAACCTGATTTAGTGGAACTTGTCCCTACTCCCTGCAGGGAGCTTGCAATTAATGACCTTCAGGGTCCATTTCAACCTAAATAATTCTATAATTTTATTATTTTCTCAGAATAAAATTGAAATAAATATTGTAAAACCTAAGCAGAATTCAACTAATTTCACTCACTTGATAGAAATTAAGAAAAATACAGTGTAACAATTTAATTTTATGTTTTTGTGGTTTAAATTTAATTTCAGGTTAATGAGTAGGTAACCAGGTCATAAGGTCTCATATTTTCTATTCCACTTCCATGCATTCCAATTAAGAACAACCACAATGAAAATTAATTTGTATTTCTAACTAATTGGCCAGTTAATGGCAGCCTCTTTAAATACAATGTGGGGTTTTGCTTCAGAAAAATGGAAGAAGTATACATCTGAAATAGTTGATATTTCAGTGGGGGATGATGACCCATATGACCTCTCAAAATCATTTTGAGATGGCTGAAATAATAGATTTTAAAAATCCCCTGGCCTTTGATCCTTCCTGAGTGAAATATGTGCTTTGTGTAATATGTAGAACAGAACTAAAAACTGCATTTTTGAAAGCTTGAACTTTTTAATAGAAGACAGCAGTTGTTCTGTTGTTGTCATCCTGTGGTTTGGCCTCATCTTAGAACTTAAAAATTCAAAAGCATCCCCTAAAATTTAATAATAAATAATTATTAGAGCAAGGAAGTTTTAGTTTTCTTTTTCCAAGAGAAAGCACACATTAAGATATTGAGGATTACATTCAGTGCCAGTAGCTCAGTGTGCAGCTGCAGGGGGAGCAGCACGTGGAGCTCTGGGGGGCTGGACTGCAAGGGAAGAGGCCTTGAGCTGCTGTGAACAAAGGGCACAGGGACCTGTGGCCCTGCCAGGCAACCAGACACTCAAAGACATGACAGGAGCCAATGACCCTGATGTTTTCGTGCACTTGGACTGTAAGGATATAAAAGCCCAGGGTTTCCTTTGTTCAGAGTCCCTCCTTGGAGGGACACACCTTGAGCTGTTCTGTTGTTATTTAATTTTTGCACCAAAATTAAATTATTTTTAGTATTGCGATGTCTGAGAGTCTGCTATGGGAAGACTTGGGTCAAGCCAGGAAGGAATCTTGGTCTGACTCTGTGAGTTTGATGTGTGCAGCTGCAAAGGGGCTTTGGTCCCAGCTCAGGTGGTGCAAGTGTGACTCTCAGAGTCGCTCCTTGGTGGTCTGTCAGGGAAGTTGCCTTAACAAAGATAAATGCTACTATAGAAAATAGCATATATATTTTTCTGCTCATAGTCTGTCTTGTAGTTTTACTGGGGAAAGAGAGGGTTCATCAGAAGCAAGCAAGAAGAAATAAAATTTTTCAGTGGGTTGAATGCTATCAAGGCATATCCAATTTTCATTCAGACTTCTTGTATAAATCTACATGCTACAGCCTTTAACAGCAGAGCTTCATGCTCAGTACGGCAGACTGAAGTTCTCATTAGTTCACATTTTAGAAAGCAACATTCATTGGGGTATTTCAGCATTACATTCTTAATAGTAGGAAAAGAAAGTGCTAAAATCTTAAGAAAATACCATGTTTTACTTTAGAAATGTGGCATTATTTAATACATTTGCTAAACATGACCAGAAGGAAATCTAAGTTCATCTGTCATTATTATTACTTTTACTGAAGGTGCAATATCACAATATCAAGCTCATCTCTAACAGCTTCCCTTGCACATCAGTTATGGACCATTGCCTGACACTGATCTAATAGTTTTTAGCCAAAGAGAGAAAAGAGGATATAAACGCAATTGGCAAACAGACAAGTTAAAAGACAATTTAAAAGTAGAGAAAGTGAGACTCAAGGAATAGAATTACATTTTTTGGAGTATTTTTATACCACTGCTAAAACCAATATGATGACCTGATTTACACATAATTAAGATTTTATTTTTTTTAATTCAAGTTACTAAACATACACAATTCCTTTGCAATTCCATGTCTGCCATTTGCTAAGTTTGTTTACACAGAAAGAAAGAGTTACGATTTAGGGGTTTTAGAGTGATTGTATTTATTACCTTGGGATGTGAGCATCTTGGCTGCACTGAAGTTTTTGCTGAGACTAATCTAAGCAAATGCAAATATGTCTTCTGAGTTGAGATACATTCACAGTCAGTGGAAAAAAATAGACTTATGCAGGAAGATACTTAAACTAAGGGTTTCTTTCCCCCTCCATTAACTTCAAAGGAATTCAGTAAGAGAAGCTCTAAGTTAGGAGTCACTGACAGAGGTATATAATGCTATATGAGATGAATTAAAATACAGATTTTTACCATTAACCCTAGTGTAATGAAATGTTCTGTATTTAAGGTGTTTTTTTTCTCTACAAAACATTGCCTGTGATAATGTTGCACATACTCTCGTATTGAAAACTTGAAGATTAAATTTTACTATAGCTACAGATGTTGAATAAATATAAAAATTACTTGAAAAGGACAAGAATCTTCCAGTTTGGGTTAGTGGGTTTGTTTGGTTGAATTTTTTTTCCCCTTGTTCTCTTCTGTTTAATAAGACAAAGATTATGGTAAAAACCCTCCTTTTCCGCCAGTTATTGGTGTAAATGCATGTAATGCTATTAAATTCTGATAAACCAATGTTTCTCTTTTGTAATATTGTGATAGCTATAATAAGAATGCAGTTCTTATGCCACTGAAAAAACAATAACTACTTGATATAATAAGTACTACAGGTAAGTTTTTTTAAGCTTTTATTTCTATCTTAGAATCACAGACAGCCAAATCCCATAGTTTCAATGAAGTGAAAATCCTGAGAGATGGGGCTAAGTACAGAATCATATTCCAGTAACTTGTCCATTCAAAGAGTTGCAATTAACTAATAAATTTAAGTAATAATTTTTTTCTTAAAGTATTTTATTTTTCAAATAACACCGTTCAGACTATATTAGTAATGTATCTTCAGGGGCTACATTTTTCCAAGTTAGGAGGTAAAAGGCACAAAATACATTTCCAAAGGAAAGCACTGGAAAAGCCTTTATTATTTCCACTGTGGTCATGAAGGTAAATCTTCAAAGCATTCATATGTATACACTTAATGAATTCCATTGTCATGACTATGCTAACAGACAGAAAAATTAGATATTTAGCTTCTGTACAGATCCTGAAAGTAATTTTCTTATACTTTCTATTGCTAAGATTATACAGCATTCTACATTTAATTGCTATTGTTCTCTGCCATGTTAGAAGTTCATTTGAAAAACAGTCAGTGACAGCAATAAAAAAGCCTTGTGCAATAACCCAACATCAGTAACATAGCAAAAAAAAAAACCACTTTTGGTCCAGGCTAAAACAATTTTTGTAACAAAAGGAACTGCAATTCCAGTAAAAAAAAAAAAGTTTTCTATTCTTTTCATACTGTGAATCCAAACATATAGCCAATCCTTGCTACAAAAACCTCAATCAAATTTTTAATGCCTATCCATGTACAGGCTTCCAAATTCAGATGAACTTGGATTTCCTTCTGGGTGTGGATATTCTCACCTCAGTCAGAGATAAAGAGAAAGGTTTTCTAACCAGGCGACAACCTGGGAAACAGTTGGGAAAGAATGTAAATAATTCTGTAATCTATCTTGTTATTCACATTGTTTATAGATATGTTCTGCCACTCTGCGTCATTCACTGCACACCAAAGGTGTGGGATGTTTTCACTCTACGACCAATGAAATTAGCCTTCTCGATGTACTCTATATATAGAGCAGTATATTTGAAATAAATCAGAGCTCATTTTCTTTGCCTTCTGATCTGGAGTTCTCTGTTCCCGTCCTGCTCAACAGCATCATCTGGGCCTATTTAGTAAATGTATTAAATAATGCCGCATTTCTAAAGTAAAACATGGTATTTTCTTATGATTTTAGCACTTTCTTTTCCTACTATTAAGAATGTAATGCCTAAATGAATGTTGCTTTCTAAAATGTGAACTAATGAGGACTTCAGTCTGCCATACTGAGCATGAAGCTCTGCTGTTAAAGGCTGTAGCATGTAGATTTATACAAGTCTGAATGAAAATTGGATATGCCTTGATAGCATTCAACCCACTGAAAATTTTTATTTCTTCTTATTTGCTTCTGATGAACCCTCTCTTTTCCCAGCAAAACTACAAGTTTATGTGTTTCTGTGTTTTTGTTTGCTTGAGTTTTTTGTGCACTCAAATGCTGAAGGGATTCTTCCTGCATCACATAATCATGTACTATTTATGAAAATGAGCAATGCCTTTCCAACATATTCATTATTAAAGCTATTAGTAGTGACATAAAAGCCCATTCCCTTCTCCCTCAAAAAGTCAAGCAAAATTTACACCACCTGTGGTTGTGAAGGATTAGACAGCTCTAGTCTTCATTTCCAATCTCTGCACAGGCAAGACAGAGGATATGACTGCTTAATTGTGCATAGATTATGGATATAATAAAAGTTCTCTATGAAACTGCATGGGTCTTAAACAATTTAAATAGTTTTTAAGCTTTGGATAATATTTTAGTATATTAAACTATTTCAAAGCCACATTTCTGCCACTATTTTCTCTTCTAATTTATACTGACATGATTTGTATGTGATTGCTAAATTGTTTGCATTATGTTCCCAGATATTCCTTATTCCATATAACCTCTTATTTATTTCTCAGATAAATCAATAGTTGTGAAGATTGTTCTCCTGATGACCTCAGTCTGGACTGGTATAATTGTAAATCTAAGTGAAAACAATAATTTCTGATTATTAACTAGCAGAAATTTGTTTGGGGTCTTTGTCATATTCTCAAAAGCACTTTTAATGAAAGCACAAAGCCTGTGGTATTCCTTGATACATTCCTGGAATAGAGTACTTAGTAAATTCACACCTTTGGTTTCAATCGCCTCAGTAGTAACTTTGTGCTGTAAATTATTCCTAATATTGTTTAATACTGTCTTTGACGAAAATTGTATTTTTTCTCTTGCAAATACAGAAGTTTTTAATACTTTTCCTGACTAACTGTGAAAATAAATCTCAGTTCTCATCTTAAACCTCTAAATTGTATGGAATGAAAAACCTACAATGTATGTCATGGTTCTGATGTCTTGGAAAATGAGGCTTTTTATTTTTTGCACAAGAATTTTCTCTCATAGCAAGCAGAGGGACACAGAAAGTGTTAACTAAGGCCAGATAAGTTTCACTGGGCTTCCTCACAATGGTGAGCTACTTCCCCTTATATGACCTGTGCTAATTTTGTCAATATTTTTCTGTGTTTGATTATGCAGAAGAGTTTTTGGAGGAATTTCAGTTCTTGCAACTGGAAATATGTCAAATATAGGATTTTTTAGAAGAAAATATTTTTTTCTGAATGTCTTTTGCACTCTAGTAATTTTGATACTTTAAATTTTATACACAATTTTGAGATTTCATAAATCTAATGTTTGATTACTGTTACCTCACTAATGTCTACTTCAATATAAAATTGCAAACTATATTGTAACCATATTTGAAGCAATATAAATCACTTATTAATAAAATTGATGGCAGCTGTGCTGTGAGGGACATTCGTATCAATGGAAAGTTAACTCACATGGTATTATCTGAGAGATATTTTATGTGAAAACAATTTTTACTGGAAAGTTGTCAGGATCATGCTTATGCCAATAATTTCAGCTGTTGCATTAGTTAATGAACCAAGACATTTGCAACCTCATGGATATGCCAAATATAATGAATATATTATTTCACTCCCTCTACCTTTCTCTTTTTTTTCTGCCTTAGAAAAATCTGATATCCATTGGGCCAGATTTGCTTGAGATCCTGCTATAGAAAAATATGCAACTGATAAAAGACTGAAAAGTTATAGTTTATTTCTGAAAAAAAATTCATATGTTTAATTATAGTAAATAATCATCCAGTAATTGAAGATGACACTAATATACTTTTTTTTTGTCTAGTTCAAACAGATAAAGTAGTAGTAAGCAAATAAATGAGATTACTCCTCTCAGTTATGTGTTTCCAGCCAATGGTTTTTTCCAGTGAAATCTGATTATTGTAGAGATTTTAAAAAAGTGAAATGCGGCATTATCTCTTTCTCCCTGGTCCGGGGCAGCTCTGACGCCCTCTGGCGCTGCCTCCCCCCAGACTTCCGGGTTCGCCGCTTCTCTCCCGTGTGATGCTGGCACCGGCATGCGGGTTGGGGTCTGCTGGGTCCAGTTGCCCATGTGGGGATCCGAGGTAAAGAGGGAAGGAATGTCCAGATCACCCACGAGGAAGGCAGGAAGGCTTTATTGTCACTGAGAGCTGCAGTGGGGGGTAGCGACCCGCACTTCCCACTCCACATGGGGAAAATGGCGCTGGGACCCAGGAGGGAGTGGGATGATACAGGGCATGTGATAGGGAGGGCAGGTGCTGCCCCCCAATCCGTGCGGGTGACGCGATGATGACGTAGGACAGCGACCAACCAGGGAACCGCAGGGGCGGACACCGAGCCTCGGTCTGAGTGGGATCGTGGGAATGGGGCAGCAGACACGGGGGTTCCTGGGGCTGGACGGGGGAGTGGTTACAGGAGCGGCAGAGGGGAAAGCCCAACGGTAGGCAGCATGGGGCCAGAAACCGCGGCGGGGGAACGACATGGGGGAAGCACGGGGGTACACAGGACTGGGCTAGCTAACACAAATAATAACCCCCAAAACCCAATCCCAGGATGCAACAGTGAAATAAGATTTTTTTCCTGCACTTTATGCAGATCTGTGTTATATCATTTGTTGAAATGAACAAATAGAATTTCAAGGCTCTAAACTTGGAAAATTTTACTTAAAGCAATAATGTTAACTATTTATACTGTTAAAAAGGAACTATTATTTACCTCTAACAAGGAGACATGAATTTAGTATGTATTTGGGTGAATAAAATAATGAATTAGTAATACCTAGTAAAGAAAAAAAGACAAAAAACCACTTGGTTGGGTTTTTTTCTGCTTGTGTCTTTATTTTCACTGCAATAGATGAAGGTCTTGAGGGCACTACAGGCCTGACTGTTCCCATCCAGCCTCACTGGGGTCAACCAGTCCCTGGCCATGACCCTTCCTTCACTCCTTTTTCCTCGCCCTGAGAGCCATCAGTCCCTGCCTCAGTGACACAGTGATAGCCTCCAGCTACCCCCAGCCCTGCCAAGGCCTGGGCCCTGCCAAGCTGGGCACACCCATGGCTCCACAACCCAGCCCAGCTTTGGACCATCACCAGGGCAGTGTCCAATGCCCAGCACAGGGGACACCCTGGTGCCCTGTGTCCCTCCCTGTGCTCCAGCCAGGCCAGTGGGAAAGACTCTGTCAGCCCAGACATGTCCTGATGCCCCCCTGGGAGCCTCTGCAGCTCCAGGGAGCTGCAAGCCCCCAGTACAGAACACAGTAGAAAACACTCTCTTTTTTTTTTTTAGCAAAATTATTTTTATTGCCAGTCTGAACCAGTCTTGCTTCAATCTATAGCTTTTCATTCTCATCCTCCCTCCAGGCAGCTCTGGGAAAAGCCTAACCCTGTTAGCTTGGTGACAAACTCCTCTCAAAGTTTTCCCTTTTCTAGGGAACAAGCCCTAGAACCCTCAGCCTCTCAGCAGAGCTTGTTTCAATTTATTGATGTACAAATGTATTTCCAGTCTTATATTCCCCCCTGCAATTAAGAATCTTCAAACATTCCTACCCTGAAAGTACAATCCAGAGAAAAAAAAAATGCAGTAACTAAACTACTAACCGTGCATTCAAATATCGTCTCTAACAATGCAGAGCTGGTATAGAATAGAAATCAGATTTCATCTGTCACTGGCAGGCAATAACATCTGGAATTCTGGTTGAAAGATCTGTGCCTGATTAAGTTTGAACTCTGTAAATGTGCACCAAATTTCTCAATAAATCAATCAAGTAAAAACCCATAGGGACTTTGTGTTTGTTTGATTGTTAAGGTTTTTTTTTTTTTTTTTTACTACAGATGTGTCATGGTTTTTAGCCCAGAGATGAAACACCACAGAAGCACTAGGTCAACCCCTACACTCCTCCCCCCACACCCAGGTGAAATTGGGAGGACAATCAAAGTAAAACTTGAGATAAGAACAGTTTAATAATTGAAAATAAAGTAAAATAATAATGGTATCGTCATCATCACCACCATAAAAGAAAAGTCCTAAGTACTGCACAATGCAATCACTTGCTGACAGATGCCAGAATCCCCTTACCAAACCCAGACCAGCTGCCTTTCTGGGTAGCTCCCTTAGTTTAAATAACTAGGCCTGATGTTCTGTTGTGTGGAATAGCCCTTTGGCCAGTTTGGGTCACCTGTCCTGGCTGTGCTCCCTCCCAGTTTGGCAGGGTTCTTTTGTTTTTTTTTTTTTTTTTTCTTTGAGGACTACCTCATAATTAATTGTGTCTGAATGCATTGCTTAGTATTAAGAATGTATTTACCTTAGCATTATCTGATATTTCATTTTTTTCCTATTTTCTCTTTATCTTCTTTTTTGTCTTTTTTTTTCCCTTTTTCTATTATTTTTAAGCAGACATGTTTATTGTATTATTTACAGTAACTATACAAGACTATTCTCCTCTTCATTACAGAAGCTGCATTCATACTTTCTGTAAAGCACTCTATTTCTGTCTTTCATTACTCTCAGTTTTTCTGTGAGACCCAAATAAAGCATGAGAGTTATGAGGACTATAACTGGTTTTGCAGTAGACTTTATTTATTGTCTCCTAGGGACAAGCACAGGTTTATGGAACAGTGGACTAGATGTGCAGTGCCATTCTGCAATTGTAGTACCCAGTGTACTAATTTACCCTTCCAGAAGGAAGAAATCTCATCCAGAAAATTGTTTGGCTTGGTTTTGTCCTTAAGATTGGATTTCATTTATTTTATTTTTATCTTGTTTCCCTTTTAAACATATTACAGGAGTTATGGGTCTTGTAGGTTCAGATATTCTTACTTTCCACTTTTATTCTTTTCAAAATCAAAGAGAATGAGATTCTTTTCATTTCCATCATGCACAAGTTTTTTTAAGTTTTATCTTTCCTTCTCCCTAGGATTTTAGAGCAAAGATCAACATCTCAAAATTCACTGCAAATTGCAGCATGCTATTGTTGCTTGCTTTAAAAGCTATCTAAAATGGAATCTTACATAATAAAGTCGACAGATATCATCCGAGTCATCTCTTCCTCTGTTTTAGCACATGTAGTAGAATAATGCTGTGGAAAAAATTTGTAACAAGCCAATAAGCAATAATGTTCAGAGAATTTTAGATGAATTGAACATTAGTAATAAAACCACTTAGAAGCAGAGAAACTACTGAGACAGAGATAAAGAAGAGGATCCTGCTTCTACAAAAATAAGCTAAAGAGCAAGAGACATATAGATTAATGTTATAGTGCATATCCTAATTAAAATGGCGTATTTTGCCAATTAAAGATTCCTGACCAGGACTAAACCTGCTGCTTTTGTTGGTAATTCACAAAACCAAAATAATTTATCCCCTTCAACTCCACGACTTGTTCAAGTCTGCATGACAAACAAGTACTCACATGTTTTTGTCAGAACAAGAAAATCCAAGTTGTCAAAATAGGAAGAATGGTGATTTTTTGTAGAAATACAAAATTTACTTATTAAATGAGTATAAACCAGTCAAATGTTAATCCAACTGCTTTCCTACACTTCCAGATGAAATGAAACAAAGAAAACTGAAAAGTAAGTCCCAAATAAATATTATGATAAATATAAATAAATTCACTTTGATTTAGAAAAGAAGAATGGATTCTTAGTACTTTCTTATGAAGGACAAAAATTGCTCTTCCTGTTGCAAAATCAAACAGAGGGATAGAGAGTTTATACTTTAAAAAACAATTCAGGTGTTAAATAAAACTAAATACTGATATGGTTCAAACCTGCGGCGTTGCGCTTGTTTCTCCTGGCTCCGGGCAGCTCCGGTGCCTTTCAGCACCGCCTCCCTCCGGACGCTCTTCTCTCGCATGCCTTCTGTTGCACGCCGGTCGGGGCTGCTGGGTTCTGTCGCCCACGCGAGGGTCCGAGGCAAAGAGGGAAGGAATTTGTCCAAATCATCCATGAAGGAAAGCAGGAAGGCTTTATTGTTGTGGAGAGCTGCGGTGGGGGGTTGCGACCTGTGCTTCCCATGACACATGGGGGAAATGGCGCCGGCACTGGGGGGGAGTGGGATGATATAGGGAGTGTTACAGGGAGGGCAGATGCCCCCCCGCCCAATGAATACAGACGCCGTGGTGCTGACGTGCACTACAGCGACCAATAGGAACACAGCAGGGGTGGACACGGGGCCCCAGGGCGAACAGGGTTGCAGGATCGGGGTGACAGACACAGAACTCCTCAGGACTGGATGGGGAAGTGCTCACAGGAGTGACGGGGGAACACTCCAATGGCAGGCAGCCTAGTGCTAACAACCATGGAGGAGGGGGAACATGAGGGTTCACAGGACTCGGCTAACTAACATAAATAAGAACCCCTAATCTAAACCCAAACCTGGGATGCAACACAAACCTAGCAAAGACCTCAGCAGATAGCAAAAGATTATTAGAAAACAATTTGCACTGGATTAATGACAGTCCAGGAAAGAGCAGAAAATAGAAAATGAAATAATAACAAGTTATAAATGGTTGAATGTGCAAAAGAGGCTAGTGGACTAGCTATCATGAATAACAGAGTCCCTGGCAGGGTTAAATGGATAAAAAATGCATAGCTTTGAGCATTTTGAGAGTCTATGATACTTATTGCATTGCTCTACTTAATATGTTCACAAATAATTCAACCTATCAAAGACAAGATTC
Source organism: Vidua macroura (assembly GCF_024509145.1). Lineage (NCBI taxonomy): Eukaryota > Metazoa > Chordata > Aves > Passeriformes > Viduidae > Vidua > Vidua macroura. The sequence continues at coordinate 54,117,448 of NC_071574.1, forward strand.
CTATTGTGTTTTTAACAACAAAAGAGGATATAATCCAGAAAGCTGTGCTCAAAAAAACAGACTTTGCTGATGAACTAAATTAACTTTTGGCAGGTGAGGGACATTTCACTCTAGTGATATCACTCAATGAAAGCAATTCCTTGACAAAAAACTCCTATACTTCTGGATCTCTGTATTTTGAAAGAGGGCATTAACAATGCCAACTATTATGAAATTGTGAGAAAGATATTTCTGTGCTGTTCTTGTGAGCCAGCAAAGGCTTCCTGAAGATAAGGAAAGCCTCATATCTCTCTCAAGGAAGTTACCAAGGATATCACCATAACAACGCGAAGAAAGAGAGAGAAAAAAAGTGTAAGCAGATCATCTGGACTTTGGTTGGCTTACGCAGTGGTGTGGTGTGGCTTTGATTTTTCTCGCCTTGGCCTCCCGCAGCTCGGAAGCCCGACTAGTGCTGCCCTTTGGAGAGACCGGGGCTGCCGCGTGTGCGGAGCTCTAAGGCTGAGCCTCCACGTGGGTTTGCCAGTTTAGCAGCCGAACGCTGAGAGGACACAAAGGGATGAGGGAGGCACACATTGTCCTGCGTGGCTGGAGAATGTTTATTTCCCGTGTGGCCGCTGCGGTGGCTGGAGCGGCGTACCCAAGCACGCGCATGGACAAAATGGCGCCGGGACAAAGGGAGCATGGGGTTAAATAGGGGGCGGGCAGACAGGGGCAGAAGCCCCCTCACCCAATGGGGACAGGCAATGGGGGAGTGACGTGGACCAAGGCAGTCAATGGGAACATAACAGGGATGGGTACAGGGTTCCAGGACAAATAGGATTGCGAGGATGGGGTAACTGACACAGAACCTTCAGGAATGAACAGGGGGTGGCTACAAGACTGACATGGGAGAGCTCTAATGGTAAGTGACTCGGAGCAAACCATCCTGGGAGGGAAATGGGAGTACATAGAACTGACTAACTAACATTTATTGAAACCCCTAACTGAACCAACCCGGCATGCAACAGTTTGGCTCATTTCACCTATTGAAAGTTTTGTTTCTTTATGACCAATGGGCACTGTATGTGTTCGTTAAGTAAATGTAAGCGTCTTGTAAAACTATAAAAGCAACATGTTGCTTCAATAAATAAGTCTACACAGCCTCCTGAGTGAGTCTTGGTGCTTTGCGCCGTGTGGGGCTCTACAGCGACATGAAATTGTACCCCTATAAAATTGATGTCCCTGAACACATACACTGTTACTGAAATATTGTATTTCATCTAACCAAGATGGCTGCCTGACACAAAAATCAAAATATGTACTGCTCTATTTCAAGATTCTATCTATGAATCAGCCTAGTTAGACTCGGGGTAAGAAGTCAAATGAGTTTGAACTGATATTGTTTTAGAGTAACAATGTTTAAAACATTTTACAAATTATTTTTGAAAAATATTGGACAGTAGAGCATCTGATTCCTGATAATGTGTATTTACTTGGATTAACTTCTACATATAGACATTCATAGAGACATTTTACCTGTACAAAAGGATTTGTCTCTGTATACCTGGTCCTATTTTTCTATATAAAGGTGCAAAAGTAAAGTGTTTTATTTTTGCTTCAGCATAGAAGCTAAACACTTTCTAATAAATTACTGGAAAAGTAAGGCTTAGGTTTTTTGCATAATGTTCTTTAAATATGCAATGAAAAGGAGGCATACCAGAACATACAACTGATTTTGACTTAATATAATAAAAGTTTTCCCATAAGTGAACAACATGTTGACTAAGCAGTTCAGGAAATTGAGAAATAAATGAAAGATACACACCACCTGTAATCTGCTGGTCAGTGTGCAGCAGCAATTTTTCAGAATAATTTTATTTCCCTCAGCTGCAGGTGTGAGACTTGTATGGTTTGAGTTTTACCTTGTTATAAGGAAAGGCAATAAAAAGAACCTCTTTTACTTTCTCAAAATCTGCTGAACAATTAGTTGTCCAAACAGTTGTACTGACATCACATCGATTGTTTGCCAAACATTCATGTACACACTTAAATATTCAAGAGAGATTGAACAATGGCATAGAGAAAAACAACCATTACAAAAGCAAAAACCAACAACAGAAAAAACCCAACCCAAAAAATCCCAACAAAAACAAAACAAAACACAAAGCCTATGCATTCTTTAAAAATGGTTACTTGTTTCCATGCACTGCAGTAATGTAGTCACATTGTTTAGTGACTTTTCCAAATATAGTACTACCTTTTACATTGTTCAGACATTTTTTCTTTTAGCTAATTACATATAACACTCTAAACATAATATATTTTGCTGTCTTCTGATGAACAAAAGAACACTCTATCTTATGGTTTCACTTCCAAATCAATTTTTTACAGGAAATAACTTTTTTTTGCTCCAGGAGAAACATTCACTTTTCAGAGACAATATCATGTTGTCAGCAGATCTTTTTTCATTTTATGGAAAATCACTCCTAAATTTGGGCTTAAGATTTATGAAATAGGTCTTGTGTCCCTGTGATGACTTTCATGAGAAAGAGATACAAAAGGCACTGATACTTAAAATCTCAAGGTATATTTTTAATTCTTTATGGAATTATTTTTATTTTGGTTGCCTTTTTAGCAGATGCTATGGTCGTATACTGCTGTAGTCATACACTGCTGTAAGGCAACAACATATGTAATTTTTTACTAAAATTTAATCCAGTAGCAGGTGAACTGGAGCTAACTACTTTAATCCTGCATCTGTCATTGAAATGGTACTTTGCCTATAGCTGTCTGTGTGACCATTTTTCAACATCTCTGCTCCAGAAGGTTATTTTGTCTGTACTAAATTCTTGTGTTTAGAGAGGTTTGTGTATACCTTGCAATATTTTTTCTCTGTTATCCTCATATGCAAATTTTCCTGCTTATATTTTAGTGCACTGAAATATTTTCATTGCTTAAAAGAATATAAATATTTGGAGTTATGTTAAACAATCATGCTCTAGGTAATTATACACCTATAGGTTGGCTATATACCTGGAGTTGGGCTTAAGGCTAGCCAAAAGAAATGAGGAAATAGTATCTAGCATGCGTAAAGGTCACAATAAATGTGAATTTGGTTGTAACATGGTGCGGCGTTGAGTTGTTTCCCCCAGTCCCGGGCAGCTCCGGAGAGCCTGGCAAAGGTGCTGCTTCTCGGTGGGACTGGGGCATCGCTTGTCCCGGGCGCTGCTGTGTTCTGCACTCCAGGGCAGGGCTGGCCACGCTCTGTTGCCGGCTGGAGGGGAGAGACAAAGAGAGAAGGAATGTCCAATCTGTCTGCGTGGTTAGCTGGAAGGCTTTATTTGCTGTGGGAAGCTGCAATGGAGAACCGCGGCTCGCTCCCTGGCGCCGCGTGGACAAAATGGCCCTGGGACCGGGGGCGTGCAGGATTTTATAGGGGGCGGGCTGATGGGGGCAAAAGCCCCCTCACCCAATGGAGGCAGGTTACGGGGAAGTGACATGGACTGAGGTAACCAATGGGGACACGACAGGGCCGGACACAGGGCTCCGGGGTGAATGGGGTTGTGGGGACAGGGTAACAGACACCGAACTCTCCGGAGTGGATGGGGGGTGGTTACGGGACTGGCATGGTGATGTTCCAATGGTAAGTAACCCGGAGCGGGCCACTGCAGGGGGTGGGAACATGGGGGTGCACAGGGGTACACAGAACCGGCTAACTAACACATATCAGAACCCCTAATCTGAATCCAAACCTGGGATGCAACAACCTGGAGCTGCAGGCCAATGAGAAAGTGTAAAAGTGTGTTAGCAAACACATAAAATAATCCCAAGCTGACCCTTAAGGGCTGAAGGAGAAACCAGCAACATGAACATCATATTCCTCCTGGTGAAGGATTCCAGATGTTGACAATTCATCACAACCCTCCCTGCTGTGTGAAACTACAAATCTTAGGGCCAGAGGAGCAGGGGAAGCATGAGCAGAATACCAGGGAAAGGGGTAGAAATTATGAACTTCCTGTAGAACAATTTTAGTTTCATCATTATATTTTTATATGACTATTAGACCTGGACTAATAATTATTAGACTCTTGAGATTTCAGTTTTAGTAACAATAAATTATTGATTTTATTTATATCCAAGATGTGCTTCCTTTTTTTTCTATAAACAAGATTTTGAGCATAGTATCCTTCAGGACGTAATTCACTGGATTCAATCTGTTCTAATTACTACTTCTGACCTAGCAGAAACAAGGTAAGTAGAGCACTGCTAATTAGTATAATGATAACAAGAAAAATCTTACTTAGAGGAAGAATATTTGTTTAAATCTTACATTTATACCAGATAAAAGATAGAGTTGTCTTTCTATAGAAAAGTGAGATATTTAAGAAATCTACAAGGAGACTCCTTTCACAGCTTCTGCCATAGAGAATAAATCCTACTTGCTACTTTTGTGTGCCAAAAAAGGACAAAAAATTGTATATCTACGTATACATGTATGTATGTAGCAGTTCTATATAAATAGCCCTAATAAACAGTCTATGCACAATAAGGTATTTGACTCCAGCATAGTGAGATATTACAGGGATATTCAGACCTGGTGTGACAGCAGAGGGTCTTGAGAAGTGGAGATGGAAGCTGCGGCCTGTGGATAACATTCCACAAATTCTTGAAAGCTTCATGCTCTGTAGTCTTCTGGTGTGTTACATCTACTTTTATGAAGAGATGAAGGGCAACTCTGTTCTTGAATTATTGCAAAGAACTGTATCTCAGTATAATCATAGTACAGAAGAAAGGTCATAATAATAATAAACATTCAATTAATAAAAAAACTTAATGAAACACGGTGAAAAAGAAAAATCCTCTAACTCTTGTGAAATACTCTTGTAACTGTAAGGGAAGCTCACCATCAGATTTATGTTGAGATCTACGTTACAAAAATTTCTACAATGTAAAACATTTTCAAGAGTTTTCACCAACTCTGAGTTAGAGGGGAGAGACACAGTAATAATCCTGTGGCTATTTAAGAACCACATCTCTGCAGTTCTATGACATCTACATTCTAAAGTATTAGAGAAGATCAGATATCAGATGGCTCAATAGAATAATGATAATAATAGTGTCAAAATAAAAGTGAAATAAAAGAAGGCCTATTAAATCAAAATGAAAGAAGGTCAATTAAATAAAACATTAAAAAAATTTTAAAAACCTCAGAAATTAACCAAAAACATGTGGGAATAAGAAAATTCTTATTGTCAATGTTAAACTTCATCTTTACTAGAACAAACATTCAAATGTTCCATAACAGTGGATCTTTTTAGTCTGAGTTAAAAAAAAAAAAAAGAAAGAAAATATTCCAAGGCTGGAATATTAGACCTCAATATTTCTTTGCTAAAAGTAAGTCTCAGACATTATTTCTATTCATTTAACTTGACAGACATTTCATCAATTTATGTGAAAATGACCAGAAGAAATTGGAAAAAACCACAGTCCTGAGTTCAGAAAAGTCCTTCATTTCTTGACCTACTTACATTTCAAACATTCTGGAGGTTATACTAAAACAGGTGTTCAGGGCATATTTTTGCTTGCTATGAAAGTTTCAGCCTTATGGGCTTGCACTCTCCCAGAACTAGTTTCTGATCTTATGGGCAGCTTTCAGGAGTGAAGCAGCAAGTGTGTACTAGACTAAGAATATTAAGACAGCCATGCCTCAAGGTAAAGCATTTTGTGTTCACTTGCAAAAGAGTATTAACAGAGAGAGATACAAAGAGCTACTCTAGAGAAGATTCTGTGGCAATTTCTTCCTGTTGAGAAAGAAGTCTTTAGTTTTTCTGTTCTTCAGCTTCATATCCTTTAGAATGTACAATAGTACTTTTCAGTCCAACAGAGGTGTATTAAGGGCAAGTTTATAAAAAGGCTCTAAGACTTTTTTTTTTGTTTTCAACTTTTAGCACAGATTCTATAGGTACCTTAGGTCTGTGTGCACATAAAGTTTACAATGCGCATGCTAAATATAACATTGCTAACTGATGAACAAACAGACAAGGAAAAATATCCCCCCAAAACCAGAATAGTTGCTAAACATGTTAATTTTAGCATTATGAACAGCCATTATTGTCATATACATTATGGTTACACAATTGGGATTTATGGTGTAAATCCATGGTTATTTCTGCCACCTACTCTTTTTTCTCTATATGTAATCTTTTTGACGGTTATGTTGATGCCTTGAGAGGCTATCTAGAACAGGGCTAGACAGTGTTAAAGGAATAAAATAGGTATTTATTAAAAGGCCTCCAAAGGATACACCTTGGGCAGTACAAGAGCCTGGCTGTGCCTCTACCCAAGATGGATGCCTGGTCCCAAGTTTTCACACTTTTATAAGTTTTGGTCCATTTACATATTGGGGTTAATTGTCCAATTACAGCTTCAGGTTATGAAGTCCCATCCTCCCAGTTTGCTCTCCTCAGTTCACTGTTATTTACACTTTTTGGGCCCAAAGCCGCAATGGTATCCTTGGTTCTCAGGCAGGAAAAGGATTGTTTTGTCTAACTAAACTGTGAAGAGAACTTGCTAACATTTTATATGAAGTTCAGAGTTACACTCTAAAGCAGTACAGAATCTGGAAAATATGAAAGCTAAAACTTAAGGCATCAATGTATTATAGTAGTTCATGGGGTTTTGTTCTTTTTGTTTGACCAAGACCAAGACTGAGAAGGGTCTGAATTCCAGCAGCACTTTATTTACTGGCATATCTATTTAGATGGTATGGGAAGGGGAAAGGGTAGCAACTTGAACTTTGTTTGGTAGTGTAGGAATGGAAAGGTATTTGCTGTGATTTGAAAACAGCATTAAGGTATCAAAATTCTTATTAACTTGGGTAGTGAAATACCACTGAGAAGTTTTCCCAGATATACCTTGGAACACATCTTTTTCTTCAGCCACTGTTACCAGGTCACTGTTTAAATCATAAAAAAACACATTATCAAGACACATTAACATTTCTACAACAATGATCACATTCTTATGCTCACTATTCTGTCTCTTTGATAATGTGTTATTACTAGATTATTGTATTTTACAAGGCAATCTCTATTTCCTTTTCTGTGAGGGTATTATTACATTTCGCTTCGGGGTATTTTACATTTCCTCTGTGTAACAATATAGAAATTTAAAAATGTGTGTTTCTGTTTTCCTTAAAAGACAAATGTTTCCACAGCCTTTTCAGACAATAATAATTGAATGTTTGCACCAAAAAGTACCATCTTTTTAAACTACTATTAATATGCTTGGTGTTTTCATCATGTTTAAAGATGATAGTAGACTTTACATTTCTTCAATAAGTGTAGTTGTAAGTGTATGTACATGCGCATGTGTTTACATATATATATACAAAGATATACACTAAAAGAAAGCATTAAGTGTTAAACTTATTCCCAAACCCTCTAACAAATTTGGTAGCTGTCATATTCCTTTCTCTTCTTTCACCTTCCAGGTCTTTATTTTTAGTCTACTATTTGGAAAAAAAACCTACATATTTGATAATAAAGAGACCATTGAGATAAAGAATAAAACTCTTTGGGTAAAATACTCCTAAAAACTATTTGAAAAATAATTGCAATAAAGTGCTAATCTGAAAATTAACTTGCTTTTCTTTGTCCTTTAAAATTACAATAATCATACAAGTTTCTGGTCTTCTATATAGTATTATAATTATTACTAAAGAGAACAAAATTAAAATTATATAACCACAATCTAGTCACAAATGTATCTGCCAGATTCCAACTTTTTAGTTTATTCTTTTACTTTGACTTGCCTTGCTTTTCTCCATGCATTATAAAGTATTGATGTGTATGTAGAAGCACATTACTTCTTGAAGAACTAGCACATAGATGATGAAAAAATTTAGTTTTCAAAAAATTAAGCTTTTATCTGCAGAGGTGTTAATAATTACTTATCAAATTAGGAAAATTTCATCAAAGTAATGGAAAATATTATTGTTGTTTGAAAAGAAAAGAGGACCTTGCCTTTCATACTTTTTCCTTTTCATATATGCATTTAATATTAAGTTATATGTTACATTTTTCACATAAACACAAATTTAAAATAATATCAGGTTATGATACTTAGCAAAACTTCAGAAAATCTGATTTGCTGCAAACTTAGAGCTTTGATTAATGCCTTCCTGGTCTTAAAAAATTGAGAGCCAGACACAGTTAAGGGATAAGGGGTTTTACCTCGGTATTTTAACGAGGAGGATCCTTATTGGTGCACAATTTTGCCAAGGTGGGATGTGCCACAATGCACACACACAATAGATCGTGTATACAATCATAGACCTTATAAATTAGCATCTCTAACAAGGATGCCCTCTTGGGAGGCCTGGATGAATGGTGTGTTATTCCCCCATCTGAGGAATTCATCCCTGGATGGGCCAAATCTCTAGTTTACATGATATGTTCTAGAGAGGACCTTGGTTTCCCAAGACAGCATAGGATTTTCCGGCCTCCTACTATGAAGCCTCCAGGATGTTTGGTCTCCTGGCCTAGCAGAATGCTAGAACTATGCTAAGGTATCAGATTTAAGGAATTACAACTATGCATGCTAAGAATACTAAGGGTACATAAAAGTTATATAAAAGATATATAAAAGGCAAAAAATCATCTTGGCATCACAATGAGGTCAAAATTAAATAGCTAATGTGTTAGAACTAGGATATTCTGGGATTATTTTTTAAAGGCATATTCAGGTTTTATATAACTAAAGCAGAAATTGGATAAAATTCAAAGTTATAGTCCAGAAAATTATCCCAATTACCATTTTATTTGTGATGTACTCAAGCTCCATACTGTTTACTTTTTCCCTCTGTGGGCATCATCATGCATTTGCAGTTCTGGTTTTGTGCATATATGAAAATCCTAATCATAACACTGCTGTGTAGTTTGAAATTTATTTCATGACTATACTGCACCTACATATTTTCCCTTAGGATACTCTCACATCAGACACTGAAATTATGATTTCTGCAAACCTAAATTAAATTATCTAGTGCCTAAAAAAGTACAATCTCATTTACAATGCTTCTTGTCTCTACACTATTTTATCTATAGCCTGTACTTCTCCCAGTTTCTGAATTTAAATGTGAATTGTTGTGCAGGGAGGGTTTCTGCAGCCATTAACTTATGCTGTAAAATGACCCCACACTGGCAATTACCACCTAATAAGATAGAGTTGTTAGTAAAGAGTCACTTCTGAAGACACAGGTTTAAAATAGTTACTGCTAGATAGCTTTTATTTTTTAATATGAACTTTGTGGGAATACTCTGTATAGGTTGTTATAGGAAATGACAATAATTTATTTTTCTGAGCTCTTGGTGATCCTACCTAGAATAACATGCATAGCATAAGTCACTTGGTCAGATTTAACAGGTGAATTCCCGAGTACGAGAAGCAGACAATTCCTGTTTTGGAATAGCTTGACTCTGTCACTAATTTTGATATAAATAGTCATTCTTTTTACTACAAAACCTCAAAAAAAACCCCAGAGTCTCTGTTTCCCACAGTTTAATAATTTTGTCATTGGTATAATAGTTCACCAAATAACATACTGAGTCATGTAACTTAACATCATTTGGGATAAAAAGCAACCATAAATAAACTTGGTGTCTCAGTCATTATAAACATATAGTAATTTGGTATGATTTGCAGTTAGTGTAGGCTTGTTAAATGTTAATGAGTTATAACAATATCATCTTGATTTCTTTTCAAGGACAGAACAAAAGTATTCCCTGTGACTTTCATCATAGACAAGATTGGAAAACTATCTGCTAATTTTGGTCAAAAACAAATGAAAAGTCTTAGTTTATGCTTACCTGCTTCAGACCTTATCTAAGGTAACATCCAAGATTTGAAAACTGAGGGAAGGATATGTTTTACAATCGTGTCTCCTTAACAAATAAAAATTATTATTTTCTTAGGAGAAATTCTGCTAGGACCAACTTTTTAAAAGTTGGCCCAGTCATCAAAATGGCACTATTTGTTTTCTTTTGCAGAATTGTGTTAGTGTTTACCTTTCTTTGTAATTTAAGAGCTCGAAGATCATATGATTTTGTGGCATGTTCTCTGCTGAAAACAGAGCACTTGTCATTGGCTGGAAACAGGGCAGTCATTGGCTGGAAACAGGGCATTGAGTATAAGGTTCACACTTACTAATTCCTTCTGAATTAAATTAATTGCACTGAGCAGCAGCTATGTGTGTTTCCCCTGCTACTAATTCTGTAACACCCATCATCTTTTGCTACTGCACCTTTAGATAGGAGTATTATTTGTACCCCAGATTGGTTAGAGTTAAAATCTATGAAACTATATGCAAATGTCTAGTGAAAAGAAACCCTCAAAAGAAAAGATAGCAACATAAATAGTAAATGAGACAAGCAAAATCATGAATACAGAGAAAGGCAACAATCAAGGAGAAGCAAAAAAATGAGGAAGAAGTAAAAGAGTTGAGGAGCTCTGTAGCTGAGTAGTCAGTGAGAGGGTTCACAATTAACTAACACATGGCATAAGGCTGTGTCATATTTGTCTGCCAGGTTTCAACATATATGCTACATACCAGTAAGCTCTTGCAGTGCACTATATTTATATAAGAATGTGTGTTTGTGCCTCTTGAATATTCCAGTTATCCTGGTTATATGAATAGCAAACAATTCAGTCACACCCTCATTTAGCTTTCAGATATAAAGAAGTGGTAATAGACCTTTCTAGCTATGAGAACATTTGAGTTTCTATGTCTAATTACAATTTTTTGAACCATAGTTATGAAAAACTAATCATTGTGACAATAGTCTTCTGGAAATTATACTATAGAAGAACAAAATGAAGGCAATTTAATGTTTGCTATGGTTAATCAAATTCAGACTCCTCCTGCATAACTTGGTCACATTTATTTGTGCACCACAGGGGTATAACTCCAAAAGGGAAAGCCAGACTCAGAATGTGCTTCACAAAAAGATGTTGTTCCCTTGGCAACTAATATGGTACTAAATGTTCTGACAGCATATCTCACAACACTGAAACATATCATTCTTATTGCAGAAAATGTATGCAACACAAAAATCCCATACTAAAAGTGAATGCAGTAGGTGTTCCTTTATATTTCATCCCAAAATGCATGTCATCCATATAAAATTGTCTCCCATTTCTCTGCTCTTCTGCCATTTAATGATTTATTTCTTCCTCACATATATTGTTTTACCTAATGTATCAGACTCTTCCTCCAAATATTTCTTCCAGTCCCAAATTCTCTTTCCAAGGTTCTTGTTCCCTCTGTTTCCCACATGCATCTCAATTTCTTTGTCTTTTCATCTGAGCTGAGAGACTTAGAAAAATCTTTTTCTTTCAATTTCAGTTGCCTTGCATTGCCCTTCCAATAATCTTTAATTGAGGCTGAAGAGACCTTTTCTGCATCAGCATTTGATCTGGGTTCACAGGGGCCAACTGGGACTCTTTTGTTGTGCCCTATATGTTTTAAGACTCTTACAATGCTTGCTGACCACTCTGAGCTTGGAACTTGATCTCTGTGAGACACCCTGGCTCAAAGTGATTATTGGAAAACAGGACAAAAGAAATATAATAAAGATAATTTTGTGGATGGAAATAAGTAATGGTCTTAGCAGTGGTGAAACTCAACAGAAATATGGAGGAAATATATAGTTTAAGAGACTTATATTCTGCAATTTTAGTCAGTGGTACAAGCAAAGACTAAGAATAGAGCCAGTAAGGTGGATCTCTTTTTGATACTGACAGGTCTTTTTATGTCCCTGTGGCCTGGTTTAGTCTGGGATAGAGTTCATACTCTTAACAGCTGGTACACTGCTGTACTTTATATTCAGTGTGAGGATAATTTTGATAGCACACTGATGTTTTGGTTGTTGCTAACTATTGCTTAACCTAAGTTAAGGATTTGGCATTTTTCCATGCTCTGACACTAAGGAAGGACACAAAATCTGGCAGGAGGCATAGCTAGGACAGCTGACCTGAAGTGATCAAAAGGATATTCATATAACACTCATAGAATCATACAAATTTTTGGGTTAGAACCATGAAAATCATGTAGTTACAACCCTCCTGCCACAGGTAGGAGCATCTACCATCCAAGGCCCATCCAAGAGGGCCTTAATCACATCCAGGAATGGGCAACTTATTCCAGTGCATCACCGCCCACACAGTGAAGAATTTTGACTTACTATCTAAACCCGCCCTCTTTCAGTTTGAAGTCATTATCCCTTGTGCTATCACTACATTGCCTTGCCATTTGTTTTCCACCTTTTTTTATCTTTTTTTTGTATAATTTTTTAAAATGTTTCTGGTTTCATTTTCTTACACAGCATTTTGATTCATGAAACTTTGATATTTAAGGAAACATTTTAACATAAAAATTTACCATACATTTTGTTCAGTGTTTGATGTCTTTTTCAGAAACACTCACACACAAAAGCATCCAGAAACATCTTAAATTGATTTATTTTAGCCTTTGTCTTTGGTTTAGGATTCACAGTTTTAATTAACATTAAGATTAACTGCTTAGTGCAGGATGCCTTTATGACTCAAAGACAAGGGCAAGGTCTACTTTATCTTTTATATTTTTTGTCTGAAGATCAAATGTATATTTTCTTCATACAGATAAGATTGCATTGTCATAAGTAAACATACTGGAAACGTTTAGGATAAACCGTGTGATCATTGTAGGTTTTCCTTTGAGTTCAATAAAATTTAGTTAATATTTTCTATTTGCGTAGTCATATACTCAGTTTCTCTTTCATTAGACAAAATTAGAAGCTAGGGATTAATATGCTGTGAAAACAAAGCAGAATTTTTATTTTTCTAACTTTATCAGTGTCCTGATATGTCAGCTATGTTACCAATGAATGAATGGATACATAGAGTTTTAAGACAATTCCTTCTTGAAAAACACATCTTTTGCAGTTTTCTGCACAATAGAAAACACCGGATAGCAGTTTGAAATGCCAAAATATTGGAGTTTCTCTCCTTTCTCTGTAATTGTTTTTTTAAATAGAGTTTTCCACTTGAAACAGATCACCTCCCTTGACCTGTTGGGAATGGTCTTTAAAATGCACCCCAGGGTGCCATTGGCCCTCTTGGCCACAAGGGCACTGCTGGCTCATTTACAGCTTGTTTTCCACCAGGATCCCCAGGTCTTTTTCCTCAGAGCTGGGCTTTCCAGAAGGTCAGCCCTCTGCCCATACTGGTGCATAAGGTTACTCTTCCCCAGGTGCAGGATCCTGCATTTACGTTTGTTGAATTGTAGATACTTTTGCTCTGCTCGTCTCTCCAACCTGCCCAGGTCCTTCTGAAGGGCTGCACAGCACTCAGGGGGATCAGCCCAAAGATCCTCCCAGCTTTTTGTCATCCATGAACTTACTGAGGAGGCATCTGGACCTTCATCCAAGTCACTGATGAATAAATTAAACAGTACTGGGCCAGTATTAAACCCTGGGGGACACCACTGGTGACAGGCCTCCAACTAGATCCTGTAATTCTGATTATGACCCTCTGGGATCTGCCATTCAGTCGGTTCTCAATCCACCTTGCTGTCCTCTCATCCAGTCTGTATGTAAAGAGGTTTGATAGTATCTATTGAATTAACTGTTATTGTTCTTAGAAATTATTCTGATCTATAACTTTTATTTCTAATACACATTTTTTTTAAAATAGAAACATGAGATTAAAGAATATGGAGCTAGACGTTTCAGTGGCACTGAATAACATAAGAGGCCATGGCCATAAACCAAATAGAAGGAATTCACTTTGAACAGGAAAAATCACCCTTCTATTGAGAGCACTGGAAAATGTTCCCCAGAGACTCTGTGAAGTTTCCCCCTTGAAGACATTCAAAAGCCACCTCTGAGGATGATCCACCACCAGGATATGGTCCTGGGCAATCTGCTGTATGTGACCTTAATTCAGCAGGGGATCTGACTAGATGACCTCCTGAAATTCCTTCCAATCTAAGCAACTGCAATTCTATGAATTAGGGAAGAGATGTTAAATTCTATCAAGTTTTAAAAATTTTTAGGCTTAACAGTAAATATCACAGGTAGTTACTACAGCACATTAGAAACTGAACTTGTCATTTGTTTCCATTCAATTTTACTTTTTTTTTAAGAAAGAAATGACACAGATCGTTATCAGGAGCACAGTGGAGCGTTGTGTTGCAAGCCTCGGCATGAAGGTATTTCAGCCTGAAGATTTTAAGTAAAGTCTCAGAGTTATAGCTTTATGGCATTCTTTTTACTGCATATTGCGGTATTATGGATTAAACATATAAAAACACTTCTTTTAGAAATGTGTCCACTGGTCATGAAAGCTCTAAGGACAGTTAAATAGTATTTGCTGATTCTAACTGACAACTGACATGGTGATTGAAGCAACTTCTATTCTGATTAAATTGCAAGTTTGGAAAATCTCTAAAGAATTCAGAAGGATCAGAAGCCAGCAAAATAATAAGTTAAGGCCATGTTTACAAACCCTTTTCAATGTCTCCACTATCCTTTTTAAACTGAAAGTGACTGAAATAGTACCGCACTCCACTCTGGGGAACTGCAGGAGGGTCTTTTAAAATGGATAACCTAAGATAGAATTAAGCCAAATGAGGAAAATATTATATCTGAGAACCAATATTATATCTGAGAAATGAAAAGGGCATTGCCCTACTAAAAAAAGAGCAGGAAAGGCAGAAAAGGAGGAAGGAAAAGGGAAGAGAATGAGGAGACAGAGCGGAAAAGCAGGCATTACTACTGGAAGGTTGGGGATTGCCATTGATGTCCAAGTGGCAGGGCATGTGTGCACAGCTCCTGCGGTGATGGGCAGCTGGACACACGGTGGGTGGGCACTTGGGCAGGATGTGTAGGGCCCTGGACAGGATCATGGCAGGGATCACCATGGCAGGCTGGATCAGCAAAGCAGAGTAGAAAACAGGTGGTTCAGGCAGGAATGAGGAAGGCAGGGTTGAAGCAGGTAGGGCATCAGACAGGAACATAGGGAGGCAGGAAAGGCAATGGCTGGAGTAGTCGAGGGAGACGAAGTGGTAGGGCAGGACGCAAGCTAGGTGGTCAGCAGGCGGCCAGACAGCAAGAGAGAGAACGAACGAGTGAGCAAAGGCAAGAAAAACCAACTTCCAGCAAGAGCAAAACTGAAAAGTAGGCTAGAGCCTTGTGATGCAATTATGTTTTATACCCCCCAGTTCTTCCCCAGGTCTGCTCGCTTACAGGAGACCATTGGCACAGTCGAACGTCCAACTGTAGTCCATTTGTGGAGACCTTTTGCCACCTGATTGGAGAACCTTTCTAAAGGGCACAATGTCCTCAGTGGTCTCCCCCTGACTGCCTATTATGTGAAATGGCTGTCAGGAGAAGTCTCCCTAGAGACAGAGCTTTCCTTCATCTTCTCCAAGCTGCCTCCTGCAAGTAGCACTTGTGCAGACTCTCCCCCACATACCTCTGGTAATTTCAAACAATGTTGAGCTAGAAATCAAGATTAAATTGGCTCCCCACAAACAGCTAAAATTAGTCCATTTTGATTTTTGTTTTTTGGTTTGGTTTGGTTTTTCTGGGTTTTTTTTTTTGTTTGTTTTTTGTTTGTTTGGTTGGTTGGTTTGTTTTGGGTTTTTTTCTTTTTTTTTCTGGTTTTTAACTGCAGGTAAACCATGGATGTTGTTTTATTTTTTAAATAAAGGATTTATTTAGGTAACTTATTTTTCTGTAGAATAATAAAGGTAACTTATTTTTCCTTTCATATAGTACAGCTGTCACGTATAGCTCTTACCTTTAGAAGAGGCATGGTTTTCAGCTATCAGAGACATGTTTATGACAAAATGTAATGTAGTGCTGAAGCAGAATGTGTGCAAGCTGTCTTATACATCTACTTCAACACATACTGACTCTTCCAAAATGAAGTAGTAGGGTTTAATACAGCTAGTAATCAAACATAGTAGATCCAATATTATAGATATTTACTATCAAATGTCTAAATCTTTGAGTATTCAAATAAAAGCAGGCTGATTTTGAGTACTGCTTGATAACTATCCAACTATCTTGTGAAATATCTAGGATTCTGCGACACCTAGAAACCATGAAAGGATGACTAAGGACTTCATTGAAGATTCTGCATTTATCTGAAACTCCAACTTTTCTATGAAATTGGTCTTATAATTGTTTCCGAGCATCTAG
The DNA here is from genome assembly GCF_024509145.1 of Vidua macroura. Classification (NCBI taxonomy): domain Eukaryota; kingdom Metazoa; phylum Chordata; class Aves; order Passeriformes; family Viduidae; genus Vidua; species Vidua macroura. The sequence goes on from NC_071574.1 coordinate 54,133,671, forward strand.
TTCTGATTGTTTTGCTGAAATATAAGTACATAATTAAAAGTAAGTAAATAGATGGATACTGATGGTAACTTACATAAAGAAAGCTGGCATTTTTTGAGCATATTTGATACTAGCTCCCATAAGAAAACAAAATTTAAAAAAAAAATCCAAAGGTACTGTTGTGACCAATTTATTGATAAATTTTTTCACTATTTTTTGTGATGTCTAATTTTTTAATTTGGAGGAAAACAGAAATAACTTCTCTATGTGTGTGTATATGTGTCTGGATGTATATTTAAGGAAGAAAAAATAATGGTAAAAATCAGAAAAAAAAGTTATTGTTGCACTATTATGTGTTTGAAGTTCATACAACTTTAACTTTTTAGGAAAGTCTCGGCATTTAGCTTTTTTGAAAACCCAGTTTCATAAAACATGAAAAATATGTCAATCCACACGTTTCATTTGATCCTTTTTGTACATATACTTTATACATTTTATCTGATTTAATTGTAGGTCACAAATTCTCAGAAGTAAACACTGTCTCCCTAGTGTCTAAAATATTTTGGAAGTTGCAGAGTTATTGATTTAAAAAAATGTAATATATGCAGTTAAATATTCCTCCTTATCAATGTTTTGTCACACACAGAATTTGCCAAAATCTCTGGAATATTCTCAAAAGTCATACATATTTATTACAATAAACTGGAAATTTATAAATAAAATATATTGGTATTTGTCTTCAGAATCCAGGTTTTTGGGGTTTGGTTTTTTTGTGTTGCTTTTTTTTTTTCTTTTTTTTTTTTTCTTTTTTTTAGTTTTGTTTTTTTTTTTTTTTTTAATAGGGAACAAGATTTTATTTTTCCAAATAGAAGAAGGCCCACATGACCATGTAATAAAATGTTCTTGCATTCCACTGAATTTTCATTAATAATAATATTAATTTCTATTATATCTTAGTTGGATATATTTAAAATGCCAATTTAAAAGAATTTAATTAAAGCAAAATATTCCAGAAGGCTCATTTATATACTTCTTTCTCACTGAAGAAATATCTACAATTTTGTTTTTGCCTCCTGGTCATGGTAAAATTTTTTATTATACAGGAGATCTCATGAGCCAAAGATTGGTGGAAAAATCTATTCTTCCTGACTGAAAACTTGTAACTTAACTAGTGCTCGGTCTCTAGAACTTTTGACATTATTTGTATCTACAACAAAATGGCTTTGGCTTGCTTAAAATTTGAAGGCAGGGCTGCTACTTAACTTCTACTTACTAACAAACTTTGGATCACAGCTTGAGTCATGACTCTCCCACTGTGTAGACATAAAAGTAGCCACCAGTCAAGTCCTAGAAAAGGTAAAAGATAATGAAAGCATGAAGCTTACGGTAAGATAGGTTCACTGACATGAAAAAGCTAGTCTAGCAATTCCTCTCAAAAGTCTCAAACATCCATCTTTGTTTTTAGTTTTTCTAGAGCTCTGTTTACGATTTTCATTTTGCTTCCTTCTTAAAAATGGAGGGAAAGAAATGAAGGAATGTGGTATTAACATAGGAACAAGATCCAGAGGAATCTTGTAGCATTTTGTATGAATATTTTAGCTAAAGGAGAATAAAAAAAAATTCAGGAGGGATAGACGGAAATGCTATTTGTAAATGTTTTAACCTTCTGAAAATGAGACATGAGCAGACTAACAGCTGTTGCTTCTCTGTAACTCTGATAGTCAGTTTAAAGGTTCATAAATAGTGTTAGCTCCCTTTTCAGAACACACTTTTAAGCCAAAGTTCATTCATGCAACAATGAATGATACTGCAAATAATGCCATTTCACAGATTTGAAGTACTACTTGCTCCAATTTCTTGTAGTACTTATAATTTTAAAATATTTTCTACACATTTATATTTTATTTTCTAAAAATTAATCAGAAAAAGGAATTTGAAATTTTTGTTCATTGTTTATATGTTTTAACTTTTTCATTTTTACATTCAGTTTGACTATCAACTATTTAAATCTTCATATAAACAGGTTTTGAAAAGTAGACTTTTGCACAATAGCAGACCAGTGAACAACAGTAGACTTCAAGATTCAATGTCCAGGATTAGAAACCTGAAGAGAAAGCTGAAAAAGTAGTAAAAATATAATGTAATAAATATGTAAATCTATGTAAATAAATATAATGCCTTAATATGTACAATTTAGCTGACTTGATTTGGAAGGACAGTGAGCCAGCCTGTATGAAATGAGATTGACTTTGCCAGAGATAGTCAAGTTTGTGTCTTGTGATAAGGAATATGAAGAAAAGAGCGACATTCAGAAACTTACTACTGCTATAAATACAGATAATTATTCCGCAGCTTGACCATTTATTTGATGGGACTTTAATCCTAGGAAGGACCTTTTTACTAAAGTCATCTACCTGCTTTTGACTGACTGACTGACTGACTGACTGACTGCTTCTTTTCCATGTAAATTGTTGCAATTCCTCCTGTATGCTCCCCATTTTTCTCCAGAATAATTAGCTTTGGAAATGATCTGAACATAAATTCTCAGAAGGAGACCTTCCACTCTCTTCTACTTTATGGGGTTGAAGCCTGAAGTCACATTTCATTTCTTTAACTATAACTAGAAATTTGCCAAGAATACTGCAACTAAGAATATTCCAGCCTAGGCAAAACATGTCTTACCTTGCACAGGAGCTAGGAGAATTGGAAATCAAATCTGTAATTTTTATACATTATGTACATTCATGGCAGAGATGAAAAAATATTGCTTTTTCCCAATTTTAGAATGCAATTCCCCTCCAAAATCTCTTCTTGTTGTTGGGAAGGTTTAGAGATAGTTGATGATTTCTATTTTATTGTTTTGTATAAAACTGCTAGTTTTTTACATTCTGTAAGTTGAGAATAAAAATAAGGCAGCAAGAGATAAGGGATATAAAAGTGACTGTGTGCATCCACGGGCTCTAATACTTTGGGCAGTATCATATTAACATGGGAATCAAGAGTTAGAAGAAGGTTGCTTTAGACAGCAGAGAAGAGTTTAAATTCAATAGTGCTATTTTGAAGGGACAGTAAGGATTCTTGAATAAAACTCCTTAGGTATGCATGCTTGTCCACTGAACGTAGTGCTAAATGTCATGAGCCAGATGTCAGTTGACCAGTATGTCTGAAAGCAGATAAAGCATAATGCCATGTATGTAGCTGTGGAATGAGAGTCAATGTAGTGAAGTATTTGTGCTAATTGATATTATTTCTTAATTATTTATTATATAAACCCTATTTCTTAATAAATAGGGTTGGTTAATTAGCTTCAGGGTAGAATTATATTTGACAGAGGTATGTGGCTGTGATTCTGGAATTAGATAATTTGCTGCCTGCTACTTCATACCTTTTGCTTCACTGAATGTTGCAAGCAAACCCTGTGCTTCTTGTCATGTGATACAAGCTATGCATATGGCAGCTATGCCGTACTTACCTTCTGTGCAAAAGGTAAGCTCTGATAAGCTCTGTTTACTTAAATGGTAGGTATGTTTTTCTCTGTGAAGAAAGGATCCTGGCTTTGTAGAAGAATTTTTCTTCACTTTTATAGGTATTTTTACTGATCTTTGAAGACCTTTATTAATGAGGACTTTAAATCTGTATTTGGTTTTGGGTTTTTTTGGGTTTTTTTCCTCCTCTCTTTCATTTTGGAATAACTCATAAACATTTTGCTACAGCTGAGTGTAAACAGTTTTGATTTACCTTGATATTTGTTTACAAATTTTGCAGACTAGTCTGCAGGTGAGGCTGGATTAGGCTGTTGTAAAACAAATAACTTATATTTTCAGACAGATTCACAGACTCTGCTAATCTATGATGGATATATGAACCATTACTAAGGGAAAATAACCACCATTTTAACTAGAACATGTCACTTAAATTACATGAGGCTAGATAAAAAAGAAGAGATCTGGATAAGCAGCTTAACACAGGTATGAAGTGCTGCAGTTTGAAAGATGTAGAGACGATAGCTACATTTGGACAAATGAAGGGATGTGTCCACAGCATGCATGGTAAGACAGACCCTTAAGCAACTATGACCTTAGCTGAATATATTGGACACATCAAAGTGTGGCACTGTACATCTACCAAATTGATCCTGAAAGTATCTCAGCAGGGTGTTTTTATCTTCATGGAATCATAAAATAATTTAGGTTTGATGGAATACAGAATAATTTAGTTTGGAGTGGAGAACCCTCACTCAAGGCAGAACCAGCTTCAAAGCTGAATGTGTCTTTGAAGTTACATCCAGTTGTTCAGAGCTTTGGGTGAATTTTACTTAGAGTGGTGTCAACCCAGGGACTTAATTCCTGCAATGTGGATGTAACCTCAGTATCATTGTCTCTGACCTAGGTGCATTAGCAGGTCATCTTTTTCTCAGTCTCTTTTGTAACAGTATGCTGTCTTTTCTTCAGGCTTTACTCTGGGTGAGAGTGAAGACAGCTCAGCACCTGTTGCTGTGATTTGATAAACAGGATGGGACATTTTATTTGATACATATGTATTTTGCTGTTTTTCTTTGTTCTGCAACTCCTACTAGGAAACTGCTTTCTTTACTTTTAATGTCTTCTTTATCCACCAAGTGTTCACTGAGAAATTCTAGGAACAAGATATTTAGGTCTCTCTTTTGGCCAGAAAGGACCTCTCAGTTATAATGTAAACAGCATAATATACTTTAGAGTAAAATAACTATATTCTCTGATGTATGTTAAGAAGATAAGGTATGTGAGCAAAAAAAAAAAGAAATTACCCTAGGTCTCTAAATTTTCTGTAGATACGCAAAATAAAACCCCAAAAACCTTGTCTCATACTGCTGAGTGAGAGGACAGCTGGGCATGGGAACACACTGTGAAGGCTGACTCCAAAATATATTAGTACCTGTTTTTTGAAACACAAGAGAAACTTAACTATGGCAGAAAAAAAAGGGATTATATAACTTCTTCCCCTTGAAAATTCAACTAGGCTGTAATGAATCCTAAAAAGGGAAAAAAATAAAAGAAAAAGAGTGAAAAAAGAAAAAGAAAAAGAAAAAGAGTGAAAAAAGAAAAAGAAAAAGAAAAAGAAAAAGAAAAAGAAAAAGAAAAAGAAAAAGAAAAAGAAAAAGAAAAAGAAAGAAGAAAAAGAAGCAATTCAACATCAGAGTCCTCTCAAAGAACTTGGAATATTAACAACTCACTCACTATATTGCTTCCATCAGACAAAACTCATCAATATTAACACTGTGAGAGGCAGGTAAAGGTGAGCACTATAACAGAAAAAAAAGGTAGAAGTTAGGAAAAAAGTCTATAATAATATATATAATATATATATAATATATATAATATTATTTTGATGAAGATTTTCTTTATAGTAGGAATTTATTTCCTTCCCCCCCCTTTTCTCTAATAAATCTGGTCTAGAAATATTTCTTTAATTAGACTTTCTTTCATTAGTAATATTTTAATTAGAATTAAAATAAATTTTTGACTTTACACTTGATGCATATTTCATTTCTGCCCATAAGTTTTTGAGCACAATATATTCAGTAATGATGTTATCTTGCGTAGTATACTAAGCTGAAGTAGATGAGACACATGGCAGGGTAGAGTAGGTAGAGACTTTTACAGTGCAGACATCAGTACTGATCTTTAAGAAACAGGACCCTTATGAAGTGGAACTGGAATAAAATAACACTTTTACCAGTTTCAACAGTTTTAAATAGATGCCTCTCCTTTAAGTGCTAATGTAAGATACTTTTTGGCTTCTGTTTGCATTGTTGGCGGAGAATGTGGTGTCATGTTTTTCCTCCCTGCATGTCAGTCTGGTCCTAGCTAAGAAGAACAGAAGGGCCTTTTGGAAAGGATTTTTAAATAAGCACATCGAAGCATATATGTTTGCCAAGAATTAGAAGTGGTTAGAGGGAATAGACGAGACAAAGGAAGAGCTTACTACCTCATTTATAATAGTTGCACTTTACACTTATGTGCTGATTACATAGTTACAGAACATATTTAGAGACAAATATGAATGTGTGGTTGTGTCTGTGATGATGAAAGCTGTGGGGGCTATATGCTACTTATAAATCACAACTGAAACGAGCAGATCACAGGAGGTCAGCCACTCACAATTCTAAAAGATTCTTCATGCCTTCTGTGGCAGACTTCCATTGTGGGAAAGAAAGAACTTTTTCTTCCCTCTTCAGACATTTTTTTTTTTTTTTTGGTGGGGGAGGAGGAGGGTGGGTATAAGGTGAGTGGGCATAAGGTGGGTGAATATAAGGTGAGTGGGCATAAGGTGGGTGGGTATAAGGTGGGTATAAGGTGAGTAATTAATTAAAATTTAAGCTCTTTGGTTAATTTTTGACAGAATACATTGAGTGCTGGTAGCTTGATGTGCAGCTGCAGAGCAAGCTGCAGGTTGAACTCTGGGTGAGAGAGGCAATACCTCTGAGGCAAGAGGCTGAAAACATAACAAAGGGCACAAGGACCTGTGACACCTGACCAGGGGACTGGACACTCAGATATGCTAGGAACCGAGGACTTAGCTGGAAGACCCCAGACTATCACAATTTAGACTGTGAGGGTATAAAAGCCCAGGGTTCCCTTTGTTTGGGGACACTCCTTGGAGGCACCCAGGTCAAGCTATTATGCTGTTCATGCACCATGATTAAATTCATTTAAGCATCCAGACAACTGAGACTCTGCTGTGGGAAACCTAGGGTTGAGCTAGTAAGGAAGCTTTGTGTGTGAGTCTGCCTGTGTGTGAGTGGTATGTGCAGGAGTCAAGTGGAGCAGCTGTGGGCTTATTGGAGCCACTTGCTGAAAAAGGAGCTCAGTCCCAACTCAAGTGGTGCAAGTGTGACAATCACAGTGGCTCCTGGATGGTCAGACAGGAATGTTTATTAATAAATTGACCCTAGAATCCTGACCATAGTGAGAAAAAACTTATTAATGGTTACTATGGACTGTTTGGGACATCAGAGTGTTAGGTCTTTTCATATAATTTTTCTTTATTTTCCTGCCAGTTGGGCAGAGCCAAATACAAGATGTATATATATCTTCCTAGTTGAGCTCAATGGCATATTTCTTCCAGGAAAGAATGCACTCTCCAACTTATCATCTTTAAAGCTGTCCCTAACTTTATTGACATTCTGTACTTGCAGTAGCTGGAGGAGCCCAAAATTGCCTATATGGAATTCAAAGAAGGTCAGAATGTGAAGATATGATGTACAGGCAGGTTGTCTTTTTTGTTGTTGTTGTGTTGCTGGTTCATATTTCTCTTTTTTTTTGGTGTGGAGGTGGAAAAGTGAAAATGGCTCTTTACAAATCAGAAATTTTGTCATTTTACCTTGTTGCCCACACACAAATGCAGTACAATAGAGTAGAAAAGCAAAGAAGTGGACAAACAATAAATGAGTGGGTAGAAGAAGAAAAAACATGTAATGGGGAGCGGGAGATAGAAATCAGAAGGAGAAAATTACAGGTGGTGAAGTATTTTCACAGCTAAAATAGCCTTTTAAATAAAGTGAAATTATATTTAAAGTAATGAGATATGTGGAAAAAAATGATGAAAGAATGAACCCTGCCCAGGACAGCTACAAGAATTACACCATTTGCCTGATTCTTCAAATCATTTTTTGAGCTCTGTTGGGCTTGGTGCTGTGACCACTTCCCCGGGGAGCCTGTTCCAGTGCCCAACCACCCTGTGGGTAGAAAACCTTTCCTTAATATCGAACATAAACCTCCTCTGACACAGCTTCATACCATTCCCTTGGGTCCTGTCACTGGACACGAGAGAGAAGAGATCAGTGTCTCCTCTCCACTTCCCCTTGGGACGAAACTGTAGACCGCAATGAGGTTTCCCATCAGCCTCTTCTTCTCCAGGCTGAACAGACCAAGTGACCTCAGCCACTCTACATACAACTTCCCCTCAAGGCCCCTCATCATCTTCTTAGGCCTCTTGTAGACACTCTGTAAGAGACTTATATCTTTCTTATATTGCGATGCCCAAAACTGTACACAATATTCAATACTCTGCCCCAGTGCAGAGCAGAGTGGGGCAATCCCTTCCCTTGCCCAGCTGGTGATGCTGTGTCTCTTTGTGGGGCATCTCTATCTCTGAGGAAATCAGCAGCTCCTCTCATATTAGTATAAATCAGCAAACTTAGTAACCCTCCCACTCCTATATGCAAGTCATTTATGAAGAGCACAAGGCCTAAGATGAAGCCCTGCAGAACCCCACTAGTGTAAGGTCATCAGCCTGATATCACCCCATTGATAATATATTGATTATATAACCCATATAATTGTTTGTCCCTGACCAATGAGCCAGTTGCTCACCTATCACATGATGTGCTTATCCAGACATGTGCTGGACATTTTATCCAGAAGGATACTTGAAAGACAGTATCAAAAGCTTTATTGAAATCCAGAAATATTACATCAATTGACCTCCCTTGATCAATTAGGTGGCTTACCTTGTCATAAAAAAGAATTAAGTTTGAGAAGCAGAGTTTTCCCCTCATGAAGACAGAGGTAAAGAATGTGCTAAACATCTCTGCCTTGTCTGTGTTCCTGTTTATGAGGTGGCTATCCTGATCCTGGCACAGGCCAATGTAATTTCTGCACTGCCTTTTGCTATTAACTTATTTTGAATAAACTCTTTTTATTGTCCCCCACAGTTCTGGCCCACTTCAACTCCACATGAATTTTCTCCCTACAGTGCCAAGCAGCATCTTTGTATTGCTTCCACTGGGCATACACCTTCCTTTTTTTGCCTTATCTCCAAAGGAACATTCCTGCAAAGACAAGCTGGTCTTCTGCCTCAGCTACTTGACTTCTGACATTTAGGAAATGCCTCGTCCTGTGCTTTATGAGATGGTGCTTAAAACATGACCAGCGCTTGAGGACCCCAGCACATTCAAATGTATTTTACCAGGGGACCTTGATCATTAGCTCCCTGAGCTGCCTAAAGTCCGATCTCCTCATGTGTAGGGTTGAAGTTTTGCTAGCACTTTTCCTTCTGATAACAGAGTTTTTAATTCTGACCGCTTTGTGATCCCTGTAGCCAAGATGGCCACCAGTTCACCCATGAAACTCCCTCTGTAACCATGTAATTAATCAAGGAGGACGTCTTTCTTAGTCAATTCCCTTATTACTTGCACCATGAAGTTATCATCCAGGTGTTTTAGGAGTCTTCTGGATTTGTTGTTCCAGCTGCGTGGTGCTCCCAGTTAACATCCAGCAGATGAAGTCCTCTATAAGGACAAGGGGAGTTGATTTGGAGATCTTCCTTTGTTCCTTGAAGAATAATTTATCAGTGTCTTCATCCTGGCTAGGTAGTCCATAATAAACTCCCACCGTGACATCTGCATTATTTGTTTGTCCCCTAATCCTTACCCAAAGACTCTCAACTATGCCATCACCAAATGTAAGCAATATTCCTGCCCCTCCATGGCATACAACACCAACTCCTGGCCTTGCCTGCCCTGTATATCCATCCTGAAGAAGCTGTAACTGTTCAACATGGCACTTCAGTCACAGGACTCATCCCACCAGGTTTAACTTATGCCACTGATGTCGAATCTCTGTGACTGGTATAAAGCTTTGAAGTCACCGTTGGTTCCTCATGCTCCATGCATTGGTGTGGAAACATTTCAAGTGTGCTTTATTGCACCACACCTCATAGAGAAGATTGAGGGATCCCACTAGCGCTCACTTCTTCAGTTCTTGCCACACTATTACTTATCATTTGCAAGTCTGGTTTTTGGCCCTTTCTTCCTTCCAAGTTCTGTCTATCTGGTAGCTTAGCCATGGAAGCTGGGGTAAAAGGAAGTGACAAAGGTAGGAAGTATGACCTTGTATATCAAAGAGTTGCTGTGCGTCCTGAAGAGTATTCTGCTGCAAAAATGAAACCAGATAATTTTCTCTCTCCCTTTCTGACACACTCAGGTGTTGATTTTCCTTTCAGTGTAAATGTTTTTCTGAGACCTGCAACTGGGATTCCATGAATGCTTAGAATTCAGGCACAGCCTAGGCATTGCATAGCTTCTGGTTAAGAGCTTCTGGAGCTCAGAAAAAGGCAGAACAGTATGTTTTTCCTAAAGGACACATTTCACAGATACAATCAGAGTATGCTGAGCAGATGGTGCTTAACATGTGCTTTCAGGAAATCCATGCTTAGGAGTAGCGGTCTGTGATACAGGACTGAATGTCAGCAAGAAACAAGAGCATTAGGTAAGTTCTGAGAGCCTATATTTAGTTTTATCTGAAAGGAATGAACTTTTATCTAAAAGGAATTCAGTTTCTGCCCCCTGAGACTGTTCACAATGTGTATCAAAGTGTAGTAAGTGCGCAAATGCACCCACAGTCCTGTGTTGAGAACCCACATTCTAGTAGGAGGATCAGAGGAAGATTGGATTTTATAAATGTACTTAGGATTTAGTGAATGAGCTATTAGAATTTTCCCATTCAAATTCTTTAATTATGTTTCCACTGCAATTTTTTTAAAGGAATCTAGAAAACCAGCACTGCAATTTTATTTCTTTTTTCGATCCACTACATAAAAAAATTACATCACCTAACTTACAGACCCTTAAAACCTTTTCTTGGCTCACATTATCAGTAGGAAAAAAAGTCATGCATCTCATGCTTACTGGTAAAATGGTGAAAAATGAGAAATCTCCCTCAGTTCTGATATTAAGTAGTATATGACTATGTTACTTCCAGATATGTTTTCAGTATTTTATTGTACGTAACAGTACAATCCTTCCATTAAGCATGGTCATATGCACGGAAATAACCATAAAAACTCTCACCCATTCCAGTGGCTTCCACTGATTCAAAAATGATGTTACTTTAATGCTATTATTTCTACATTGGGAAAAAATGCCTAGAGAGTAAGACTTTGTTCTGGCAACAGCTTTGTACCAGAGTCTACAGTCTTAATAGGCAGGACAAAAAATAGAAGGTACCAAGAGTTAAGAAAGCTTTGTAAAATAATGTGGCAAGTTAATGGCAAAGCAAGATATAGAAAACATAGATTCTGAGTCTTAAACTCCTTATCCTATTTACTAGAGAAATGACATCAATGAATAGCTTGTTGCACGGATAGAAGAAGGTGAACAAAGCAGTGTAGATTAAGAGATGATTTCCTGTTGCTGATGGATGTTCTCTTGAATGAATTTATGAAATCTGTGGCAAGATTAAGATGACCTGGATTAAGACTATAAACTATATGGAAGAATATGATAATCTAAATGCCATAAGAATTCTAACATGTTATGCTGCAGCATGTCAGTTACATTATTTAGAAAGACATTGAAGGAGAAAAAAAGATGTTTAAAGGAAAAGAGTGAATATCATACAAATTATAAGCTTACAGACCCCCACACCCATGTTCCCTCCAAACAACAAAAATACAGAAAATTGGGGCTTGCTACTGAATCACTGTTCGAAAATCAGTGCATCAGTTCAGACAGTTTTCATAGCTAGTTAATCATTCAGTGAATCATTCTCTTACCATCAAAGAGATTCAGCTGCCAACCTGTAAAATAACTCTGACCTCAGACATTCAGACACTTCTATGCAAAAATTCCTAACTCTGGAGATACACAATAAAAATGTGATGTCTTCTCTAATTAAAACAGAAAGGTCAAACTTACATCTGTTTACTTTCACACTTTGGCAGACCTGATAAGCAGAATTAGGCCTACCAGTTTCTCTACTGAAGTATTTTCCTTGACAATCCTGGCAGTTGAAGGCAATGCCTTTGTCTGGTTCTAACTGTATTTAGCCAGTCACACCTTCCTTTATGCATTTATTTCCTTGTTTTCTTAGAATTGGACAAACTTCTCATTCTGTATTCCTGCACTCAGCTCTTATAGACATGTAAGGTTCTGACTCAGTAGTTAGCATGGCTAGCTATGGCAGTCACAGCATAGTTTTGTGAGACCTGAGAACACAACTGTCAGAACAGCATGAAGAGTTTTCTGATTTTCCTGGCTATTTTTAACTTGGACACTATATAAGAAGGCAGATGGATAGGAAATGGTGTTCTGTTCTATTCTGTTCTGTTCTGTGAAAAAACATAGTTCTTCACCACCATCCAGGTCATACCATACTTTGCTCACAAAAACAAATGCTTTGCTATAAATGTATTTTATTAATATATTTATCTATGTGTGTGATTTTTTTTTTTTTAGTTTTCTTGTTTTTGTTTTTGGTTTTTTTTTTTTCCATAAGGACCACTAGAGTGATTCCCTCTTTCAGGAATTCCAATGAAATTAGAAGTATACAGTGAGCATATCAGATAAGAAAATTGAGGTATCTACAGGTTTGTGACCCAGTTAAGGAAAATTGAAAATCGGGTGCAAAAAGCTATTTTTTTTTACTTTTATAAAAAGCATACTGTGTTTGTATAGGGATATAATATATGATAGAATGTTAATAAGATGCTGCTGCCAAGCAATTAAGATATTTCTTGACCTGGACTTGCACCTTTACAGAAAATTCTTTAATTCCATCATAGGGTAATATCTGGCTTGGTAATGCCTCATTTTATAATGACGATGTAGGAAAGTACAGTAGGAGTATGGAATCCCCGCCTGCAGTTATAGGAAAATTGTCTCCTTAATGAGAACAATCTGTACAAAACAAAATGTCAGTGGTTCTACTAACAGAAAAACAAGCCCATATATTCTAAAATATCCATGGACCAATATTATTTGATATATGCATTATTTTACTTAAATTAAAAAAAAAACCTTAGACATTGTGGATCAGAACAACAGATTGTTTAAGAGTCACAACACTTGCTTATAGATACAGGCTTGTAAAGGATTTCTACGTGTTGCCATATTATATATGAGTGTTTGTAAATATTTTCAGAGAACACCTGTTGTGAATTGTGACTAGTTAATACAGGTCTTCAAAAATTGAGAGCATTTTCTTTTCATAATCCTCTAAATTATGATAACTTGAAAACTGAGTAGTCACCTGATATGAATATTCATGAAGTTGTATATGTGTTTTACTTGCAGATACAATTAAAGTATTTGCCTGTACAACTGACTAACACAATATATTACAAAAAAAGCTTTCTCCAGAAATTATTTATTTTCAGATGAGAAAGGCAATTGATGAGAATGAACTCACATATCATGATCTTAAGGCATTTCACACTGGAAAATACATACAAGTGAAAATCTTAATTTATTTTCACAAGCCATACCCCCTGCCAACATAATCTCGTAATGGCTGTATATCGTGAGTGAGATTTTGTTGTGGGTTGGTTTTATTTAGTCAGATGTTTTATTAATCAGTTAGTTAGGTTTGTTCCTTGTACTCCCCTATTTTTTCCCTCACAGTGGTTTGTTCCAAGTTCTTTATCCTGAGAATTCCTGCCACTTGGATCCACAGTTACCTGTCAATCTCCTCACCTCACCCTGTTTTCGCCTTGTTTGTTCTGTCAGTCAGGGGTTGTCACTCCCTGTCGAGTGTCAATCTTGTAACCACTCCCTGCTTCTTCATGAAAGTTCTGTATCAATCACTCCACCTTGGCCTTTCTGTTTGTCCTGGGACTTTGTGCCCACCTCTGTTATGTTACCATTGGTTGTTATAATTTATGTTATTTCTCTCTCGTTTGTCCCCATTGGGCAAGCCAGGTTTCCACCCCTGTCCGCCCACCCCCTATTTAACCTGTTGTCAGCCTTTGTTCTCAGGCATTTTGTCACTGCATCCACTCTGAGAGCATTTTGTTCCCACCACGCATGGGGGAATAAAACTCTTTGGGCTCGCAAATAAGTGTCCTTCTCTTGTCTCTTCATCTCCTCTCAGCATGTGAAGCTACCAAAGCTGCACAACCCACGCCGCAGCACTCAGCACTACCAGGTTGGCAGACGCCATTCCCCTGGAGTGCCCATGCTCATGTGGCGGCCACCCGGCCTCACACGGGCAGTGCTAGCTGGCGCATCTTGTCTGCTTGAAGTCGTGGCAGGTAGCCGCCACAAGATTTCACTCTGCAAACCCTATATTGGGTGCTCATTCAGAAGCTAAGTTGTCAGGTGATTCCAAACATTTAAACTTTCTTGAGACTCAAGTGACATCACTGGAGTCAGTACGTATATTCTGTGCATATAAATATACCTCCATCTCTTCAAGGAGATAGTCAGTGAGATTCCCTGTGAAACTGTCCTCAGGAACAAGGGAGTAGAACAAACCTGGCAGACCTTTAAGGAAGTCCATGGAGTGCAAGAGCTGGCAATCCCAGGAGCAAGAAATTGGGCATGGAAGTTAAGAGACAGGTATATCTGAATAGGGATCTGCTGGTCAAACTAAAGGGAAAGAAGCAAATGCTTTAAATGCATTCCACAAGTGGAAACAAGCTCACTAGGTGACTTGGGAAGTGTGTAGAGAATTTGGTTGTATAGGAGTGGGGAAAGGAAGGCCAAGGCAAAATTGGAACTGACCCTGGCAAGGGATGCAAAGAATAAAAAGGGCTTCTACAGGTATGTTAGTCAAAGAAGATGTACCTGCCTGCTGCCCCTCATGAACCGTTTTTGCTAGAATAAGAAAAGCTAGAACATCATTGTACAGAGTAGGTTCTTTCAATGCCATAATTAAAACCAACCTTAGATGGTAAAACAAATGCCGTCTGCCTGTCCTTTCTGTTTGTTCATCTGGATTTGCAAAGGGTAGTGAGTTTAGCTCTGGAAACAGGAGTTCTATTGTAGGACTTGCTTTCAGAGCCAGAAACAAAAAAAAAAAAAAAAAAAAAAAAAAAAAAAAAAAAAAAAAAAAAAAGTCCTGTTCTGTTTCATTTACCAAAATCTAGAATACAGCATATCTTGCATATGCTTTTTCTAGCATATCAATTCCAGTGGTTAGTAGTTGGAAAAGGTGAAACAATACATCCTCTTGACTTTGTTAAAAATCTTTCTATAGACCATATAGGTTTAGATGAAGGCAGGAAGCACTAGAGACAGAGGTCATTAATGAGCCACCACAAACTGATGGTGGTTTGCATCATGCTGTGTACAGCACCTGGTATGCAGAAGTCAAGCTGCAGCAAAGCCTGATGGTGAGGGCACCGGATTGAAGGTGTTTTTTAACTTATGTGGAACAAGGAAGCACTGCTTTGGTGCAGAGCCAAGAGTCTGTTGAAAGTGAGGGTGGGCAGTGGGGTACTTGTACCTGGGTAGGGTGGGGGATAGTTCCAGGGAGGGCTGGGCAGGTATAGTCAAGATTGGCAGAGTCCTCAGGACCATGACATTTCTTCATGGAAAAGGGCTCAGGAGGATAGCAACAAGTGATCAACACCACTGATCTCAGCTCTTCTGCAAAATGAATATGGTATTGAAGGGAATTCTTAAATTCTCTTTACACTAAAGTCTGCCAGGTCTATTTTTGTACATTTTCTAATACTGTCAGCTTTCTTGCTCTTTATTCATTAAACTGACAGTATAGTACTTGAATATGCTATATCCAAGTTTTATTGTGTATGTTAAATTCTTTCTGTATAGAACTAGTTCTTTTTCCTCTCTTTGATCAGCTTTGACTACTTTTTTCTTGCAGGGATCAGCTTCAGTTACTTGCCAGTTGTTGTATCCCTTTAATGACCAGGTGCTGACCACTGGTAATTGTTATTTTTTTATCCCTGGTGCATCCCTTGTATTTCTTCAGCTGCACTTTTAGACTTTCTGATCCCATTTTGTAATTGTACTTTTTAACAGTTGTTAACTTGCTACTGACTGTTTTTCTTCAACAGGCTTTGAACTGTGGCTTTCTTTGAAACATAACTATTTTTTATTAGCACAATGTAGTGACATGTACATCCTTGTCTTAGGGTCATCAATTGTTCACTTTACAAAATAATAACCCATTAGAAGATATGTATAGATTTCATGCCTTGATAACTACTTGTTATTAACATCTATTTTTAAAAGCCGTATAATTGGTGTGTTATTCAGTGTGTTTTAAAATAGTAAATAATGATGGTTATATTTTTTTAAAAAATCTAAATTAAATTTTAATTATGAATGGGAAAAATCCAGTTTCACTATAAATACTGCTGAACATAATGAATTTTACTAGATCTGTGGATTATTTTAAAGAGGGCAAGCAATATTCTACAGACTACTTTAGAGAATATCTGCTATAGAAGAAGAAATGTCTTATTTTTATTATATTCCTTCTTGCCAGGATTTCTCATATTTAGGTCCATACTACTTTCCAGAATGACAAGTATCTTGGGGAAAAATGATAGACATATTTAACAAGGATGTTCTGCAATATCCACTGATGTCACTAGAAAGGTTGTCCCTGGGCATTGGATCAGTCACAGACCTCATTGTGTATATGCTGCAAAGGTTGGAATAAAGAAAGCAAAATAGAATAAACAGATGAGGAAAATGCCAAAAATAAGTACGGGTGGTGTGTAGACAACTAGGGTTCAAGCTTACACTGTTTGGCTCAGTAAACATTCAATTCAGATTGAAAAAACTCCACTGGAAGTGAGTGAGCCAGAAGAAAAATTACCCTAGAGTACATAAGTGACTAGACGATGTGAAAATTTGTCAGCCTGAATATATTTCCTTGAAGCAAGACGATGAAAACTACCCTTGTAGTTGTAGAATGAATAGAATCTTACAGCATGTAAGGAAGAATATTACGTGAAGCAACATTATTTTTTAAAAAGCCTCTGTGCTAAAATTATGAACAAAAAATGAATGCTAAATTGTGCTAGGGTCCCCATACAATTCCATGCACATCAAATAAAAATAAAATAATTCATCCTGAGTAATATTAGTACTGAAAAAGGAGCAACAAAACCATTTTAAATAATATTTTAAATTATTTAAATAATAATTAGCCTGATGCTGTAGCAAGTTCCTTTAGTATTTTGTTAAATTGAGTAGTAAGTTTATACTCCATTTGCCAATGCACATTACAAACTAAGAATATTATTGTCTTTTAGAATACAGATATTAACGTAGCCTGACTTAGCCTGCACATATGGCTGTGCCTCTGCTCTTAGTACTTTAAATTTTTTGCTACTTTTATGTAAAGGGCAAGTAAGTTACTTTGTCTATTGCCAACATCTGTGAATGTAATGAGGAACTGTAGAATTAAACTAATATAAAATAGTCTGAAAATTGTAAGTGGACATTTCAGTGACAGCAGGGCACCTGACTTCAAAGCTCCTAGTCTGAATCTGTTCATCTTTTCATTGACATATAGATTAATCCAACGTACCTGCTTGCAGTTTGTGAAACCTAATTTGTTGTAGAAGGCATTCACTTTCTGCTGAGCCCAGCAAAGTAGGCAAAAATATTCTTTAAACTTTTTTCTTTTCACTTGTACCTCTGGAAATTCTTAGTTTTGTTTTTTATTTCCCTTGTGTTACTGTTCCTGTTTCTAAGTATTTATTTTTACAATTCAGAAGCACTGTAAGTGGATAGCCTTTTATTCTTTAGAAAGTGCCTTTTTTGGGGACTGCACATCACTGAGAGACACCATGGTTGTTGTAAAATTTGCATGCAATAGCTTTGAGTTTTACAGGGAATAAGAGAGCTAGGGGGCTTCAGGTCAGAGCTCAGAGTAAATTCATTAATTCCTTTTTTAACTGGAAGTACCTAAAAATTTAATGAACTGGGCTTCCTGAGCTCAGTTTGCTATATATTGCAGTAAACAATTTTTTTTTTTTTTTGTCAAGGATTACTTGTGGCTTTACATATTTAATCTCTAGACAAAAATGTGGAGAGAAAAAAAGGAATAGCATTAAGGGAATAACTTATCTCACTTATTGTGCTATGTGTCACAATTACTGCTATCCTAGAAAGAGATCATCCTAGTACCCTGACACTGCAATCAATACAAGTATTGATAACAACAGCTATACTTATATACACACAGCTAAGGGAATGCACTGCAGTCTACCCAAAGTGGAATGGTTTGACACAAATTAATGCTGGAGTACAGCTATGCAGAAAGCATCCCACACTGGCATTTTGGGGGTAGGTTCATAAAATATCTTCAGTTAATTATCCATTATTTCGTCTCCTCTAAGGCAATTTTATATATATATATATATATATGCATACATGTATATTTACATACATACATATATGAGTACCAGCTGCTGTGGCAAGCACAGCAGTGTCTTAGGAGGAGCTCAGCCAATACACATGTACTGGGTCTATGCTATTTTCATAATGCAATGAAAAAATACACAAATTATTTGACAAGTAATATAGCCACATCCATGAGGTGCTGCAGCCCTAGCCTTATTAACTTCAGGGCGACATTTTGCTGTGTTAATCTATTGGCTTAGGTTAATGGCAGTTTAGTGACTTTTATGCCATGGTCCACCGAAGAATGCAGACATAATCAAAGATAGAAAATTATGATAAAACTTGTACTGAACACAAATTATTATTTAAATAATTAAATAGAGGTTCTCAAACACTAAGTGCATTTCAGTCTTATAGTTCTAGAGTGAATATAGCCAGTATTGTGTTAGGTATTTAATGGTACTGTGCAGTGGAAAATCTACTAAAATGAAAAGCTGACTTCAGGCCATTTGGCCAATAATGAAGGGGAAAATATTATTAGTGCCTATAAAATAAAAATCATCAAATTTTAAAAAAAATTATCATTTCTGCTTTTTAACAATTCTTCCATCCAAGTCTCTAGCCTTTTAATGATAGTAGTCCATAATAGGGATTACTACAGATGACAAGAAGTCCTCTTTGAAAGACATAGATGATCTTATATGAGAAAACCCATGGTCACTCCCACTATTTTTGAAGAGTAAGTGTGAACCGGTGTAAGCTGGTAATTCCTTCAAACTCATGTAATAGCCATATTTTCTGGGGAAAAAAAAAAAAAATCAAATGTAGATTCCAGAGCGGGCCAAGAGACCTACAACACAATCTGAATCTGGTCTTCCTTAAGAATAACTGTTACATATTAAGCAAAATCAAGAAATAAGAACTGGAAATGGGTAACTGGAAAATGTAAGACCACTCATTGATAGCAACAATGCAGATAACATTTTCTTCTGTCAATGTCTGAAACTGGAGAATGAGAAGACAAAAGAATTGTTTCTGAAAGAAATATGCACATGAGAGGGAAGAAATATGAGAATTTAATCTTGTCCCTGCAAATGTTAACAGATAGATGTAGTACAGTATTTCATTACTTAAGGATTATATGGTTTTGTTATTTGCTGTCCATTTGAAGAATGCATATCTGAGACAAATTTAGTGCCAAGTGTAGTATCTTTTGGCTTTTAAATAGCATCTTAATGTGTGCTGCTTTTGTCTGGCATAGAGTTAAATTTCTTCATAGTAGCTAATACAGGGCTGTGTTTTGGATTTGTGATGGAAACAGTGTTGATAACACAGGGATATTTTTGTTATTCTTGTGCAGTGCTGACAAAGATTCAAGGCATTTTCTGCCTCTCACAGTGCCTCATCAGGAGGAGGCTGGGAGTCCACAAGGAGCTGGAAGGCAGCACACTCAATGATTAAATGATAATGATAAATGAGCAGCTGACACTCAATGATTAAAGGGCTATTCCGTACCATATGGAATCAAGAACAGCATATTCATATTCATTGCACCTCAAATACTGTGTTGCCCCTTGAGTACTGTATCTAGTTCTGGGCCCCTCACTACAATAAAGTTAATGAGGTGCTGGAGTAAGTCCAAAGAAGGACGATGAATCTGGTAAAGGGTCTGGAGCACAGGTCAGAAGCAGTTTACCTGTAAGGTCATTAAACAGCAGCATACCTTAGGAGCATGACTTTGACATCTAGAAGAACTCTGATTTCTCAATGCCTGCATTCCTAAATTTTAACCACCAGGCTTAATGGATTCAATAGTTTCCCATTTGGAGAGAGAATGATTTTAAGCTCTGATGCACAGAAATTTCTCTTCAATAAGTGTTGTTGCTGTGTCATACAACAAGTACGACTTTTGAATTTTAATTCCAGGAACAAGCAAACTTCCAATCATGGCTGATATAGTAAATGAAAACAGAAACTGTCTAAATACAAATTGATAGTTCAAACCTGAAGAAATTAATCTCCTTATTAGGTTAGTCAGAAGAAAAATAATAATGATTTATAAAACTGTGAAAATTTTCAACTTCCTTCTTTGTCAGTTTGCTTTAGAGTATGGTTTCATTTGTTCATATTTTGCAGTTTGGACTTTTTTGTAATGAAACAAGCTTTTCTTCAGCTTAGCAAATTAAAAATTAAAAATCAATGTCTTGCCATTTCCATTATTGCTGAGATAGACTCTTGAAAATGTCATGCTTATTTCAAAATTCAGCTGTTCTATTCCTGATCATTCTTGATTTTCACTATAGCTAGCTAATGACTTTCTCTTGTTTCAATCACCATAAAAAGAAAACTCACGGACTTCAAACCAAGCAAAATATCCAATAAAAATACGCAGTCAATAGTAGAAAAAAATTTAATTTCTGAGGTTTTTTCTGTATTTGAAGTGCTCTAAATAATTCAGTGAATTTTCTTTATACTGCTTCTTGAAAGTCCAGATGACAACAGAAATTAAGCAAAGTTGTAAATAATTTTTGTTTTTTTTTGCTTACCCTAGCTAAAGCACTTCAAATCCATATTCAAATACGTATAGCAGCAACAGCTTTTGATAGCAATTCAATTAAATTTGTTTGGAAGCCACTACTATTAAATGTTCCTGCAAGGCCAAAGTTTGCCAATTGTTCTTGAAGCTGTCCTGGAGGACTAGGTGGCTGTTAATGGTAGACCTCTCCTAATAAGGAAGAAATTATTTTTAGTTAAATAGCATTGTCATTAGAAGTTCATTTTTTAAACCACTAATAAAGACAGATGTAAGAGGTAAGAAACATCCAATACAAAATTGCTTGTAACAACTGTCTTTCAGTCTTAAATATCTCCCTGACTCTATCTGCTTCATCAATGCTTTCTGTGATTTTTAAGTTCTATGCTTTGAAAAGAATTCATTGAATGAATATATGTTATTTTCCCTATTTTATCATATTAAAGGTCAGATATTCCAGCTGAGATTAAGGATCTATTGTACTCTAGCACCTATTGTGCAGATATGTAAAAGAATTCATGCACAGCTTCTGTAATGTAAATTGAAGACAAAGGAAAAATAGAATCTGATTCCTCCCTCTTGTAAATTAAGAACAGAAATCAATGGCTTTCTGAATGTCATATATGAGAGTTTTTTGCAGATATACAAGTAGATTATAATCTTCTGAGGCAAGCTGATCAAAATGCAAGGTTTCCAAATTTCAGCTGTGAAGCATGCAAATATGTAATACTAGATATGTATTGACATTTCATTATGTGATGCTGCTTCTACATACAGTTTTTCTTAATTGAAATATTTTAAAAATAGATTTAAATTATATTCTATTTAATTATATAATATTTAAATATAATATATAATATAATTATATATATTATATATTTTAAAATTTCAAATATATTTAAAATATTACATATAAAAAATATTTTGTGTCTCAGCTGTGTACCCATCATGAAACCTACAAACATCAATTCAGGGTCTCTAGCTACAAAATCTTTTCAGAGTCATTAATCTTTTCAAGCCATCTCAGGACTACCAGTTTTTGTGACTATACAACTTCACAAGAAGAAGGAGACATATGCCATACTTCCAACCAGCCCTGGTTGGCTAGGAATGCTGAATTTTGGGTTCTAAAAACTACTTAAATTACCTAGTTTTCCCAAAGAAGACCTCACTGTCCCAAAATTATGAACCCCGGAATCCTGGCAAGTCCCAAGGGACATAAAATTGAGAGATAACTCAAATGTTGGGGGATTTTTTTGATGTTTGGTTTTTGTTTTTCCTCTATCCTCAAGAAAGCATTTCATTTTATATACTCTCACCCACTACCTTTGACAATACAAAAGACAATTTGGGAATGAAAATAAAAGGCTTTTTTTAATCTTTCTCTAGAATATGTTACTAGCATGCAACTGGCTAAGCATACCATCACATCTGATGTTCAACTGCTAAAAATGTTACAGTCCGGGCTTGTTCAAATTATTATTCAATCTGTTTGTCAAGACTGGAATATATCAGTGAAAGTAATGCCAGTAAAATAAATTACGTGCTTTAATTTTCATCTCTTACCATGTCTCTACAGAGAGATAAGATCCTTTGAGCTTTCTAAGTTGGCTGGATCCATACTCATTGAAGTATAAAAGACATATATCTGGGTTAGTGCAGTGCTGTGAACAGTTTATCTGCATCTAGAAGCAGGAGATGAACAATTCACACAATATTAAGAGAAATTACCTATTGGCTTGACCACACAAGAGCAGCTATTTAGCTTCCTACAAAAAATTTGCTCATATCAAGCAGACTCCGAATATGGGCAGAAAAGTGTAAATATTAACCTCTTAACCTCTAATTATGTATTCTTATGTTCTGTTATCTTGCAGGATGCTTTATAGCTCACAGAAAATATTTATTTTCTTCTTCTTTAAAATAGAGATAGTTTTTTATCCTTACATTTATTAAAGGTTTGTCTAGTTTCAAGGTTAGGAAGAGCAGAAAGTCCTTCTATGGATTTCTTCCTACTTGTCTTTTCTGAATGGCCCAGACACTAAGGGGAAAAAGGTTTTAGATATTCTGTACTTCATAATCAGAAAGTAAAGCTGCAGAAATAATCTATGAAGAACAATAGACAGACAACAAATGAAGGACAATAAATAGACAACAAATGCATTCAAATGAAATTCTGGAAAACAGTGCCTCAATTCAAAACATAGATCTTTAAAACTCCCATCTCCAGGGGAAACCTAGGTATTCTGCATGCCCTTAGATGTTGTAGGAAGGTGAAATTTCTGTATCAAATTTTCATAGCACCTTAAGCTCCTGTTTTGAATTTGGCTACAAGTGCTTCAGTCCTGCCCTGGGCTATTCAGCTTGGGATGTAGTAATACCCAAACCTGATCAGCTTGCAGGATTTTCCCAGTGGAGTTTAGATAAAGGAAGAAGGTGTGAGGCAGCTTCCACCCTCTAGCTATGGCTCTTCCACAGATGTGAGAGCATAAACTGTAGAAGTCATTGTGAGTGTAATAATCTCCCTTGCTCAGAAAACATAACTCTTCCTCTTTTGATGTTCCTCATCAGATAGAACCTCTCATAAATAAAGCAGTAATGCCCTGGGCTTCCTTTAAAAGAATAGTCTGAGGTAAAACTTGTTGCCTCCTATTTCTTCCCTGCTCAAAGGTCTAGTTGTTCTTTTCTTTATGTGAAATGACCCATGTGAGATTGTTGCCACGATAAGTAAAACACATACATTTCTAAGAGGATTGGATATCAGTGTATGTCTGTCTCAGCAAACTGAGAATTTGCTCATTCTGCTCATCATGACTGCTTGTGTTTGAGGGAAGTATGTTGTTTTTTATTTATTTGGTTGTTTTTTTGTTTGGTTTGGGTTTGTTTTGTTTCTGGGTTTCTGTTGTTGGTTTGTTTAATTGTTTGTGGGTTTTTTTGGTATTTTATTTTGTATCTCTGCTTTTGTATTGGTTAATTCTCCTTTCACTTTGTATAATACCTAAGTCATGAGAGACACAAAATTGACTGACCTCATTCACGCTGGTAAGTTCCAATATCAGGATGGCTGCTAAAGAGTTCTTATACAAATAAAGATGCTAGAACCATCTAAAAAAATAAAACAGTAAAAAGTGTGAAATGAAGATTAAAAAAATATTTTTTTCCTCATGAGAAAGGATGTTTTAATCATGATGGTTAGATAATGTTGTAATTAGTTCATAAAACATTTTGAAAAATTCCATATTGTGATACAGGAAAGTTTTGAACTCAATAATATGAGTGTCTCTACCATACTTGTTTTAAGACCCTGAGGATATTAAATCCAAATTTGGGTTTCTCAGGATAATGTGAAAGAAAATGAGATCAAGCAATGCTTAGGCAGTTCACAGAAGTGCTGACCTTCTTTCTTGGTTCCCGAGTGCTCTTTAAGTGCCATGACTGAAGATGTACATTCTTACTTAATATACATGTCTTTTATATTTTAATTATGTATTGCATTTTATGCTGTCCATAATGAAAACTGCAGAAGCAGTTTTCTGCCATTAAGCAATTGCTGTCCCTCCACCGGAGTTTAGCTAATGGCAGGTATCTATATCTATACAGGAAATGAGATGTCAAATTTAACAAGTTGAATAGGACACGTTCACTAAAAAAATGGTTCCATCTTTTCACTTTTATAGCTCCTCCCCTACTGTTAGTAGAAGCCTCTGAAATAATACCACTGAAGAATAATGGGAGCTGCTATAAAAAACATAAAGCTATTAAAAAAGCAACAATCCTAGAATAAAGTTATTCCTGAGTGCACAAAAGCAGCTGCTGTATTGATGCTTGAAATCAATTACTATACTAGAAGGCATCCGCTCCTCTTGAAGAACCTATTATTTTCAAACATAATGCAGAGTCACAGCAGGTGTCATAGTACTGGGCTGTGCATACTGCATCTCAACCAGATACAAAGAGTCTTAAACAGGCGAGAGTCTCTGTGTATTCTACATTAAAAAAGAAAAAAATCCTTATATCGCTGTTCTAAACAGTTTTACTGCATTTGATTTGGGGATCATGACAATCATTGCTAAGACTAAATCCATCCTTATGCAGTTTGTTGAAGTGTTTAAAGCAATGCACCAGCAGAAACAGAAAAAGTGGTATTTACTTTCAATGACTAGTTTTTTGCATCTTAAGGAATTGATAAATTCATATGCTTAAATGAATATATTATGTATGAAAATGTCACTAATCAGAATTTTGCAAATCTATGACGGTTTTGGCATACAATGCAAAAAGTAGGTATCCCAAAGCGATTTACTATGATATATTAATAAAGGGGTTAATTTTACTTATATTTTTCATTGTAAAATGATTATGCAAAATAATTTGGCCATATATGAGATATTTTATTCTGAAATCATAACTTATTCAACTAATTTGGAAAAAAAGAGCATAACTAATCTTTGAAACATTAAAATAATACTATATACATATTTATATCCTTACTAAATAAGATTATATGAGAATATTAAATATTTGAATAAGTTTCAATATTTGAAATTTTAATCATTTCATTAGGTCTCATAGTTCCAATGAAATATTTATGTGTGTGTGCATGTATATATATATACATATATATATGTATGTGTGTACATATCCACAGAAATACTATTGCATATTTATTAGAATATATTGGGGTCATCAGACTGCACAAGTATTGCAAGGAACATGTAATGATCCATTTTTGGGGGTTAATATTCTACGCAAGAAATAAGCGCCGCATCTTTTTCTAGTGGTATGACACACAGCTATTGGAACATTTGGATGTTCCTGTCCTTTGGTCCTAAAACTACAATATTAGGGTCAGAAATGTTGCTATAGATGATTAAAAAGGTTCTAAAACATGGTTTTCATTTTCCCCTCATTCTTATAGATTTAATCAAAGGAGTTCAGACTTGTCAACAAAAGAAGATGACACATAGTCTGAAAAGGAAAATTCTAAGCCAGAAAACAAGAAGACAATAAGGAACCCACTGAGTGCAGTTTCAAATAAGTGACCTTTTTTTCTAATTGCTATCTGATGTATCAAATAGTGGTTTTTACTGTAAGTGGTATCTAAATAGGGTATTTGCTTGTTTTAAACATTAACATGACATAGTATTTTAGTTTATATGAATGCAATAGAAAGTATTAGATATTTGAAAGAAATGTCTGTAAACACAATATCCTTTAAAATATGAAACATGATGTGCCTTTATAGCCATTTATTTAATAGCTATGCACTGTATCTCATATCATCTAAAATTTTGGTATGTCTGCACGAAGTCCCTTTCTCCTCTGTGCTCATACACACCATGCCTACTTAAAATTTTATTTTATTATTATTATTATATTTATATTATTATTATTAAATTATTTTATTATTAAGAAATTATTTTATCACAGTTTAAAGAAAAATGTTAAGTTAGTAGCTTCAGCTGCAACAATCATGATATTGTGGAGTTTGAGATCAGCTGAGCACACTCGTTTGTATTAAGACAAAGATTTTAGATTTTAAAGGAGTAAACTTCAACTTGTTCAGAGCCTAGCTGAGGGAGATAAAGGCTTTCTATGATGTAATTGTATTTAATTTGACATCTTTCTTATGTCAATATTTTAGTTTCAGTCACAATATGTTTTGGAAAGCCATGTATTAGTTATTTATTGGAATGATTAACATATTTTTAAAAATAAAATTTAAAGCAGAGTTTCAAATTTACCTGCTTGATTTGCTTTTCAGAAATATACAACTATGATATATGACTTCTCATATGTTTAATCTTAACCAAGATCACATTGATTGGAATCATGGCTATGATTTATTATAATATGAAAGTTAGTGTGGACTAAGCTGCACCAAACTCTCCTTTTGTCTTCTCAGGAAACTATTTGGGATAAAGTAAACCACATTGTTGCTGTAATACCAACTTCCTGCTTTTTTTTTTTTTCTTTCTGCTTTTGCAGATTTTATTTAAAGAAGAAATACTCATACACATGACAGCTTTCACAGTAAAACTTTACTTATACCTTTGCAAGAAATATCGACAGGTTTTTTGGATGAAACTTCATTAGATATCTACAACAGCAAACAAGAAAAAAAAAAAAAGCTTTTTGTTCAGATTGGAAGAGATTACTCACAGAAAAAAAACCATTTATTTCACCAAGACTTACTTGGTCCTACTTTTTATGCCCTCATCCCTTCCTAATCTATTTTTGTATTCCCTTCATTGATGTCAGGATTGTAACTGCACTTTGTGTAAGATCATAAAGTCCGTAGTGTTTGTTTGCCTGCACTATTCCTCCCAGAAATAAGTATATATTACATTTTAAGTCACTTATGATATTAAACCACTCTACTCAAGGTGAAAGCCTTTGATGCCTCTACATCAAAGTGTATTAATCACTAAATAATTAATATTAGCTTTCCTAAAACTCAAATATGAGCATGCTGAAATAATGTCAGCAATGAACATATGTAAGCGTTTTGTAATGCTGTGATAGTATGCCAGACACAAGGCATTAGCTTTTTTCCGTGAGTATATGATCAATGTGACCAGCAAGAGAGAAATAAGTTGTGTGGTACATAGGAGGCATACAAGTATAAAAACAGTACCTAGGCAAAAACAAGATAAGTATAAGGAACTGCAAAATACTGGACACCCTGAAAAGTATATAAGGAAGACAAATGCCGAAAAACCCCAATAAACAGTGTTGGGAGCAGATGAGCTGCAAAAAGGTGCGAAGAGAGTAAATAACACAAAAATGTCAAACACAAACAGGCAAGATGGTGTAAGAAGACAACCTTGCTTTAGGTCCAGCTTCTCACAGGGAGCTTTCAAATGTGATGATTTCAACCCACATGAGTAAGGCCATAAGGAACCACAGGTGTGGTCACTAACCGTACAGTAGTAGCACCATGATATGCACACTTAAAGCTGGTTTAGGACATAAATAGTAAAAGCTAATACTGTTAAGGAGTAAAGTTTGGGTTTTTTCTCTGGTTCTGGGGTTTTTTTTATCTTTAAAAATATTTTATAACTACCTCAATTTGTCTTCTAAGTACTCCCATTACAGCAATTTCTGATTCTCTGATATCTGAATTTATATATTCAGTTGCAGCATTCTACTCTAAAGTACAGTGAACTGGAGTATGGTTCCGTTTGATACAGAAAAGTTTGAAAGATTAAGCAGAACAACTGGAATTACTATTGTCTACATCAATGCATTCCTGGTTTTTTATTTCTTTATTCACAGAGAATCATGTTTTTTTTAAGAAAGAATTATGTACAATTAAATTACTCAGATTGACAAAATATGGACATGTGGTGGCACATATAATGTAGTATAACATAATATCTATAATTAATACAATTACTATAGTATCAATTAATATAATGTAGCTTTCTAATAAAGTGAACTGTGATGTTGCTTTGTTCTTTTGAGAGTTCTAAAGTTCTTTTAAAAGTTCTGATATTTACATATTTTAACTGAGTTTTCTTACATACTGTTCATGTAAATAATGATTGTTTTGCATTCTTCTTTCTGGGTAGAGAGAATTGATAGACTGTTGGTTTGACCAGTGTGGTTGGAAAGGTGGCAGTTTCATCCTCCAATCCACTGTCACTTTTGTTATTGTATATATAGTAGAGTCAGAAAATAAAGTTTACCTTATTGGGTTTTTTTTCTTTCCTTTTATATCTAGCCTGCTTCTGTGAGTTATTTCATCTCACAGTGTAACACTGTGATTTTAAAAATAGGGATACAGTGATTAACTGCTTCACTATAATGAATGTAAAATACTGTGAAATGTCAATAGTCTTTGCTGTTCTGAAGATCAGATCAGGTACTGACTGTGGGAGTCCTAAGCCATTATACCTAAACTAGTATCTTGGTTCTGGTGGGGGTAAATAATAGATATTTAGGAAATTACTATTCCTATACAGACACATAACAATATACAGAGAAAATATGTGACGGTGGTGCTCTTGCCTTTCAGGGTCCTGAGGGCATCACTAGTCCTGACTCTGCCCAGCCTCTCCACCCTGCCCATGGGCCCAGAACTCCATTATGGCAGATCCCATTGGTACCACAGGAGAGCCTGTGTTCAGTCCTGCCTCTAGTCCTGCTCCCTGGTGCCCGAATCATGAACCAATTAAAAAGCAGAAAGAAAACAGTGACCAGACATCTTGCCTAGCTGTCACAGAAAAAGAAAAGTTGAATCAGAGATCTGCCTGTTGGTGGCTGGGAGTATAATATTATTTAGGTCAAAAAGTCACTTCCAAAATTCACTACTGATGTACTCTTTTTCTCTTTCTTTGTTTTTGAGAATGACACAGCTAGCTTAGTTGTGCCTTTCAGATTCTGATTGTGATTATGAAGAAAGGAAGTGAATGTTTTCATGTGGAAGAAAAAGACAAGTATGAGACTTGATTCAATTGACAGTAATCCTTAGGATTGCTAAAAGTAGTAAGAATCATGGGGTTTTGACATTAAGCATGAGTATGCAAATATTCCTATTCATAAAATATTCAATAAAAACTTGGCATTCACAAATAAAATCTGATAAGCAAGATGCAATCAGAACTTTCTTATTTCCACTTATAACATAGGAGAAAATATGACTGCTTGTGTATTGCATACATAAGCTAATTTGGTTTAGCTAGAAAAACTCCTTTTAAAATGAGTGGGCTTCATCTTCTGTCTGATCTGATTTCATATTTTTATATTTTAAATTTTGAGAAAGAGTGAATTTTTATTTCTTATTGATTAAAGGAAAAAGCCCTATTTTCCAGAAGGAACGGGAAGTTGATGTTTTTCTTCTAAAAACACTAATCAAGAAATTGGGAATAAAAGATGTAGTAGAATTACCTGAACAGCTTGTGTATGTTTGGACATATACAGGTGTACTGAATTTGTGTAGTACTGCACTGGTGTTAGAAGTCAAGTACTCATCATTTTTTTCCAAGTGTAGTAATTCAATAAACTGCAACTGATCACATGACTCAAAATGTAGTGGTAATAGATCTAGCAGCTTATTAACTTAACTTATTCATGATTTCTGAAGACCTTATATAGGAAAAAATAGAAAAAAAGATGCATTTAAATATCAACAAAAATTCATAAATCTGTTAAAATCAGGAGCATGGTTGATACAACTGATTTTGATGGCGCTTATCTTTCACTTATTGCAGAGTGCTGCTTCTTCTGAGGTCATAATGAAAAGCATTTGAATCGTTGTGTTCTTATAAAATCTACTCCTTGCAATTGACTTATTAATATTTTCATGATGTGAAAAAAATCCTGTGGTATAAAGTTAATTCTTGATTTTCCCCAAATCACTTAGAAAATATATCCATTTAGTTTTGGAAGCATCACCTCATATCTCTCTGACCTTGGTGATTAAAACCAATTTTTAAAAATTTTTTTCAGATACACTCAGATCTTTTGGCCAAGGGTTATAGTGTTTTAAGTATACACATACTCTAATTATCCCCTCCTGGAAACTTATTTTTGACTTCAGGCACTTTCTAGCTTGAATGTTTAATTTTACCTGCTCTATCTGGAAACCTGTGGTATCTGTCCTTACTCTTAAGACAGACAAAATACAAATTTCTTCTGTAAATGAGAAAAGTCTCCCATTTTCAAGAGATCTACGATTATAAAATCTTTCTAGGCAAGAAATTTAAAGGAAATAAAATTGTGCCAATTTCCATTTAATGTAATCAATTGAACTTCTGTTACAAAACCAAAACCCATTAAAATACAGTAGATAGGTTTAGGTGCATTCTTTTGGCTGAATGAAGAAGACCCTAAAACACCTGGACACTCAATACACACACACAAGAGGCTGAGTTAATAGTGCAGTGTAACCCAATTCAAAGCCTTACTGAAAACATGACACCATTTATATTACAAATAAAAATACACTTTGCTCAGATCTAGTTGCTGCAGTTACTATCCACTTCAGCACAGACTGAAGAGAAAAATTACCTATGGTAGAAGTTCTGAAGCTTTTCCATCTGGGAAAGTATGTTTTTGTTGAGGTTTTTGTTTTCTTTCAGTTTAAAACTTATTTTTGTAAAGAAATTTAAAACTAAACTCAGCATCATAAAATCCATTAAAAATCTAGAGAAATATAATTTGCTGAAGAAAAAGTCTTGTAGAACTCCTCTACTCATCTTCCCTGTCTGACCATCCTCCTCCTGGATGGTCAGACAAGGAAGTTTCCTCAAAACACTGAAGTCTGAACACAGCGGACTTCAAGAAAGTACCTATTTGAACCATGGCCAGAGACCTCGCAAACTGTATTTGATGTTACTAGGTATGGAGAGATATTAAGCCAATATCTATGTATATTTAAGTTAATGCACATTAGCTTCTGATATATGATGCTATATACAATTCAATCAACAAAAAATGCTGATTATATAATATTGACTGCATGTTCTCTGGAGCTAATCACTTTGTGAAGTAATCTAGGAGGTTACCTAGTAATATATTTCATAAAATCATGTAGTGGTTTGAGTTGAAAGGGACCAGAAAAATCATCAAGTTCCAACCCCTGTGCCAAGGGCAGGGACACCTCCCACTAGACCAGGTTGCTCAAAGTCCCATCCACCCTTGCCTTGAACACTTCCAGGGATGGAACATCCACAGTTTCTCTGGGCAACCTGTTCCAGTGCCTCACCAACTTCACAGCAAATAATTTTTTTCCTAATATATAATAAAAACCTATTCAGATTGAGTTTGAAGCCATTCCCCCTTGTTCTGTCCCTGCATGCCCTTGTAAAAAGTCCCTCTCTGGCTTTTTTCTATGCCCCTGCTTTAGGTACTGGAAGGCTGCTATAGGGTTTCCCCAGAACATTCTCTTCTCATCTCTTTCTCTAAGCTGAAATACTCCAACTCATGTCCTGTCTTAATAGGAGAGGTGCTCAAAGCCTCTGATACCTGAAATTGCAGTAAATAGATATAGCCAATATTTGTACAACTTCAGTACTAAATTATTTAAATTTATATGTGAGTGAAAGATACTACTTACTTTCGTCTTGTTTCTCATGTAACACAGAGATAGGCAATATGGACAGCCAAGTATTTTACCTTTTACCAGGTTGTAAATTTCCACTGACTTGGCACAAGTTGACAGTATTCATTCATTAAATATAAAGAAATCCTTTATGCTATGCAACTATGGGGCTTTTTTCCATGAAAGCCCTTATTTCCTTTAACAATTTCTAGTTAAGGAAAAACATCTAGCACATCATTTAAATTGATTCATGCTGAACAAAGCTGACAGGCAAATAAAGTAAATGAACTTGAATCTATCCAAAAAAACACATGTATATAATAGAAAGGGTCAAAAAGATCACAAGGTCAATGAGTTATACATTATCAACATATTAGTAAAACTATAATCATGAGTAGTCCTTGATGAAACTAGGCAGACGGTGCTTTAATACTTTCTCAGAGCAGTGTTCCACAAGTAATAATACAAATGTACTTATAATTTCCCAAGGAAAATAATTGAAAAAATAAACGTGCTTGCATAAAGACATACTAATTTCATAGAGTGTTTAAGCTGTTTTCAGTTTTTAAAAAATGGGAAATTAAACAAGCCCAAAATTTTTAAAATAAATAATTTATTACCTTCCCAATATCCTCTACTTCATAAGAATGAGATGTGCAGAGATAAATTGTCTGCTTTTACTGATTCTTGTAGCTAAAGCTGTAAGATAAAGATTGAAAACTTGTAAAAAACCAATAATTTTATACAAACTGATATAATGATACAAAAAATAATCTATGTAAACCTTCCTGAAACAAATCCTGAAACATTTGATACAAAAAGAAAAGGACTCATTGTCCGTTTCAAATCCAGGATATATTTTGGGGATTATTTTCAGATGCTGAGAAGGATTTCTGATTTCCATCGCGTTCTCTTTTCCAATAGTCTTTTTTCCCAGTTGACATCTAAGGATTTTTCTTTCTTTTTTCTTTTATGTGGATTCCAGGTATAGTGAGACAGAACAAACAAAAATCTCAAAATACCATCCCTGCTTTGTGTTCTAACCTAGTAGATATTACCCACATAAAGTATGGAAAGAAAGTACACATCACTGGTTGAAAAAAGTGCTTAGAAAGGTAATTGCATCAGTTCTATCAGTTAAACTTTTGATAATCACTTTCAAATTCTTTTATTTGTGTGAAAGTTTTCATTTACAGTAATGAAAACCAAGTATATGCTTATAGTTTAGATGCTTCAACCCCTCAAAGAAAAGTGAGAGGTACTGACAGCTTTCAAACTATGTTTATTATGAATTAAACAAACCAATATTTTTCTTTGTCATGATAAAAACACCAGTTTCACTGAAGAGGAGACATTGGTAAGAGCATCAATACTTCCATATTGCCTGAACTCTAAAGGGACTAGAAGTTATTCAATGTTCTTTAGAATGTGACTTTCTAAACACTTACTTTTCTGTAGTACCATCATCCATTTATTTAAGCCATTATGTTATTACTGTGATTAGATTAGAAAAAGAATCGATATAGAAAAGAAAACCAGAAAGTATGCATCTTGAGATTTTGTAAGTATAAGGCAAAACCATACACAAATTTAGATCCAGTCTAAGGTTTTTTTTTGTTTGTTTGTTTTTTGTTTTTTTTTTTTGTTTTTTTTTGTTTTTTTTGTTTTTTTTTTTTTTTGTTTTGGTTTTGTTTTGGTTTTTTTTTTTTTTTTTTTTTTTTTGGTTGGTTGGTTGGTTGGTTTTTTTTGTTTTGTTTTACAGTAAGCCTTATTGACTGTAAGGTATGTGAGAAGTAAATGTCATGTAAGAGATAAATACTATTAAATGTTTCAACCCAAACATGTATTTATTGAGTTACATAGTCTCAAAGCAAATGAAAACTTTAGAGCTTATTTTCTGATCATTTTGAAAGAAGAAATAGAAAACATATACTTCGTGAAATCTATTTTGCTTTTCTCGAACTAACATTCATCAGAAAAAAGTTACATCAAAAACTTCCTAACACAGTCCAACTTTAATTAAGCTTATAAGTTTGCAAAAAGTTACTTTTTCACTATGTTATGAATAAAGAACCCAGCCTGCAGTGTGGAACTCTAATGGATGAAACCATGCTCTGAAAGGAGGGTTCCTGATGACCATTTCTCCTGCGTGAACTTCATTCTCACAATTTTTGTCATCTCATGAGCTAGTTAAATTATTCCTGTCCATTTCCTAATTCATCCTAAGATACAATAGACAGCACATTTCTTGATGATTATAAAGTGCCTCAGGTGAATTCTTCTATGGCAGAAGACTGAAGGAAAAGTGACTGGAACTTCTCAAAAACTTGATTAATGATATTAAAAAGTGCTGCCTGGTAAGTCTTATTAACATTAGAAAAAGAATGAAAAGGGATTTTCACATTTACTTAGGATTGCTAGTTTTGCTGTGGTGTGCCTGACAATCAATTAAGAAGTTTCTGCTGTGTCTGCTGTGGAAATTTAGAACTATTTCATATTTGGTAGCATTTTTACTTGTTTATGCTTTAATGCAGATGTGACAAGCTGCTTGCCTGAAGCAATGTCTCTCTATTATTAGGAACATTTCTACAGTTCTTCCTAATAAATTCACAGGTGGTTAACAATTCACGTCCTTGCTTGTGTTTTATTAGCCATACAAAAAAATTGCTTTGGAAAGCTTAATATCGACTAGTGCATAATATTATTGGATTTCCCATCAATTTTGTGAGCTTTCTGCTGCTCTGCAGCTTTGAGTTACAATTCTGAAGAAGGCTTCTCCAGACCTCTATCTAGGATGAAGGAAATAAATAAACAGACCCCTCCTTAGCCAGAGATTTACTTATCTCTTCATAATTTTCTATTTAAAATATGCCCTCCGAAAAAGGCATGCATATCTTATTCCATTTAGAAGAAATTGAAAAAAATTCTCGTGTAAATAACACTGAAAATAGCAATAGGCAGCAGCAGATATCACAGAAGATCACATATGCCTACTCACAGTGGCAAAAGAATACCTGGCAATGGGAATTACAGTTAACATGCATGAGAGTTTTCAAAGTTTGTTTCCTAAGAAGGCAAAGATAAGTTGATTTGGCTTTTTGCTTCCTCCTTACCTCTGGTAATTTTGAGGCCTTCAGACTAAATTCAAACAAACAAACCAATGAAGGAGATATCACCAACATTCTAAACTCCTACAATTTCTTTAAAAATTTGGCTGCAAAGATAAGAATATTAATAACACATTTCATGAGGGAAGGAATATTTTATACGGTTCAAATTTGACAAAGTCCCAAGAACTGGAATTTCTACACTCAAAGTATGAGAAAAAGTTCTCATATTTCTGTATATATGCACACGTAAGAGCTCACATATTTCAATTAGATACGATGGTTCTTTAAACTTTAAATCTAACTTTGCTTCTGTCCCATGATTTTGCCTGCTGCATATCAATATTACTTCAGACGTCCTTAGCATCACAAGAAAACAAGAGGTTAAGCAGATTAACCCCATGGAAATATGAAATTACTGCTTCTTGCCACAAGTTATTTGTTTTTTTTTACATCTTTGGAATATCTGAGAATAGAGTGAATGATAATAACTTCCTTTCAGATACTGCAATCTTACCCTTTTTCTATTAACACTTGCCCTTTTTTTCATGTTGTCCAGCAGATATACATATTTTCCTCATCTCCTTAGCATACATGACTTCTTGCATACATGACCTTCATTAATAAAATTATATTGATAAAGATTCAGGTCCCAGCCATTTATTACCTTAAGTGCTCAGGAAAGGTTGAAAAGATTTCTGTCCTCTTCCCACCCTCTTTGTAAGTGGATATCATAGCAGTGGCCATAACAATGCTGTACAAACACACAGAGAACTTTCTCTACTTCCATCTGGCTTTAGATATCTGACGTAACCATTGCAATCAATTCTTCTGTATTACACAGTACCTATGGAATTTCAGAAACAATACCCTCTTACATAATACCATAATACCATCTACATTACTATTCCCTAAAATTTCCCAGTGCAGCTTACAGATATAACCTTCCTTCTCAGCTCTCATAGGCTTTTTTTTTTATTCAATCCATTTAACCAAGATATTAAGATTATGATAGCAGCACCACCTTTAGTGGTGACTTGCTGATAGCCCTCTTACTTGCTTTCCCTCAGTCTTTCTCCTCCGCAAATTTTGTTATCAAAGATATTTAGATTTTCAATCTAGATCATTGATAAATGAGTATTAGTGATATTATGAATTAGTGAATTAGTCTAATACTAATTCTTGAACTACCCTATTAGATTATGCTATGCAAATTGGCATAATGAATGACAATTTAAAGTGCCCTATATGTGATATCAGACATGAAATCAAAATTCTACTCAGTGGGAGATTAAGCAGATGTAAAATATACCTTTTCTGAGAGAAGGACAGGCTACTAATAGCTATGTCAAATCAGCTGGCTAGAGCTATAGTAGATCACTATTAATGAACTGTTTGTGGGCATAGATAAAAGGCAAGTTACTTGGCTTCTGATTTATGTTTGTAGATTGCATTTACCTCTTTCTGTGTCTCAAAGCCAAATAACCTACTCCTATCTCCAGGTTAGAAATTATAAAACTATATCGTATTTTGACTTATGAACAGGGTATGAATCTCCAAATAAGAGAGAATTATATAGGCTTAAAATACAAAGAAACAGAACATGCACAACTAAATAAAATCTAACCCTTGATGAGAAGAAATTGAGTCAGAAAATTAAGATAAATGCTTGTCTGTCTTGGAAAAATTTGGAAAGGATGAAGAAGGAAGACAGCTGCAGCTAATGTATCTGGAGTTTCCTCTCCAGTTCTTTTATTACCTTAATTTAAAATGAGTTTAGTGCTAATAAAGTTTCTAAGCAAAACAAAGTTTCAGATTACAGACAAGAGTTTGACTGTCAAGGGAAAAAGGCTGATGACTGCAGAGGATCCAGCCCTCTGTTCAAACAGAGAATTAGATTAGTTATAGAACATTAGCTTTTTCTTCTGCAGAGTTTAGTAAACAAACATCTTTCTTGGCTTCACCTACTCACCTCTGATAGATGCAATAGGGAGTTTAGTAATTATATCTGCTGTGTAAGGGAAAAAGCGATACCCTCCATTCTTTGGCTCTATACTTTCAATATGTGGCTGGCTAGGAAAAGTATGCTTAATGGAACAGACAGAAAAGCCTGATGTTGATATTAGTGAGTTCAAGAGATTGTAATTTTGACCAAATTTAAATGGGTAGTTGTGTTAACTTGCAAAAATACAAGAAGATTCTCAAACTTAATCTTTTCCTAATCAAATTATTCTTGTTAATAATTGTAATAATTCTGTCTTGCTGCTAATGGTTTTTTTTTTTTGCATAAGGCCATCCCTTTTGACCTTTTTCAAATGTCAGTAATAATATTTAATAAGAATATGCTTCACAGGCACTTTAAACACTCATATAATGTTTAATATTAAAAGATAATAATCTTGGTATTTGTACTCAAAATGTCACTGAATATTGCATGAACAGTGATCATGCTGGTTTAATAGCTAGGTGTGTATCCAAACCCTGATATTATCAAATAGCTTACGAAATTAATATGGAAGCGAATTGTTGTTTTGATTATTCTTTGGTTTTGAAATGACTGAGTATTTGTAGAACAATCTTCCTTTGTAAGGAATTTGGTCATAGGGTTTGGCATTGAATGATTATTTGGAAATATGTAAAATGAAAAACATTGGTTTATTCTATTAATGAAGATGTATCTTAATGCTAATGCTTAGATTCTAAAAAATTCTTGCAATGAGCACATTGGAGATCATATCTGGTGAAAGACCTACTTTGAGGAACCTAGTTCACAAATGAACTATGTATTAAGGCACTCCAAATAAGTAGAAACCCAAGATGGGTGATTTGAAACAAAAACAAACAAAACCACCACACTTTAATTGACAAGACACTTACAGTGAACCTGTAAGAAATATCACTTACATCTTGTGTGCTTAAAAAAAGAAGTAAGATCCTCTGAAAAGCTTCTCCGTACACATTGACCTAAATCCTACAATTTTCTTCCAATGGAAGGTTCCTATAAACATGCTTTTCACAGTAATTCAGTAAGATCCAAAATTTTTTTCTAAAACTTAAATTATGAATTAAAAGCCTTGTCTTTAAATTTTCAAAGCTGTCACCAGGAAAGGGAAGATGTGGTTTTTAAGTTTTCCTCAGATTAAGACACTAAAGATAACATATCCAGATGAATTCTGTATCAATTGTCATAAGGGGAAAGGAAACTGACAGTGAGGAAAAAGCGTAGAAAAAGTTTTGATCCGACCACTCACTTTCTAAACAGAGTGGATTGAAAATCTGAATTTGCAAGGGTTTTCATTCTATTATTGCAATTACAGAAGGAAAAATAATATTTATATTAAACAAAAACTCTAAGAACAAATGAAAAATGCTGTCTAAAACAGAAATGAGGATTCAATCTCTCTTTGTAAGTTCTCTTACTGCTACATAATAGTATTATACTCTTGTATATATTGCATTGAATTCCTTTATTCTGTGAAAAATAACAAAACTTCTGTTGAACAGAGCAACATCTTAGCATATCTTGGAAGTGCCTGTGTATTATGCATGTGCCATAAGTTTGAAGGGTTTACAGCATGTGCATGGTACATCTTCTGGCAAAACACACAGAGAAAATTTTAATTATGCTTATGTGAGCAAAGATTTGGAATCCCCAAATATTCATTGACCCAATACTCAAGTAGAGAGTTAAATAAAACTTAGAGTAACATTGTCATATCAAACTTGATAAAAAATTAGCTGAAGGTAATAAACAGAAACATTCCATTAGATATTGTTTCTGGAGTTTTAAGGTATACGGTCTATTTCTGAATACAAGAAGACTGATGGCTATGAGGTTCATGTCTTCATAGTCCAACCTCTTTTTTTCAGCTGTATTTCTCTAGTTTTCTCTGTATGTCTGGAGGCTTTCTGTGTTTTTCCTCTGCTCCCTTAGATATTTCTTTTAAAAAGTGTAGAATCTACTTAGTAGATGGAAAGTACAAAAGATGCAGATATACACATTTATATGTAATGTGTCCATGTGTGGATGGGTAATGCAGTGGCCTTCAGACTTCGGTCACATGGCTGTCATTGGTAGTGCTTTATAACAGAATAATTGTTTTTCTTCCTTATAACAATGAAACTGTCTATTTTTAAATTAGAAATTGTAATCTAAGAATGAAATAGATTAGGTTAGCTATTTATAATATCAAATAAAGACTGAGTTCTATACTTGCAAGACAGGTAATTAACAAAGAA
The DNA here is from genome assembly GCF_024509145.1 of Vidua macroura. NCBI lineage: Eukaryota > Metazoa > Chordata > Aves > Passeriformes > Viduidae > Vidua > Vidua macroura. The sequence continues at coordinate 54,172,661 of NC_071574.1, forward strand.
ACAGAAGACTTGATATTGTGCTTTTAATTTAGAAATATAAAGGTTAGAAAAATCTTACAAATGATGCTAAAATTAAGTTAAAATGCATGCAAAAAGAAAACACATCAGAATATATTCTGACAAACACTTTCATTATAATTAAAGTTATTTTAAAATATAATAAACTTCAAAATTAATAAAGAAATTTTATATACTGCAAATACAAATAAAGGGAATAACATAAAAATAAAATAAAAAATAACCATAGAAATCTTAAGGATGTCTGCAAAATAGTTAGCCTTGAAATCAGATTAAGATGAGATACATTATAATGTATTAAGAAAAGGACAAATAAAACTTTGAATTTACTAAGTATGCAAAACTCTGAACATTGATCAAGACTCTAGAAGCAATTATCTCCCAACAGCTGCTATTGGGAATGGGAACAGAAATCAGAGAAGCCAATAGAATACCCTTATTTAAGAAAAAGCTTTGGGACATAGCAGGAAATTAAAGACCAAATAGTTTAACTTCAATTTGCAGGAAACTATTAGGAACTACTTTAAACCACAAGATTAGAAAATGCTTAGAAAAGCACAACTTGATTAAATGAAGGTTGGAATAGGAGGGTTATGCCTTACTAATTTGTTAGTTCTATGATGTTATGATTGCCAAAATAGAAAAGGAATTGCAGTGTAGACATCATACTTAATGGCTTCTCAGGAAGCTTTTTAGTATCAAAGGTTGTGTAAGGTTCAAAATCATTAAAAAGGAGAGAATCTGGCATATTAATTTGAAAAAAAAAAAAAAAAACAAACCAAAAACTGGCTGAAGGATGAAAAGACAGAGGGCAAGACACTATACTATACAGAAAAAAAAAAAAAAAAAGGGAAAAAAATCCTGGACCTATAGAAATAAACTTCTGGGCTAGTGCCTGAAAATGTATAATGCTGGGTTCAGGATAACATAATACAAAGGATTTGCACAGTGTAAGAATCTAGAAATAAAAGAAAGGTCAAAATTTAATAAACTACCTTAAATTTATTTTTTTCATGACAGGCTTTTCCCTGCAACTTCTAACAATAAAGCAAAACAAGTACAATCCATTTTTCTTTGTGATACCCTTAAAAAACCTTATCTACACTACGACAGAGAAGTGCCACATATGTGCTTTAGGTTTTAGTAAGGGTTATAAATGTCAGTGAAGATCAGGAAAAAATAAAATTCAGTGTTCAAAAAGCAAGTATTCCTCTGACTGATTCTATCCAGAACGTATTTAAAACTTTGAAGTGGGGAAAAAAGTATCATCTTAGTAGAAAAGTAAAGCCAAAACAAAACAAAAAAAAATATTACTCAGAAACTCATGCTAAATGGAAGTGAAAATACCACTTTCATCTGGCTCTTCAGGTGTTTGGAAGACTGATGTGGTTTTTGCTTGTCAAAGTTTCTAGTGAAGGTGACAAGAATATCTCATATAGTCTGAAAATTGCTAGGATCCTTTTTGTTATCTTTTTCACTTTGTCTCTAGTTCAATGACAGTTACTTATCATTACAAAAGAGAAATGGAAAGAAAAAAAATTTCTGAATTTGTGGCCACTAAAATGTCAAAAGATTTGGGAAATTGAATTAGAACATGGCAATTTTAGTCTTAGAATAATATTTTCTACAAAAAAGAAAATCTAAGAAAAATTTTTGAATTGTTTGCAATTTGAAATTTGTTTCTTTTAAAATGCATATAAAATACATTAAGACCGAAAATAAGATGATTGTATCCTAATAAATTGTACTTTTAAAAGCAATAAAACAGACTACCATGTGTCTTTAATAAAGACTGTAAGACATTATCTTATAAATAATACAATTATCTATAACATAATATAATTTTAGAATATCTTGCAGATAATATAAATACTACAGAAATCTAAAAAATAGGTGGGGTTTTCTTAATGTTATTTTTTCTCTTTAGTGGTGGCTTGCTGAATAATGCTTAATATTTGTGGAGGTTTGACACTGGCTAGCTGCTGGATACCCACACTTTCACTTATCCTCCTCAACAGGACAGGACAAAATTAGATGAAAGAGCTCACAGGCTGATGGAAAGACATAGAGCTCACTCACCAATTGTTGTGACAGGTGAAAAAGACTCAACTTGAGAAAGAACTATTTAATTTATTGTCAATTAAATGGAACGGAATGGTGAGAAACAAAGACTTCAACTTAAACACTTTCCCCTCCGTGCTTCCTTAAACATTTTCCTCCTTTCTTTCCAAGCCCAACTTCATTCCTGACTTTTCTACTTCCCCTACCAACAGCTCATGGAAGATGGGGAATAAGGGGAACTGTCAGTGCCACTCCTTCCTCTTTAACCTTTCTGCTTGTTCCAATGTGGCTTTTTCCCATGGGCTGCAGTTCTTAACAATAAACATGTTCCATTGTCTGTCCTCCATGGCCTGCAGTCCCTGTCAGAAAACCTTCTTGTGTGAGGCTCTCCCCATGAGTCAAATATTTTGCAAGGTACAACACTGCCATGGAGCTCTCCAGGTGCTGTGTGGATATCTGCTCTGACTTGGTCTCCTCCATTGGCTGGAGAAGTCTGTTTCTGTAGTCTTTAAACAGAATGCCCATTTGTAGTGGGTTGATGTTAGTTGGCTTCCAGGCACCCACCAAAGCCACTCCATTGCTCCCCTTTGAGTGAAGGGGACAGGGAGAGAAAATATAACAGAGGGTTCATGAGTTGAGATAAGGATGGAGAGTGATCACTCAGCAAATCATTACAGGCAGAACAAGCTAGATTTAGGGATATTAACCGAATTCCTTGCTAAGAAAAGCAGAACAGGACAATGAAAAGTAAAATAAGATCTTAAAAACACCTTCCCTCCATCCCTCCCTTCCCAGCAAAACCTCCTCCCCTCAGTGGTGCTGAGAGACAGGGAATGAGGGGGTTATGGCCAGTTCATCACACATTGTTCCTGCCACTGTTCAGGGAGAGGAGTCCTTCCCCTCTTCCAATGTGGGGTCTTTCCCATAGGAATACAATTCTCCATGAACTTCTCCAACATTAGTTCATCACATGGGCAACAGTACCTCATGAATTTCTGCAATGTGATTCACTCTTCCATGGGGTGTAGTCCTTCAAGAACAGACTGCTCCAGCGTGGGCTCTTCTTTCTCCATGGGTGTGCAGGTCCCTGCCAGGAGCTTGCTCATTATGTGTTTCCCATGGGTTCACAGTTCCTCTCAGGCATCCACCTGCTCCAGTGAGCTTCCTCCATGGGCTGCAGGTAGATCTCTTCACTCCCATGGATCTCCATGCACTGCAGCAGCACAGATGCCTCACCATGGTCTGCACCACTGGCTTTGGTACCTGAAGCACCTCCTTCCCCTCCTTCTCCACTGGTCTCAGTGTTGGCAGAGTTGTTCCTCTCACATATTCTTACACTGCTTTTCTTTGGCCACAGTTACATCTGTGCAGTAACTATTTTTTTTCTTCTTAAATATGTTGTCACAGGGGTGTTACCACCATCTCTAATCTGCCCAGCTTTGGTCAATAGCACATTTACCTTGGAGCAGGCTGTCTTTGGCTCTGCCAGACATGGGGGAAGAAATTCTGGCAGCTTCTCACAGAAGCCACCCCGTAGCCCCCCAGCTGACAAAACCTGACTGTGCAAACACAATACACCATTTTAGACAAGAACATTTTTTCATTGCTGGTAAAAACCCACTGATTTTATATTTACTTGACAGTGCTATGATTGTCTTGTACTAAGCTTATTTTCACTTGTTTCAGCTGTGGTTAAAATTGTGTAGTGGCTAAATAACCACTGTCTTATGCTAATTAAGCTTTTGTTAATAGGAATCACATAATAGTAGAATCAGACTCAATTGTCTGCAGCTCTAGAATAAAAAATGACATGGAAGAGTGCAGACACAGCATACAGAACACGGTGAAGGCAGCCTTGTGAATGAGATGAAATGGGCATAGTGATAACAAAGAAAAGCAGAAAATTGAATGACTGTGAACTGGTGAAAAGAAAGAGCTTGTAAGCAAGGTATGTTATATTGTATAAAGATAACCCTGGATGGACTCCGAGAGCCAAGTGGAAGACAAGCTCACTGCTAATATCCAGGAAGGTTATTGCAATGACTCATTTTCAAGGCCTCGTTTCTCTTGATTTGGAGACTTGGTTTTTCCTTGATATGCTTTGGAGTCTGATTTTTCTCTTGGTTAGGAAGGAAATTATGCTGTACAATTCTTTCCTCTGGGATAATGGAGAAGTGTATAAAGTGGCAGCTTCACCAGCCAATTATCCAGATCCTCAAAGGTTTTTCTTCTTGTATTGCTTCTGCTCTCTCTACCTGAGCCTCATGCAATCTGTATCACCTCTCTTTGCAGCAAGAATTTTTGATGGTCAAGAGTTTGTGATAAACTCAGAAAGCTCCTGTGTGAAGGTATTTAACTAGAATTGTGAGTGTGAAGTCTTCACTGACTTAAGCGGTGATGTTCAGGAAAATATTAGTAATCCTGAGGCTCATTTGGAAACTTGTAAACTCAAAATTATGGTAAATCCTAGAAACACCCTGGAATATCTATATCAAAGGATAGATACTTGAAACACGTATCAGTTGCTATAAGCCAAAGATACACCTTTCCTATGTCCAGCAAAATATTAGTAATGAATTTCTCTGAATATAAACCTAGGGAACACCAGTCACATTTAACTATATGAGAGGTGTTGACCTCTTTTTATTACAGATGTTTAAGCAAAATGGAATGAAATTTCATGTTATATTGTCTCTGCATGCTGTAGATTCAATATCTATTAAAGGCTAAACAAGCAATTCAGTGAGTCCTTTGCTGTTAAAATAGAATCATTTTATGGTTTATGTACTCCAGTTGAAATACTGCCATGTTTTAAACATGACTCAAACTTGATTTTCTACTGTTTCCACCTGTCTGGATTAGGTGAGCACTACTGGAACAAAAATATTGCTAACATCCAAGCATTCAGTGCTCCTGATAGGATGAAAATAATTTTCTTTTCGAGGGGAAAGTTAGTTTTCGTTGGTATTTTTGCATGAACAAAACATTGTGGGTTTTCTGAAATAATACTTTGGCATTACTAAAACTGAGATGTAAGGTCCTCCTATATAATTGTTAAATATGTTCAGAAGATATCTCTGAGTTGACTGGCAAAATGACTTCAACTAGCATTCTTTTCTAAGAAAGACACATGTTAAAAGAAATAGAAATTACCTTCTGACTACCATAATTCCTCTGCCAGTAACTTATCTGTAGCCAAAGCAGAGGCTTCTGACAACTGTAGATCCTAAATGTCCTAATCAAGATACCACGAATATTAGCTTGCCTTGATCTTGAATTTAAGTGTATTGAAATAGCATAACAAACAACATATAAACTCTTTGTAACACCATGATTTTATAGCCAGACGTATATTTACTATGTGAATAGTGACTGATGTGACCACCAAAATGTCAGAGAGGTGTAATTTTATACAGGAAGCTCCAAAATAAACATAAGTTGCCATACTGAGAACAAGATAAGCAAAAGGAACTGCAAATAGGCAGAGACATACTAATGAATATGCAAGAAGAATGACTACCAAGAGAAAAGAAAAACAAGATAAGGAGTATTGGGAGAAGATGAGACGTCACCTCCCACTTCCCCTTTGAGGATTGAAGACAATAGCATACAAACATTAGATATAAACAAGGGGAATTGGAAAAGAAACAAGACAAACCTACTTTGGCTTTGACATCTCTCATCAGTTTTAAGTCTGAACACTGAGACCTTAATGACTAAAATTCACTAACGGCTGCAGTCATCAGTGCTAACTATATGATATCAACTATGTTGTATTGCATATTGAGAAGTAAGTTAGAAATATTCACAAAAACTAAGCTCCATAATTTTTCATGGTGCCACACAAGAAAAATGGCAGTGTCAGGTCCTTGGTCTCTTTCCATCCTGTAGTAGACAAGATCTTGAACCTTCCCCCTTGTTGCACTAAGGGTATAGAAATTTGGCAGAAAAATAAGCCCTCTTACATTCCAGTTGGTCCTTAGAAATCAGAGTGGCTGGATGCAACTGGGCTTAATTTCTGATTATAACCAATTCAGCTCAATAAATCTGGTGTTCATTAGGAATATTCATGAGCACAAATTCACAAATAATTTGATTTAGCAACTTAGTTTTTTAGTTCTGGTTGAATGCAATATGAACGTGAATGATACAGATTAATGAATAGTATGGTTTGTTGGAGAAATAGGAAAGTAGGTTCACTAAATATAGATAGATACAGATATATAGAGGGTATAGATATAGATGATATAGATACAGATAAATGTTCCTGGGTCCAATGCAGTTGGAGGCACAAAGCTCACCTAAACACTGGGGGTTTTTGGGGGTATCTCTATAGGACAATTTCTCATCCTATTCCACCATATTTTACATATCCATCCACACAGATTTTATGTGTACTTGATAAATCATTACCTGGATTATCACTTAGTGCATGCACGATAATAATACACAAAGCACAATAATTAAAAACAACCCTCTGCCAACAGCTAAGAAAGTGCAAGACAGTGATTAGAAAATTTTGAAAGAAAGGAGAAATATAGGAGAAGGTTTCTTATGAGAGGCAAAAAGATGCAGGGAAGAAAGAAGACATTCACTGAAAGTATGTCCCATACACTGCGTCTCACACACTGTGAAATTTGGTTTTATGATCCCTTCTTCCAATTCTCTCACAATTCTGGCATCATCATTTCTAAGAGAGAAATAGTGGCTTCACAGGCCACAAAATGGGAGATTCCCAACTAGTGATCAAGTATATGGTCCCAGGAGCAGTAGAGGCGCTGTGAAGTAGTCTTCCTCAGCAAAGCACTGAAACAGGACTCATGCAAAACCAGAGTACTAAAATGTTGGGACTCAAGTTGGAGGTAACCTAAGAGTGGACCAATAAATTGTCCATATAGGAGACATGCAAAAAGGTCTATCCCATTACAGTCATTATCTCACAATCTGGTCCATATATATATATTTATATATGTATGACTTCCACAAGACAGGAACTTGTATAAGTTGCAGTAAGCAAAAAACATTTCTCGTAAATGTAATGCACCTTTCATTGAGAGGGGAAGGAAGTAATTTCAGCAGTTTAAAATATGATCTATGTTTAACTCATGATTTAAACCTTTAACCTTGAAAGATGTTAGTTACTGAATCAAATCAGTAAAGACTTATCTTACATTTAAGCCTTCAACAACATTACAATTAATAGAGCACAATAAAGAGTGCAGGTCTAAGTGATGATCAAGAAGTAATGTTCTTTTTTTCCAGTTGCAGCTGCAGGAAAGCTGTCTCCCACATAAATTAATGAAAATAAAAATTGAAAATAAATAAATTAATAAAGACATATTTCAAGAAATGACAGATGGGGAGGTAGAAGGCAAAAAAGGGAGCCAATCAACAAAATGCTAAGTAATATATGAAAAGGAGACTTTAAAATACCAGGAGACAACAGATGTTGGTAGTTGATCCTTAATCTGTGTTTCTTTTTTTTTTTTCCAATAATGTATTTACTAATTTCAAGAGTATTAAAATTTTTTAAAAATAAGGAAGTATATAAAGAAAGAAACATAGGTTAAGTTGATGAAAGAACCCTAAAGTCAGCCTTTTTATATAGTTCTTCATTATTTGTTATTTACCTCCACCAAAATGGGAAGAAAAGTCAGGAATTATAAAGCCTAGTTTACTCTTCATAAGTTGTGATATATCAGTACATTTTTCACCAATATTCAGAGATGATGTGGGATGGTATCCTGCTCAAAGTTTAGTGACTCAAGAAAATATCAACATGATTACAATTACAGAGATATATTTTCTATTAATTCTGATGTATTATAGCACACAAATTCACTAAAGAAGTCAGATTGACTAATTAAAACTTTATTCTATGTAAAACTTGAACAATGAAATTGCTACTTAGCGTTTTATGTTATTTTCTGACCGTCGGCAGACAACTTCAGAGACTAGCTTGAACTGTCAAAATAATTTATATATATTAAATGTCAATGCAACTCAGGAAGAAGATAAAATTTGCTTTCAATATGACATTTATATGCCAGAGCTTGATTTAGATATGCAGAGGTAGCAAGACATGTTAGCTAAAAGTAGTTATGCAGCATATTTCTAAACATGATGTCCCATTTATGTTCAAAATGATGTGGACTGAATCAATTAGGAGAAACAAGTGAGTTCCAAGAAGTACTTTTAAAAAGCTGTGGAGTTGCTTAGTAACCTGATGTTATACTTCATTTCCCCACAGAACTATAAAGCTGTCAGACTGGTAATGAGGAGCTCCCCAAGATAAATGGTGCCCATGCGTTTTGCCAAAAACATGATTCTATTAAATATATTATTCTTTAGGGAGTTATGCATATGCATGTCAGTAATATATGCAACTGGTCAGTTATCAAAGAAATGAGTTTTAGTTGCACTTTGTCATAAAAATGCAATACTTTTCCTCCTTTAATGCATTATCTTGTCAGCCAGGAAAAGGCACTGGATCCAAGATACCTAAGGGGAAAATTTTAATCTGGCTCTTTCTTAGTGCTATATTTACCTGACACCAGCTTTGTTCTTCACTGACAGTAATCTAGCATAATCTACTGTACGTATCCTAGACTTGGAAATTTAGCTTTTTCTGCCTGAAACTTCTTTGAGAACCCAGAAGTCACTATGTAGTCTTCTATCATAGGAATTTGCTATCACAGTATATCAGAATAGATGTGTCTTAAATTTCATTGAAAATTAAATGTAGGAGACTATTTCAAGCCCATTTAGTTAAAAATACAAACATACTGAAGGAAGGATAACAATCTTGCTTTCTCAATAACTGAGATAAGTCTGCTTTCTTCTTAGGAACATAATCAATTTCTGAAATTGAGAGAATTAAATCTGATCATTAAGGAAAAAAATCTCATCTAAAACTCGGCCACAGGAATTCTGCCAGAGTGTGATATGAATGTCATTTAGTTATTTTAAAATAATTTATAAATAGGGGAGAACAAATATATATCTAATATGATAGGGTCAGATCATCAATTGAGGTGAAATGGACTGATGAACTCAGTCCAGCTGTGTTAATAATATTTACTCGAGAGTTCATTCCTAAAATATAATAATGACACATTTATAAAGAAAAATTACTAATTGTATATGAATGTTTTTTTTCTTTTTAAGAAGTACTGTCTTGAATTCAATCCAAGTAATTTTCACACTGTATTTTCCAGCAACTACTTAAGTGGTCCTGAAAAATCTCCTTTAAGACCACAGTTTGTTGTTCACTTCTCTAAATGGCAGAACTAGGACAAGATAGTTCACAGTGCTGAAAATTATAACAGCCCTAAAATATATAGCAAAAGGTTCAATGACTTGTTTTTTTTTTTTTTAAGAGTTTGTAGGTAGAAATATCGGATAAAATGGCTGCAGTCAGATCAAGGTGCAAGGAATTTGTGGAATGTTTAAAATTGTATATCAATTCTAATTGAATTAAACAAATGTGAGAGGGTAGAGCACCAGAATTTAGTACGGGCTTAATAACGAACCTGCTTAACACAAAAGACCAAGGAAGGAAGGAAGGAAGGAAGGAAGGAAGGAAGGAAGGTAGGTGCCTCCTGAGGGGGCCAGGTTTGACACTGTCCCTTGCCACACTGTGGATCTGTTGTGTCATGGTCTGGTGCGGGGTCTGGGGACCCCTTGGGGGCCTTTGATGGGCCATGTCACCCCCTCTGCTGTGGATAGGCTGTTCTGGGGTGAAGGGGCTCCACAGCTGAGCTCTGCACAGCGGAGGATGGGTGTTCACTGAGCCTCTGACCAGACCAGTGACTTTTTCACCACACACCCAGAACCTCTCCTCCCCCCACCCTTTGGTGTGAAGATCTGTTCAAGCCTGGCAGCTGAAACCCCAAGGGCTATGGTCTGCATCCTGAAGGCGCTAAGCTTGATCCCTCTGTGAGTGTATTTTTGTCCCCCATCCCAGACCTGAATCACTGTCTCATCTCCATCAGGAATACTTCAGGGCCTCAGTCAGAAGGCCTATTCAGTGCATGGTGGTCTTCTCTGCAGCTTTTGTAATACAGCTTTGCTATAATAGGCAAAGGTCCTTCATGAAGGTGTTTAAGCCTTAAATGATAACATTCAGTCTCCAACAGAGCTATGGTAAAAAAAGACCACATCTTCCTATATTTTTACTCACATCATCTAGGATTTTTAGCAAATCTTTTAAAACAATTATTTTTATATTGTTTGGTTTTTAACCAGATGAGATCAAAGAATAATTATTTTCTCACTTCCACTAAACATGACATTCATTAAAACATTTCCTTATTTTCCTTACAAACACCTTCATGAAGGTGTTTAAGCCTTAAATGATAACATTCAGTCTCCAACAGAGCTACGGTAAAAAAAGACCACATCTTCCTATATTTTTACTCACATCATCTAGGATTTTTAGCAAATCTTTTAAAACAATTATTTTTATATTGTTTGGTTTTTAACCAGAAGAGATCAAAGAATAATTATTTTCTCACTTCCACTAAACATGACATTCATTAAAACATTTCCTTATTTTCCAGTGCTAGGAAATGGATAGTTGCAAGGGCATATTTTCTCAGTATGATATTGTGATAATTCATAGGTGTATCAGGAAATTATTCTTTTACTTCATCTTTCATTGTCTTGCTGTTCCTCAGTTAAGTAGTGTCTTTTCTATTTTCAGCAAAGATTATAGAAAATAAGCACTAATAAAAGAACTCAATGAGAGTCAAAGAGAAAATATTGAAATTGTTCACATTTTTTAAACTCATTCCTTAATTCTGTCACCACCCTGAGCCCCATGGATTAAAACTAATTTAAAATTTGCAGAGTATTTGGATAGCTAATATCAGAAAATATTTTTCTTACAAGTTTACGCATAGCTTTGTATAAAAACAGCAAACTAGATTTCAAAATATATTATGTTGGCTTGTAGTGAGTTTAGTAATTGATATATGTGTGTTAGCAAGACAGATAGTTTTAGAACCATTGGAAAATTCCTTTTCATAGTGTAATAAAATTTTCTGACTTATTTTTTAAATACTTTAACAAGACTTTCCATGTCTTATTTTGGTGAGGTTTCTTGGATAAAATGTTTATGCATTATTTGTCAAGTTCAGCAGTTTTTCAACAAACCAAACAACAATTTAGAGAGATTTGTGTTGATGATTTACTATGATATAGGTCTGCTTGAAGTACTTTAAGAAAAGCATGATGGAAATTTCAGAATTTAAAATTAAAATACCCAATAACTACCTAAAACACCGCCTATAATTTTTCCAGATCTTTTTTCATATGTGGACATATGGATCAGGAGGGAGATCTATGCAACTCACAGAACAAATTAAGTTTCTTTCTATAAAATAGGACCATGGACCTATCTGCTAGTTGTATATCTTGTGTCTCATACTGATTAGTCCACAGTCCTGCAGTCCCTCCCTCCATCTGAGTCCAGGGTCCATTTGGAGTAGGTGGTCAATGAGTCAATAGCTGCTATTGCCAATGCAGGAGTTACTTTTCCACCAAGTACTGCTCAGTTCTTCTGACTTCACTCCTGGTGACTATTGTCCAGAGAGTCCATTTGTCTTGGTATTGTCTTCTCTTTTCCTTAAAATAAAGGTTAGTCAAGCATGAAACATTTGCAATGTGATTGCTTAATCATAACTGTCCAGCTACAGCTACTTATTAACATCTAAAAAAATTGTAAAGTTTGATTCAAATCTTGAAAGGCTTAAATCTTGATGGTCTTGTTATCAAGACTGGTCAAATAGTGAAAGACAATCTCAAAAAGGTGTGAAGTTATGAAAGTCTCCATCCTTGAGGTATTCATACCTTGACTGGGGAAGGCATTGACCACCACTGACCACCATTATTTAATTCCCCCTGAGCATGGGCTTGGACTAAATGGCCTTCAGAATTTCAACCCAAACTGTTCTGTGATTCTATGTTCAGGTATCACAGCTGAATTTTTGCTGAATGCCATTAAAAACTTTAAGCACAAGAATTGTTCTTAAACTATTTGTTTCATTTTCAGAGATTACCATGTACTTTTAATTAAAGACTATGCCTTCTGTAAGCACAAAGAGATGGGTTTTGATACGAGAAAGTGCAGCGTTCCTAATTATGCATATTTTTCAATAGGATCCAAGCTAAATTATGTGCTGCAGAAAATTCTTTGCACAGCTAACTCAATGTAAGAAGTCATTTTGTCTTCTAAAACTGATGGCAGATTTGTATTTGTGAAATATTTGAATTAAGTGAAGGAAATGGTGCCTAAAGTGCGGCAACTGTTTAATCAGTGAGTAATGTACTCTTAATGTGTGAAGTATTTTTATGGGCTCATTTATGATAACAGACATTCATGGCTCAATCAATGTAAGCAACAGATTTATGGTATATTTAGTCACAACATAATCCAATGTAAGTACTCTTATTTATTACCATTCACAGCTTAATTGTCTTTTTTTTTTCCTTCATACCACTTACAGCATGCAACTAAAATCATATAAAGCACTTATCAGAACTTTTCAAACAGCATTTATTCACATCTGTCTTATCATATTTTTGCATTCAGATGTAGAACTTCAAAATACAATACAAGTATGTAATTTGCAAAATTGCATGGATAAAAGGATGCTAATTTTTCCCATATCTAAGAAACAATAAGAGAAACCATTAATATGGCAATTGATCATTCCTCTGAAATGTCTTTCTTTTTGTCAAAATATTGGGGTCTATTTTTCAGTTTATATATTTCTGATTTTCCCTCATAAGCTGGTAGTTTCCCTTCTGTTCCTTCAAATGGCATGCCAAAGAATTAGCACTGGAAATTATGAACCTCCAACTACTAACAGATTCAAATGATCTATAGATGCTTGGACACACAATTTTACATATTCCAGAATTCTCAACAATTAAGGTGCGTAGTCCACAAGAGTGTTTTATAGATGCACAAGAAATCTGGTGGCTATTGTCACCTAAAGCAATATATATCCTACAGTTAATTGTCTTTGTTATTATGCTACTTTTAACTGTGATTCTTACCAGTGATAAAAGGATGATGATATTTTCTTACATTATTCACTTGAATTTTCTAAATTACCTAGGAAAAGATTGCTACAAGAAGTATGCACAAATTGTTTTATAAGACACTTTGTATGATGTCGAAGAGATCTGTATCATAATATATAAAGGTTAAAGACTTCTGCTTCACTAGCAGAGAATTATCAGTTAATCAAATATTGTCTGGATATAAAAGTATTACTTGTGATTCTAGACTGCCAAGTTATTCCTAGCATCTGAAGGATCTGTAAAAGAATGGACAAACTGACATTCCTCTCAAGCCCTGAAAAGTTCACCTACAAAGATTAAGAAAATATCTGTGGTGGAATATCAGTTGCTGCATGGTAATAAGCATGTGCAGAATTAAAAATATTACCGTTATGATGAAATTCTGCATTTAGGCAATTAACAAAAGACTAAATATACAAAATTTCCTAACTACTTTGATCTGAAAGGTAGGAAAAAAGTTTCAAATTTCATTCGTGATGTTTTCTGCAATGCACTTAAATAAATGTTTATTAGGGAATTGTGAAGTGTTTTTATTTGAGTCTGAACTTTCAAATCTACATGGTTGGCCAGAAATATGAATGGTGATAGATCAGAAATAATAGTCCCCAGTAAAAATGCAAACAAACTTTCCAGGATTTTCATTTTTAATTTTGTTGATTTTTTTGCTTTTAAATTGAGAAATTTAAATATAGTCAACAACCTAGCAAAGGACAAGGTCTAATATTTTGCTTTATTTAAGCTGGATTAACATATGTCTTATATAAATTAATATATATATAATAATATAGTAATATATAGGAAAGTATTCCTGTTTTTTTGCCTTAGTTCATATCACTGGTTAATTTCAGCGAGGCCTTCCCTCTCTTAGTTCTGCAACATTTCTTCATCCTTTTTGAACATTTTGGTTTCTACTTGTATGTCTCTGTTATGTTGAGTTTCTTTCTGCTTTTTTAAAAGATGAGAAAAAAAAAAGACTCCTGTTTATCTTCCTCCAAACCCATAAATTGGGATGGCATTAGATTAAGCATAGCTTGGGATGTACCCAAATTCTAAACCGTGTAGCAATCAATCATGTCAGTTTAGTTGTGAATGTGCCAGTTTGTTCATATTTTAAACTACAAAAATAAGATTAGGTTGTTACGAACTGTTCCATAACACCGTGATTGTGTCACCCGGGCTATGTAACTAAATTCTAATTCTTGGATGTCAGTATGACCAGAACTTTACATTTGATTTAAAATACTTTATTATTTCTTTCTTTCTTTAACTCTCTACTCAAGTCTGCTGTTATTAAAACACGTAAGGCTTTCTGTAGGTTTGAGTAAATATGAGAGAAACCTAGGTTACATTAATTTTTATTCTGGAAGTGTCTGGAAGCGAACCATGAAACCATAAATATGATCTTGAATAAGAGCATTAGTTTTGTATGCAGTAAGACAGTTGAGAAGTCAGTTGCTGCAAGCCAGAAAGATATGTGAGAGTGGCTGTCTAAAACTGGAATATATTATTATACAGATTAACCGCAAAAAATTCCAGATTCAAAACTTGAATTTATTTCAGTTTTTGAATAGTTAAAGGTATCATATGAAACTGTATCCTCCTACATTCATGCCAGCAGTTATTGTCTAAACAGTACATCTTTCTTCCTCTGGAGTTATCCTTAGTCATTTGATATATAGATTTAAACTGGTTTTTTTTACTATTCAAACCAGATTTTGGGGAGGAAGTGATGTCTAAATGAATTAGCTGGTCATTCTAATGAGATATCATAATATTCCAGAACACATTAATTCAATAACTGTTAGTCTGCATATTAAATTGCTGTCATAATGAATTAAATAGAGATTTTTTTTGTATCACCTAAATATTCTTTACATCCAAAGGATCATTTTTGTTAATTATTATATTTAGAAAATCTGAGAAAAAAAATGAGTGATTGCCAACTATATATTTGGATTCCTCAGTAAAGTACTTACATAACAAGCAAATCTTAACTTGCCTACACCAATGATGATGTATAATGTCCTGTGAGCCCACTTTTAAAGTAATCTAAGTAAAACCTGTACTTAAAAATGTCTGTACTGCTTATAGGGCATCCAGGATCCTGATTTCAAAGGAACTCTAATTAACAAATGAATCAAACCTAACATCAGTATCTACTAGCAGAAGAGAAAGTCCTTTGGATGCTGCTCAGTGAGACAGAGTTTTTAGTCACTTTTGAAAGCACGAATACCTTTTTTCCATGTTTTAATATGCTCAAGTACATAGTTTTTTCCTATTTTGATTCCTAATATTATATGCCTTTATTTACAGTGGATTCAAAATACTGGTTTTAGTATAAATTGAAATAGCTGAAAATATTTCCATTGATTTCAATTTGTGTAGCCAGACATGCAGTGAGGTGTTGCGTTGTTTTTCCCCGGTCCCAGGCAGCTCTGGAGAGCCTGGCAAAGGCGCTGCTTCTCGGTGGGACCGGGGCGCCTCTTCTCCCGGGCGCTGCTGCGTTCCGCGCACCAGGGCAGGCTGGCTGCGTTCTGCTGCTGTGCGCGAGGGGTGAGACAAAGACGGAAGGAATGTCCACTCTGTCCGCGTGGTCGGCTGGAGAGCTTTTATTGTTGCCTGGAGCTGCGAAGGAGAAGCGCGACTCGCTCCCTAGCGCCGCATGGACAAAATGGCGCTAGGGACTGGGGGCGCGAAGGATTTTATAGGGGGCGGGCCGAGGAGGGCAGAAGCCCTCCCGCCCAATGGGGACAGGCACTGTGGCGGTGACGTGGACCACGGCGACCAATGGGGATGCGACAGGGGCAGACACAGGGCTCTGGGACGAATGGGGAGCGGGGGATGGGGTGACTGACAAGGAACTTTCAGGAAAAAACAGGGGGTGGTTACTGGAGTGACATGGGGAAGCTCCAATGGCAGGCAGCCTGAAGTAAACCATCGCGGGGGGTACAAAGGGGTACACAGAACTAGCTAACTTAACATTATAAAACCCCTAATCTGAACGCAACCTGGGATGAAACAATGCAGGTTTCCATTGAAGAGAGACCAAAAATATGGGAATCTCTTGGTCGTACAGTTAAAATAAAATGGTAGTTGTCAACATTACTTGAATCACGTGCATAACATAAACTGTTTATTTTGCACTTACCACATAAAGAGAGGACATTTATTGAAAAGTAATAACAACATTTGATTTGTATTGATGAATTCAGAGTTGGGAAGTCCAGTCCAAAATTTACCCTACAAGACAATAAAATTCCTGGTAAAAGTTGACAATTTCTGGATGAGAACAGGAAGGAAAAATGCTTCACACATTTCTGAGAATAACAGTCAACAAAATAAACAGGATTTTTCCTGAAAAATTAAACTGTCCAATACAAAAAAATATATATACATGTGCATGCCTATGTGTTTGTATATGCGTTTGTTTGCATCTAGGTGTGTATCTTGATGTTATTAAAGTTGTAGGCAGTCATTAAAAAAGCAAAATCATATGACCTAGATTTAACTTTTACTGCTGATGGGGCTTTCTTACAGGATTTTTTTGTTTTCTGCAAATTGTGGTTAGCTTTCTGCATTATATATTATCATATTATTACATAATAAGGCAAAGAAAAACAATTTCCTAGAACTAAAAATATATTTTTTTAAAATCAAGTATAATAATAAATAGTTCTCTGAATTTAATTTGAATTTAATTATATTGAATACAGAAGTTTTTATAATTTTTCTCTATTTCACCTGTGCTTTATGTCTAGGCAAGAAACAGTGACTATTATGTTTGGTGACAATCATAATACTGCAATCTGCATCACGAAGTTAGGGAATTTCCAACAACTACTCCTATATGGTAATCAGAATCTCCACTCTGCCAAAGAAAACAGCTTTTGTTGTTGCCAGATGAACTATTTACTATCCCCTATTTACTATTTACTGGTGGAAAGATACAATGCTTATTCTGGTAAACCATGAGCCTATGGCAAAACTACGTTAAACATCAACCAAGAAGAGGATGCAAAATAATGAACCAGTCTAGTGATGCCAACTCACTTCCACATTTGGGAAGCAGCACCGAGTAGAACTTTGGGTTTGACAATCAAGGACTACCTGAGGGACACCCAGAGAAGGGTTTCATTCATCAGTGGGAGGGAAAATATATTAATGATTTTGTAGATATGATTACCATCTGTATGTGTTTTCCAGGAAAAAACAGTGAATATGTATATAAAATATAGTATACAAAAGTGACCTTTTCTGTACTTGGTATGCATGACAGGCTTGAAAATATTCCCTGTGCCTCCAACACAGAATGAAAATGCCTGCTTCTTGATGCTACACTGTTGTTAAGGAGTTTTATTTTACCTGTTTTGCTAACATGTGACTGACATTCAAATATCTATGAGGTAAGAAGTTATTCGGAAGACACTTTACACTATTGTTGATTTTGTTAATGTTTAACATTAGAATACTTATGTTTAATTTTGCTGTAGTGCAATAAATAAAAGGTATTGGTGAGTTCAGTCAATAATGTCATTCCAATTTCTTAAATATGAAGTGTTACAAAACACGTCTTAAAATCTTGCACAGAAATATATGATTTAAGCATTTTTTTTCTCTTTTGACATCAGGAAAACCCAGCTGTGAAATTCTTTTTAGTGTCCTGTCTCTTGCCAGAAGTGGGTTAATTTTTGCAGTTGCTCACCAACCACCTCACAGCATTGCCTGGAGCAGGGGAGGGGAGTCTCCATTTCTAGGAGGGTGGCAAGGGGAGCCTTGGGTATTGTTGTTTGTGTGTGAATCATTTGCCTCTTTCTTGTAGCTTGTGTCATTAGTATTGTTGCTGTTTTCTTATCTCATTGCCTTTTCCAGTAAATTGTTCTATCTCACCCTGTGATCTTTGCTTTTTGTGTCTCCAATTTCTCCTCTCTAGGGAGAGGGACAGAGGGAGAGGAGGGAGTGAGCAAGCAGCACATGGATTCAGTGAGAGCACTGAATTGAAGAATACCATCTAAACTACAATATAGACATCTGTTTTCTTCAGTTAAGGGGCTAAGCTCAGTATATTGAGAGGAGATTTTAATTTACCTTGAAAAAAAAAAAGCAAAAAAAAGGGGATAGGTTTTTTTTTTTTTTTTTTTTTTTCCTTCACAATCTTATGACAAGCCATTGAGGAGAAAATAGGGATTGTAAAAGTCAGGATTCTTCATTGCTTTTGTTTTTTGAGGAAGGGCACACTTTGCAGAATTAAAATAAATATTTTTACTTAGGTCTGCAGTTGAAGTTGTATCAAGAGAGTGACAAATGGGAACTTTTTTGGTCTACATATTTGGACTTATAACTTGCATTGAAGCTCTGAGATATATATATATATACACAAAAAATCTGGAGCATGTTGACCAGAGTGGGTAGTTATCACTCTAAAAATATTAAATAATTAAATCCAGAACTGATTGCTGCCAATTACAGGGACATTATTTAGGAGAAAAATTAAAATAGAAAAGTGGAACTGTATATGCCCTTGGGTGGTTGTGTTAGCTGGGTCATATAGAGGGAAATATAATGAGTAATCACTGTCAACATTATAAGTCATTATGGAAATTATTATAAATGAAGATATTTATTCAGCCCATACCAAGCTGAGGGAAGAGATTTCCAGAAGGTAGACCAGATGGTTAAGTATGTTTCACTGCAGATCTATGCTGACCCATCCCCAGTGCTCCAAAAGTCCCCACCACGTCTCTGGGACACTGAAATCAATAGTAATGTCAGCTGAAGTTCCCTGTGCAGAAGTTCAGATTGTCAGAGAGAACACAAATCTTTGCTACCTAATTTTCAGGATTCCTTACACACCTTGAGGAATTTTCTTAGCTCTCTGGGTAATTGAGTGAACTGAGGTCAATCAGAAGCTGGCCATTTCATAAAGGTTTGGGTTTTTTTTAAATAGTGCACTTCCACATCCTTTAGTGTAAAGTACTCTCTGACTAGAAGATTTTCTCAGCACTCAGAATCACTGGTTTTGATTCTCTTTTTTGAAGGGGCAACTTTTATTTTGATAGCCTTCATCTGTGTTATTAGCTGAACATCTTGTCCTTTTAAAAATATTTATAAACTTTCAAGAAAAATTTCAGTTAAAAACTAAGCAATATCAGGTTTGCCAGACATAAAGGATCACTGTAACATGACAATACTGTAGCAGCGTAGTAGCAGACTAAAGTAGTACCCACTGTAAGTTCCATCTCTTTCTTGAAAACTTTTCTTTATGAAAGTTACCTTCCCCAGTAGACAACTGTCCTCTTATAAGAGTATTGCCAGAATGTCTTTCTGATAGTACCTTTAAATATTACCTTGAAGAATAAGATATCTGTGATCCTAGTCTGTATACTTTTTAATTGAGCCATTTTGTGGAGGCTTTTGACATCTCTTTCATTGATGCTATATTATCATAATCCTCTTTACTTTTTAAAAATTTTGTTTACCTCTATTCTCCAGGGTATTAAGCAGAAAAAGGCTGAGGCAAGAGGAAAGTTGAACAAGTCACTTTACTTATGCAGCCAGTTTCTAATAGAAAGGTTTATTTAGAAGACGACTGACTAGGATTACTCAATTTCCTGCTTCATTGAGGATCATGCCATCTTAGTTCCCTTGGCTCTGTGTGTAAGGAGCTTAATGAAGAGGGAAATTAATTCTCAGTGGCAACCACCTGTAGCTGCTAACTTATTCACTCATGCTCTCAGTCCTCCCTGGCTCCATCTGACAAATGTGAGAGTGTTTGTCACTTGTTTAAATCCCATTTTCTGAGCACCTTTGTTGCTGCTGGGGTTTCTAGTATATGACTGGTGTTTAGTAGAAATAGGCTACAAACACTTGTCTTATCTTCTGCATAAGGAGTAGATCACAGTTATTTCAATGCAGTCCCTCTGGTCAACAAGTCTAAGAATTTTTCTCTCTGATGGGACTACTGGACTCCCAGGTACTGCTGGTACCAGGTTGTTATCAGAACATCAACAACTAAATATGATACTGCAGTCCAAAGAGAAGCTCTGAATTAAGGCATGCATAAACTTAAGAACTTGACTATCTGGTTTAGATTTTTGTGATTGTGTTCCATATGGTTCTGGGGTTGTCCAGTCTGACATTTTGATCATTCCTAGGCCCAACTGCAATTGGAGGATAATGGAGGCATTCCATCAATAAATCTCAGAATTACTTATTTTGAAGACAACTGAATGCATGCTGACATGATTGCAATCCCTAAGAAATCTAATTTTACCAATTGTTAAAAAAGGATTTTCTTGGGGTTTTTTTTGGTTGTTTTTTTTTGTTGTTGTTTTTGTTGATTTTTTGTTTTGGTTTTGTTTGTTTGGGTGTTTTTGTTTTTTACTGATTGGGATAGAACAGTTAGTTTGTGTTTGGTTTGGTGTGCGGAGGGTGGCTACAGGGGTGTGTTTTCTGCAAAAATGCCAGACTTTTATCCTATGAACAACAGAGCCAATGCCAGACAACTCCGTGATAGACCTACAGCTGGCCTATGCAAAGCCCATCAGTGATGGAGGTAGTGCCACCAGTGTAACAATCTTAAGAGAGGAGAAAAATGCATTATTTCAGCTGGAGAATGGCATGTGAATATGTGAGAGAAACAGACCTGCAGACACCAATATCGATGAAGAAGGGGGAGGAGGAGGAGATGCTGCAGGTGTTGGAGTAGAGATTGCCCTGCAGCCAATCGTGAAGACCACAGTGGGGCAGGCTGTCCCCCAACCTCCCAAGATAGGTTCACCACAGAGCAAAGATCCACCTGAAGCCATGGAGGACCCCAGAGAGGAGCAGGTGGATGCCCAAAGGGGGCTGTGCCCCACTGTGATGCCCACACTGGAGAAGTTTGCTGGCAGGATTTGTGACCCTGCAGGGGACTCATGCTGGAGCAGCCTGTCTCTGAAGGACTGCACCTCATGGGAGGAATCTCACACTGGAGCAGGAGAGGAGAGCAGGGAGGCAACAGTGGCAGAAAAATATGCAATGATCTGACTGCAACTTCACCTCCCTGAGCCTCTGCAGGGGAAGAGGTAGGCAAATCTGGAATGAAATTGAGCCTAGGAAGAAGGGAGGGGTGGTGGAGAAGGTTTAAGATTTAGTTTTTATTAACATTAGCCTACTTCAATTTCATCCTTAATAAACTGAACTAATTTCCCCAAGCTGAATTTGTTTTGCCCGTGATGGTAATTAGTGTGTGAGCTCTCCCTGTCCTTACCTCAACCCACAAGCCTTTCATTATATTTTCTCTCCCACGTCCATCTGGGAAGGGAAGTGATAGAGCAGCTTTGGGGGGCATCTGGCATACAGCCAGGGTCAGCCCCACCCATAATCACACACCCCTGAAGGCTGCATTAAACACTAGCTGTAAGCAGAGAATTAAGTCTCTAGGTGCTTTGAATCAAACACCAAAATGTACATATGGCTACAGTTAATATGGGAGATGAGAACATGTCACATGAAATAAGGATTTGCATGTTTTTCTCAGAGTAACAGAATCATTAGTATATAGCCTGAAGACAGATGCCTGCAATCATTGCTGGCCATCATATCTCCCACTTACAGGCAATTTAGGCTCCTTTTCATGATATTAAGAGATGAAAAATCACTTCCTTTTTCTTGCCATAAGGTATTTATCTTATTCCATACATAAATTTTCAGACTACAGGAGGGGTCTTTTTGGATTAAAGCTTCTCTTATCTCCATGCTAAAAGTGTTGCCTGAACTATTTTTATATTTTATAAATAATATTAATAACAGTGACTAATCTCAGAACTTTTCTCCTTAACAAGCACCCTAACCCACTGTTTTATACCTTCCCCTTTCAGTATGACTAGAAAAAATGGTTCACTAATTTGTGGAATGTAGTCTGTGAACTAATTAACTAGATAGTTAGACCAGTGTTTTGTGGGATAAATTCTGAGCTGGATATTTTTAGACACAGAGAAAATAAACTTGCATCTCCTGGAAGTCTAGTAATTAATGAAAACCTGATAACAAAAGCAACATTTCTTTCATTAAACACTTTTTTCTTCCTTAATGGAGAAGGGCTTTCATGCTGACTAAATAGGGTTTCTTGGAATGTAGAATGAATGATTCATTTGTTGATAATATTTTACCAAGTAAGAACATAAAGAAGAGAGTTGAACAAAAAGCAGTGTCTTTATTTTTTCCTACAGGAAAGTATAGCAAACACCTTGCTTCAAAAAGCAGATGATTTTAGATAAACTATAAACAAGTTAGTGTACAGATATGTTTTCTGAAGCAAGATTTGAGAACTTTTAAATACTAAAATTCTCCTGGTTGTCTAACTCAAAATATCAGTAGAAATGAGTTGCCTGCATTCATTGCTATATTAATTGGACTAATCTTTAGGCATTCCTTTAGAGAAAGGGGAAAAAAAAGGACTTCTGTTCTGTGGTTGAAACATTTACCTGGGTTAAAATTTGTTTCTTCCTCAGGATTTGGTTTATGAGGAACTGAGCTAATTAGCCCAAAATATCTTATTTTACAGGAACATTCTAATCATGTTAAAGAACATGCATAGTCCTGGTAGAAAAGGTGCTCCCTAGAGAATTTGTAGCCTGCCTCTGAAAGAGAAAATACCTTTTAAGAATACTGAAACCATAACTTTTGTAAAGATATGCAAATATGAAGATATGCTTGCATATATATTTTAGCCTTTCAAGCTCAATTCAAGTCTTGTCCACTGTTTGGAATATTTTGATGGGAAAATATTGCATTGTGTAAGATTTGCACTGTAAGCTTGTAAAGAAAATTGTGAGGAAGGAGACAATCCTGAGGTTGCCAACTTGCTTACAAAGGGAATATTAAAAATCTTAAAATCTATATTAATACAAAGTTGCATTTTGGGTTAGTTTCTCCCCAAGCTTACTAACAAGTATTGTGATAAAGTAGTTCTTCCTGCTTGTTATGACAGATTTAAAAGAAACAGGGATCTATCTTACTATTTCCAGAGGTTTCATTGCAAATATGAAGACAAGTATTTGATTATACTTTTGTATAATCAATTAAAATAAAATAGAACAAAGACTGAAAAATCCTACCATCCGTATAAGGGTCACTATACATTTTAGATTCAACATCTACGTGCTTAAATATAGCATTAATAAGAACAGCCATAGGATCATAGAATATGCTGAGTTGGAAGAGACCCAACTCAGGATGAGGATCAACTCTGATTCCTGTGTCTGCACAGGACACCCCAAAGGTCTCATCACCCTGTTACTGACAGTCCAAATGCTTCTTGAACTCTGTGGTCAGGCTCGTACTGTGACCACTGCCCTGGTATTTAGCCACTCTTTGAGTGAAAAACCTCTTCCTGATATCCAACCTAAACCTCCCCTGACTCAGCTTCAGCTCATTCCCTTGGGTCCTGCCACTGTCATGAGAGTGAAGATATCAGTGCCTGCCCCTCCACTTCCCCTCATGAGGATGAAGACTGCAATTAGGTCTCCCCTGACAAATTTATAATTTCATATAAAAAAACTACAAAGGTAAGAGAACTATATGCAGAAACTACCACACTTTAGAAGAGAGTTGTCCTACGTTGCAAGGCAAGATGCATTCAATTGCCATCTGTTAGAGTGTAGCAGTCATCTTCTCTTAATTGGGCAGGTTTTTTTATCTCTTCCATAAACCAATCCTCCCCTCCAGGGAGACACCTGCTGTTAATGGCCCATTGAGTGTCACTGCATGACTGATAACAGTTTCAGCATCCCATTGTGAGATGCTCCGCCCAGAAGGAGGAGCCAAGCATTCCTATCTGGATATAATCTTGAGTTTCTGGAACACCAGCATGGCTTTTTCTCCACTGGATTTCCCAGAGGAACAGCTGCCCTTTCCACTGCCTCTTCAGAGGAAGACTACACCCTTTTCTACAGGATCACTGCTCCAACAGAACCACCCCTGACACTCCAGGAGGACTGCAGCCATAATTCCCAATTGGATTGCTGCCAACACCCTGACCAACAGGGTGTCAGGTTGTATTCTGACTCTATCAGTGTTGTTTTGGTTCACTGCATTGTTTATTTTATGTTTTTATTTTCTTCCCTAATAAAGAACTATTATTTCTTCTTCCATATTTTTGCCTGAGTGCTCCCTTTAATTTCAAATTTATAACAATTTGGAGGGAGGGGGTATACATTTTTTTTCCATTTCAGGGGAGGCTTCTGCCTTCATTAGAAAACACCTGTCTTTCCAAACCAAGACAAGAGTAAATCCGATTTTAATTTTCATTAACATTTTTTTATTTCATTTATTCTCTTACAAAGATAGCAGAGGAATTTTGACCACAGTACACTTAAAACAGATCTTAGGTCATTAATTTTCCCTCAGCTTTTAGAATTCTGTAAAAATCTGTAAGTATGTGATCAAAAGAAACAGTCAAAACAGGAGAAAATCTATATATCTATATATATATATCTAGATATATATATACAGCAGAGTCATAGCGCTGTCAATGAGATTGCTTCAGATGCAGTTAGAATATCATAATAACTTTCATAAATTATCTGTCGCACCACCACATTATCGTTATTAGATCTTCAATAAATCTTCTGTTTGAAACCTGCTAATTCCAAGTATGAAGGAATTTGAATGGACAGAGGTTTCATTTTTAGTGTTTTTTTTCATTTTATGTCTGCTTTTGAAGTGCTGCAATTAACTTTTTAACAGGAACTTTTTTTTTTTTTGCACACAGTTTTTAACTGCAAATGGGTGGTGCCAAGGAAAGTTCTGTACAGTAAAATAGAGAATATGTAGCAATTGAGAAAAACAGATTGTAAAGTATGTTCTTCCACACTGTGAAATCCTAATGATGACAGATTGCTGTCATCATTAGAGACTGAGCTCTGCTATTTGCCAAAATGATTACACAGCTCTGAGAAATAACCTGGAAATATTTCAGTACAGATTATTTGAGGCAGTAATATATTTCACAACAAAAATATTTGTGTGTATATTAGAACACATAAAGCATCTCAGGCTACATAGCTTCATGTAAGTTTTCAGCTGTGCTGATCTGTCAATTTTCTTTAGCTCCACAAGAAACTATTAAAATCTCCCTCCAGCAAACTTCACTTTTCTCACTGATACAACTTTTACCAAGAATCGTGCATCCTGATCTTGCTCAGTATCAGCTCTTCCTTTTCTATTTTCTCACCACCCACTTCCCTTCTTACTTTCAGACATCCATCTTATAACTTTGCTACTGTAGGTGTATGGCTGAATCGTATGGAGAAGTGAGTTATTTTTAACCCATTGTCTAGACATTTGTGCCCTGTTTAATTGTGAATTTGTGATGTTTTAAAAACAGCAGTCACCTTTATAAAATTGAAAAGGATGAGGACCACTACATGTGTTTATGTTTTTCAACCTTACTGAACCCCTAATTTTTTCTTCCTTCTGATTTCCTTCTCCCTTCATACCATCTGTTTCCAATTTTAAAGGATTTTTTCACATGTTTTAATTAGTTAGGATTTTATTTCTTTTACTTGAATGTTTCTACTAACACTTACCTCAGTAATACTGGTTCTGTTATGACAGAAATATTTTTTCTTAGTCTTCATTATGAAGAATTACTGTCACTATTTCACTGCTATGATTGTTTCGTACTCACAGTTGCCTAGATATTATTTCTCACAACTTACAAGAGGTCATGAAAAACATTTTATATTTTACAAAATGTTCCAAATTTCCAATGGCAATAACAATTTTATATGATGTATTGAATTTCATAATATTATTCATCTACCCTTTGTTTTCTCAGAATCAAAACCAGACATTTAGTTTTGTATTTTCTTTGGCACTATTGCAATAAGAATGGAACTTTCATGCAGTAGTACAAACTAAATAGGATTTTTTTTAAAAGTATTTTTCAACTCTACACACGTGAACACAGAAAAAGAAGATCAGAAAAAATGTTTAACCAAAATTAAGTTACAGATGGTTATAATCCTTTTAGTAAGAGATGCCTCTGCCCGAATCAAGGTGAAAATAAGACCATATATGGAAGTCAACAATATAGATTTTATTTACTGGTGAATAGGAGGCAGAGAGCTACAAATAAAGATAGAAGAGGAGAGGGGGAGAGAGGTGGGGGAAGACAGAGAGGGGAGACATCAAGCTGAAGATAGTCACCACTGTGGATCCAGTGGTATACTGTTGGTCCGTCTTCACTCTTTCTAAAACAGTGAAAATCATCTCATTGTGGGAGATTCGTATTCTAAATAACCATTTATTTGATGTTGCACTTAAAAAAAGCTATTTTCCAACTGATTTGTTCCTTGAACTGATTGATATGTCAATCAATCACCTACACTCAGACCTGGCCCTATCATAAGTTAGGGAAAAAAAAAAGAAAAATTATTCAGGCATTAGCCAGAGTAAGTCATGAATGCATTAATTCTCTGCTGAGTCCTCTTAGGTTGTGTCTGGTATTTGTTAGGATTTATGATAGAAATAATTTTGATATCTCATAAGTCCCTTTGGCACTTAATGTTTTAATTAGTTAATGATCTGGGACACCATATTTGTCACCATTTAACTATACCCATTCCTTTGTTGATACACAACCAGAAACTTGTCTTGTAGTCAAACACTGAAAACAGTGTTAGAAACACACTCCAAGAATGACAGGTATGTGAAGATGGCTCTTGTTATGCATCAGTCACTGGGAGATTACTAGGCATATGTATAAAGTATGGTTTATTAATTAAAAAAATAAAAATACTTGGTTTCCTTCTAGAACTGCAAGACAGGGAAACAACAGATATTGAGGGATCATGTTCTCATTCAAATAGGCATGTGTTTCTGCTGATACAGAAAATGAATCTTTCATATATACTTTTTGAAATGGTTGTTTATTTGTTCTCAGTATAGTCAGTACTGCTGCTTTAGACACATGAACTACTAAATTAGTAGTTTTATCTTTACTTATATGATCAATTATCAGTGTAATATTTATGTCCTCTAAGCAAGTTAACAGTTAATTTATAATCAATAAAATATATGTAGTTAATTTGATATTTCATTCCTCTATTCAACTCACAACACAGTGAGTTGAATCCTCTATTCAACTCACAACACACCTCTGAAGCCATTCACTCTAACTCTTTCTTCAAAAGCCAAATTTTCAATTTATCAACATCTGAAAGGATGTGGCTTCCTTTTATAGTTCTAGTCACTGAAATCTGTACCTATCTTTACGTTTTGATTTAGCTTCCACACTGTATCTAACTTCATCTATGATGATTAGATGAAGATTGATTATTATTATTATTTGTTAGAGTTTATCTTTAACTTGAGTCCTTTACAGGGCCCATTACAATATGAACTGGGCTCTCTGTGCTTGTCTGTAATACCGAGAGGGATGCAGAAAGCAATCCCCCTGGGTCTTTGACTCCTATTCTATGCTATAATACCTACTAAATCTTACTGTACAGTACAAAAAATACGGTTACATGGAGCTAGAAAGTTTAGGGAACTAGTACAAAAAAAAAAAAAAATTACTGTAAAACAGTATGAGTGTAGATTGATTGCAAAGATCAAATTTTAAATTGTTTTAAAACCAGATAAACATTTGATATATGTGTAGAAAGAAAATTCAACTATTTACAATGAAATTTGAGATTAAAGTAATTTGGTGAAATTTACTCACAAAAAGGATGTGTGATAAGAATATTCCACATTACTTATGGCAGTGACTACTCAGAAGTCAAACAGGATATAAAAACTATCAAGAAGATTATAATTAGGAACCATTACATTATTAATGAGGCATCCGTAAATATTGATGTCAGAGGAAATGTGGATAGGTAATGACCATTGACAAAATGATCATCTGAAATTTGAGATTTGCAACTTCTATCATGTTTAAATACTACATTTTCAGGAAATAGAAATTTTTAAACTGTTACTTATTTTGAGGACAGAAACGACACAGAACTGAAAGAAAACTAGACTTTTATCACCTTTTGACAAGCATGGTACTGGTGGCCCTAACCATTTGAAATTTTGGACCTCAGAAAATGCAAGAAAAAGGCATGGCTGAATATGGACCTGTTGGTCAGACTAAAGAGAAAGAAGAAAATGCACAGAAAATGGAGACAAGGACAGGTAACCTGGGAAGTGTATAGAGAAGCAGTTTGGTTGTGTAGGGATGAGATGAGGAAGGCCAAGCAAAAGCTGGAACTGAACTTGGCAAGGGATGCCAAGAATAACAAGAAGAGCTTCTACAGGTATGCAAACTAGAAAATGAAGGTAAAAGGAATTGTACACCCTCCAGCAAACAATGATGAAACATGGATGAGGAGAAAGCTGGTGTACTCAATGACTTTTTTGCCTCAGTCTTCTATGGCAACCACTCTTCCTACACGTCGAGTGGATGGACAGCAGGATGAGGCCAGAGGAAGCAAAGTGCTTCCCACTGTAAAATCAGGTTCACAAATACCTGATGAACCTGAATAGGGTCTGTCAGACCCCATGAGAGGCATCCGAGTCCTGATGGAATCTGCTAATGTAATTGCCAAGACATTCTCCCTGATATTTGAAAAGTAATGGCAGTAAGAGGAAGTCCCAAGTGAATGCAAAAAAGGAAACATATTATCTATTTTTAAAAAGGAAGGAAAGGATGACCCTGAGAACTACTGACCTGTCAGCCTTACCTCTGTGACTGGAAAGATCATGGAACAAGAAGTTATTCCAAAGCACACTCTACACTGCTTTCAGGAGAAACCACCTGAAGTACTGCATCCAGCACAGGATGGACATGGACCTGTTGAATCAAGTCCAGAGGAAAGCCACCAAGTTGATCAGATGGATAGCGCACTTCTCCTATGAGGAAAAGTTAAAAGAATTTGGATTATTCACTGTGGAAAAGAAAAAGCTTCAGGGTGACCGAAATATAGCCTTCTAGTACCTGAAGGGAACTTTCAGGAGAGATGGGGAAAGACTTTTTACAAGAGCATGTAGTACCATGACAAGGGGGAATGGGTTCAAACTGAGAAAGAATAGGTTTAGATTAGATATTAGGAAAGAAATCTTTACTGTGAGGATGGTGAGGCACTGAAACAGTTGGCTCAGGGAAACTGGCTGTCCCATTCCTGGAGTACTTCAAGGCCACGTTGAATGAAGCTCTATGCAATCTGGTCTAGTGAAAGGTGTCATGCCCATGGCAGAATGCTGGAACTAGATCATTATGGTCTTTTCCGTAAAGAAAGCCACTCTCCAAACCACCCTCATGGTTCCATGATCATGCGTAGGTTTCAACAGGACTTTGGCAAAGTTCCATTGCTTAGTTTAGATTCATATAAAAATGAAACATCTTAATGCCAGGATGTGTAGGCTTGAATTCTAAAAAGTAATAGTCTATAATTCGCATGAAATCTGGAAGCATATTCAAGTTTTTTATTTAAAGCTGCTAATTTATAAAATGGATTTTCAAATATGTTACTGTTTTGATCTTTATTTCTGAACGACCACCACAGAGTTTCATTTTAAAGCACAAATTATATAGAAAGATATTTCAAAAAATGAAATGTGAATGCTATTATCAGTGAACAAAAGCATGTTATACAGTATGAAATAACTTGGATAACTATGGGGATAAGTGTCATCACATAAGCAGCAACTAGCTGGACGCAAGATGATGTTTTGGTCATTTGAATGACAAAATTTCAATGCCAAAACAAAGGCAAGGAAAGGAACAGAGCCAGCGGGAGTAGCAGGAATCATATGACGTCTCAGTCATGAGAACACAATGGGCATTGCACTGGTAATTAAATGTGAATTCACAAAGTGGTAAATACAAATATTCTGATGGCCTTGTTTACAAGGGTCAGTGAGTGATTTCCTCTGAAGTTAATGCAACAGTACTCCATATAAGTAAATTGTTCAAAATAGAATAAATGAATAGTAGGCATGATTTGTTTGTAAATGATGTTAGTTGTTGGCAAAAAAATTCCCAACATGTCCATTAAGGAACATTAAGGATCAGGAGTGTTTGGATAACAGAGAAAGCTGTTAGAACTTTGTTTATTTCTGTTGTTTTATAGTGCACTTCAGTCACACAATTTGTAAGACTTTAGTCTTCAAGGCCCATATATTTATGCAAAATATATTACTTCATTAATTATTAATAAAGACAAAAATGTGATCCTGTAATCATTAACAAATTGAAACAGTATCTTTTTTTTGTCTCAGAAAATTAAGATGCAGATGAGTAACTAGACAAAATCTATTATCCTACATTTTTAATATGAGAAGTGTTACGATGGTGATTGCAATCTTGCCGTAAACCTACAAAAATGCATAAAATTTTGTCCTCACACTTCATGTCTGAATCATAAAACTATTCAAATGAATTAACAATAATTTTAGTGTGTTTTTAACTGGAACAGGGCTATATTTTATATTAGTAAGATATCTTCATTGCTTTTAGCTTGTCAATAATTGTGATAGTCATATCTTCATCGTTTGTGATAACAATTTTTCTTCCTTTTTTCATTTAGCACTATTCTTTCTTTCTCAACAATTGTTTACTAAGATGATTTTTAAATATGTCTCAGTGTATGTTAATAAAGCCACTGGAAGCAATCTGATCTCATCCAATTTTTGATGATGGAAACCTAAATGGTTTAACGTCATCTTTTTTTCTGCATCATTCATGAGGAGAAATAGGCATTTCTCAAAGATAAATTCTCAAAGATAAGTATTTTATTTTCTTTGGGTTGGATGGAAATGTTACATTTAAATCTAATGAGCTAGAACTTAGATTGCTCCTTTACACAGATGAAATTAAACCAATCTTCAATGATTATGTAAAAAAAAATCTGTGAAGATTATATGATTTTAAATAAA
This sequence comes from Vidua macroura, assembly GCF_024509145.1. Lineage (NCBI taxonomy): Eukaryota > Metazoa > Chordata > Aves > Passeriformes > Viduidae > Vidua > Vidua macroura. Next base: position 54,203,741 of record NC_071574.1, read on the forward strand.
ATTTTCATGCACATTTCAATTATACGCTAAAAATTCCATTAAATTTTCTTCAATATGTAACATGCAAACAAGTTAGAATATCCTTTCATAGAGCAGAACCACAAAAAAATCCCTGGATCTGTCTGGACATGTATTTCTGCATGGTGTTTTTTTGTGGATTTTTGATCAATGGATTTTTTTTTCTCCACTAACTGATGTGATCTTTTAAAGTGAATGGACGATTTTAATGTCAAAATAAACTCTCAGAAGACAACTTTTCAAAAGACAGATGTTATCTAATTAATAGTTCTATTTCATTAATATTTGCATTACAGACACATAGCTTTGCTTTTCTTGCTCATACAAATGCTTGAGATGAGGCTATCGAGCACATTTGAAAACTCTTTTGCTTCCCTTCTGTTCCTTCTCTTCTAATTAATAGGGCTCTACACTGATTTTCTTAGTTAATGTTCTTTATGTTTAATGATGCAGAGAAATATAGATGATAGTTTGCTTTTAATACCTAGTTCTCATAGGTTTGTCAATAGCCATGTCTGCAGGACAAGAGCTGCACTCAGGAGAATGGAATATCAGGAAATATGATGGATCTACAAAAATTATTTTTATTCATTTTTTAAAATTCATCCTCTTATTATATGTGAAAATTCAAACTCTGCAGAAAGTTATTAGAAGATTCTCAGACTATTCAACATTTGGATTTAAATTTGAGAAAGTTAATTCAGCCTTAGCAAGGGCTTCAATGTCCTGTGGAGCCATGAAGAAGTAAGTAAAAGTGTCCTATGATACAGTTTTTTGGTGTGCAACTACATATATAACTGGGATTACTCTACTAGGTTCTTACAGGTTTGAGGTCTGGAAAGAAGTTCTATTGTCTCCTCAATGGAGAGGTGAACAGATTTTAGGATGTGGAAATTTTGAAAGAAAAGAATATGTTTGCATTTTCCACAGGAACAACTTTAGAAAAAAACAAGTGAGACATGGTAATCATATGCTTTTATTTCCTGTAGAGATTACTTATTTTAAATGGAAATGCATATAATTAGCTGATAGATAAAAGAACAATAAATTTTTAATGCTCAATTATAGCATTTTTTTTCTGAAATTAGGTACATCAGTTAGGAAGAATGAAGTTCAAAAGATGTCATATGTCCAAGTTTAATTTTTTTACTATAATTTTCATTAATCAAGAGAAATTGAATTTATTTTTTTATCATTATTTAACCTAACGTAGCAATAAAATAGTATGCAGCTGCTCACTTCCTCCCTGTCATTGAGAAGGAGAAACAGAAATAAAAGGTAAACCTTGTGGATTGAGATAAGAATAATTTATTAACTGAAAATAAAAAAAAAGTTACTACTAACAGGACCCAAGAGAAATGAGTGATGCAGAGTGCAATTGTTCACTATCCACAGAGTAATGTCCAGCCCATCCCCAACAGCTATCAGTCCACCTTCCAGAGAACTCCCTCAGTTTTTATGCAGGGGACAATGCTCTGTGTCTTGGAGCTCCCCTTTGGTCAGCTCAGATCAGCTGTCCTGGCCATGCTTCTCCCACCTTTTTGTGCACCTCCTCACTGGCAGACACTAAGCACTGCTTAGCAACAGCTAAACCATCAGTGTGTTATCCACACTATTCTCATACTGAATCCAAAACACAGCCCTGCACAAGCTACTAAGAAGACAATGAACTTTGTCCCATCTGAAATCAGGATATTTTTATTAGTGTATACAATGCAAATTTTGAAACTTTATATGGTTTTTATCTAAATACTAACTTTTGTATTTTCTGAGGTTCTTTAAGTAGTTTATTTACCATCTAAACTGCAGTATCTGAAAAAAATAGGCTTATACATAACTATATTCTTTAAATCAATCTTCCAGTATTCCTAAGAGGAAATTCCTAAAGCTGCATTGCCATTATGCATAGTGTCTCATGTTTCAATAGCAATTATATTAATTCTAAAGTGAAGATAATAAGGTCTTGATTGTCCTGTTTATAGTTTTATGAATCTATTTATTAAATCTGACTTCATTACAGTTAAAATTTATTGTTTAATTAATCGTTGGTTAAAGCAGGACAGTGAAAATTATTAGGATGCTCCAACAGCAAATTAATAGTTGCAATAGGCAGAATACAATCTTACTGTCATGGTTATTAAAGCTCATTCTGGGTTGGAAAATCCAGATGTTGGTCTTATTCACATGAGAACATTAACAAATGTGATTGTCCACACAAACAAGGATTACAATGACTAAATGATTAAATGACTGTTTACTGAGTTTCGCAAGAACAAAAATAAGGACTATGTATTGCCTAGGCACAAAATGTATAATTATATAGATACTCTAATAAAGATTATAAAACAAAAATGTAGATTAGAGACACAGGAACTAAGCAAAAAACCCTGAATATATTCCTCAGCAATTGTCTAAGTTTATACAACAAAATGTTACAATACAAGTGTGATCCTTTTTTATGAGGACTTCCTTAGGTCACTGATTGTTTTATTATTCTATAAGGATTTAGAAAGTTAGAGACAAAATACTGTAGACTGAATAAAAAGTTAAATACATTTGACACAGAATATCTGAGACAACCTTTCTTCAAAATAATAATAGTAATTGAGAGAATTATCTATATTTAAAAAATTTACTGCCTTGTGTGAAACTTCTTTCTTGTGTAAGCAAAAAATACCATTAAAGCATGTACATCTATCTATTAATGCATCTATCCAAACATTACTAATCAACTGCTTTATTTAGTTTTGTAGTAATGCATTTGTAAATATCAGTGAATGAATGAAAAACAGATTAAACCTATTAAAAAAGGGGGTGGCAATGAATATTTTACGAAATACAAAAACTACTAATTCTTTTGTCACTATTAGAACAGAAGACATAATACAATTTGATTGCTAAATCCCAGATGAGGTCTCCCAGATGAGAGACCATTGTGTAGGTTACAACAGTCTCAGAGACTGTAGTAAAAAGTTTGTGATTAATTTAAAACTATTGTTTTTCCTCTCTTTTCTCTACATTGGATGACTAAATTCCATCTGGCAATTAAAAGAAAAAACAAAAAAAGACACAATAGGTCTGGTTCTTGGAGTCAAACATAAAAAGTCATCAAGTGGCTGTGATTGTTATGGTATTATTCAAATCATGCCAACTGAAGATCTATTCTACTCATTTATCCCTGTAGCCCTTGCAGTAATTAAACAATCAAACACCCCTATCAGTCATCACAAACCTTAAAACATTCACACCTTAGATTTGCTCCTGAGACAGTTGTACCTCTGGTTAAGCTTCCTTTGGAATTATGGTATTTAGACACTAAACAGCACAATCAGCAACAACAAAAGCAGAAACTCATGAGGGAACACAGAACAAGAAAGTATGGGATATAATATAAGCATTGAGCACTCTGCATTGGCTGCTCTGCATGAGACTTTAGAACAACTGATGCACCAGTAACTGCAGTGCTCTGCTATGGTCTGCAGAGACTTGGCAAATTGACTCTTGTTGGCTTCTGCTTCTTTTTTTGTCTAGAAAGAGAAAAACTGAAGAATAAGAAGAGATTCTAAAGATCCCAAACCTCTGAAGTAAGGAGCGACAGTGTGTTATTTTTCTCGGCCCCAGTCAGCTCCCGAGCGCATGGCTTCAGGCGCCTCGGCTTCTCGTCGGGGCTGGCGCTTGTCACGATTCCCAGGCGCTTCTGTTGCCACACTCCGGGGCGGGCTGGCCGCACTTTGCCATTGGCGCAAGGGAGGAAGTAAAGAGGCAGGGAAAACATCCAAATCCATCTGCGTGGCGGCTGGAGGCTTTAATGGCCGCAAGAGCCGCGATGGAGAAGCCGCAGACTGCTCCCAGCCTCGCGTGGATGAAAATGGTGACGGGGCTGGGGAGCTGCGGAATGATATAGGGGGAGGGATAGGGGAGGGTAAAGGCCCTCCCACCCAATGAGGGCAGACGCCGTGGCGATGACGTGACCACGGCGACCAATGGGAATGCGGCAAGGGCGGATACGAGGCTTCAGGGCGAGTGGGATCGTGGGAACGGGGTGATGGACACAGAATCCTCAGGAGTGGGCAGGGAGTGGTTACAAGAGTGGCAGGGGGAAGCTCCAATGGCAGGCAGCCTGGAGCTAACCACCGCAGGGAGGGGGAAACACGGGGGATGCACAAAGGGTACACAGAACCGGCAAACTAACAAAGATCAGAACCCCTAATCTGAACCCAAACCCAGGATGCAACAGTAAGGAACACAAAGATTTCAGAAGTGCAGTTGCATCTTTATGCCAAGCAGTGTTAGATTTTATAATATATTTATCATCTCAATATGTTTCTGTAATACAATGACTCCCATCAGATTCTGATATGGTAAGTATTTATATAAAGCAGAAAGGACAGTTTAATTTATCTATCATTTCACGTACTAACAAAAATGTTTCTATGTCATGAATAGTTGTACATAATGTAATCTAATTAAAATCCTCAGTTATGCCAGCACCTTGAGCATATTCCTAATCTGCAGAAAATGCCACTTGGTCTTCTGGCAAAATAAATCATTTAGAGACAATATTACAAATGGTAAGACAATTATAAAACATGATCTCTGAGAAACAATCAGCTTTGTTTAGATGAGAAAAGACTGGGAAGAAGACAATAATAGCTGTGCAATATATCCAATGTCTTCATAAAGCCAACAGTGAAAACTAGTTCTTGTGCATTGTGTGTGCTTCATTGAAGTAATTTTAATTTGAGAAACATGACTTCTCTGTTTTCAGAAGTCTGAATCTAGTGAATTCTGACATTACTGGGCAACCAAAACATGATTTTAACTCCTTCACTATGCCTATGTCTGTTACGTAACACAAGAAATGGTTTAAAATTACCATGAGACAAAATGACACCAGTAAAATGTTAGTAAACATGATTGACAGTAACAAAAATACACCTTACTCAGATTTTATCCTCCTCAAAGTAACCTGGATGACCATCAAACATAAGAATTGCAAGCAATTTGGAAATAAGTAAATAGGCCAGATTCCTCTTATGCAGAAAAAGTAGATAGCTACTGTGAAGAATGGACAATATATTTATCAACTTAAGTATAAATTTGTACTTGCAGCAGATATCAATCTACATATCTGTATTATCTATAACTATACCTACATCTATCTATAGATGTGCATAATATATACATTTCAAGATAGTTTTTAAAACATCAGTCATTTTGTATTTGTGATAGAAATGTAAAAATAATGTAAAAAGAATTTAAATTCATTCCAGTAGAGAACTTGTGTTCATTTCAGGATTTCCATCTTTTTCTTTTTAAACACTCTCACTACCTCTCAGCTTAAGTTTGATGAGTGCAATTTTATTTCTAACAGACTTAGTAATGTACTTTGAAGTAAAATATAAATTTAGACACAGGAGGTTTTTTGTAGGGTTTTTTGTTGTTGTTGTTTTTTTCCCCAATAACATTAAATGTTGTATTAACATAGTTTTCCTTTAGTTCTTATTCTGATTGTCTGGTTCTTCACTATTTTATTGTGTGATTACAGTTTTAAGCAGCATCTTTACCTCTTAAAATTCTAACTGAAATGTTTTACTTTGAGATCTAAATTTCTCTGGATTCAATTGCTTTCCAGCTGAGATCTAGGGAGGCAGTCTGTGATGCTCATATAATGAAGAGTTTTATCATTGTGCTGTTGACTCATTACCACTGTTGTTGGCACTTCTAAATGAAAATAAATTTGATGGTAATGATACAAATACATGTAAGCCCAGTTCTGCCTGATTCACAAGATTTCATGCCTGGGCCTCAGGTATCATTCTGTGTCTACCCTACTACAACAAGTTTTTGTTTCGGAATCATCAACAGTTTAGTATACACATTTTTCTTTTCATTACTATAAACTAAAGTTTAACTAAAACCACTTTAGGCAATAGTTACTTGTCATCTGGACAAATGCTATCACAGCTATTAAAGTCAGGTCAGACCAATAAAAAGTCAATGGCCTTTTGCTACTATTGAGAGAAATAGTATTTCCTATGCTGTATGATGCCAGAACAGGAGATTAAATTGAAAAAAGTTTTCATGCTACATTCCGTGTAATTTGCAGTTTTTTCAAATTACTCAAATATACTTTTTATCTGCATAAATTGGGTGAAGACAGAGAAACATATTTGATAAAATTTGGACTTGAGAGTCTTGAACAAAAAGGAGACTGAGAAATGAAAGAATATGATCAAGAAAGATCTATTCTTTTTTTAGAGACAAACACTATAATCAAATTAGAAATTAATGACTAAGACTTGGCATCAAATTGATGCTGTATTGTTTCTAGGAAGCAGGAATTGACATAGTTTGAATTATCTAAAATCCCTGGTTTTGTCCTTTAATATAACGTATACTTCCAAAAGTCTTAATATTTCTCTTCTTTTTAAAATTTCTTTTACATTTTCTATTATTATTAATGAAAACCAAAATCTTATACAATACTCTTATGTTGTTCACAAAACGTATGTTTAATTTTTCTCTCTCTTAAATATTCAGTACATCTGTAGAGAATGCATGTAAGCATAACATTGAGAGCATGTAATATGAAAGTAACTCTTTTCAGTATTCCAGTTATTTTTTAGACAAAAGCACTATTTGTGATTTTGTGCTGGAACAAAATGTCATTTATATGCATTTTGGCAATCAATTTTCCATCTGAAAACCAGTCAATAGCTACTTTGTTACTGGGTTTTTTTATGATGCCACGTAATACCAATGAGTGTTGTGTTTCTTCTTTGACATCAATCACTTTGGAAATTCATAAATAATTTAGTTATATTTCTATATGAGCTACAGTTTCGTTAGTTATCATTAAACAATTTGAATTACAGAATTTAACATATGAGGGAAGAGAACATCAACATTGTTTTGGGTAGCGGTGATTTCAAGAACATTAACAAAGGATCAACATTAATAATTTTTCTTACTTACTCCAAGACAAAATAAACATATTTGGTTTATTTATTGAATGTTCAGTGTCTGAGGTAGCTTTCACATTAAGGAAAAGAGAAATGGCACAGAAGAATTATTGCGTTTAAAAGCTGCTTCATCAAACGCAGAATCAATAACTTTCCCAGTGAGAGAATATCACAAAAGCAAAACAGGGGAAAAAAAAAAAAAAATCACAGATTCTATTTCCATGCCTTAGTTTCTTAGTTTCTTAGTTTGTCTTTCAAACAAAAATATAATTAAAACCATCAACCAGATATTTCAGTCAAACAATATGTCCGATGTGCATCACACAGTTGTTATAATATCAGACATATGTTTAGCTATTAAAAAAAAGGTACATAATATGATGGAAGTTTTGTAATATTGTGGCAGTACTGAGTTTCTGTTGAGACAGCTATAGATTTTTTCCCCCTATCAAGCAATCTCCAAAGCATAAGTTCTACTTAAATGAAAACTATAGCGAACTTTCTTGGTTAATGAGATTCCATGTTAATCCCCCATGCTGCAAATCAATTATTTAAAGTCTTTCACAGCTAATGAATCATATAGTACTTTCTGATTAATGCCAACAAGCTAGTTGTAATGCAGTGAAGCAATCAACAGTCTTAACCACTCTGTTTTAAGAATACTTCTCTGTGGCTAAAGAAGAAAAAACACAAAATATTTTAAAATAAAGTATTTTTGCATAAGAAAAACACAGAACTCAAGGTGCAACAGAGAATATATTGTCATGCTTACTAGTAAAAATGCTTAAGAGCTGTTATATGATAATTGCAAATTCTGCAATGCAACAGTCAACTATCAATGCTTAGCATTTTTCAGGAAAACCTTTTCTACAGAAGCATATATTTATTATACTGACTGTTTCTCACTAGATGTTGATGAAATAAAGTACTGGTACTACAGTAGAAATATTAAGTGTTCTGGATATTTTATTAATTTAAGTAATATAAGTATGTTGTTTCTCAGCTTATCTGTGATGCATTGTGATTGATATTCTGCAATGGCACGGAGATTTTCTCAATAAATGTATGTAACAATGGTATGTTATTGAGGAAAGAAGTTTGGGATAATAGAGAAAAAGATAACATGGTAAATTACTAGCATCCAGGGAACAACAACCAAAAAAAAAAAAAAAAAGTGATAAAATTTCATTTAAAAGTATTTAGCTACTGTGCTGGTTTTGGCTGGGAAAGAGGTAAATTTCTTCACTGTGGCTTTTATGGAGCTGTGTTTTGGGTTTGAGACCAGAATAGTGTTAATAACATAGAGTGCAGAATACTTTGTAGGATGTCTGATACATCTAGAATCAATTGCCCTAGGGGTGGTAACAGAGCCCCACCAACTTCCTTGCCAGCACAGCAGTACAGACAGCAGGAAAAGGCTTTGGCTCTCTATAAACTCTGCTCAGCAAGAACAAAATTATCACTACATTATCAACTCTGTGTTCAGAACAAATACAAAACACAGCCCCATACCAGTCACTATGAAAAAAAAAATTACTCCAGTCAAAACCAGAACATGGGGTAATGCAGGTATGTTTGGGAAAAGTAAAAGAATAATTCAGATTTTTCTGGAAGCTAGTTTTGCCTTAAACCAATTTAAAGTCAGAGGCTTTGGACTCCAGAGGACCTAACTTTGACCTCTTCAGGGACCTGTGCAGAAGGACAGCAGGAGAATACACACCCTAGAAGTAAGTGGGGTCCAAGAGAGCTGGTCAGTATTTCAGGGCCACTTCCTCCTGGCTCAAGTGCACGGATGTGCTTGAGCAGGAAGGTTAAATTAGACGGCTTCCACTAATCCACTCCAATGTTGCCCAATCTGTGATTCTGTCACCTGTACAGAGATCAGCTTTTATGAATAAAATGGCAAGATGGGCATCATTACATTGTAATGGATGTAATCAATAACAGATACGTCTCCGCTAACTTTCAAAAAAGAAACACAACATTACCAGGAACTTGACAGTTCTGGGGTGTCCTGTCCCTCTGTAAAAGGGAAGTCGAGAAGGATTCTTTCTCATAGATTTCTCAGACGAAAATAAAGCACAAATGCGGCACTATTTTATCTGAGAACTGCTTATTGAAAAGTAAGATAAGCGTTCCTACCAAGGGGGGATAGAAAAGGGAGCAAAGAGGAGAAAAGCGAGACACAGAGAGACAAAAAGAACGACAGAACGCCGTTGAACCACGGGTCCGGCGGCAGCTCGGCAGGCGGAGCGTGCGTGCCGCGCGCTGCGCGGAGTCTGCGCGGCTGCCGGGGCGGGCCGGGCGCGATTTCCGAGCAGCAGCCGGCTGCGTGTCCCTTCTGCCGGCCCAGAACAGGCTGCCGTGCCACGGGCGCGATTTCCGAACAGCAGCCGGCTCCGTGTCCCTTCTGCCGGCCCAGAACAGGCTGCCGTGCCACGGGCGCGATTTCCGAGCAGCAGCCGGCTCCGTGTCCCTTCTGCCGGCCCAGAACAGGCTGCCGTGCCACGGGCGCGCTCCTGGAGCAGCTGCGGCTCTCAGGGCCGGGGCGGCGGCTCCGCGGGGAAACAGCGGAGCGCTGCGGGGCCGTGGGGCCGAGCTGCCGCGGGGAAGCGCCGAACGGGGCAGGGCAGGGCCGGACAGGGCCGGCAGCCAGGGAAGAAGCAGGACCGCAGGGAGAAAAAGGCGAGGGAGCTTCCGGGCCAGTCCCCGCTCTCTCCAGGAAACCCAAACAAAATGACCCCGGCTTGTGGCGGTGCATTCGCGGGTTTCATGTGCTAAGGCTCCTCCCATAGCCCGATTTCCTGGGCATTTTCCCCCGGGCACAGGGATCTGCCCCTGGTAGCCCGACCGCGGCAGCTTTCTGTGCCCCGCTCGGCTGCCGGGCGAAGCCTCCCCGGGGACAGGGCTCCCGGCACGGGCACAGCCCCGCAGTCATTTTTCACCTCGTGTGTTGCATATGCTGAGGCATAAAGAAAAATTAGATGGGTCCCTTTCATAGAGGTATGTTAATAAAAGTTCACAAAATCTGAATGATCAACCAACATTGATTTGATTTCAATCTTGAAATATTGACTCTTTTTTTTTTTTTTTTTCCCTAGGGAATGAGTATTGCAAACAAAGAAACAATATAATAAATTAAAGCAGTTCCTGAAAGTCACACGGCAAAGAAGCTTCATGTACCCCTTCAAATCAGTGAACCATGATATTGCACATAATAGTCCAAGAAAATAAAGTCATAGAGGCAAAACATTAAAAAAAATAAATCACAAAAAACCCCAACAGAAACAAAACCACCAAAAAACAGAATAAAAGGGGAACAGAATAAAGACTAGAGCTTTATGTAATGTTGGAGTTACCAGTATGTGAATTTTGTCTTTTACTTGATTTTGGAGAAATAAAAAAAATCAAGGTATTAAACATACATAGATTACAGTATAGCCAGCAATAATGATTTGTTTATGATGAATACTTAACTGATACAAAGTATGAAGAATATGACACTATGAAAATATTGATTACAGGGCATTTTTATTTTTCAAAAAAATGTTGTATTTTTACATGACTATAGGACATTTTAATTTTTTAATAGGCAATATTTTTGTATTTTAAAACAGCTACAAATATATACGCAAATGGAATATCTTTTAGTGATAATTATGAGTAGAGAAACTTGTACTTAACATAAAAATATTTAAGAGATTTTGGTTGAATTTTGTGCAACTTTATCTTTTTCAGAGAAGGACCTAAAAAGGAAGTATAATACATGAAAACTCTTCCCAAAATATATCTTAGACAGATAGCTAGGAAATAGGTTGGACTTGATGATCTTAGAGGTCTCTTCCAACCTCATTATTCTGTGATTATGTGAAATAGTCAGTGAATTCCATAGAAAGGATCTCCCAATACCTGAGCTCAGTTTTAGATGTGCACTAATTCGTTATTTCCTGTTACTATTCAGGAGTAAGGCAAGCAAAAACATGCTCTTAGCAAATTTGCAATTGTTTTGTGCATGCATGTCACTAGTAGCTATTTGAACCTTATTGCTATTTTCCTTAGTAAAGCAGGATGAATAAAACCAGTAGTGTTCCATCATCTTTTGCAGAATTGGTAATGTTTAGGGCAAATGTCAAAGAAGATCTGAGTAAACTTAATCACCACAGCACAAAGAAATTAATCTCCTGTGTCACTTATGATGATAAGGTTCACAGGACATTCAGTCTGGGGGTACTTCTGTCTCTGGAGCCAGCAACTGTGTAACTGTGGGATGAGCAGAATGGTGAGCAAGGTGGAGAAGCATCAGCCTGGTGTCTAGTACTACTCCCATATGGAAGTTAACAGCTTGACTGTGATACATGCACCAAAGGATTATTTCTGTCTTGCAACAAATTGTTCTGGAGATTCAAAAAGAGAAACAGTATAGGAAAATACAGAAAAGATAGTCTATAAGAGGTCTACACATTAGCTGTGTCACTTACACTTGAGAAAAACACAGCACTAGCTCCTAGATAGCCCAAAGACTGTAACGGGGAAAAAAAAAGGGCAAATAAAATATTATGAAAAACATTAAGCATTTTAATGAAAAAATTTGAAAATATTAAAAGCACTTTTTTTAGTGATATTTGTCCTCACATTATTTTTCTAGTATTTTAAAGTTTTCTACCTAAATTATAACAGCCTTTGAAAAAAAAAAAGGACTAAATCTAATTACATCTTTTGAAAGATATCTCTCTTTTTCATGCAGTTAGAAAAATATTATAAATCAATTATTTAAATATTATCAAAATAATGGCAGGTATTTTTGGGTGTTATTCACAAAGGGACTTGAACTGAGATATTAAGTATGCTAACATTTATGAGTTAATGTAAAAAATAATTCCTTCCTTCCCCTTTAAAATCACTTATTATGCATTTGACCTTCTGAAGAAATCTGTTATTACAGAACCAGCATTAGTGTGAGGATGATGATTACTATTGCAGTTAGGGTAGCTCAGCAAGCTGGCAAATAATTGAAGCTTAAGTAGTGTGTAAAATAAAATGAGCTTGATTCATTCTATGACCATAGAGGAAACAAGGTGTTTTCTCCTCTGCAGTAAATATGTTGTACATAAAACCATACCACAAATGCAACCTTTTAGAGGATTTTGACTTTTTTGCCCTGACAAAACTTTTATAGCTCCAAAGATCCTAGCATTTTAAAAAAAATGAGTTATTCCTATGAGGGTGAATATTTTAAAGTATATCTAGATGGTGATGGTGTGGGAGGCTTGACATTTTGAAGTTTCTACTGACCAGGCAGTAATTTTCAAATAACTTATTAAAATAATTTAAACTACTAGGTTGAAGGACAGAGAAGGAGCCACCAAAAATTACTGAAATGTAAGCTGAAGTGGGGTGAACATAGGGACAGAAACTCTTTAAAATCTGTTTTCCCCTAGGATTTAATACTGACTTGCCGTATTGTATAAAAAATGTGATAGGTCTGTTATAAGGAACAGCTCCTACAGGGTGACTTTTCTGGAACTAGTCAAGATCTGTGTTTTAATGAATAGAACTGGGACAGCTTCTTAACATCATGTGAAGGTTTAACATAATCCATGGGTTTGTTTTACTTCTTCTATTTATTTTATTAAATTTATCTGACTGGCAGAAGAGACAGATCATAAAACAAGTCAAAAAATCAAAACAAAGTCATATGACTACTTTGTGAATCATGAAATTATTTCCATTCAATTCAAATGTTCTTGCTGCTATTTTTGCTCAACACTCACTTATTATTAGCATTCAGATGAATATATGGAATAAACTAAAACTATTCCTTGTTTATTTAGAATCATGTGGACCTCTGTGTGTGTGAACCACAAAGGAGTGGAAGGCTTAAACAGTGTAATTGTTTGTACATTCATGTGATGCCTTTTAGTAATTAAGTACTGCACTCATACTAACAGTTATGCCTATAAAAATTCTCATTAACTCTTGAAGGTATTGTTATTCTCTTTCTTATAAGTATGGAAGTGAAGGCAATTAGCCTATTTTTGCTTTAAAAACGTCTTGAAATGTTTATTGAGGATTGCCCTGAAATAAAAATATTGCCTAGCAGCTTGTAAGAAAATTGGTTTTTGGTGAATTTTGCCCAGCAATGAGTTATTACAAATTTGGCTTTGCTGCTGAGATCTGGATTCTTCCTTTCTTTCTTCCTAGCATTAGAGTGTATATTTTCAAGATAAGTACAGCATTGCTTAATCACATATGTAGTGTGATTTTGGAAACCTATGTTAACTTGATTAACTCTGTAAATTAATCATATTCTGAAAAACTGGGGATTCAATTTTGATTTAATTTTGTAAAAGTTAGAATATACTCAAGTTCAAACTAAAAGGGGCATTTGCAACGCAGTAAAGCTTAGCATACATTTAAAAGTGCAGTCAGGCAGCATCACTTCACAAAGATAAAATACATTAGGGTATGTACACTTGTGGCTGAGTGATTGAGACACTTCAGAGTAACACAGATCTGTTAGGATTTGCAGACATAAAATGAGGCCATAAATAAAACCTCTGAAGAAATATTTGCTGTTAATAAAAGCTAATGTCAGTAGCACAGAGTTAGTAGTTAGAGGGTGTGTGTTAATGTCTCTAGTTCTGTGCAACTAAAAGAGCTATTGAACTATAAAATGTATGGATTGAAATTTCTTTTGAGGGCAGCATTAGAATTATAGAGCCCCAAGTACAACTACTGTAAATCCATGTGCACCTTATTAAAAAAAAAAAAAAATTTGGGAACTATTACCTGTTTATTTGTCATTTGTGTAGAATTATACCAGTTTTCACGGTTGAATTTATCTTTTAAAATTCACCTCTTCAAAAGAATGCTGTGGAAAGTTTAGAATTATTTTAGCTCCCCTGCACAATATTTCTTTTGTGAACTAATCTGTAAAAGCTCCACTGAACTCTGCATATTGTAATAGGGTAGGCAGATTCAGACATCCTGCATCCTTGCATAGAAATGAAAAGACTGATTTTACCAGTACATACTAAGATTAGATTTCACAATTAAAAATACCTACCATCTTTATTTGCAAGAGAGTTTAGAGGAAACCAAGAAGGAAGAGAAGCTTTCCTTTTATAATCAGTGCAGAAATCCAGATCTACTGAAACACTGAGTGGAATTACATGTTCTTATGTCAGTATGTAGGTTTGTCTCAAAATTAATTGGATTTAGCTATTCAAGTCAGAGTATATGAGCATGAGTACATTAAGGATAAAAACTGAAATTCATTGTGTTAATGTAACAATGGTATGTTCAACCTGCTCAGTGCTGTTCCATGTGAGATATGCTGATGTAAGTAGCAGTATTTCCATGTTTTTACAATATTTTCTTTGTCTAACACACTGCTTTCCCATTCATATGTTGGCTTGCTTCTCCTGAGACAGGCGGGATACCTTTCTGCAGCCTCACTTTACACCATAAGGACTTAACAAAAAAATGACCTTTTAGTATGGTATAAGCCAGCAGTGTTGATCACAGGGTAGTTTCTTTTGGCAAAGGATTTTTGTTTTCCTCTGTAAAACAGACTCTATTCTGCAATTCAACTGCCAGATATGGATAACCAAATATATACCAGAGACGTATCTCCTCACTGACAGCTTTATTAATTTCAATTGAGTTACTCTCAGAGATTAATTTGACTCATTAAATCAAAACTAAGTTCTAAAACTAAGTAACTAAAATTAGTTGTAGCCCTCCTGCTTATCTAAGAAGCCTTAAAACTATTATTAGAACAGATAAATTGATTAATGCGCTTGAAAAAGTGTCAGTCAAAACATGAAGAATATTTTATATTTCCACCTTTCTGGCTGATTGCAATAACTCCAGCTGAGCATGATTATCTCTAGATTAAAAAAGCAACAGCTAAATGGAATGACAGAATTATAGATCACTTAGGTTGAAAAAGACCTTCAAGATCATCAAATCCAACTGTACATTTAAAGACAATATTATGGACTCTGTGGGAAGACAATGCAATGGAGTATTTTTCCTCAGTATTTTGTAGAGTGGCACAAACATGTGTATTGCTGTTTTATGATCCAAAACTATTTTTCTTTTGGTTGTAATGGAGGGGGAAAGCATCTAATGGAATTTTAAAAAGAGATTTAACAAGAGATTGAGATTACATATTATTGTTGCTATTATTTTTACATTATTTCTTTATTAAAGTACTCTAAAGAGCAGTAGAAGTAGAAGTAAAAATTATATAAATGAGACCAATCAAGTTAATATGTGAGTAATTTGTGTGGACAATCTGGATGAGGAACTGGGCAGAGAGCAGTGCTATAGAGTTCACATGTGCTCCAAATTTGTGCTGTCATTTAGATGCACATTCTTTAAAGCTGACTTAAAACAACTTTTCCTGAGTATAATAAGTACCCATATGTATCGCAGCCTGGGGTCTCGGGGTTCCGTCTGGCCCCCGGGGCAGCAGCCACCATAGGTGTCCCGGATAGCACTGTGCTGATGAGGCGCAGCCTGCCTGGGCCCCTCGGCTAGCTCCGAGCCACTGGCAACTTTAGCGAGCACTTGTGGAGGGATTTCAGCTCTCAGTGATTTCAGCTCTGTGCTCGCAAAGTGCCTCGGCAGATGCAGGGATAGAGAGAGGTGAAGGCTGTGTGGAGTTCTGCGGAGATGTCTTTATTGGCAGCTTCTGCAAAGGGTTCCAGTGACAGCTCTTCCACTGAACTGGGCAAAGGTGAGGGTTTAAGTAGACTGTTGAGGGATCGGGAATTGTCCAATGGCTGAGGTCGAGGAGAATACGACCTACAGCCTTACAGAGAGATAACAGGGGTCTGAGTGCGGAAGAGAGACAGCTCTGGTCCACTCATCATGACTCTGCATTTCTTATCTTAGGCTAGTGACCACCATGGAGGCCTTGCAGGGCCTCTGACTGCTACGCATATGGGTATGTGTTTACTAGCATATACATCAAAACATATAAATAGATGTCTTCATTACAAATAGGTTATTTAAGGAAGGCAGTATCTTTTAGTGGCTAAAAGCATCTAAGCTTTTTGTATCACAGTGTTTTTGCCCTACTATTGATTGCAACAAAATTTGGCCGGGACACATTTGGTTGAGTTGAACCTGAAATCTAAAGCAAGCTGGGGCATTTTCGTTAAAGTCCATATATGAAATGCAAACTTCTCCATTGAATTTATACTGGACTTTTAATCCTTTAGATACTAAGCAGTCTTAGTACTTGCTGCCAGTCTTAGTGAGTGAATGTTCGGGAGCGTGATGGATATTTATTTGACAGTCATATTTTATTCATGACATATAACAGAATGTATGTGGCTAATGGCCAGGAAATAATCACTCTTTTGCTGAATGCATGCATTTAGGTGTTTTATGAAGCTGCTTGAAATCAGATAATTCCCAAAAGTGCTAGTTCTGCTGAAATACTTTACCTAGTTTCAAAGGATAATTCAAACTTTTTTGCCCATTACTAGCTATGATACTAAGAACTTTGTAAGAAATTGTAATCTGATAGTCTGCTTCTCTGAATTATCTGGCAAAAATAAGAAAAAAGGTTTTATAGTTGGTTAAAATAAACAACCTGCATGCTTTCAGAAAAGCTTGTTCTGTACTCATAAAAATTATGAATTATAAATTGAGACCAAGTGCTTAATTGTGGATCAAACAATGTGTGAAATTATTAAAACTGTTTATACTTATATATTGTTTAATAAATTAGCAGCTGAATAGAGGAAAGTATTCATATACCACCAGTAAATCATTACACAACTTTCTTTTTGTGGTGATAAGTGTAACTGTATTTGACTGAGTTAGAGAAAATCAACAGTAAAAATCTTTAATTCGGTTTTACAACAAAAGTTACTGAAATTTCATAAAACACATTTTCTAGATGTCTGGTTAACATTACCATTATCCTCTTCTAATAATGAAATGAGACTAGTTTAATTATTTTATTATATTGAATTACATTTTAATTAATTACAAAGTAATCATTGCCGTTATTGTATTTTGTTATTTAAAAAGGTAAACTGAAATACTTGTCTTCTCTTTTAGCTAATTATGTTTTCTTAATCATATTTCTACAAATGAAGAACCCTCTGAAAATTACGTATGTCATCAAGAACTTTATTTAAAATCTTTCATTGTGCTTAATCTTTAGCTCTCTAAAACCAGACTGTTTTAACACTCGGGGAAGAAAGCAAGTAAATGATACACAGAAGCACACATATAAACAACCAAGTGCTTAAGGATTACAAAGTGTACTTTTCAGTAATTACACACTCAAAACTATTTAGTCTTCTCCTCTTAAGCATTGAGTAATTGGTTTTGAAGAAGGTGAAGACATAGATTCTGGTAACAGCTAGATAAAGAAAAGTCATATTAGAATATGAAACTTCCTTAAAAAGCTTATTACAAAAGATTGTCAAAGACCTCACTGTAAAAGAAATGTCAGTGAAGCCTATGCAGCCTGACTCTGAAAGACATAACTTAGAGAGCAAAACAAAGCAAGGAACATATTTCTGCAGCTGAAGCAAAAGTAACAAAGGATAAGGAATTTTGAAGTAAAAAATTACATTCAAATGGATTGCTTGAATTAAGAAAATAAAGACTTGAAGAATATGAGTGTGTGTTACATAAGCAATTTTTAGATGTAAATAATCTTACAATCTAAAAAGAGTTATTTGTTTACATATTAATATATGACTACTATGTATAAATGTGATCTTCAGTTAAGGCCAGGAAACTGTGGGCCACACATACTTGATGAACTTTGATTATCAGGCATCTTTCAAACTGATACATCAAAAACTTTTCTTCAAAAAGTCAAAAATCTCAAAAACTGTTACAGCTGGAAGCAAGAGATTAAATTGGCTGCTTTTCAGAGTTACTTTTCTCAGAAAAATAAGGTTGGGGTTCTTTTTCCCCTGATGCTTAAATAGGAAATTCTAAGATCAAATAAATAACATTTCACATTTTTTTAATCGAAAATTGATCCAGGTAGATAGGGATATATTAACATATAATACAAGTTATAGGGGTGAAGGAGAATAAAGGAGAGGAAAATGGAATAAACAAACTACGAGTAGTTTCAAGTGATTTTTTTAGTCACTTTTCTGGGTTTTCTGTAATATTATAAATAAAACTTCCAAATAAAAGTTAATCCCTACTTTTTTTAATTAACACCATAATTTTGCGATTAAGCACTGCAATCAAAAGTATGAGCTTTTACCAAAGATGTGCAGGATCTTTGATTATCATGGCCAAAGTCTGAAACTCATCACTTCACAACTAAGAGAGTATCAAAAGTCTTTTTCAAAAATGTGAAACTAAGGAACAAAATTATGTCTGGAATATTTTTAGTAGTATTCAACAGTAATAAAAAGAAACAGTTGGCATTTGCAAGACAGTATTCTGGCAAGTTCAAAGCTCCCTTCAACTTGGATTTTATTAGTTTTTGGAAGTTCTGTTTGTAGTGTGGAAATTTCTGGTATTCTGAAAAGAAATAATAAAAATTAAAAAAGCTCTAAATAAAAAAAATCAATGTTTCAACATATTTTAATTTAGAATTTATTATTAAAAAGGGAAAATAGAGATGTATTTTTTAAAGTAACTTTTCATTTAAGAAACCCCACATTTTGAAGGAAAATTCCAACCTATTCTATAGAGTTCTCAGAATTATACTGGAAGAAGATTGCTTTTGTTTATTACAAGCTTAATGCTTTAGCAACCACTGAACTTATTGAACATATGAACATATTTCCTTGATTTTAATGACATTTGCTACTAGTTCAGTTTTGCACTTCCTTTTCAATTTGTTTTTGGTTTTTTTTTTTTTTTTTTTTGTCTGCTATGGTCCTGTTTGTCCTTTCTGTCTGGACTTTGCTCCTCCATTCACTGAGAATGCACAGATTTTAGTGGATTATACTGTGTTTCCCAGTATGTTTTCATCTTTTCCAGGATCTTACCTGTTGGCCTAACAATAAGAAATAACACGCCAATTAAACAGGACAAGACTGGGGGAAGAGGGAGTATATCATTAAGTAGTTGTAAACTAGAATGTGAATGAATAAGATAAAAAGAGATAAAGAAATTAAACTCCATGTTCCAGGAGATTCCAGTTATATGTTCCTAGACTCCTGCATCTAAAGAAGTAAGAGGATGTTACAAAATTTGTGTTATTAAGAAGACCAATATGTTAATCCTCCAAAGCCTGAGGTTTGAGTGCAGTTCGAAAACATTTACTGAGTCTATGAAGACTGGAATCCAAATTTCTCAAAATATTTATTTTACTTTTCTTGCTTGCTTTTGCTGTTTTTCATATTCAAGTTTATCTGAGAACCAGAAGGGTGAAGATACACATATTGTCTTTCTGAGTAGTTTGAACACCACTGACCATTCTGTCTGTGAAGATCTCTCAGAAGTGTAGATGGCAAATGATTGAAAACCTGCATGAGTAGCAAGGTATGGCAGTCTGAGGCAAGACTGCATGATTCCTCTGGGGGGCCAGGGAAGAGGAACCTTTATTTGTATTGCACGTGTATATACGAATATGATTATATATATACATATATAAATATGTCACTTTCCATGGCTGCTAAGATTTTATAAGCACTGTCAGCTGGTTTTCTTTGCATAATGATATTTGCTATGACTCACATTTCAGACAGTTGTTAATAAGTAGATTAAATTATTGAAGTGGTTAATTGTTGTTTTAATTTGCTTAATTATGCTATTCTTTTGAAAAAAATGCTTTCATATAGATTAATTTCAGTGCTCCCTGCTTTTTCACTGTGTTACTGAAATGAAACTTTCTACAGAACTAGTCTAAACCAGATAATGTAGAATCTTCATCCTGTAATTAGGGATGAATGAAGCTCAGAAAGCTTTGGGTTTTGGATAATCTTTCCAAAGTTAAGATACTTAGCATGTGTTTTTCTGAAGTTATCTGGCTGAGGTGATGTTTTTGCAAGGAAAATTAGCTCCTATCAGTATTCGGATACTTTGTATACATTGTATACATACTCTTTAATAATGAAAGGATTCTCTAAAGTAAAAATTATAAAATTATAAAAAATTATAAAAAATTCAAATATCAGAAAGAGTTTGGGAAGGAATTCAGCAAGGTAATATTTCCCATGGTGGATGTTCCTACCATTTGCTGTTTAACATTTGATCTTCTCTTTTCTCCATCTTGAGAATTGAAACAGAAAAGTATTTACTCTACCCTTCTGCCCAAGGTGAACTTTAATATTTGCACTAAAATGACAAAGTCTCTTTTTCCTTCTTCCAGAAATTGCAAAGATATGACTAAAAGTGGATGTATACGTTTTGTGGCAGATAGAGGCTTACCTCATCACCTAAGTTATCCAACCATTTTAATCCTTATAGATCAGACATTTTACGGTGCATATGACTTTGAAGCTGTAGCTATTAACTTTTGGTGTAATAAGACAGGACTCAGTATTTTCAATGTCGTCTCATCTAGAACTCCTTCTGACAAGAGAAAATAACTGAAGTGCTTAACAGTCCTTCTAATATACTATAACTGCAATTCATGTTATATTGAAACAGAGATCTCTGACAGTCTCTTGAAGGCTTTATTTTGCTTACCAGTTTCTTTAAAGTATATTTCAAGTTCACTGAATTTGCATACATTATAAATTTAAAAAAGAGTAGTGTCTCCTTTTCCTTAGTGTCAAAATTTCTAGTTGTAATAAAACTCAATCGCTCTGAATAAAATTCTTTCATTATATCTGATTTATGGACACAAGCACTGTAGCATGAGAGGTACATTTATTAGGTGCATTTAGGCATCATGAGTATTTCTTGTCTAGTAATAGTTCATCAGCTTGTACTGCAGCATGCTTACATGAAAGTCTTTTCTCAGTCTTACAAGGAGATCCAATGTTTTAGATTTTTATTTGCCATGCAGTTAACAGAGTAACAGTGTGAATATATATTTTCTCTCATTTTTTGTTTCTGGCTGAAATACTTTTGTCAAGGCTATTCACTCATGATTAAAAAAAAATCCAAGTTGACTTTCTCAAAACTGAATGAGTAAGATTGTGAAAGTGTTTGATTTGGAGGTTTTTTGATGGCGTTGGGCTTTTTTTTTTTTTTTTTTTTTGCTCTTGAAACATTTTAAGTACTTTGCTCTATTACCATGGTTTTAAAGGACAAAAAAAATAAGACAGTGAAAAATTTTTGAAGTCAGGTATTATGGATAGCATTTCTGTGTGCCTTTGTGTGTCTGTGTGTGTTAAGGCTTTCTTTGAATGTGCTTGGTAGAAGAAAATGTATGCATAAGAAATTGATGTATAATCACTAACTGCACCTAGTTTAAACTTGTGATTGATGATATTCTGTACATAATATCTGGAAAAACTTCTTCAATTCCACATTGTCTTGCAAGTTCACAGGTTCTGGGATGAAAAGGAACACTTTCTTGACTCCCATATTATTTCTTTACTATTATAAATCACAGCCTTCCAGTAAAGTTGCAATATTTTGTCTACTTTGTATTTTACTTTTTTTTAATCAACTGTGTAACTTAATATGTATTTATGCAGATACTTTTGAATGTCTATTTTTTTTCAAATTAATAAAGATCTCAATTATATCTAAATGATGGCTCACTTTTACATATTTTTGACGCTTATTTAAAAGCAAATTGGAGTTCAACTATAAATATGTACTATAAATTTTTATTTTAAAGAATCCTTTCATTATTAAGGAGTAACAACTCAATGTATATGAAGTATTTGAATACTGATAGAAGCTGTATATTCCTTGTAAAAACATCACCCCAGCCAGATAACTTCATAAAACTGCACCTATAACTAGGCAAAAGAAGTTTGATAAATAAAATAAAATGTCTCAAGCACAGTAGGAGAAGAAAATATATATTTAAACAAGTTTTTCAGAGAATACTTCATTTATCATAAAGGAACCATGTGTAGATTAGCAGGTCTACTAAACTGTGTATAAAGTTTCTGACATTTTGGATCTCTTCTGATGACACCTTGTTTTTATTATGACAGTGGAGTAATCTTTCCTCTTTGTGACCACTGCTTGCTAGTAACTCAACAATTTGAGGTGAAAGAAAGGCATTCTGCTCAAAGGCAAACTAAATATTTAGAATTTCTAGGTCTTTTTTTGTATTTTATGATAACTATCATTGTGTCCTCTGAAATTATACAGGTCTCTAAAAAAATTTAAATAAAAAAATTCAACAGATATGTGGAATGAGAAAATGAAAGCAGGAGATAGTTTAATATCTCAGAGGTAGAATATGCAGTGACAATGCCACATGCACTTTAGAAACCCCAACCTAAATAGCTGCCAACCGAAAGATACTTTACTGATTAAAAGGAAATATTGCGGGATGCAACAAAATATAAAGTGTTTGACGGAAATAGGGCAAAGAAGGGTAATCTGTTTTTATTATGGAGATTAAAAATTGGTAAAAGAGACAGAATGGAGAAAAAAAAATCTCTGAAACCATGCCCATGTGCAATTAGAAACAAAAACAGTCAGGAGAGACCTGAAAATGAATGCAGCACACATAACCATCATAAGTAATAATAATAATCATCATCATAGTGATAATAAAAAAAAAACAATAAATGAAAAATAAAGAACAAACAAGATTATTATGATTGGATAGTTGACTAGTTTTATATAAAACTTCTGAATTTGAGATCTTCTTTTTTCTTAAGAATTTGTGCTAATTTGTTCTTTCCTGTGGAATCTTTGCCTTTTCACCACAGAAAAGCAGCATTCTGAAATAAAATGCACCATAGAATTAAGTACTCTGAAGCAGTTGTAGAAAAATTTTAATCAGTGAAAGCTTTAATTTTAGAGCAAGTTGATGTGAAAGAGTCTGATGTAGACCCTTAAAGACCATTTAAAGTTAGAAGAATGACTCTGAAGATTTTTGGCTTTGAAGAAAAACACATATGTAATGTGAGTTTATATTTTCCCTCGTGATGTTCACAGTTGCAGTATGTCTGTTTGCTTATTGAGTGCTTTTTCTTTTCATTCTTATTCTTTTAATTTAAGGAAAATAAGTATAAAATGAGTGGAGCTGCAGAAGTAGGGTGAAAGATCAAGAGAATAGGGTCATGTATAACATTGTGGCTCTTAGATTCTAATCGTGTAATAGCTAAACTATGTCTATGTAACAGTTAAAACATAATGATGTTCTGTACTTCTTTTGCCTACTTATCTTCACCCTCATTATTTTTAATATGTTATGTGGCGTTGTTTTTATAAAAAAATGTTTTTAACCTGCAAATTACACCTTTCTTTTAGAATATTGTGTGCCCCTGCTTCCTTTGAGATGTGAAGTGCAGCCAGCCAGAGGAGAATAGCATTCTTTTTAAGAGAGAAGTGAGGAGAGAAGGTCACAGGTCACATTTTATACTGTGTTATATAATGTAGGATTCAGCATCTGAGAAGTACAGATCTGAATAGGTAGTCTAAGAAAACTCAGTCCTTTTTATACTTTCAATATATAAAAATAATGATGTATATAATTGATATTCATGTTCTTTATAGATGTTCCTTTACATCTAAAGATTTTCTTAATATATTTAAAATAATAGAAATTTGAAAAAACATCATTTAATAATGCATTATTCATTAACAGCAAAGCATATCTGCCTTATCCATATCTTCTGCTAAAAATCAACACCTGTTTTGTAACACACTGCATTTTAGTTTGCCTGTCAATACTATAGGTTTATTGCACAAGGTAAACTCAGCAGTCAGACCCTGTCTGGAATTTGAGTAATACCAGGAAATCTTTAAAAGCTGCACCTAATCTTTCATACATATTTAAATACTGAAATGTTATGTTATGTCTGGGGCTTTAACTTGCATGCACTTCAGTAGATTACATAGTGTCTGACCACATAGGAGCCTGAAATCTATTTTAATGTAAAGTAAATAACTTTCATTTCAATTAGTAGCTGTAATTCAATTAATTAATATTAGCAAACTAGGTAAAATTATTCTAATTTGGTCATAAACATGTGTAAGCATAAAATATAATTCTTTTACTGATTTCTTACCATAAATATCTTTTTTTTTTCCTGAGCTGACCAATTTTTTTCTTCAACAACTTTATAGAAGCCCCCTTGAGAGACATTAGATGTTTAAAGAGGATATTAGCTGACAACCAACCTGAAAAGTAGAAGACATGATTCCTAATCAGCAGAAAGCCCAGTGATTTATTGCTGTTGATTAGTTTGAGATTCTCATTTGTCTTCAAGGACCTGGAAAGCCAGTCAAAGGCTTCTGGGAAGTGATAGACTTTTAAAAACTTCAGTAGCTGCTAATCAAGAGCTTACCAATTGATCACTGAACCGCAGGTTCATGAGATCATATGGGATATTTCAACTGCTTTACAACTGAAATACTCTGGACTAGTGCAGTAAAATTATGTTTTAAAAACTGTTAAGAAGTACATAGGATGGAGCACCACTCCTATGAGGAAAGGATGACAGCTGGATTTGTTCAGCCTAGAAAAAAGAAGGCTTATGGGGAACCTAAGTGTGGCCTTTCCTTACCTGAAGGGAACTTTCAGAAAAGATGAGGCAAGACTATTCACAAGAGCATGTAGTGACAGGACAAGAGGGAATTGGTTCAAATTGAAAGAGAGTAGGTTTAGATTAGATATTAGGGAAAAAATTCACTACTGTTGAGGGTCACGAGGCCTCAACAGGTTGGCTAGAGAAGTGAATGCCCCATCACCAGACATGTTTGAGGCAAGGTCAGATGGAGCTCTGAGCAACTTCGTCTAACGGAGTGTGTCCCTGTCCTTGTCTGGGGGCTTGGAACTAGATTATCTTTAAAGTCCATTCCAAGCTGAGTCATTCCATGGCTCTATGATTCTATAGACTGTAGTGGGCTCATTGGGAAAGTACAAAATGTTACCCCTTCATCAGATTACCAGATTACCACTAAATGAGAGGGAGAAAAGAGTGGGACAGTGACAAGTGGTAAATACTGTAAATGCTTATGTCTCCCAAAGCAAATTGTTTGATTGGAAGATCTGGATGGATTCTTTTTTCCCCCTGAGGAGAGAAAAAAAAGAAATCTATTTCTTTCAGACATGCAAGTCAAAAAACTCTAAGAAAAACAGTGGTCAGGCGGTTGGGTCATAGGAAGGCCTCATTCTATTTCTCATTCTGAATTTCTACTTGCTTTCGGCATAGCTGCAGTTTGCCTCTCCAGCAATCCAGAAAACAGCTTTATTTTTTTATTTGAAAACCATAAATGATAATGTATTAAATATAAACTGAAATATACCAATGCAATCTTACTTTTCACCAAAAATTTTCCCAGAGAAAAATATAACAAGTTTAATATTTGTTCCATTAATCTGAACTGTCTGTATTAATTTATGGTTTTAAAAATTATACCTTCTCTTAATCCAGTCATGATTTTCCGTGTGATATTTCCTTTCAGCCAATTCTTTTCCTCATGTATGGAATGTACTTAGTCTCTCCTTGAGCTTCATAAAACTGATAATCCTCATCACCTATAATTTATATCAGCAGAAAATAACAACACAAAAAACGAGAAATCAAACAAACAAACAAAAACCTGAAAACTTGAACAAAAATGAAAACCATAGCTACAAGGGAAGAATTTTGTCATTCTTCATTATAATATACCCTAGGCCTTAGAGCATGGGAGCATATTTTTTAACCTGAACCTATTGTATGCATATTTAAAAATAGGAATATTTGTATATTTTAGTTCATAATTCTTAATTAAAATGCCTACATAGTTATAGACATTAAGTTGGATATGAAATTTAGCCCAGTCTATAATAAGGAGACACCTCAATTGCCAAAAATACTTGCGTTGTTTTCAAATAGTACCTTTAGTGTCGTACCCCAAACAGCAATGGCAGGTGGGTAATAGAAAATCCATAGATCAGTTCAGTGACAGATACAAAGAAGTGTTTTCTGTTTCAGCTGTGAGAGTGTTTCATGTCAGTTTTGGATACCAGCTTGTCTAGGAGGTTTACAGTTATTCTAATGTGCATCTGTAAATGACTATTCACTAAATGGGAATGTAATCAGATTTTTTTTTCTTTACCAAACAAGACAGAGGTTTAGATTAATTTTTATCTTTCAGCTTGAGGCTGAAGTGACAAGGATTGTTCAGTCAGTCTTCTATCAAAGAAGCAGCTTTGATCTCTATGCTATCTTACCTTCTACTCCTCCTCCTTCCTTTCTCTTGCCCTAGTTCTGACAGTACATTTTCTTTCTCTTCTTTATACCATTACTGGTTAACTCATCAACTCAGAAGAATGATGTTCATTGTGAGGGGAGAGGGAGGACAAAGGTGTTAGTTTGAACTAGTTCATGGAAGAGATCCGTGCTCCAGTTTTACCGCATAAATGACTCATAAGGGCACAGTAAATTTAGAGGCATAACATGGAGGAAAATACTGATTTGTTCAATGAAAGTATAACATTGGAACAGCACAGCTTAGCATTTAACCAGCTTTTCAGATTATACTCTAGTAAAAACAGTACTTTAGTTCTAAATACTTACCTTATACATATATCCAAAGAAAGGAAACGAAGTCTAGAGCACAAATTTATGAAAAATGCCTGAGTGGACAGGAGTTGTTTTGCCTGGAGAATAGGAGGCAAGGGAAGACCTTGTCACTCTCTTCAACTATCTAAAAGGAGGCAAGTGGATGTGGTCTCTTCTCCCAAATAAGAGTTGATAGGACAAGAGGAAATGGCCTCAAGCAATGTGTAAATTGGATATTAGGGAAAAATCCAAGGACCCCTTTCCTCACTGAAAGGGTCATCAAACATTGGCAGGGCTGTCCAGGGAAGTGGTGGAGTCATGCCTGAGGATATTTAAAAGATGTATAAATGTGGTACTTAAGGACATATTTTAGCGTTGGGCTTGGCACTGCTGGATAAATAGTTGGACTCAATGATCTTAGAGGCCTTTCCCAACCAAAATGATTCTATGATTCTATTATCAAATAGTGTGTTTGAACAATATTGAATGCAGCGTATTATGGAAGACCAAGATAAACCCCTTAGCCAGTGCAAAAATTGAATAACTACATGGAATTAAACCTATGCTGACATAGATCTGATAGAATACAATATAATTAATCAAATTGTTAAATACCTTTTGTCCTAAGGGACAGAGGACAAGAAGTTCCAAGAATATTATATTATCATTTTTATTTTAAAGCAGGCTGCCACATTTGAGGATAAAAATATTATTAGGTTGCAAAACAACCCAGAACAGGGTAGTAAATTGGTCATGGCATCCCTCCATGGGGGAAAACTCTGAATGGACTCACCATTTAGTAGGTTTTAAAGTACCAGAGTAAGAAATCAGTTCTGAGTTATGTGTCTTTATGAAGACAGGTTTAATTACCACAGTTTCTCACTAAACTACTAAGAGAAATATTATAATGTTATCATTTGTTCTTTCATGTCTTGAGTTTCTCTATTAAGTTTACCAGTTGCACATAATTATAATGACAACATGAAGGAATAGCCTCAAGAAGGAGGGAAATCTAAGGTTGCTTTGGATCTAAAATTTGAGATTTTTTTTTTTTGAGGTTGTATATGGACTTTATTCAGCCTTAAGTGTTAATCAGTAATATCAGTAATCTGTGAAAGTAAATGCAGGAAATAAATGGAAATTGGTAAACTAAAGCTGAAAGAAATACATTCTTTTCATTTATGGAAAAAGAATACATTTTATAGCAAACTATTCATGTTGCTATTATATGGTCTGCTACAGATGTCAAATCTCCATAAGTGAGACAGGATTCTGAGAAAGCATATAGTTTGTCACCAGATAAAAAAAGGCATATAAACTGAGGCTTTGGAGAAGTATATTCCTCGAAACTAAGTGCAAGCAGAAATACATAAACACTATAAACACAGAAGCTATTTCCTTGTTCCTTGGGTGATATATTTTACAAAGTGCTTTCATTATTGTACTACAATTCTGTATGACATTTGCTTCTGGAATACTTTCTCCTATTTTGATGATGCTTTTCTCTACCTGTTTATTTTTTCCCTGTAAATAGCAAAATTTAGAATACTGACATAATTCAGAGAGTAATGAATTATGCTTACTTTCAGTTTATGGTTAAAGCTAGTATTGGAAATAAAAGTGCCCTTGGATAATATGCAGCCTTTTGCCAGACAGATTCATGTTAAATGTCTATTGCTTGAATACATTGCACTGTGGTGAAACTAAAAATCTTCTTCCATAAGAAATAGGATAGTCATTTTCCTTATCATAAGAGGTTCAGTGACTTCAGACTGTGGCTAGAGCACATGAGATAGCCCTGTATGTAAAGAGATCCTATGAATGCAATACTGCATGTATCAAGTAAGTATTAAAACACAATTAACTGGCACATTTCCTGCTCATATTTTATGGAAATCTCAAAACACCCATGAACTCATATATTAAACTGGTTAGATTTTTCAGTTTATTCCAGAAGAGATTATAGATTTGAGCTAATGTATATGCAATAGTTAGGGTCTCTGGTTTCAAACAGGACTCTACCAAATCATCAGTAAGTGTGCACTTTTAATGGATCTGGCCTTTGAACATGTGAGTCTAACTACTGTTCAAACACTCTTCTGGTCTGTGCAGGACCTAGATCTCCAGTTGCTGCAAAGAGCAACTCCAGGCATGAGCACCACAAATAATTTCAAGTGTTCAGAGAATACCCTGGCCAAAAGCTACTGGATTGGATGACTGCAGAACAGATAGTTTGAGTCACAGCTGTGTATTTAAGTATCCAAAGATCCCAAATATCTTTTGATTCTAAGTTTTTTGTTTGTCCCAACAAAGAACTTAGACTATGCTTCTCAAGTAACTGCCACAGACATTACTATTAGTAAATAGCATTTGGAAAATATAAATATGTGTAAATATAGCAGAGGCCACCTGCATCTGGAAAAATAGAATTAGTTTAAGCAGCTTTTAACACCAGCTTGTTTGGAACTTCGACATTAAGAACACCAGTCTAGTATAATTTTCTAAGTTTGTTTTTTTTTTTTTTGCCCAGTGGTCCTGTAAAAATAGAATTTCCATTTTTTTTTTACATAACAGAAGGTTCATGCTAACTGAATCTTGTGTGCAAGGCCCTACTTATGACCTGTTAGGCTTGTTATCTACTGCTTCTGAGAGCTCACAGTGTGAATCAGAGTTTGGTATCTGCTGCTTTTTCTGATGATGCACAATTTTATCTCGGGATAACAGCAAAGGTCTTGAAAATATGAACATGGGTTGAAAGCAGAAGCCCCAGACCAATAAAAATTCACTGACAGTCGATTACTGATCACTGAGAAAACATGGCCTTGAGAGCTGGGTGAAGACAGGTTTTGCTTTAAGAAAAAGAGCAGCAGCTGAGCAAAGTTTAAAAAGAGCAAAGCAGTCACATGCCATGGCCTGGGAAAACAATTCTGCTTCAGTGCTGCAGAGTGCAAAGTCTAGAGGGTGGGGAGGCCATGGGTTAGCAATTCTCTAGAAACATGACTGTCTTACAAAAGGAAAAGATACCAGATTTGAGAACTTGGGTGAGAGAAAAAAAATCCAACTACTGCATTTCTGTCTTCTCTTACCAACAAGCTCTGTAAACTGACTACCCCGGTAGCTAAGATTTTATAAAGGATTAGCTCTACACATTGTTGCATACTCACAGCTAATGTAGGATTGTATAAAAGTGGTATCCCCAGAAGAACAAATCTGACACCCCCACCACTGGGAAGCCCAGGGTGAAGAAGGAGCAATGGGTTGCCAGTGGATCCACAGGTGTTTACTACCCTCTGCCTCATCTCACTCTCCCCCTGTCCCCCCTGCCCTTTTTCTATTTGTTTCTATCTCTTTACCTCACATTTACTGTTAAAAAAATCCGTATTATTGATTTCAGCATATGGTCTCATCTGCACCATAATTCAGGTGGAGGCATCTCTCACTGATCATAAAAACAGTGTCACTTTGAAGAAGTTACCACCTTTATGTTCCAGGCTGACATGTTGGCTGCCACTGGACTTGCCCTTAGCCACATAATTCGTAACCTCTGCTTTAGCTCTGTAGAATTTCATTCCCCTTTCTGAGATAATTTTCACAAAAGAATCTGTTGATTCTAATCCATCAGGTACTGCATATTGTGGACATTATTACCTGCTTAATATCTTACTGCTTGGGTGTAATATCCATACTAACTTTGACTATCATTCACTAAATTTGTATTCCTAAATAAATTGAACTTCATAACACCTATCTTTATATGTGTCACTTCAGTAAGGAGCTTTCAGTTTTTGGTTTTGCTTTCAGTGATTAGTGAAAACAATGTCAAAACTATTAATCATTTTCTGTGTCCAAACTCTGTACCTATTACAGTCTCTTATTATCTGTACAAAATACACATTGCTTTTTTCTCTAGCAATCCTTACGTTCTGTGGCAAACTATGTTGTTGGCATCTTTTTATACTACATTATATAGTAGACCTCAGTTGAATCTATTATGAAGAATAAAATGTGAAGTAAATTACAGAATCACAGATATTTCTTTATATAGTATTACCTAGGATGAAGTCACAAAAAAAAGTTTTACTGCATGAATTTGCCCCCACTTCATAGTTAGCATCAAGAAAAATACGCTGTCTTGCCAACTTCTGTTACCATGTATGCTTTATAATGCACTGAAGAAAAATGTAGTTCAGCTAAATATATTAAAATGAATGTGCCTATTAAAAAAAGAAAGCCTATTCTGCATTATGTAAGATGCAATAACATCTTCTTTTCAAGTACTTTCTTTGTTAAAACCATTTGCCAAAGTTGAATTTACTTACACAATTCCCGAGTCTTTCTAAATAAATCTCTTTAAAAATAATTCAAGTGGCAAAAAATAAACAGATATATGAAGTACTAAGGAAAGAGGACATTGCCAGCTTTTATTGTACTGAAAAACTGTTTGTATTAACAAATATAGTCTTTTAGCAGTCTAACAAGTAAGAATGAATTCCTTTCCTTTCTTTACTTCCGAAATGCTGAAACACCGTATTCAAAAAGCTTTAGTCTTTATTTCTGTGTTTCTTATTTTCTAAAGCACTGCTATTATTGGTAGGAACTTCATTTTGCTTCATTTGTTAGGTGAAATATAAGCAGTTAAATTGTGTTTCTTTTCAATGCAAGAACAACCTTAAAAAGTTCTCTGAGTTATTCTGGAAATATGTTCTTCAGTAAGCTCAAAGTTAGAAATAGAAATATATTATTTTATAATACACTCTATAATATACCTTTCACCAGCCAGATCTGAGGCAGATTTACACACCTTATGTTATACTCCTACTGAACATAATGAGTATAGCTGGTTCCCACCAGGAGTGCTGGACATACAGAAGAGACAAATACATGCAGGTGTAGGGGGTGAGGGTGGATTTTTTTTAGCTGTATAGTTTTTCCAGCATGGGATTATTAATTCTTTTGGAGGAAAAAAAGCCAAAGCAACAAAAACAAACCAAAACAAACAAGAAAACAAATAAACAAACAAACAAACAAAAAAACCAAAATCCAATTGGCTCTGATAAAATTCTGGAAAAAGATTAAAGGTTATAATGAGATGCTGGTGAATTGCTGTTGTTGAACTGAATCAGAGAAAAAGCTTCTTTAAGCATATATATAAAATAATCTTTAAGACTCTTCTCTTGAGTTGTATATAACATAGACTCAGCTTATGCAGAGGGAAGGTACATAGTTTGGTCTGTTTATTTCAGTCTTAATAATCTTATATTGTGATCTTTTTATGTGCTGCATTAGCAGAAAGAAATCTGTCTGAGTGAAAGAAAACTATCATTTTGAAGTCAGCAAGGCAAAATTCAATGGAATTGGTCCTTGGGATGCCTGACTTGTCTTTTTCAGTGAGCAATTTCATTAAAATAAGCAGTTAGTGAGGAAAATCTTTATTCATAACATTTTGTGATCATTCACATAAATAAAGATCTGGACACATTTTATTCATTTGGAACAAAATCTGCCCACAAAACATTTTTCTCAGATCGGGCATCACACTTTTGTAGAGTCATCTACTAATGCATTGTTGGGGAGAAAAAAGTTGACATTAGAGGGGTAGGGAAGAACTAGTAACAGTGGAGATGGTTCAGGAAACTGTGATTTGCTAACCAGTGCTATCTAAGGGTCCACAGCATTCCACAGGAGAAGGTGTCCTGTGTCATATCACACATCTCCTGTCTTCAATATAGCTAGACACAGTCCAGTGGGATTGACAAATTGTAGTCCTGAGAGATAAAAATAACTGAAATGACTGTCCAAGTTAGAGCAGACAAAAAAAAGGATGAATACATGAGATATGCTTGTCTAATAGGATACCTAAATTGCTTACATTTATAACATCAATATTTATTCCAAAGTACCAGAATAGGAGAGGTGAGGAAGGCAGACTGCTGCTTGCAGGAGATTTCACAGAACAGAGAAGAGTAAGTGAATTAATTTTTTTTAAAAATGCTGTTCTAAGATGTTATCTGTGCACTTCTCAAGTGAAAATGCAGCCCTAATTACCCTCTCTTACTTTTAGTGGCAATCTTACCATGTCTTGATTATGGGCAATATCATTGTACTAAGTCATAGTAGCGAGCTCGGTAGCAGCTGTACTGAATAAGGTATTAAAAAGTAATCTGTAATTAATTAGTTCCATGTAATCAGCATTATATACCTGTAATATTACTTTCCAGATCCAGCAATCAGCAGCTGGTAGTGGATTGGTTTCGTAGGAAACCCTGTAGACCAGCTTTTAGTCTGTTAAGCCAGTGTGAATTTTTATCTATAATATTTATTGGGTTGTACAATTAATAAAATCAAGGTATATGAGAACCAGATCTTTTATTTGTGTGTGCTGAAAAATTCTGCTGCTGTTTACAAAGTTTCAAACTTCAAGCAATGTGATATTTCAATATTTAATAATTATTTGTAAAATAACTTTGAAAACCACTAGAAACAAATGGCTATAACTGTTAGGTATAAATATTTCTGCTGAAAAAAAAATTCTTTCAAAAATTTAGTTTAATCTCAATCAAAATAATTAATGAAAATTCTGTATGTTAAGAGAAAATGTAAAAACTGATGTGAAGTTTGGTAACAAAACAGAATCCATCAAAAATATAAAAGAGTATCTTGTGTCAACTCATGTTGTTCATTTTGATACAATTTCATTTCAATCCACTTTATCTATTGGCTTGTCTAGCCATATTTTCTATATCTTCTTTTATTGAGAGATGTTGTCTGTAGGGCTAATTTGGCTACTTTCATTTTGAGGTCACTGATGAGACAGAACTGAATGATATCAATTTGTAAGACTTATCAGAATCAGAAAGGTTGAAACCAAGGCTATGATTGCACAGCTGTGAACCAGCCTTATTAGCAAAATGGAACAAAAGAACAGTAAAGAAAATGGAGTCACTCTATCTCCTTCTAGCTCTTCTGAATATGCTCTTTAAAGTATATAAAATCTGAAGATTTTAATATAGATCTCAGCAGCTATCTGTAATTATTTTAGTAGTATTCGCATAAAAACAACACTGCATTGCTGCTCTCACTTCTTCCCTACTGAATATAATCAGGCTTCCCCTTTCTCCACCCCTCCATATATCTCTCCTTCCCCACAGCAGGCAGAGTCCAGCTGTGCATACGTTCTCTGGAACAATTTGCCCATGATTCTGTAAGGCGAGAGCAGCAACATCCTCATCTCACAAGGCAACTACAGCAAATTGCATACCAAAGCTGAATATGAACTAAATGTATCAATGCAATAAAGCAGATAATGAATTTATTGGTGTAACTAAAGGGGAGAGGGTCCAATGGGTCCTGGATGGCTTTTTAGACACCTGATTTACTCCCCTCCAAGGGATTAGATGGCACAGGGTTACATATCATACTTCAGTTATCTCAGACTCTTTTAGCACTGGGATGTGTCCACTGTGGTTTCAAAGTATTGAATAACATTACATTCTGAGCATCACAAAAACACATGTTTTAATAAGACAGACAGTGCAGACATGAAGGCACAAAGGCATGAAGAACTTGTATATATGTCCACAGAAAGAAGAAATTTTCATCCAGATTAATGTCTTGATAAAACAAGGAACAGAAAAGCTTGCTGAGCAGTAATGAGATTGTATCTGGGCTGTAACTATTGACCAAACTAATCTGTTCTTTTTTTTTTTTTTTTTTTTTTTTTTTTTTTTTCTTTTTTAACATAATAATATAATTCAACTTGTTTGGTTCAGTTTATGACAATGGGGATTATGCTGAACCCTTGCCAATATGTTTATAATAACTGGCTGCTCCGTTTCAGAAGGGACTTAAATTATTCCTGTAACTGTCTCTCCCCAGGGGTCATCCATTTCAATAGATCTTCTTCAAACAATTTCCTGTTGTTACACATCTTGTAGAAATTTCCTTTATTTAAGACCTTTACCCTCTATATGGTTGAAACCCCTTGACAATGAGAGCATATCTTAGACATATAAGGACAGACTCTTTTCTCATTTTACCAGGAAATATAATTAAAAATAAATATTCTCCTATGATCTCACTTCTGTCAGTAAAACAAAAAGAAAACAAAAAATTAATATCTTCTTTGTTCTTTGTCCAGAAGAAAATTGTCCCATATGCAATTCCAGCCCCATTCTAAAGTTACAAACCTGTGAACTGTCAGGGTGATTGATACCTTGTGAAGGTTGACTTAAAACAGAGACTAGATAGAGTTAAAGAATAAAGTAGTTATTTATCAGAAGGCCTCAATGGATACACCTTGGGCAGCACAAGAGCCTAGCCAAGGTTACACCTAAGATGAACCCAAAATAGTCACAAAATGGAGGACTGATCATGAGGTCTCACACTTTTGTAAGTTCTGGTCCATTTGCATATTGGAGTTAATTTTCCAATTATAGCTTTAGATTATGAAGTCCCATCCTTCTTGTTTTCTCTCTTAAGTCCACTGTTGTTTATGCTCTTGGGCCTGAGATTTGGATCATTTGTCCTCAGTCCCCAGCTAGAGAAGGAATTGTTTTGTCTACCTACTCTGTGAAGAGAGCTTACTATCGCCTAATATGAAAGCTCAGCAGTACACACTAAAGTAGTATAGAATCTGAAAAATATAAAAGCTAAAACTTGAGGCATCATGATGGGGAGAAACTCTGTTAGAGGTGGGAAGTCAGGATCATGAAACAGGAAATGTTACAGAAGCATTGTCACACCTGAGGTGCTGCACTACCATGCCTGCTCCAGCAGTGCTGCAGGTTGATTGAGGCCATGAGACCAAGAACATCTCCATGGCAACCTCTGGCCTTAGTGCATGTCACCACCTGTTTCAAAGTCAAAGAGCAAAGTATGGCTTCAGTTACAAGCACTGGAGTATTTAGTCCTTTTTTTTTTTTCTTTTTCTCTTTTCAGTTCTGTTTTTTGCTCCTTCCACTCCTCTTTCATCCAATAATAAAGTACAGCTTTATTAGCTAACAGTTTTTCTTGTGTGTTCTTTACCCTTTTCCACCTATAGTGGCTAAAATTCAAAAGTCCTAATACCTTTACTTTTAGATCAAATTGGAGAGAAAAAAAAAAACTATTTACATTTATTAATTGCAAAATCATTCTTTTTTTTTTTTTTTTTGAGATTATTCTGATTTTTTTTCAAATCAAAATATTGCTTGAATCAAAAATGAGCAGTGAAATTTCATTTTCCAATGAAGAGGTTTTTGGTTTCCAAACAGTTCAAATTTCAGCATCATATATTTTTGTTCTCATTTACATGTTGAGCAGTTTCTTGGAAGCACAGGCAACATTTTTAAGAGCAGGTTAATTTTTCTGAAATATTGTATGCACCTTACGTAGGGTAGACCTTGCCATAAATCTCCTGTTTTCACTGTAACATGGAATTTACAGATTTTGCATTTATTATTTACAGAATAATATATTCTGTAGTCATTTGTTATTCACA
The DNA here is from genome assembly GCF_024509145.1 of Vidua macroura. Classification (NCBI taxonomy): domain Eukaryota; kingdom Metazoa; phylum Chordata; class Aves; order Passeriformes; family Viduidae; genus Vidua; species Vidua macroura. The sequence goes on from NC_071574.1 coordinate 54,239,791, forward strand.
CCTATATGGCTCTTCTTGTTTCCATTTAAAATTCTGTTTATAACAAAATATTTATAATCTACTTGTTTCACATTTCAGTAATTTTTCTGAAGTGCAGAAGATTTTAAAAAATGAAATTTCTTCACATACTAAATGTTGTAAGTTAATTAATATTTTCAAATTCACCAACATAATGTATGTCTTGGATAAACTGTTTGCAAAGAATGGCATGTTGATATTGCTTTTTGGTTTACAGACCATATACCATTTACTTTAACAAAGGCAGAGCTAAAACATACAAAACTGCCACTGTGAATTCTCTTTGTAATATCAGTTCCATTATTTTTAAGACCATGGTTGGTCTACTAGTTTCTTACACATGTTATAATCAGTAAAACGCCCACCAATCACTTCAGTTATAGCCTTCCAATGCTTTATGCCTTTGGCTGAGGAAGCCTGATAGTTAAGCAAGCTCAAATAGTCAGCTAGACTGTGATGTGAGAACTGGTCCAGTAAAAGCAGTAATTGCAGGAACAAACAGTACTCTTCATGTAGAATATCTTCTTTTCCCTGACATTGCTGCTGATGCTGCTATTTTGAGGGAAATTTACATATTCAAACTTCGTATTTCTATGAGAAAATTCCTTGAACAAAAGGTGATTAAACATTAAAATAAGTATAACCAAATGTTTGCCTAATCACCAAATGAATTGGTATTTTTTAATTTAAATTCTGTAAATCTAGAAAACACTTAAACTGAAACATTTTACTATCATTTCTTTACACCTTTATATAAAGCCATATTTGAAACTTCACATACACAAGGATGAGTCTTTCTGTAGAACTAGAGTACAAATGTGAATAAAACCCTACATTTTCTAATGAATATGCACAAAAAAGTTGCAAACACAAATTAATAAGGTTCCCTCCGAAACTAAAACCAAAATCCCCAACTACATGGAAAGTGATGACTAGTGTTCTATTTCCAGCTGCTCACTGTATTTCTGGTAGCAGTCTATCAGAAACACTCATATCAGTATTATAAAGCTGTAGTGTACAAAATTAGACTCTTAATCAGTCCTTAGTGATACAATATGCAGTGTCCACCATTTCTAGCTCTGTGCTCATAAGGCATAAAGAAATATCTCTGTAACTACTATATGCTCTGATGGAGGTAATAATTGGTTTGGAATCCTTCTCCAACTTCATTTCACTAACAATCTTTCACTAGACTTCATTTAATCCTAAGGATACTAGAAGCATGCTGAATTTATAACTTCTCTGACATAAAAAATAATCATATGTCAGTCTAATATTTGGAATTCAACCATGATTTATTAAAGGTAAATAAGAAAGCTTATTTCTGTATTTAAGTTCTTCTGGTATAAATTCTGCAACAGGTAGGATTGTGAAGAAGATACAGAGCTAAGCAAATAGCAGCTGGTTGCATGTTCTGCATGCCCACTATGCAGTCAGTGGTAAAGGTACAGTCTGATTAGCACTGGGTTACTGTTTGGCTTCCAACAGTCAAAGAATCAAGGTGGCACAATAAGAAGAAATGGATATCCAAATATTCCTTTAAAACATTTTAGTTCTTCCTCCTCTGAAGTCACTGGGAAGTTCTTACCAACTCAGAAAAGTGAAACATCCTAAGTGCTTCCAGGCTGCACATGTTGTACCTCTTACTACAGAAAATTTGCCCAAATCAGCTGAATGTGCTCTCCTTAGAGGCTGTGGAGCATCTGCAGAGCAGCATTGTACAGATTAGAATACTGGATGCACAACTTGCCTTGAAGGTCCTCATACTCTCCCAGAGCATCCGTGTAATGCAAAATGTGATTAGGCCCTAATTTACATTATTCTCTTCATTTGATGTATTGTATTTCAGGAACTCATTTTTCTTTATCCGCTTGCTTTCTTCCCTGAATACATTCCATTTCATCTTCTGGTGAGACATCTGTGCTTAATTAATTACAGCAGACCTAATAAAAAGAGTCTGTAGACAATTTAATATTTTTGTGTTCAATAGATCCAGTATACACCAAGATAATTTGCCTCAGAGAAAGCAAGACTTTCACTGCTTAGGCCCTAAATATATATATCAGCATTTTTTATTCTGTTGCATAATGTTAATGAGCACTGACATGTGGAGGAACTCCAGATAAGCAATACTTGGTAGTGACAATTAATGACAATTGGGCTCCAGGGTTTTTTTGATTAGTTTCTCCCCTTCCTTTCCTCTGACAAATAGAGTAGTCTTTTTTGATTAATTTGCAATTAGCAGCAATGTTAACTGGAAAACGCAGGCTTTATGAAATGGAGTTTCATAAACAGAGTTGGACTTTTCAGTGAGATTCTGAAGCAAGTATAAACAATTTTACATACATATTTGTAGCACTTTAAATAGGAACAATGGTTCCTCCCCTTTGTCTTGGCCAAATGTAAAATAGCAATAAATAATAAATTTGTTTATAACTTCTCCTTTTTTTTTTTTATATCACATTTGCCTGTTTTTTCTCAAAGTCAGTTTTGCCATCCAAAAAAAAAAAAGACTTTTCTGGCACCCATTTAACCAAAAAAACAAGAAGAAAAAATGAAAAGCAAGAAAACTTGCCTTATGCTAAAACTCTCTGAGCAACATTCAAAACGTTCTGATAGTCAACTGGCTTTGCAGGACTTGTGTTTGACCTTAGACTTAAGGACAGACCAAAAGATAAAATTCAAAAGACAAAGTAAGTTTTTTGGGAATTGAAGACATATATTACACATGTAAACAGTGAGTAGATGGCCATGTTAATCAGCCAATCTGGTGTCCTAAAATCACATAAATATCCTCTAGACAGGACATCTCATGGTTCCTGTGTCATAGGTTTTGTAGATGTCGCAGATAAAAATAAAATGTAGAAGTCTCAGATAGTGACATCTTAAATGTTACTAGGAATTTAAGATAAAGCAACTAAATTCCAGCCCAGATATTTAATCACAAGACTGATCCTGAAAAACTTTGTGAAAGATTATAGAACTTGTTTGCTACTTAAATTACTTCTCTTTGTGTTATTTAATATCTATTTATTATTCTCATTTCTAAGCCCAGATAGATTCTAGAAGAAAGATACTTTTTCACCTAAATTTTAAGAAATTTAATCAAATCACATTTATCTAGCATGCTGGTACTCAGCAAGCTCTGTTGTTCTGTGCAAAACTAGAACCATTACCATGGCTATTGTTTAAAATACAGAGGAGAAGATGGCACCTTTTATGCATGGTTGCAATAAAAGGTTAAATTAATTCCTTTGCATTCAACTCACCAGAATTATCTACATACTCTCCCAATTATCAGGAATTAAAGCACAGGACTCCTATTTAATTATATTTATTATGAGCTAGCTGTTCTTTCTCTCACAAACATATATTGACATGTACGCACACAGAGACCCCTTCCTCTGAGAACTCCCTTAAATGTAATCTGTTTTTTCATATTGGTAAAATATTCTGTGTCCATGTTTCAAAATCAAAAATTGTTCCTTTTCAATTTTTGAGTGAAATGAAGCAGTTGTTTGCCTTTGAGGCAAGATTCTCAGGTGCAGATTCTAAGCAGAATGAGGCAGCTTCTTTAAGGATGAATCAAAACACTTCACCAAAGATTTAAGGCACAGACCACCTTATTTCTACATTTCTGCCTGTAAGACTTGGAACAAAAAGCTTTTCAAAATTTACTTCTGTTAGTGTGTCTTTCCTGTTTACTTTTTAAGCTGTTTGAATACACTCTTCTCCTTGCTGTTTATGTAGAAGGTGCAATGTACAGCAAACTTGTGTTTACTTTGGACTGCTAGGCACTTCTCTAATATAAATGTAAATAATAATATTAGAACTAAGAATGTCAAGGAGGTGGTGTGTAATTCAATGCTTTAAAGTCAAGTAGTGCTTCTCAAAGTCTTTCCTGAACAGAATGCTATTCCATTTTAAATGTGCAACTTGCCTTTATCAAATTCTAATTTTCATCCAATAATTCTTTGTAGAAAATAAGAAGAATTTACAAGGCAAGATGTAACCACTTCCCAAAGGAAAAAAAAATCCAAACAATGGCACACACAAACACAGTCAAAAAAACCCCATGTACGCATTTTAAAAGATATATTATTCTGTGTATAGGCAAGTACTTTGGAGTAAGCTCAAAAAATGCATTTTATCAATAAAGCAAATTGGCCAAAGGAACATCCAGCTACTTAGGTAACCACAGTAAGAAAAAACTTTGCCTCAGTAGGGTCCACAGAAAGAGAACTTCTCTTTCAATACTTATAAGAAGAGAGAAAAACCTAGCCAGTTGGATGAGGAGGCATGAAGAGACATTTTTCTGCACTGCAAAACATTAATCACCTTCTATCACTTCAGACAAGTAGTCTCTTTCTTAGAAAGCTTCAGAGATCTGGAATCTCATACCTCAATGCTTCAAAAGCTTGACCTCTTAATCTGAGAAACTCGACTCACCTCATCTCAGCAGAGGATCCAAAGAGACAAAGGAAGAAAACTGAGAACTGTATCAGTGATGGACTAGACTTGTGAGTATTACCTGCATTAGAGTTGGACAGCTATCAGGCTTCTGAAATGAAGGCACTAAAGAAGCTAGGCAGTGGGCACCAATAAAAAATATTTTGTTCGTAGAAACGATCCACATTTCAATCCCCCAAAAACCCTGGCAATAAAGATAGGACCCTGTTTATTTTTACATGTGATGATTCTTGTATTTAAAATTACTTGAAGTAAAATTACAAAAAAAATATGGCAAATAATATCATATAAATACTATCAATTTAAAAAATCTTTGCCTAGTTAACCTAATGCAGCAGCTCCCATTAACATTCATAACAGACTCAAGCTAATACTATTCCTAAATAATATTAACTGGACTTTTAAAGGAAGTTCAAAAGGTGATAATCTTGGACATTACTTCAGGACATGATTAATAAAACAGCTGAATTACTCAAAAACTGAGGTGTTTTACAATTGATATTGCAAGAGTTAGACTTAAAATTTGTCATTAGAAATACTGTCCTTTATTGTTAAACACTTCACTAAGAATTCCACTTTAAATGCCAGGACATTGTGACATCACAAAACCTGCAATAATTTGCTATTTAAAAAAGTCTTGGAGGCATGAATGAAACAGCTATCAATGTTCTTGTGAGACAGAGATGATAAGGATCCATTTTTATATGAATTTAAGCAAAGTATTTTCTTCAGGACCCCTAAAAAGAGGAATGGGAGAAGAAAGAAAAACCAGTTGTGCTGAATTTTCCCTTTACAGTTCATCTAGACAAAACATTTTTCTCAGATATTATAGGGCAATGTTAAATAATATGAAGCTATCACAGTGTCTATACAGCCTCCAGAAGTTTTGAAATACTTGAAAAAATTATAAAAGTAATAATATGTACAATTTTGTACTTCAAAAATTCAACAAGAAAGCCCACTATTAATAAAAATAAGCATTTTGAGAAATGATAGAAGTAAAATACTATACTTAAAGATAGAGCTCTTCTTACCAACCTTACCATCAACATCTATAACTCATTATTAATCTTATTTATACTGCACAGAATGAATTTAGTGTTTAAGTTGTTTATCTGAATAGGTATGTAAACGAACAACCTACAGTTCATAACACCATCTGCCTGTAATCATAGTGCCTTTGTTTGCTAAAAGCTCTTCTATTTGATCACTTAACCTTCCTCTATGTCATTTAAGCCCTTTAGTCCCCTCAGAAAATGTTTTTCACCAGGGGTTACTAGGCATAATTGCAACATCTTGTCCTCCAGCAAATGCTTTCTGTAGCCTCAGGAAGGGTGTAGACATGGAAATAAAGGGTCAGTCTTTGCACACCACTTAAGCTCCTCAGAAAGGGCGTGAAGCCACTGGAAAAGTTTTATTTCTTAGATGAAGATGAAATTTAGGACTTCTCTACTGTCTCTTCTCTCACTGCCTACTCCTTCTACCACATGTCCAGAAGTGTCTGGACATTTCTGTACTGTCATCTGGGGGATGTAACATCTGTTGATTTTGTGGCTGCTCTCCAAGATGGAAAAAACTCACAGGACAGTGAACAAGTAACATCATGGATTTGAGTCAGGAATCTCTTAAAATAGTAATCAAATGCAATCTAATTTTTTAATGTAAAATGAAGCAGCTTAGTACCTTTTTTATTTTTTTTTTGTTTTATAATTTTTAAATTATTGTATTATTCTCCCACTACCTTATCTAATGGAGTCCAGATAAATAAGATAGATTACATTAGATAGCATTTCTCATAAGTAATATGCCTTAAGTGTTCCTTAACTTACAGAGCGTGTTTTGATCAAACAAAATCTGTCCAAATGTAATTCCAAATGTAATTCCAAATGCTTCTGTGCAGGAATAAATTTTCCTTGATCAGAAAAAAATCATGTATGAAAGGGAGATTAGTGATAAGTCTTTCATTTCCTCTGTCCAGTCTTTCTTTATGAACCATATTTTTTAAAGTTGGTTTCCCTACAACATCCCATTGCATATTCATATGACTAAGAATTTTTGCATGCGCTGTTTCCAAGAATATTTTTCAAACTGTGCTACTATATTCTAACCAGTAGAGACTGGGAATGACCTGGAAATGTCAAACATATTTTTAAGCCTGGAATGAGTGAGTATTAACTTTCAAGATGATCAGAAGTCAGGAATAGTAAAACTCTGTTTTGCCTCTGTCTCTCAGCTCTCCCCTTGCCAGACTAGTTAGACTAAACTATAAAAGAGTGTAGTTTAAAATGTTGCTGTCTCATAAGTGGAACCATCAAACCTGAACTGAATCAATGGTCAGACACAATAGATATTACATTCAATTTTTAAAGCATAGCAGGAGATATGATATTAAAGGTCAAATGAGAAAATCAGAAACTAAACCAGACAGGGAATAGTGCTCAGAAACAGACATGGAACAGTGTTCTACTAAACAAACTTACTGCCATATAATGGACTGAGATTGTGCACACACGGAGTTATTGCTTCTAAATTGACATGAACTAATGGCATGTCTAAATGTTGTGAAAAAGTAAATATTTTATATTAATATTTAAATTAAAAATCCCCATGCCAAAAAGCATTTTCATTGAATAGAGTGGTTAAAGAACAGGTTCAAGTTTTAAAAGCATTCTTGTTCTGAATTTATACTTTGTTAGCCACCATGTTGTGATTTAATGAAAATCTGTGTTTTACATGCTGAGCCAGATATACCACCATCAATTTTTGGCTTTCACTTGGTAAACAAAGACAGGATGTTTTGTGAAGAAAAGGGTGGGGGTTTTGTCTAACATTCCTGAAAGTAATAAATAAATAAATAAACACATGCATACATACATACATACACAAAGAGAACTATTTTAAACAAAGAAAAAAAACCAAAAAAACCTTTAAGAAGAGCTTTTATTCAAAAACTCAATAAAGTTTGCTTTCAAGCAGAAATCAAGTTAAGAATATGCCAGCCACAGAGATGAATAATTGGGATAGCTGTAAGAAAGCAAAAGAAGATCATAATAAGTATTTTTCAATATTAAGTATATCTCTCTAAACAGTTGCAAGAACATTAATGATATGTAAAAAGATTTATTTCCTTAGATAAAAAAAAAAGATTTCCTCCCTTAAGGATTAGAAATTTAGAAGTTAAATTATATAATAAACTTATATAGTTCTATAATTCTGGACAAGCATGCTCTATTGAGAATTTGTTATTGCATTCTCCTATCAAAATATTTTAATATTGATGCCAAAAAGGGAAAGTCTAATAATGAAATAGGTTTGATGTAAAATTAACATCATAATTTTAATTTGCTTCATTCATGTGGGAGGTGTTCAAATAGTAGGATGGAGAGATCTGCATAATCATCTTAGTATATCAAAATATGGTACGTTGAAGAACTAGGAAAATTATACCAATTTCAAAAGGCAAAAACAAATCTTTACCACACCATTTTCATTTTTAAAAGAACTTTTTATAGCAGGTGTTGCATACTTATTAAATGATTTAATGTAAATGAATAGAATTTTAGTTTCAAAGTTTCTCACCTTCTTAAAGAGAATCTGCACAAAAAGTTCAACAAAAATATTAATAATGTGATTCCTGCCATTGTTATGAATTTTTGTTCATTTAGATCTAATGCTTATCCATGTGCATCAATATCTCACAGATGCAAACCACATTAATGTCATATCTTTAATTGATAGGAAATAGGCCATTTCATGCCTCACCAATTTATGGAAACACCACACACAAAGAGGAAATTAATATAGAGGTAACAAAAAATGGCTGGAATATCACGTCATAACTCACCACACCATACCAAAACTCCTCTTTCTTTCTTCCTACTCAGTTTCAAATTTACTGGCATCTTCAAATCAATTAATTGGTTAGGCCTAAGTATCTTAGAACTCAACTTTCATGCCATTCAACAGTGTAACACCTTTGAGTACTAGGACAAAATCATTGACATTACCTATTTCTGAATTGGACCCCTTCCTTTAAAATATGCTGAGATTAGTGTCAAGATACACTACCCAGAAGATTTTAAGGAACAGCAAACCCATTCTAATCCTGCAGAAATAATGATTAAATTTGGCAAATAATTCCAGGAAAATAATAAAAAAACTATTTCTGTGACAGTCTTTTTTTTTTTTTATTGAAAGAGATAGAAGAAAAGGGTTTTACTTCTGTACTTCAGACATAAATATTCTTCCGATTGCCTGTAAATGATCTGTATGAGCTGTACCATCAAAGAATGGTTCAGTCTGCAGCATTCTTAATGCATTATTCATATGAAGATTTAAAATTTTTAGGGATACACATTTCCTTTAACATGTTACACTGCAGCATTACAGTCAGCTTCAGAAAGAAGCATTACTGAGCTCAATAGCTATTTAGTGTCTTTGGTAATCCAAATTTCTTATCACAATTGACTCTAGGTCTCAGTCATACCTTGCAATGAAATATCTGATTTTCATCTTTACAACGCAAGGCGTCATTTATTTTCTGACTTCACATGTAATATTTTCTTGTTGTTCTTATCTTAGAGGTTTTTCGATTAGAAAAGAATATGGAGTGGCATCCATTCAAGTAATACCCACAGAAGTTACAAAATACTTGCAGTTTTTGCTAGTTATGTGATTTGAGAGCTTGTGCAAGGACCACATAAGTCTCAACTGAAAGAAAGCTTAATAAATTGTGCATAATTATGTATATTTATTTTTATAGGAAAAATTACTCTTAAGTAGCCACTGATGATTTTGATCTGCTTTTCTAGCAATTTAAAATGTACACTTCTGTATGCTTTCTACAAAATAAATAAAAGTAGATCTTGAACTAGTACTGAAGACATTTGACTAAATCACAGTGATATTTACAGACCCCCACTATAATGTGCTAGGTTCTTGTACAAATGCACTTTTTAAAAGAATAAGCTGAAGCTGAAGGACAAGAGGGGTGAAAAATGTGAAAAAATGCAATGACTTGTCCAAAAACACACTTATAAAACTTAAGAAAGGTATATAGCCCTAATACTATACCACACAGTTAGATTTCCTAATCTGATGATTGCCTCAGGCAGAGAAGCCATACTACACAAGATATATTCTAAACTTGTTCTCTTTCATGCCGTTTTTGCAAGCACCTAACACTCATTGCTAGCCACAGAGCATTTAGCTAAATGGGCCTTTGTCCTGGCAAGCTACGGCCATTTCATGATTAATGATTCATAGTTAATTTTCTTCAAAATGCAAACTATGAAATTGAGCAAGTTTCTGCAGTTTGCTCCAAAATCTGTCTATATCTACATGTTTCTTCTTGTCTAGACTTGTCCTGTGGTAGGTAGAGAATGCCTTTCCCTATGGACTGCTAATCTCTCCATACAATATTAATATTGATTAATTTAATTTAAAGTGTGGTACATGTTTACCTTACAGAAACACCAACAATTCTGCGTGCAAATATCATTTGTATTTGCTATTCTCACAGTCATAATGAAGAAATAAGTAAAAGAAATGCATACTAGATGCTTTGTCATGTACAGAAACCTAGCCAGCAGCAAATATTGACATAAAGTTTTCCTCGCAATACTATATACCAGCTAGTACAGTTTGTGGCATTTGCCACAAAAACTGTTCACTCATAGTGTAGTTCATCTGATTGAAAACCTATGCTGCACACAGTTTCAGTTTCTAACCTGGACTACTGTACTTCCTAGATATCCAAAGCCAACCCCACAGAGCTTAAATATTCAGCATGGATGGCTGAGAGATCCTTAGGAATTTCAGATTAAACTAGAGACTAGCCAAGATTTTTCTCCTTACCACAGCAGAGTGGTATTCACCAGTAATCATATCTCCAAGACAAACTCAGCAACTTGCTAATGCTTTCTGCCTCTTTGTGTCTGTAACCTCATAAGCTTGACTCTGAGACAGTAGTCACAAAGCCAGTGAAGTCAAACCTGGGTTAATTATGCAATGGTTTTCCTATTCCCCATCTCTTGGAGAATCATGTTGCCTAATATAGAAATCATTTTCACATTATCTTGCATACTTTAACTAACGCCTCTCTAGTGTAGAGATATGAATCTGCATCACCTCTTATTTCAAGCTATGAGCAAACCCTACCATCTGTCCCAAATGAAGGAATATAGCAGTCAGTCTCCAAATATCAGTATAGAAAACAAAAAATACAAAAATACAAAAAAAAAAAAAAAAAAAGCACTCAATAATGATTAATGATGTTTCCTATTCTGAGAACAGGAATGTTTAGCTAAAGTTCTATCAACCTAAGAAGGTCAGCGTTCCAGTAATTTTATGTTAACTGCTTCTTTAACACCATGAAACCAATAAACATGAGCTTTTTAAATATGTACACAATTCAATAGATGCTGAGCTTCTAAACAGTGGAAAGATCAAAGAACAATAACCAAAATATTTGCATATTATATCTTTTGGTGATAGTTCATTAGGTCCTCTGTAGCTTTCAGCATACTCCTATAAAGTGTTTGACAGACTCAATGAGAACTTTTGAAATATGGAAGCACCACATGTTAACAAAATACTAAACTCAGTTATCTGAAGAACATTTTTTTTTCTGGAAAAAGTTGGCTCAATGGATATGCAACACATGAGACCAGTGGGGAAAAATGTTGCTAAAATGTAGGCAGCTGTCTTTGTGATCAAACCTTAATCTAAACACCTGGAACAAATGTAAAATATTTGAATGTCTGAATCAATTAGAATCCAGTCTAAACAGATAATATGGCAACTTTTATTTATTCTATTGCAATGGAAAAATCTATGAGTTCAAGCAGATTCCCCAGAGGCAAAGTTTGCCTGTCTTTCTGAATGATGCTCCTTGATTGGATAGATTTTTTTATTACATATGCATTTTACAGGTCATCTTGAATCCAAACTGTTATTAGTTTCTGATATTTTTGACAACAGTTTTCCTTCTTTCACTCAATCTTCTCACACACTTATTAATTTCTCTTGCATTAGTTTGCTATGTGGAGAAGATCCATTTCTGTCATCAAAAGTTTTATCTACTGAGAAAAACTTAGAAGTATGTCAGCTCTTTTTAATAGTGTCCTATTATTATTTGTTTTGAGCTGAGATGCAATTTAAACCATCAGAGAAGACGACATTTAAAATGGGTTCCACAGATGACGTGGCTAGTCAACTAACTGGTTTTAATTAGTAAACTCCTTTAAGAGGAAGAAAAATCCTGAAGGTGAATTTTCAGAATTAATTCCAAACCAATGCCAAAGAGATGGCATAGATTTTCATATATCCCCTTCTGTGTATAAAGTAGTAATTATTAAGTCATATGGTAAACATGAAGTTTGATGATTCTGCTAAAAATTAATTGGAGAAAAAGGAATAAGCAAGATTATTAGACTGAACTCATCCCCTGCACATCCTCATGATCATTAATGCTAACATAAAGGGAACATAATTAGTTTCATGGGTGAGAAGGGAACAAAAGGTCAGTAGCACCCTTTTTGATATCCAGGAATCATATTCTGACAGTTTCTTGCAGTCACTTTCATATTTGTTGCAGTTCCTTGTTTCTGCTTTTCCATTCCCTGATTTTTTCTGCTTATTACTTGACACTTCTGGGTTTAAAAAGCGAGCAAACAAGTAACCTTTCTACCTCAATTGATCTTTCAGCATTTTAGCTACAACATGAACTGAGGATATCCAAGTGCAAATTTTGAAATAATGGTTTCTGGTGTTCAAGAAAATTCAGGTAACTTTACTAGTATAAAGTAGCTTTTAATAAACTATTTGTGCCTGTAGAATCTTGCTAGTGTGTGCAAGAGCTTCCATCAGAAGACTTTGTAACAGCACCTATGATATCTTTTGGTGGTTGTTATAGAAAAACTGATGGAGAAAATAATGTGAAAAACTGGTTGTGTATTGGACTTCATTCCCACATGATTGATTTTTGCTGGAAGGTTAATGCTACTGTCTGCATAACAAATATTTTAAACATTAGTTTATAGTTTTAAGATGCTAGAGACAATATTAGAGACTAAAAAGTATATTACCCTACCTTGATCATTCTATTTGTAGCATCTTGCACAGGAACAAAATACATAGTGTGACTTTTGGATTATTCTTCTTGTAGAAACCCAGGGCACTGGGAATATTTCTCTGTCTGCTCTGGAGTCTCCTGACCCCCAGGGGAGCACTGACTTTGACCCTCATTCATGGAGAAAACTTCCAAAGCCTCAAGGTAAACTAGAGACCACAAAAGTGTGAAATAGATAGTAGAGGTTGTAGAGAGTAGTGTAGTATGTCACATGGGTGAGAAATTTAGGCTTTAGGATTTTTAGTATGTTCAAGATGGAGGATATAGGGTGTTGTCTTGAGTTCCCTTCTTCTTTCTTCTTTTTCCTTCTTCTTGGGTTTAGGTGGTATCTTGTAATTGGGTAGAAAAATCCGCATTGCAGGTTTTTAGGGGTCAGTTATTGGGTTAGAAAAGAAAATAATTTTGGTGTCACTTCTTAATTGGGTAGCTAAGTTTTTTATTAGACTTAAAAGTCCTTGTAACAAGAGATTGTTAGCCATTTTTGTGATGGTTTTCCTGCACGCAGAGTCTGGTGCAGACAGTGTGCTGAAGTTTTGATAAGATAACAATAAACAGAAGCTGAAGACCGAAAAAGACCAATGTGTCTCATTCCTGACACAGAATTCCTGCCAGGGGAGCCCCCAGGGAGTTGCCCAACTTGGGGCCCGCAAACTCACACTTCTCATCTATGTATCAGTCACATTTGTTTACAAAGCAGCTTTAAAAGCTTAATTTTGATCTGCAGCTTTATGATTAAGAAAATTCTGTAAAAAGACATTTACACTATCCCTCTCACACAGCTGCTGCTCCAATGCATTCTTCCTGTCATAACTACCACATCTATGAAAACTTGCACCTCAGTATTCACATTGTAAGCAGGATCTTGTTGGCATGTGAATTTTCATTGAAGTATATGTGTATCTGTGCAACCATAGCAAAATCCTTCTTCCAAAATATTCCTTCTAATTCGTATAAATTATGTGATTTTTCTGCATTTGAGACCAGTGCAGTATTCCCTTTTTGAGAAATCCATTTATTTTGCACTTCTCAAACTTCATGAAAAAATAACTTGCATTAATGAAAATGTCTAGTATTTCCCCTGCTATGCATTATATATATATGTAAATATCTTTATATGAAAGTGCATTATCGACTTTCCTGAAGTTTGTCCAAATCATATACAAATTATCCTCCCATTTTGATGAATTTGGATATGTTTAAATAATTTAGCTTTTTTTAATTCACAAGTTCAGAGGAAAAAAAAAAAAAAAGAAATAATTTGAGATAAAAAGTATAAATATGTCTTGTCCAAAACTCCTTTTACTTCTTTAGATTAAAACATATGGCTTGTTAAATTTTTATGAGTGCCTTGCTTAGCCTTTTAGAAAATATGTACTGTTCCATACAACTGCTTCTTTTTCAAAATTTTGGAACTAGAATATCTTTGAACATCATGATGCATTTGTAGAAAATCAACCTTTTAATAAAGAAATATTTCCTTTCACACTAATCTGATAATCAGTGAAGCAGAGTACATAACTACTGAAATAAAGGAAGGAAAATAAAAATCTAATTTGATGTTCCCTCTTACAGTATGATCAGAGTTAATTCTGTCTCATTTTAGGAAACATTTTATCTTCCTGCAATACATCAGATCTTATTAAAGACCTCATTATTATACTTAAATGTACAAATACATGAAACAAAAATTCAGCAATTAAAAGAATAGCTTTTATCTTTTCCAGAATAATTCTGTTTGTAAGAACTGCATTTGATACACTTGATCAGACAGATATGACCAATCTGTCTCCATCAATATTGCTTACCTTTTGTTAACTAGGCTGGAAAAGAGGTAAACTGCAAACTCTCCGCTCTAAAAAATGGAAGACCTTGCTGAGCTATTGGGAATTCTTTCATTGTGAAGGTGACAGTCAAACTTTTCTTTTTGATAATCTTTATTTCCATTTAATTAAAGGAAGGTTTCTGTATTGTCTCCAAAAATGGAAAGAGTTTTCAAAAATACACTTTTTTTTTTTTCTGAACTATTGCTAAGAAATACATAAAGAAGTACAACAGACAGACTTGATTCAAGTCCTTGAAATCAATCAGATGTCTTTTACCTATTCTTGGTATATTGAATGGGATAATACATACAGGAACATAAATTCATATTAAATAACAACAAAACAATGAAATAGATAGAATTGCTGAATAATAAAGAACACAAATGTGAGCAAGATTATCTTTAAACAAACTATTCAACTGACAAAATAATCAATAAAGCTACATAAGAAAGCTCTACACAGCTACTATATTGTGCTTCTGGTTTAACAGTAATTTTTAACACATTTTAGATCAACGGAACATACAGTATATCATAGTATTCTAAGTTACCAAGATGTAAAATTTTGAAATGTATTAACAGCCACAAAAGTATTTTTTGATTTTCCTGTTTTTCAGTGATGCAGCGATTGAACAGTGCCATTCATGGTATCACCTCAGCCATGGACAAAGGATTTATTTACAGCCGTATGCTTTTTTTTTTTTTTTTTTTTTTTTCATTTTCCATGTATGCTATTTTCTGCTTTGCCACTGAAACAGTTAATTACAATTTCAAGAGTAGTACAGAGCAATTTGGCTGTTGCCATGGTTTAACCCCAGCTGGCGACTGAGCACCACACAGCCACTTGTTCACTCCACAAGCCTTTCACTTAGAGAAAAGTATTTCTCTTGGATCTTCCCAGGACTACGCACAACTCTGCTTCTGTTCACTTGTCTCCAACAGATGCTTGTGGCTACCAAGCAGGTTACATTTCAATCAGAGCCGGATATCCATTTGTGTGACTTAAATATTGCTGGAGATGCCTCTACATGGCAGAAAATGTATTTACATATGGTCATGTAAGGAGTAATAATTTTCCAGTCACTTGAATTTTTACCAGGTTTCTGCAGCCTCTGCCATTTGTATTAAGAAAGGGAGTCTGACCATCTCACTGACTATTGTTTTTTATCCATGAAAGCCCTTTACATAATACAGATATCCTTCAACATTTTTGCATTCATGTCCCTAAGGCATTGTATTTCCTGTAGACAATAGAACAAATTTTCCTTGTGCTACAAAAGAAAACCAGCTCAGAGAATAATCTGATACTTATTTATTGACATAGTTAGGAATAAAGGTTCATGAGGATAGTAAATGTAGTCCACACACTGAAAAACTTCTATATCTGCTTTAACATACTTTACTACCAATATAATAAAAATGTATGTTCATTCAGGACTGTTCATGATGTTACACTAGCAATATTTAGTCATTTCTATAATATAAACTGGGTTATTTGTCCCTGAGGAAGAAGAATTTAACACTTGTCTCTTATTTCTACCATTGTGCTCAGCTGGCAAAATTTTTTTGTGGCATCACAAAAAAACAAACAGCATTTATGTACAGGATTAAACCAATATTTTAACTGTGAAGAATGGAATTTTCCTTTCTTACTATAGAGATGTTTTGTAGACTCCAGACTAAATTTACTCCAGACTAAAATCAGTCTCACAATAAGCAAGAGAAGAAAGAAAAAAATACTTAGTCTTTCAATGTGAGTTTCATCTGGAAATGTGTCGGAGCCTTCCCCGGATTGGGGTGACTCCGGATGGTGGTAAAGTCTCTCCTCCAACCCGTGCCTTCAAAGAAAGACTCAGCAGTCTTCAGTCGTCCGGTCTCAAGGCAGTTTATTGCATGTTATCTCAAGGCACACAGACTCCCTGACATTGTCCCTGACTCTGTCTGTCCCCGTCTCTGGCTGTCTCCTCTCTCCCCTCCCCGAGGGGCTGGTGCCATCTTTTATATCACACATTACGTATTAGGTGTTTATAGTTTTTCCCCAATGCCTACTACCTATGTTGAACAGTGACTTTCTACTCTAAACCAATCTGTGAGTGCCAACACCACCAAGAACATGGAGAATAGGAAGAAGAAAGAAGGAGGACAGGGCACGCCCAAATCCCTCCATCTTAGAACCTCTGACCCCCATGTACAAAACTCAGACCCCCCTGTACAAGGCCTAAAACCCCCCTGTACAGCACTCAAAAATCCTACCTTTCACTTTGTGACTACTTCTATTATAATATCTAAACTTTTGTGATTTCTTGTTCTTCCTGCAAAGTTGGTAAATTGTTCCATGGGTCAAGCTCAAGACCACAGGGGTCCCTGGCCGCCTGCCAGGGTCTCAGAGGCTTCTGCCCTGGGCCCAGAACATCCAAGAGTGTCTGAGGGACACCTTGGGTTCCGACATCTCCCCCTCCTGTTTGCACCAAGAAGACTTGTCTTGCCACTTTGTCCATGACCCGCCGAGTGCATAGAAAAATGCACGGCAGAACAAGCAGGAGAACTAGAAACCCTGTAAGGATATAAAATGCTATCTTCAAAAGCTCCCTCCACAATGGTGAGAGATTAAAAAGGTTGGTGAAATCATCCCACCATGATCCTGTGACCTTTTGCAATTTGTTGATGCTATTTTGCATTTGTTTTATGTTTTCATGGATAGATTTCGAATGATCAGACAAGTTCATGCAGCACATTCCCTCAAATTCTTCACACCCATGTCCGTGTGATAGCAGCAAATAATCAATTGCCGCCCTGTTCTGAAGCGTTGCTTGTCTCGCACTGTCGATATCTGTTAACATGTCGCTCAGTGCAGAAGAAATGGCACGAGTGTGTTTGCTCAACCAACACGCTATGTGGTCTAATTGTGTCAAGGCCACCCCCGATGCTGCTTGGGGTGAGAAAATTGCTACTGCAATTCTCCGAGCCTTGTTCCAGGTATAAACCTCATCATCACAATTTGGGCCATATTGTTCAATGGATCTTATTTTCCTGTGTGACTGTTCTCTCAAAATTTTCAAATTGGGTGTCATCAATGAGAGTTCTCCAATGCTGCATGGACCGCCCCTGATTTTTGCAGGGATAGCAGGCCAAATTCTGTCCCCACAAATCAAGAAAATTCCTTTTGGTAAAACGGTTGGATTTTGGAGGGATAGTTTGCTCATCATCTTGGTGTAATTGCACCAGGATGATGCATTTCTGTAAAAGAGCTGGTTTGGAGTGACATCTATTGTGTGGTTATCTGTCTCTGTCACTCCTGATGGATTGAATATGATGCAAAATTTCATTCTTGTCGATCCAAAGATGTCTAATTCCTGGGGTTCGAAATGAGCCACAGGAAGGAACTGTGTCCAAACACGCCATCCTTCCACAGGATCCGAAAAAGATTTCAGAACCTTTGGAGGGATGTTCTTTGGGATCGGCCATTCCTTCACCGGTACACCTACCAAACATGTCGAGAATGGTTTCCCTGGCTTTGAATGAGTCAGACAAATGCTGTCCAGACCCGCTGCCTTTGCCAAAGTTTCCCACACATTTCCCTTTGGCTGTCTCATGGGAAAATGTGCCCCATTGCTCATGGCAACAGGCAAGAGAATGAAGCACATGAACATCATCTGTCTGAACCCCATGCCCATGTCCTCACTCTCTGCGAGAAACCTTGCAATGCAGCAACACCCGAATGACACTCGAGTCCCAAGAAAAACCCCAAGTCTCTGAGTTGTCAATCGTTGTCTGATGAGATGTTTGCAGCGCTGTTGTCCGTCTTCGTTTGTGTGCCCGCGTCTTTGCTTCTTGGATCTGCGTCCGCTTGCATCTGCACCCGGTAAGGTTTCACGTGCCTTGCTGACACCCACTTCAGCCCTCGCCCTGTGGAGACACAAGCGAAACCCTTGCCCCAAGTGATTAGTGTGAATGGGCCTTCGATTTGTCCTGTCTCTGGGTTTCGGATCAGAACTAAAGGATTTTCCCTTAACTTTGCTTGCGTGTTGTTCGTGAAGTGCCTGATGATTGGTGGAGTGGGCTCTGAGAAAGAGCCATTTAAAAAATTCAACACATACAGAGCTTTGTTCAACCGCATATAAGGTGTTGCACCTGCCTCCCCCCTTTTCTGTTTATCCAAAAGGGATTTCAGGGTATGATGTGTTCTTTCAATGATTGCTTGACCTGTGGGAGAATGAGGAATACCGAAAATGTGTTTGACTCCCCATTTTTTCAAGAATCTGTCGAGTACTTTGCCTGTATAGGTTGGTCCATTATCTGTTTTTATCTCTTGTGGCACTCCTAATGATGCAAATGCTTGTAAAAAGTGTCTGCAGGCATGTTCTGCGGTTTCCCCTGTATGTAATGATGCAAATGTTGCCCCCGAGAATGTGTCAACTGAAACATGGATGTTTTTGAGCCGCCCAAAAGATGGGTATTTTGTGACATCAGTTTGCCACAGCTGGAGACTTTGCAATCCTCTTGGATTGACTGCTCCTGTGGATGCAGGTGGCTGCACAAGTTGACAATCTGGACAAGCACTGATGATTTCCCTCGCCTGGCTTTTTGAAAGGCGAAAGGATTCCATCAATGCTTGAGCATTTTGATGGAAGAATGCATGGCTCAATTTTGCTTGCTCAAAAATGTCTGGCAATGTCTGTGAGATGGGCATTGTGAGCTTGTCTGCGCGAGCATTCCCTTCTGCCAAAAATCCTGGAAGTGAGGAATGCGCCCTGATATGTGTAACAAAGTATTTGTGTTCCCTATTTTCTAGGATTGTTCTCATGCATGACAAATATGAATATAAGATTTCATTATCTGTGTGCTTCAACAGTGATCCCTCTAACCGTTTGATCACATTCGCAACATATGCTGAGTCTGTGACCAGATTGAGAGGTTCTGGAAACAACTGAAAAGCTCTGACTACTGCTGCCAATTCTACAATTTGTGGTGAACCCTGCACTGTCTTGATGTCTGATTCCCATTGCTCTGTTTTTGGGTTTTGCCATGTGATCACTGATTTGTGGGTTTTCCCTGAACCATCAGTGAACACTGTCACACCTTCCACTGGTTCCTGACTTATTTTTGCATTTAGCATTCTGTGAGGTGGGAAATGAACTGTACAAACCCCTGGAGTTATTCTGTTCTTTATGAAGAAACATTGACTGATTTATATGCAGACAGTTTCTAGTGCCTATGGACTATGAAGTGGTATGAACCCTCAAAGATTTGTGTAAGATAAATGGGCCAACAGAGTTTCTATCTGTAGAACAAAAGTTCATTTAGAGCTGTCACTGATTCATATCTAATGCAGCAAGTGAAGACCATCAGAAGAGAGTCTTATCATTATCACTAAGGTGTCATAGGGATGGGTCCATTTTTCTCTTCTGATGGCAGGTAAATCAAATGCAGATAAATGCAAATAAATCAAACTTTTCTGTTTGCATGCTCCAAAACCACTTTTAACCAGCATATTTAAATGTTCTTCTGACCTGCATAGAGTTCAGCTAATCCTAAGCGAAAGGACTGATATATAACACTTGATCTAGAGTTTAAACTCAAGTAGTGTGTTTCAAATTATATTCCAAAACTTTTCTTGGAGTCTGTCACAACTTTTTTCATTTGTCTGTGGTGTTAATTCATAGTTTAGAATGTGTTAGTTCCACTGAAGAAAGGTATTTCATGAATGTTACTGATCTTTTGCATATAATATCAAGGTCATTATAACCTTGAAATTACTATTTTACTAAAACAATATATTTCATTCTTGCAGATGCAGGGGGACTGTCAGTTTCAACTAACCTTGGGAAAAAATCCAGTCAAGGAAATGCAGAAGTTTAAACTCAATTCATTCATGCTGAATCAAAATAAAGTACTTTTCAGCCTGACCCAGAAGACTCTGGAGGACTTCAGACCTGGGGTTACAGGACTCCTTGTTCAAGGATTTTATCAAAGTGATTTTCTGAATCAGGCTTGAGCCAGAGTGTAAATGGATCTATAAACATCCCTGAACTCAATCCTATACCATAATAATGGAAGGTAAACTGGCTCAAAAGGTGGATATTTTGCATACATTCTTACAATTACTATCTCCAAGAAGATAAATTTTAATTTCTTTGCTATGATTTTCTCAATCAGATAAATGACCTGCACATTTTTTTGCACACATAACTCTATTTTCTGCTGGTTTTGTTCTTGAAGTAGTTTAAATTCCTTAGTAAGGAAAAAAAAAGTGCTATGTACAGAAATACAGTGATATTTAAACCAGGGCAGACTGTGCTAACTCCAGCACCAGGTGCAGCACGGTTCATGAGAGTTGGCATGGCATTACATTAACTATACTGGTTTTAGGAACAAATATGGAAAATGCTATATTCCAGCATATAACCATACTAATTCCATTTTACTGTATCTTAGAGAAATTAATTTTCACTAACATACTGATGCTCTTCTAGATGTCGTTAAGTGTAGCTTTGGCTAGTTTATTCATAGTGCAGATAATCAAGGATTGTTGCTTTCTCTGCTCTGTTCTGGATTGGACTAATTTCTAGTGTATTTTTTAGAATGATTTTATTTCTAGTGACTGTACATTGCACTCAGCACAATAACAAAAGATTTTCATGTTTCTTTTAATTTTTCCCTTTTTATGTTTTGTTAATTTAAATAAATTCAGTCAGGTGTTCAGGAAACTGCTTCCTTTAAGGAAGAGAGATGCAAAGAGTTATTTATGTATCAAACATTCAACATTTTCAGTGTTCTAAATGCTTCAAATAATTTTTTCAAAATCAGAAAATTCTTTCTTTTGTAGTAATGAGAGATTTTAAGCCATGTAATGTTTGCTTAAATTAAAAACAAGAAAACAAAGAATTAGGTGTAAGTGTGATACCAGTCCCTTTTTTTTCCATAAGTCTGACCAGGTTCTTCTGGGAGTCAACACATAAGAACACGTTAAAAAGCAATACAAAAAATGAGAAAAGCATAGCAATAACATAAACAATCTTTTGCCAGTGGTAGTAGTTCTTGCTTACACCTTTGCTCCTGGAAACAGGAGCAAGGTGCATTGTAATAGCAGTGACTCCAAGACACAGAATAGATGTAGTAATGTCAGCCTCTTAAATACTTTTTTACCTCTTCATGTTTAGATACAGAATCACAACAGTATACGTAGTGAGCTGACCTTGACAGGCTGCCAGTTACCCACCCTGTTGTTTCTCCTATTCCTCAACTGGACAAGAGGGTAAATAAAATAGAGAAGATTGTGAGTCAAGCTAAAGACTAAACTATGGGGAGATTGGTCTAATTTATTGCCAATTAAAACCAGACTTGATTGGTGACAAGCAAAAGACAAAACCAAAAACATCTTTCCCCCTCTCTGCCTTCTTCCCAGACTGAACTTCACTCCTGTGTCTTCTACCTCCTTCCTCTCAAATGGTTCAGGGGGATGGGGAATTTGGTTTGTAGCCAGTGCATTAAAATTAATCTTTGCTACTGCTGGTCATCCTTTTCACATTCTTTGCCTGCTGCATTTCAGGAGTCTTCCATGGGCTACAGCAGTTCCTTCAAGAACTGTTCCAGTGTAGGTTTTTCCATAGTTCATCAGAAACAAGACTGCTTTATCACAGGTCCTCCACAGGCTCCAATGCCTGCAAAAACATGTGAACTCTCCATGGCCTGCAACTTCCTTCAGGGCACATCTATCTGCTCCAGCATAGTCCTCCTTGGACTGCTGTGGCAGAAGCTTCCTTGAACATGGTCTTCATCAAGGACTTGGGGGAAAATACCTGCTCAGGCTCCTGGAGCACCTCCTCCCCCTCTTTCTTCTCTGATTGAGATGTTGCCTCTTCTGCATCCCTTTCTTTCTCTTCCTTCTAGTTCTGGCATTTTTTGGCCTTTCTTAAACACATATACACAGAGGTGCCACCAGCTCAGCTGCGAGGCCCAGCTGCACCTTGCATGGGTTTGCTGGAGCTGGCTGGAAGTTGCTGGAACCGGGGCAATCCCTGGTCTCTCCTCAAAGAGGCTGCCCTGCAGCATACAGCACACCAACAGCCTCCTCCCTGCCACCCACCACTTACACTCAATACAGAAATAGTAAGAAGTAAAAAGAGCTCTTGGACAACTAATGCTACATAAACAGAATGTAGACAAAGAGAGAAAAGTAGCAACAAGAAAAAGAAGGGTGGAAAAAGAAAGGAAAGCACAAGGAAAGTTTTGTTTTTCAGTTATTTTTTAAAATTTCAGAAAACTAGTAATGGTAGCAGTTAGAAATGAAATTAAAAATTAAATTGAAATATAATAACAGGTTGTGTTGAGATATATTATGGAAGAAGAGGCAAAGGGAAGTGTTTTGCTACCCTTGGGCTAAGGCTACAGCATGTGCTGGGCACGCTGGCTCTAGCCCTGTTAGTGCTGCTTACAAGAGCTGGGACTTGGTGCTGCAGCAAGCAGTCTTGTAGAAAGGACAAAGGGAAGGTGAAAAATCTCACATCTCAGGAAGCCATTTAGCAAAATGACAATTGTCACAGTTTAATTTAGCTCTTTATCTTTTTTTTTTTTCCCTAAGTGTCTTATAAGGAAGCTGTTATACATTAGTTTAGGCAGAGATGGGAAAGGCAGCTGTGAAAACAGAGCTGCTGTTACTTTGAGCATTGGTTCTGTTCTTCTAAAGGCTGAAAAAGACATATTCTGTTGCTGAATTAGGCTTGCTTTCAAAATTATTGCAGTTCCTCATTCCTGATTATTACAAGCTATTTTAAATACAAGATGATGCAAAGCAATGGGGGAAGTTTGTTTCTTCCCCCACAAGTGACACAAATGTGGGACTTAGACCCACACATATGTATGACTACAATTTCACGCTTTTTCAACTTTATGAACATCTACCAAATACTTTAGAAGAATTTGTATATCCCAATTAAAATGAAATGGAAATAAAGAATAAGAGAAACCAATAATTTTGGCACATGCAGTTAGGAGGGCAGCCTCCCATTCCCTGTCTTCAGCCTCAGTGAGGCAGGATCGCTGCAGGGTGGCATAAAGGCAAATTGTGAACTTAGCTTTCCTGAGAAAATGTTTATTAAGACAAGTGTGGCTCACACTGGTTGAATTATGCTTGGATATATATAATTATAAGAAGCTAATGAGGCTGCAATATAATTAAGCTACAGTAAGAGAAAATAATCCTTCTCTCTGCTGTGTTCAAATCAATAGGGCTTTGATTAGAAAAATCTTCAGATTTTAGACTGTCATGCTTCAGCTCTGTTTCCAGTGTGTGTCTTGAGTTACTTAACAGACTCTCAAAATAGATTTCAGATTTTGACTCCAAGTGATTTCTCAAGACTTTTTTGCTGAGTTCCTAGAACTTTAAGGATATGCCAGATGAGAGTGGAGTAACAAGGGTTTCAGTATCCTTTTTTAGTATTTATCTGTGTTTAGCTATGACACAGTGACATGGGTCACTCACGTCACAAGCAAGAGTGGATGTTCCATTGGACTGAAGTTGGCTTTAAGTTAACAACTGTGACAAAAATCCTCGGCAGCATATAACTGTAATTGGGTTGTTGGTATTGTGATACAAACATAAACAAAAAAATTTAGCATGGAAACAATGCAGGGAAATATAATCTCTTTTTAAAGAATATGATAATTTTTTAATCCAGACATCTAATTAAAATATGATTGATATTTCATAAGAAGGAAAAAAGAAAGGGAATTATCACCTAAGTGATCTGACACTTTTTTTTTTTCCTTTACTAGTACCTAAACCTGTCTTTTCAAAACAAAATTGAACTAGAACACTGATTTAAATTTGGGTTATAATTTTCCTTTTCAATAAATAAAACATTGCCCACAAACTACAAAGATACCAGCTCTTTTGCATCTTGTAGGTTTAAAGAAGAATAATATAGCAGAACATATTTTTTTATTTAAGAAAAAGAAACAAGCTACCTTTTGCTTAAATTATAAGAAAAGAATGGAGATTCTCAGGATCCTCAGTATTAATAGAGGCATAAGTATGATGTGACAGTTGGTCTTTTTTTTAATACAAGCCAACACACTACAATGGCAGATAATACCATGTTTAGCAGCTTTGCCTCTGGTTTGTTTTTGGAACAATGCTTGACAATTCCATTGGAGACAATAAAATAGTTGTTGGCACATTTTAATTACTATATAAGGGCACACACATTTCATGGCTCTTCAGGGGGTAAAGAAGCCATCAATTACTCTGCTCAGCTTGAGTTTGTTTAAACAAATCATTTTCTATTTCTGGATATATAAACTATACACTTTCAGTACTTTGTGCTATTTGCTTCCAGGAGCTTTTAATTTGGGTTATAAAATATCCTGGCCTGGTCATATATATTAAAAATCAATGTTACAAAGGATAAGGTGATTATAGGCACCCTACAAGTGCTTTGGAAACAAACTCACATTTGTAGAAATCTTTGTGCCACTATTCATTAAGCAGAGCAATATGTTTAACACTGAACCCCTCAGGCATATTAAGTGTTTAGTGGCTGAACAAAAACACAATTTTGGCCTGTGAGTCTTAAAGCTCCCCCTACTGATTCAGTTCACTTTCAATATGATACAATAATAAACAAATATATAAGCTAAGTATGGAAATAGTGAAAATAGAAGATACACATAGCAGGACATAAATACGACACTTATTTCTTCAAACTGACTGTTTGCAACACTATTTTTTCCAAATTCATGAAACTCAGAGATTATGCTTAACTTAGACACAAATGTTACACAGATCTCTTACTTATATTAAAAATACAATTTGTCAGTTATGACAGAATAAGGAGGAAGAAGTTGCCTGGTAGTAAGTAGTTCAGTGGTTGATATTTTTGCAACTTCTTGAGGATCTCTCTCAGGTTAATGAGTTATGTACTATTAACATGTATGTATGTAATTATTTATAATCAGTACTTGTGAAGGATAAATTATGTCATCTTTTGTGGCCAGAATTGGTTGTTCTGGATATTGCAATACTCGCCTTGCATTTATGCATATGTGTTTCACTGAAGCAACTTCATCATGTGTAGTATGGAATGCTACTTTGATCTTAAGAAGGGGTAATATTGCACACTTGACAACTACTCTACTTGTGAATATTAAACATATAGGCCTTGGAAAATTCAAGGTTTGTAGGGAAAGTACTTTATTTACTTTGTATAGGTACATTATCCTGCCCCAACAACCCCCTCTCCATATCCAACCCCCTCCAAA
The DNA here is from genome assembly GCF_024509145.1 of Vidua macroura. Lineage (NCBI taxonomy): Eukaryota > Metazoa > Chordata > Aves > Passeriformes > Viduidae > Vidua > Vidua macroura. Next base: position 54,265,491 of record NC_071574.1, read on the forward strand.
AAAAAAATTAAAAAAACATTAAAAAAAAAAAAGAAAAACCATATTCTAAATGTAAAATGCACATAAAACCTCTGGGCTAATAGACTGACTTATGAGAAGTCTTAATATGAATTGAAGGATTTAAGAGTAAATTCATACCAAAGTAAAGGTGTGTAATGAACACTAGGAGTAAGCTTAAAAACAATTAAACATTCAGCATAATGACAGTGCTTAACTGAATTGTATCTCTAGCTTTCCACTCAACTCCTAGTCTACCCACTAAACAGACATCATATTTTAAAGAAATTTAAATATATTAGAAGATTCATCATAGTAGGCCCGATTTTCTGTTGAGTAAAGAATGTTTGAATTTGACTTTTCTCTTTGGCTGTTGAAATATCAGAATGATGGACGCAGAAATCTTATTGTCAGGATACACTGAGTTCCTCTCTGAGATCAAGTGGATTACAACATGGGACTATAGCCTGTGCACAGAAACCCCTTTTTATTATGATTGTTTCAACTCTGCTGGTACTCACTAGGATGTCAATTCTTCTTCAATTGTTCTAATTCCCCAATCTGTGCAGATTTTTTTCCTGACTAACCCTTGATTATTTTTCTGTCATGATCTGTTCATACTATTTTCCTTTTTATCACTCATTCACTTTCCTTTCTCTTTTACATGTATTTCTCATACATAGAAGATTATTTCAGTCATATGTTGAATAGTATTCAACAGTGAGTGATTGTTGTACCTCTCAGGCACTGTTGACTCCAGGCTGCCATTCTGGGGAAAAAAGTGCAAAACAAAACCCTGCAAAAAACTGGTGACTTTAATGGCAATAAAACCATCAAAATTTTATTAAAATATTGCAAATAGATTGTAGTAAGGAATCAGACAGAGTCTGCAGATGGGGACTGGCTATCTTTTTTGTAATGAGTAGAATTACAGAACTTGTTTTGAGCTATTTTTACCAAAAGAAAATAGTCACAGTTCATTGTGGGGGCACAGTATCATATAGTGGCTAAATAACTATGCAAATTTGTTATTTGATAAACTCCCAAATTATTTCATATGTCTTTGCTGGTATTTCTGAATTTAGTTACTCTTTCTGGAATATTTATTATGCTTCTTAAAATATCTTATGATGCTGCTGGTGAGAAGTGCTGTGTCAAAGCACCTGATTTACAGAATATGAGCTGAGGCCTGCAGATGATGGTCTTGTTCAGAGTCCCTAGGGAAACTGGTAGCAATGGCAGGAAATTGTAAATTGTATATCCTTCTTCTAAGTTTTATTCCCAGGACTTAAACATTGGAAAAATAGGGGGTGAAAAATATGTCCAGAGTCAGTAAGAAAAATCTGAATTCACTCATGGGTCCCTGACCTCTGTTGCATCTCTATTCAGTGAATTGACGGTATATTGGTCTAGTGTTAGTCCTGTTATATTCACTGTCTTGTTAAGTCTCTTTGTGATCCTGTCCTTTCTTTATGAATTCTTTCTTTACCAAAAAAAACCCCAAAACTCCAAACCAAAAAAAAAAAAAAAAAAAACAAAAAACAAAAACCCACATCTAATTTTGTTTAAACTCTTCGCTTTCTGTCCTTATTTACAAATAGAATTTGAAACCATTTGAATTTGAAACATTTTTCATTCTGGCAAAATTTTGAAGAGACAATCAGTCATTTTTAATCATGCAGACATTTAAACTGTTTGTTCCTGTACCCTTTAAAGTACAGGAATTCTTCAGATTGTTTTTATTCCAAAAATTATTGCACCTGTTGAGACAAGATTTACCTATATATTAAAGCAAGCAAGATAAAATGCTCAAAAAAAGGTCCCAACAGCCCTAACAGTTCAGACATTACAGCCTTGAGAGATGAGCCTGACTGTCAGAATGATCTGGTCAACAAGACTGATGACTAAATTTCTAACTCTAGTCACTAAATCTAGTAGAGGATTAAGCTGTCAGTAAATATTATGTTGGGTCCTTGGATGCAAGTCCTAGACTATATTTTTCTCTATTAATTCTGCATTAAGGAAGGATTGAAATTAAATTAATAAAATCTCTGTAAGGACAAGGGCTTTACTTTGATTTCTCTCTACAAATGAACTGCTTTTTGCTGTATGCAGTACCCCTAAAAGAAAGGCGGTAAAAACGATCAGTCACAGCAAGTACATTGCCAACTTTAAGTGGTGTAAATCTCAATCAAATAAGGCTGATTAATGATCAAAATGTATTTTACTCAACTTTTTATGAAGCATTTAGGAAACGTACAAACTAATATGGAAGGCAAGATTTAGTAAAGGAAGTGCTTGATACTGAAAAATACATGATGATGATATGCTTTACCATCTTTAACCAAATCCAAGTTCCCTTGCCCCTGCTTCAACACTTATATTTGTTCCAGTCACAGTGAATACATTTGTCCCTCTGTTATTTCTACACATGTGTAGCAGTTTAGTTCGGAGATAGCTGAATTGCCTGAAAACAGTCCTATAAGGAAAGGATTAGTTTTCAGCCAGAAGAGCTGAACAAAACATTCCTCTGAATGTTTGTATGAGTGTCACAGCTAGCACTAATAACTGAACTGTGCAGGCCTCAGCTGCAAAGGGTCGAACAGATGAAGTGTAATTATGTCTGAGCCAATAAAGACAGATTTTGTTTTTTAATCTGTCTGGAGTTAAATAGTTATAAGTTGGCCACTCAAGTCCAAGGACTGATAATCAAATATTAAAAAAGATAAAATTCCATCTTCACAGATATTAAGACTTATATACTTCACTGAAAAATAGTGGCCATTGTATATCTTCTAGTAAAAAAGAATCTAGTTCAGTAGGATTTAAACTGTCCAGACCCTCTGAAGTACTTCAAAAGCAATATATATAAAGTCTAGATGCTAAAATACAAGAGTTCTCACTTGAGATGTAACCTCAGAAACAAGGAATGTAAAAAGACAAAAATCCTGTCATGATAATATCAAATATACAAAAAAGCAGTCTGACGGACAGAGGAATTGGGGACTTTTGACAATTCTGTCTTAATACTACTTTACTTTTATTTCTTCAACTGTAACTTTTATTAAACAAACAACATAGTGATTTGTGTTGTCTGCTGTGAATGGACACTTATTTTTACTAAATTCTAAGCTGTCTTCAGCTCAGGATGACTTTGTAAATGCCAACAAGGTTTTCCTAACTAGAGACACTAAAAAACGCACACAGTGAGAAATTGGATACATCAGCCAATGACAGCTGTCAAAAGAGGGAATAAAGTGTTTCCCAGAGAGAGACTGTCTGGACCAAGTGAAGGGCTGCAGTGACAAAAGTCAGAAAATTAAAAACTTTGTTATAGTAATTAGAAGTGACCAGGATGAATTTCTGCATGCAACCAGAGAAACAAAAATGTACTTGAACTCAGAGTGTTGTCTGACATTCTTGGAAGACCTTGCTAATTTATTGTGTATCTTTTCTTTAAGCAGTGGCTGTATTGCACAACCATCCAAAACTTTTCTAGATTGTGTGAATTTACTTTATGCAGTATACATCTGATCATGACAGATTGCATTACATCTATATCAGCTTATGGGTTTGGTCTGTGTATTACCTTATGGCTTTAGAGAATTGCTTGAATATTAGTGAAATAAATCCAACATGATTTATCAGCTTTTCAGAACTGCATAGTGGCAGTTTAAAAAATAATGTATCTTCTTTTGATGTAATGTACAATTTGTTGATTGGTACCTGTTCTAAAAGTTATTGATGGAATAACTACTTACAGTCAGTCTTGAAGTATAATTTTATTGTGTTTCTGTGCTGAAAATAGTATGCCATAGCTGCTAGGAGTTTACTCATTTTAACCCATCAACTGTAAAATTTATATGATTATAAAACATTAATTATATAAGAAAAAAAAAAACTGGTTGTTATGAGATTGTGCCAGCCCAATCTCGTATACCTTGATCTAATTTAAATTATCAGAGAGAAGCTCAGGGTTGGTAATATAAAACTGTAAACTGAAAATCCTAAATCTTCCTCTTGGGTAATATTTTTTTTTCTTTCTTTACTCTGTTTATTCTGAGAAAAAAACAAAAAAATCCCATAACATAGAATTATATGGGGAAATTAATTAATTTTGGTATACATTTCAAAATGTTCCCATTTTCTTCAGTTTAATGTATTCTGGCAGCAAACATAAATAAAGGGATCATGCTGTTTACCACTAGTTGTACAAAGTTACACCTGGGCTGGTTTAAGTCAGCTTAATGGTCCATAATATCCCTACATAGTCCTAAAACCTGTGAGATCTGAAATGTAAGCAGGTTACACCAGAGAAAGGGAATTGTCTTCTTCTATCTCCATAGGGAATTAGTAATAAGAATATTTAGTAATTAATTCAATAGTGTCTTCTTAGGATTCCAAGACACAAGAGGTAAAAAGAGGAAGATCACTTACAGCTGATAGTGAAGTCTAAAGATGTCCATTTTTGATATGGAAGCAAGAAATCCGCTAAGCTTTACAGGTATCTTCTATGAAGTATGGTGGGCTAAATTGGTTCAATTTCATGGCATTGAAACCCCCATCCTAACTCCCTGAGTCTGGAGTTCTGGCCCTGCAGAAATCTCATGTTATTAATATCCTTTAGAAACAATTATTTACCATTTCTGGGGAAAAGGAAAAAAAATAAAAACTACAATTTTAAATTGTATAGCTAAAAAATTACAACTAAAATTTTAAAAGAAACAAACATACAAAAAAACACAGAAAATTCAAATAGAATCAGAATATCACCCTCCCCCCACAAAAAATCCCAACAAACAGACAAAAAAAGCCCACAAAAAAAAAAATAAAGTTCAGTTGTTTAGGCTGCAAAGTAGTAAGCTAATAAACATTCACATTTAATCCCATTGACTTCAGTGATATGAAGAATACTGAGTTGGAATTCTTTTTGTTGCTGTCAGTAATTTAAGGAGCAGACATATAGTTGAGGGTCTTCAAAGGAGCAGAAGTACATCTTGTTTGTGACAAAACTGTCTCTGTGAAGAGCTGCAAAAGAAATGTACTGGGAAGGCAACTTGGAATTGAATGGGAGAAGTATGAGGAAAAGTGTGGAGGTAGGGGGGTCAGGTATGAAAATTATATGGCACTTACAGAAGGGGGTCAGAATTCTCTGCACATCTGAATATCACATAACCAAGTGAGATGTCAGTATTTGTCTCACATGTTTCCTCTGTATTATCCTAAGGGTAAACCCTGTGGTCCACACAAACAATTGCTAGTGTACATCTTCGTCACCATGCATTTCTAAGGGAGAAAACTCTGCTCCCAGGTGATCTTAGCTGTCATGTTTTGAATTCTAGGAGAATACTGCCAGCCTATCAAAGTGAAAAATTTTATTCTTGCACATTTTAAGCACCTTTTAAAATCTTTAAATTGGAGTGAAGGGGCTTGGGGGTAGTAGCAAAGCTAATCTATGCATTTATACTCTTGTTCTGTGTTTCAAAGGTAATTGTAATTAATTGCTTCAAGCAAAATAACAGGTTGTTTTTCTGCTGAGAGAAGTCAAATGAAATGACCTTTTTTTCATGTGCTATTCTTTTCAGCTTTTGAAGTTACTTCTTTTTGAAGAGACGATTCATTTATCAGTCCTATCTTCAAGAAAGTCATAAATGTATCTAATAAAACTTTCAGCAATTTGCTTTGAGGTGTACTATGCAGACTGCAGTCACATTTTGTTGTTATTAAATAAATTAATGAACAACTTAAAAAGTGAAAGGCTTAGAAAAGTCATCATAAGAATTAGTGGCTCCCTATAGCCAAAATAGAGGGCATATTTTAAAATGCATATGTTTCACCCAGCTTTGGTTATTGATATTTACTAGATTGACTCTAATTTGTGTCAAATGTTTGGGGCACCAAAAGTTGGCAATAAAAATCATTAAACTGAATTGCTAAGCCAGCAATCCAGAGTGAGGAGACAGAAAAGTTGATGGCAACTGCTGAAGCAAGGTTTCTCTAGCAGTGGGACCCATAGGAATGTGAGCATATCATATCAATACTGGAGCTGATAAAGTCCATCTATTTTTAAAGATATACATAATAAGAATTAATGGAACCCACTAGTATGAATTATATGCTCTTCCTCCTTCAGAAGAACTGTTGCTTAATATCTAATTCCAAATTAATAATGCAGCAGGAATGGATTCATTATCTCTTGTGTCAAAAATCATTCGTGATAAGCAAGATAAGGAGAGAGAAAAAGCATGAATAAAAAAGAAGAGTTTCAGTGACCATATTACTCCTGCCTTCATCAATCTCAGAGAATAAAATTTTTATCCTCTCCAGTAACTGATTGGTAAGGTAGCATGGGGAGAATATGTGGAAAAGCTCCTAAATCTTCCTCATCAGTATATTCTTAAAGTAGATGAAGAGTGAAGGAAGAAATAATGTGTAAGATTAAAGCAAATTCCAATACACTTTTTTTCCCACTGGCATTAGAAACATATTAGAAAAATTTTATTCTTCACTTGCTCAGATTATCATAGAATCATAGAATAATTTGGGTTGAAAGGGATAAGCTCACATTGTTGTGCCATGTCAACCCCCAAGTCCTTTTCCTTGGGGCTGCTCTCAATCTATTCTCTGGCCAGCTTGTATTTGTGCTTGGGGTTGCCCTGGCCCAGCTGCTTGCATTTGGCTTTGTAGAACTTCATGAGGTTTGCCCAGACCCACCTCCCAAGCCTGTCCAGGTCCCTTTGGATGTCACCCTTTCCCTTCAGCATGTCAACTGCACCACACAGTTTGGTGTTGGCAAACTTGCTGTGGGTGCACTCAATCCCACATTCCATGTTGCTGACAAAGTTGTTAAGGAGCACTAGTCCCAATACCAACTCCTAAGGAATGCCACTCATCACTCATCTCCATTGACCACAACTCAACCATCCAGCCAACTCCTTATCTGCCAAAGCATCCATCCATAAAATCTGTGTCACTCCAGTCTAAGGACAAGGATGTCATGCAGAATCATGTCAGATGCTTTGCACAAGTCCAGGTGGATAACATCAGTTGTGCTTCCTTTATCCACCAATGGTGTTACTGCATTGTCGAAGGCCACAACGTGTGAGGTACGACTTGCTCTTACTGAAGTTCTTTTGACTATCACCAATCCCTTCTTCATTTTCCATGTCTCTTAGCACAGTTTCCAGGAGGATCTGCTCCATAATCTTGGTGACCACTGATCTCCATAATCAGAGGGGACACTGACTGGCCTCTAGTTCTCCAAGTCATTCTTTTTTCCAGTTTTAAATTCTGAATTAACGGTTCCTATTCAGTATCCAGCCAGCCTTTTATTAAAAAAAAAGAAAAAAAATTACTCTGAAAGCAAAAGAAAATATATTTTACGATCACTATAACAAAGATTGATATCAGGATGTTGATCTAGAAAAAATTGTTATGAACTTGTAGATGGCTGACATAGGCATCTATTTGATTTTGAAATACTTTCTGAATAGACTTTGATACTAGAAGTAAATAGAGCTTTTTACATTTAAAATTAATATTAAATTTGGAAATGTGTTAAAGGCAAGGAAGAATTACCCTGTTTCTGTGCATAAAAAGAATACAATCCATTGTTAGTATTATTGTACTTTATTTGTATCACAATAGAATTTGGAGATTTCATGCAATTATTTTGGCAGAATGTAGCACTAAACCTGAATAAGATCAATTTTCCTGTTTGACAAATACCTGTAAATTAAAGTGGAAAAATCCCCACTGCCATCTGAATCAAGCTAAGACATTTCAAAGATACATACAGTATTTTTAATGGAGACAGAGACACAGGAATGGTCAAACACTAGGAATCTCACTTGAGATGTTATAATTCAATTTTGATTTAATGTTCAGTCTTATTTAGACCACTGTTATGATTTCAACATTCTGTGTCCTTCACAGGTATCTTAGCCCTGGTTCCACAAACTCCTGGGTTATGGTCCTTTCTGATCTTTAACAAAAATTATGTCCCCATGGAACCAATACTCCTTTTCTTCAGAGCTGATGATGCTAATTAGTTTTAGACTATGGCATAAAGATAACAGAATGATTATGGAAATCAGCAGCACTATCAGGCATAGAAACCTTGCATGTTGGCACAATTTACTTCTGACTGCCTCTTGCCTCTTGGATAGCTGAGTTTATTTGGTCTTGTTTTGGTTTGTTGTTTAATGGACAGATGTTTCAGTATTTGGCTAATATCTCATTAATATATTAAGAATTCAAGTCTACCTAAGGCACGTGGGTGCTGTAAAAACTGTAGCAAAGCATGAAATATAGGTTTAAAAGTAATCTAAAAGTAATTGCTTAGAGTGGCAGTAAAACTTCAGTACAGAGCTGTGGGTTGGCATGACTGGTGTACATGTAAATAATAACTATTATTTGTGACAAACTACACAGAGGATGTCTAGGATAATATCTTTCTCAATATTAGAAATTGACGCAGTTTACTACCTTTGAAATGCAAAGGTGAAAAAAGAAAATGAGAAAAACCTGCAGCCTGAAAATCTGAAACAAGATCAGTCATTACTTTTGTTTTACTGTTTTGATGCTGAAAGATACTGACCAAAGAACACTCAGGTTTTTTTTGGCTGAGATGAACTGGGCAATCCAGGTCACAGGACATCTTTAGCTGCTTTATCTTTTCTTTTATTGGCAGTAACTAGTTACCTTGCTTGCAATCTTGGCAGTGCTATCACAGACATCCAGGACCACTTCCAGGTCATCCCTTCTTGTTGGAGACACAGATGACAGGATGGATTTGCAATTTATAAGACTATCAGTCCAGCACGTGTTAAAGTTTTTCAATGAGGTAGAAAAAGAAAACCAAGAACAGGTGAACTACAGCACAAAGGAGAAATAAGTATTTTGACTATTTTAAAGTTCTGTAGTATTCTTTAATATCAGTAAAAATATTAGTAAAAAATCACCTCACAAAAGAATAATAAAAAACACTCTGATCATAGAATAAGCTTCTAGACAATGTGCCTGTGGATACCCAAAACCAAAGTACAACTCAATGGTGCAAAAAATGTGAAAAAATTATAGTTTTGTGTTATAATCACACAGACACACATGCAACTAGAAAAAATTATAATTGCTGTTAGCTACTATTACTATGTTATTGTCTGAAAAAAAAATCTTGTTCAAAACTCATGCTTTAAAAGCTGTAAAACTTTGAAAAAAAAAAAAAGATGTAGGTATAGGTAGTAAAATTCTGCCCTGAAAGTTGTCTACATATTTATTTTACCATCATTTCAAGACTTTTCCTCTCATCTCCTGTTTTTTCTACTGCCCCAAAAGTACTGTAAGAAAAATGCATTATTTAAATAGAACTCTTAAAATAAGCTTCCATGATACGCTTCCTAAAATATTAGAAAATCAATCATCAGAAAATCTCTCTGCCTATATACCAATGCCTATATATCAATATATTAAAGGCATATGATTATTGTTTACCTTATTGCATATCATTTGTTAAAAGGTCTGCTTAATTTGAACATTTAAGTTGTTATTTACACCATTTAAACATTTGAATGTCCAATAAAGGCTGGCACAAGTACACATAAATAAAATATTTGAAGCAGATGTATGTGAAATATTAACACACTACATTTTTTCCTGCACATTTTTTTTTCAATGCTCTTAGCTATAGATCTGTGTGCTTTACAAGAAAGGCAATGTTTTACCCAAAGGACTTTGGCATATGCAAATCAAACATTGAAATACATAACTTCTAGCTACCTTACCTCTAGAGCAGAATGCAGAACCATTTGTGAGATATAGAAAATCCTAATATAAGCATACTCATTTTGATTGGTACATTATGCTGAGACAATATCCTCATTTTGAGATTTGCATGCCTTTTGCCAGTTAGGAACTCCAGACAGTAAACTCCTCAAATAGAAATTAAATAATTTTGCGTCATGGTGAATTAAAGAATCATAATATGAAGTACTGTACTCCACATTATCTCATTGACTTCTGCTATGCCATCTCTATCAAACACTACTTGGCCACAAATAGGTTTATATAAAAATAGTTGGCTTCTCCAGACTCCCGAGTTCAAGTCAGGGTTGAGAACTTTAATAAAAATAACATTTATAGTCATAACAGGAGTTAGATTTTCACATCTAAAATCAGATTAAACATTTTTAGAGTTTTGGATTCAGCCTGGAATTGTAATTAAAAGTAAATATTCAAGAGAGAAAATTAAGTAAAAATTATCCTTATGCTCTGGTTTCAAATCATTAAATTACAGAGTAGAGCAACATCCTTTCCATCACCACCCCACCACCCACTCCTGCTTTGAATACCTCATCAAGTTCAATGGATAATTCTCCTGTAAATAATTTCTTAGATTTCAGGCTCTTCTGACTAGGAAAATTCTTTGCCTGGTTTGTTTCATAAAGAAGAAATGTAGTATTTCTGTAACTGACTAGCATCTTAAAAACAGAACACTTTGCTGAACAAAAGAGACCAACAGATGGAAAACTATATTTAGAAGTTATTTTTCAGCCTTCAAAACTTTTATACAAGGCACTAGAAATTATTATTATTAAGACATTGTAACTGTGAAAGTTAAAACTTCTTATCACCAGATATCTTTTTAAAAACAATTGAAACAGCATGACAGTCTTCTACATGGTGATTTACATCTAAGAAGTCAGTGATAGCTATGTTATATACAGTAGGTTAATACAAAATTGACTATAAAATATTTCAGAGACAGAAAATTTAGTTTTTATGTTGTATAAGAAATTAGCAAGAATAAAAAAAAAGTTAATGATGATTATCTGTGATGTGAGAAAATGTTATATATTTAATTGGTATAATATTTTTTTGCACTGTACTAATAGTTTAGGGTCCTAACAATGAGTGGCTGAAAGTAGCCTGCTAACATTTCCAATTGCACTGCAATTTCCAATGTCACAAATGCTCAGTCACCATCACTTCACCTCTTTGTGTGATGTGTTTCTCCTGAGTTCATGCAGCTGAAGCTGCCTACCCATATAGCAGGAATTTTGATATTCAGCAGTAAAGTGTTAAATAATCAGAAAGTTATTCTTAAATCTTTTGCTATCTTCCTTGTTTCCAACAAAAGTTTTGTAACACATCTGCCAAATGGACAAAAATATTTAGCATATTTGTTTGCAAATACCTTTTTTATTAATCTGTAAAAATACTTTTCCCAAATTATTGATCCATTGAAAAGCTTCATTAAAGTAACATACAATTTGAGATAGAAGAGCTGTGCACTTTTGTGAGAAGATGCCTTCATCCAGTTATGCCACTCAACCAGAAGTGGCTGCTATTCTGTATTTTAGAAGTTCATTTACTGGTAATTTTGCTGACAGCACAAAACCAGAAACCAAAAGATATTGTTTTGAGATTTCCCTTCATTTATCTACCCAAATAAATGTATTTTAGCTCCCTGAAGTAAAGATAACTGTTCCAACAAAGTTTTGATAATATTTTTACTAAACATGACAATCTCATTGTACACAGGCAGTTTTCATATTCTGAGTTGTCAGCTTTATAAAGAAATTTACAAAAATAACTTTTAATGTGGTTTTTTTTTTTTTTTCCTCAGCATAAAAATGTGTATTTAGGTACATGTATATTGTTTCCTGCTGAGGTGTGGGACCTGCCCTGGCTGCCAAGCTGGGGGAATCCCCATGCTCACAGCCCCACTGTCCCCAGGGAGCCATCCTGTTGCACTACAATTTAAATCTTGCTAAATTAAATCTCAGCAAAGCTTAGAGCTGCTTTTTGATTTTTGAATTGGATAATAGAAATTAAGTTTATTTTTATTGGGGTTTTTTTTTTGTTTGTTTTTGTTTTTTTTTTTTTTAGGATTCATTCATCCAGGAGATACAATTTCAAACTGAATTGGGAAATTCCAGGGGAAAATAGAACAGAAAGTACATTAACATATTGATGAGGAGAAACAGAAAGGAACCCATGAGATTAGAGAAGACTCACTAGTCTTTTCCTTAAAAACACTGAGTGTTTGGAGACAGGTAATACAGATGATGTATCAAATAAAATACAGTAAATTTTAATATCCTCAGTGGTTCTTTTTTGACCTATCAAGATATTTGGCAAATTCTTTTTATGTTTTAGGAAATATTTACTGTTTAAGCCTTTCTATTTTAGCTCTATAATATGTTTTGCCTTGGTCACATGGTGGATAGATTTCATTCTGCTTTTCATCACTTTCTTCCATCCCATTTAAGCAATTCTCACTTCACACTCCTATCTAGAGAGACAGAGCTAGATGCACATAAAAATGCTATTCTTCATTTTCATTTCCTTTTCCCACATTTTTCAAGTACACTTAAAAGAGGATTAGTAAATCCCTGGCTACTTAGAATTTCTCAGATGTCACTGTGGTTTATACCATTTCTCCTCAGTACAGCCATCTGACAAAATGAAAAGAGCACAAATTTTTCTGAAAAAATAATTTTGTTTTTCTGGTCATGTCTAGGATAAGACATATTTCCACGTTGTATTTTTAAAATCAGATCTTGAGTTAAGTAAATGGGAGTAATGTGATTTACAGAAATTTAAAGGCTGACTCATGGAGTTACTTTTTCACCTGTTCTATGAATCTATATTTAAATCTTAATTTCAAAAACCTAAGTAGTATATATTTAGTGGAGTTGATAGTTTCTGATAGAAAGCCTCATTGTAACAAAAAATGCCCAACGACCCACTCTGACCCTAAATAGCAAATGTTCATATGGTTATCTAATTTTATCAAATTTACTTTTATTTGCCTTTAATTCATGGATAGAAGATTATTATTATTATTATTATTATTTTCTTTTTAAGTGTATTTTCTTAACAGAAAAGAAAGTAGTCAGCCAAAAATTCCCCAAATCTGTGAAAATTCCATCTCAAGATCTGCATTATTAATGCTGCAATAGTGATTATACATATGCTGTGGATTGGAGTAGGTTCTAAAATGAGTGTTTATAAAAGACTGCATCAATAAGCAAAAGTACATGAAAGAGGTGTTTGACTGTGCATGTGTTATTTTTTCTATTTTTGGATGTAATAGTGTACTTTCTGTTGTTATGAACCATCTTACGATAACACTAATGAATATATATCTTATTTGGTTTCTGATATTGCTTATACAATATTTAAAAGGCTCATTTTTAAGAGAACACTTATTTAATTTATTTAATAATATATTGAACACTACTAAAATAATTTCAGGATTTGAGATTAGCTCAGTTGATTAGACCATGGTGCTAAAGCCCAGGTTGCAGGTTCAATCCCTGTACAGGCCACTCACTTAAGAGTTGGAGTCAATGGTCCTTGTGGGTCCCTTCTAACACAGAATATTCTGTGATTCTTTGACTCAATCATATGCATTGTGTGTTTACTGGTATAATTCCGCTGATTTAAAATACTAACTTTAGAAAATAATCTCTCCACAGGACAGGTCAGCCTAAAGATTATGTCATATAAAAGTGCTTTAGCTTGCTTGAAAGCTATAGGTCTCCTCTTGAAATAGTATGTGTAATTGGACAAGAGATATTCTTACATAAGATATTACCAGTGCCTGGGTGTTGCTTAGGTGGCTTTTTCTTAAAATAAGGGCCAATAACGAGAATGGTTTTATTTCTTCCTACTTACAGAAGATACCTTAGCAACTGGGTCATGGTTTTAAAGTATTTCAACAATAATATCTATTTGAAAGCTCAAGTACAATTAAATGGAAAGAAAGATTTAAATTCCAGTGTGTAAGCAAGGAAGAGTAACTTTTCATAGAGATTATTCAGCTAATCCCTTAGTAAAGTCATTTTAATTCATCTCATTCTACTGATACAGGTGAATGAAAATAACTTGAAACAAATCTCAAAGCAAACTGGATGCCAAGCATATCAACATTTGATACCTTTTTTTTTCCTTTTTGTCCTAGAAAGGACCAATCTAGAATGAGAAAATTTTATAGCAATATGGAATTCAAACTATTTAATTAATTAAAACTCAAGATATATTGAGGAGGATCCTCAATTAAAAATTGCTTCTAAGCATAGTAGTATAACTATTCATATTTTATATTCCTTGATTTTAAGTTTTTAAAAAATGAGACATTTCAAAATATTTCTCTTCTGGTTCTCAGACAGGAATTTCTCATCTTCTCAAGAATAGATACAACAGGAAAGTTTAAAGACTCCAAAAATATATTAAATATCTCTATTTAATGCTTATAATGTTCTTGATAATCTGATTGATAGTTCAGAGCACAGACTATAATCATAACATTTTATGGTAGGCAGGATTCTCACAGCTGGAGTAACAATGCTGATTTGTGCAGAGTAGGAAAAAAGAAAGGGAAGAGATTAAAAAGTAAGACTAAATAAAAAAAGCAACTAAATATCATAGTGTAACATCTAATCTTGATGGAGGGCAGTAAGTGATGCAGTGGACAGATGCTGCAGTTTGGTAGGATATACTTGTGGTTATTCCAAGATGCTCTAAATCAGCTGATTTAGATTGGCCACTGTCACATTACCATGATGTGAGCACAAAGAAGACATGGTTTGATGATGTCTTTAGGCTGGATTTATCCTGCTTAACTCTCCTTTATTTACAGTGTTCTGATGAGGTTTGTTTCCATAGCAATTCAGTAATTCTTAGTAATATTGACTTACATCTTCATCTACTTATGAAGTTTGCAGCCAATACTAAATCTATTTCCCTGAAGAAGGAAAAAAGTACAAAAATGTTCAAGGGCCCATATGTGATCTGCCACTCTTAAAATCTTAAATAAAAAACAAAAATTGAAAATGGAAAAAAATTATGTTACTACAGTGCACCAAAACCAGAGGGTCAATATAGAATCAGCAGTTTATTACCTACTCACAGGAATTGGGAGAAATGCTCATGTCATGATGTAGATGGCTAAACATAGTGAACCTAGGCTGAAACCAGGGGACTTCGTAACCCATTTGTAGCATTCTGTAAAAGCAGTTATATTTTCTCTAGAATCAACTGAAGTCCATAAATGGTTTATGCAAAACATACAGGTCCCAGGCTGACAAACTCTACCATGTCAATTTGGCTTTGTACAGTATTAGCCTGGATACTTCTGAGCTCTGCTTCCTGGTATGTAGACTACATGTTTGCACTTACATAGACTAGATCTTTCCACTACACTTTGCATTCTAATAACTCTGAAAATGATTGGTTAGGTAAATAAAACATTTTTATATCTTATGAAAACTATTCACCCTAATTCCATGAATTATAGTAAAACCGCTTGTGCACTGATGATGGCTTGTTGCAATAACTTTTTAACAATATCTCTCACAACAAGTGAAAGCACATAAATAATGTTATTACTATTATTAAATTTCACTTGTGCTATTCTTATTTACAATGTATGAGTTTACCATGTGTGAGCCAAAGCATGGAGATACTTGACAGAAAATTCAACCTCTGCAATAGAGATTGCCACGAGGGGCATATTGAAAGTAGTACTGATTAGTCAAAAGGCATAATAGGATAAGTTATTAAGCTCGGTCATACAAGGTAATCAGGTGGTGTTTGGTCTAATAGAACAAAAAACATGGGAAAAGAGGACATGGTGAATGCAGAGACCAAGAAAAAGTATATTTTACATTAAAATATCCTGAGAGTTTACATTTGCCAAATCAAAAGAACAGTATGACATGCTGAGGTGTGAGACAGTGGGAATTTGAACAAAAGCTGATTTGTACACACAAACATTATCAAGGAGATGAGATATGGATCTCTTTTCTCTGAAGCTATCCTTGCATGTCTCTATAAATATAAAATAAAAATGCAAACCTTTACTGTATGGTACATCGTTATATGCTTGTTATGTTAACACAAAACTAGTCCTTAGCTTATAAATAGTAATTTTCATCTCAATGTAAGGTTTCTTAATATGCTTTGTAATGCTTTATTATGTAGGCTAAATTTGTGTTCCAGTTATGTCTAAATGCTAACATTATCCAAGTGACATCCAAAATAGCCAAAGGACACACTTTGTTACGATTAGGAAGAAAGTTAATTTTGATTGCAAACTGTGGGCTCACAGATATCTAGACTTTTATGGCATTTATCTAATTCAGGATAAGAAGGCTTGAGAGTTACTGAATAGCATTATCTTAAAAAAGAACCTGCTCAGGGAAAAAATGTCATAGATCATGTACAGGTTAAGAGGTAAAATAATTAGTGTAGGAGGAAATCTGTTGCCATCAGAAACTGCAAAATTATGTCTTTTAATCATGAAGAATTTTGTTTCCATAGTGTTAGATTCCAAATTTGATCTAAAATTAGAAGGCTCTTTCAGGTGAGAAGCATTGTTAAAAGATACTTTAAGTCACTAAAGTAAACTCAAACAGTTTGGTTTTCTCTTATCTACAGCAGATGTATGGTGAAGGAGAGCATGGACTGAAATTTTACCAGGCTAAAAAAAATAACTTTTCAATTAGTCTGCAATATTTTAAGTAGCTGGTGTTGAAGAAACAGGCATATTTGCTCCTTCACTTTCTCATGATTACAAGTCTATCCTTACTCTTTTTTTTTTTTTTTATTGCTTTTCCCCTCAGATGATTGTTAATAGAAATAATTTTTTCCCAGGTTTCCACCATTGGATGGAAAAAAGCTTTTCATATGAAAACTGCATCATGTCTAGTAACAAGCTCTACTTGGGAACAAGCTATTTTGTTCTGAATAGATATAGTTTTGTTGAAATGAAATTATATGTGTGTACATGTGTTAAAAGCACAAGAGGCAAAAAGCCCAGGGATTTGCATCATGCAAAATAGACACTTCTGTGAATATGGACTCATGAGCAAATATAAACGCTGATATTCAATCAACATAACCAAAAGCTGCTTGTCTGTGAGCCAACCAAGTTGCCAGAAACTAGCAGGTGAGCTGGCAGAAAACTAATTTTTATTCAAAAGATTATTTTAGTACTTTTTTTAAGCTGCATTATAGATATCTCAAGACACATATATCCCCTTGCACATAAAGTCACATTAGCAAAAAAAGTGAGATATGTTTCTATTCAATAAATTGAATTTATAGTAAAGAATAGGTACATAATGTTCTGATGTTCAGTTTGCTGAGCATTTCTGGGCTATCAGTTTCAGAAAACTAAGCGCCTTCATCTTTAAAGAGTAAGAAGTCTACTGTGTTTATACATTATATGTAAGGATATTAGCAGATGACAAATATCAGGCTAGATTACTCCACTTCTAAAATTTAGATTTGAGAACACAACAAATATGTTACTGATGCTGAAATATATAAAACACTGCTCATAATATGTAGCTTCTTCTAGAGAGAGGTTTCTGCCCATGGCAGAGGGATTGAAACTACATGACAGGTCTTTTCCAACCCAACCCAAATTCTATGATCTTATGATCCTGTGATTTTCATATCTTTATATTTATGTATGTGTGTGTTTATATTTATATATAATTTAGCAGTATAATTCAAAAATTATTTATGAAACATTGGAATCTGTATCCTCATTTCAAGAAAGAATAAATGAAGCATACAGGACTTAGTTAACCTTTTAACCAAACTGTCAGATCAGGAAACATTATTGAACAAAGGTAGATATAACAAATTAAAAGAGATAAATGAATTAAAAGAGAACAATCTAATAAATTCTAACATGATTCTTCATTAATTTGTATGTATATCAGTTGGTATGCCATTATTTTCTTATTTACAGGAAGAGGTTTTACATGAAATAGAACATATCTCTGGGAAGCATCATAAAATAAAGCAAATCTAGGGCCATGGTAAACAGTATAGATCTGTTTCATGCTGATGACACAAACATGCTGAGCAACACTGGCATAGACTCTGCCAAAATATTTATGATACCGAGCTGTTGTGAAAGAAAAAAAATGTTCCAAGGAAAATAAATATGGAAAAAGAATAGGCAGAAACATGCACATGATACATGGTTTTTATGAAAAAAAAACCCATCAGCTCCTGTGTTTTAAACAGAGAAGAAAACCTCCTAAAATTATATTACTGGGTTCAAACAAAATTTTAAACTACTGTCTTTGGTTTCTATTAAAAATAGTTAGTGATTTGGCATCAGTTTTAACATCAGGAGTTTGAGGAAAGATTCTAAACCTATGAAGATGATGTAGAATTACCTAAATTTTTAGGTTCTTAGAATAGGAGAAATTGGGGTAAATTATTCCTATTTACTAAGTAGTCTAAAAAAATCTTGTTTGGTGAGACAGAAAATATTAATCAAGTAAGCTTTGTAAGATGTCAGAGAACCAAAACACCTTAAAACCAAATTGGAACCCTTTTTATTCCCTTTGAAATTTGCTTAGAGAGGGAGACTGGATATCTTGTAAAATTGTGCATTTTCTTAAAGCTTTCCTGTATTGTAAACAATGACCTAAAAGGATAAGCTTAGACTTTGTGGGAATTGTTGATGAAGCACTGCCATCTTTTGGTTGTACAAATACGGAATATGGAGGAAGGATATAATTGTCATTAAAATAAGGACATAGGCTGAAATCATAAAAGCATTGGTCTACTTTACTTTTCTAGATAATTGGCTGAAATTGTCCCCTTATATTCTTCAGTATATGCGAATTTCACCATCCTATCAGTCAAAGTAACACAACAAAATGTCATGAAGATATTGTTGCTTTTAACAGAAAATTGACAGCCTAGGTTAAAGGGATTTTCTGCACTTTTTTTTAAATTGCTTTTGTCTTTACTTTTTCCCAAAATAAATTAGCAAGGTAAATTTTGTTACAAACTTGAAAAACTTTGAAATTATAGAATATAATAAATACTAATGTAGAAGACAATTATTGTGTGTAAGAATTATCTAAAAACTAGTTGGTGACACTAAAATCAGCTGTATTTTATATTAAAAGCAATACAAATTGTTCTCCATTCCTTAAGTTATAAATCTAATACTGATACTCTAAGATTCAGTGATATGATAACATTCTGTTTCTTGGAAAAGGATTTTTGCCTCTTACCTATTTAACAGTTTGCAGAGGACACACAGTTTTAAGTAACCAGTATAGCAATACAACAGAATACTTTTTATGCATGTAGAAGTAGTTGACATATTTATTAATTTAGTAGAAATGTGAAAAAATGCAGTGTATGCTTTGAATGTGTAAGCTCAGTATGATTCTGTTTTAAAATGTATAATCCATTTATATCCAATCTTACTGTCAGATTTTACCTCTTTTTAAATGCAATATTAGTGTCATAAGCTAATACAAGCAAATTTCTAGAAGAATAAATAAGATTTTCATGTGAATATTAATATTTTACTCCTGAAAAATTACATTTAAAAACTTACATCCCACTAAAGTATTGCTAAATTAACAATTAAAGGTCTAAAGTTATCAACTGCCTCACCTCAAATGCAAATGAATTAAAATTTCTGCTGGTAAGCAATTATATCATTATGCAGTGTTTTCAAGCTTAATTTGAACAGAAGGAGATGGGAATTCTGCCGTATACCTAAGACTTATGATGTGACATTTCTCCTATTAACTCAAATATGGGCAAAAGTGTGAAGTGCAAAATATGCTTGCACTGCTAAGGACCGACTATCAGCACACTTGTCAGAAAATTCAGCCAACATGTAACATTTGGAAGGTCAGAGGCCTGTGATATGGAAATCAAAATGAATGATGATAAATGAAAGATGAGCAGCTTTGAAGGTTTTTTTTTTAAATTAAGACAAGAAGCTTCTGCACATCTGCTGCCTGAGATAGTGAAAAAAAGCCAATATCAACATTTGATAGGTTAGAACAATTGTTACCTCATTTCAGATAGACTGGTACCACTGGCACAGAAAGTTGCAGGTGAGACCAATAGTACCTGATTGAAGAGTTACTATTGAAGGTTCTGAATAGAACCTGATAGAAGAGTCTCTGAAAGTCTGTGTTCTGAGCAGAACAGGCATTTCTTGGCATGTCTCATTCTCCCTTCTTGTGGTTGAGCATATTTTTGGGTATACCATCCCGAGTCATAACTCCATCCTCTCACCTAGTTCAAGTGATCTCCTACATTCTTGCTCTACAGCCTGCTCACATTGACATGGTTGGGTTCCTGCATGAGGCACTGCACGTGCTCCCAACCAGGGAGCCAGCTGCATTCTTGCTATCACTGCACAGGGGCAGACCTTGATTCCTGCTACCACTGCACAGGAGCAGAGCTTGCAGATAACCACAGTTCAGAAGTAACTCCCTGTGTGGGGTCACTTGACACAATACTTAGCACCTGGTACCAAGAGACAGAGTTCTTCTGCAAACCAGATTGAAGCAAGTCATATCCCCCCACTGGTAAAACTACAGTATTCAGAAATCTTTGATCTAAAAAAATTATCTTTCAGAATTTTGCTTAGATATAAACAGGAAAAGATTATATTTATGAAGAACACAGTCCTTCTGAAATAAACTAGATAGATCCTCTTCCATATTTCCTCTACATGACAGGAAAGACTATGAGGTGGCATGAATGTGTTTTCATTGCACAGAGGGGTTGGAAGGTTCAAGTTACTAAAAATGTCATGCAGAAAAAATCTGAAAAATGGAGACTAAATTTCAGGGGTTAAATGAAGGCTGGGCAATATCAAATATTCTGAATAACTAAATAACAGATGAGGCACATTTCACTTTCTAGATCTTATTCTGTCAGAGTAAAGAAATTAGGTAGTCTATATACACAGAGGATATTTTGCCTTTAAGTGTTGCAGATTTTAATACTGAAATTGCTAAGATCTATCATTTGTTCTTTAAATTGTTCCACATTGTTGTCTTCTTTTTTCTTTTTTTTTTTTTTTTTTTTTCCTTTTACTGAAGGGATACCCACTATTTACCAGAGAATCAAGTTTTTATAAATGTTTGTGAGGATTTAATGTGGAAAAAATGTTTGGCTGAGAGTTCTAGGGGATATGAACACATGAGGAAATTACAAATGAGGAGTTTAATGAGGAAAAAAAAAAAGTGGGAACACCTGCAAACTTTCAGTACTTTGCAGGCTGGTTTATTTCCTTCTCAATATGCACACAAAATTCTCACACCCATATATTTAGTAAAAAAATAGCCATGATTGTTTTTGTCACTTCCCTAGGTATCATCACCATTTCAGTCAATTTCTGTATGACAGGGACATAATGAGACTGCTAATAAATCTCTTTTTCATGTATACCATGTTTATAAGTGAGCAGTCACTTAGTAATACACTTCTAGGTCCTGGTTTCCAGTGGGAAGTTGGCCCAACTTTCCACATAAAAACACCTGCATGAATATTTCCAAATGCTAATATATACACACCAGTACTGAAATTGATTTTTTGTATGCATCAGGACATCACTGTTTTATCACGCAAGAAGTTTATAACAGGAAAAAGAATTTTAAATTTTTATATTTAGAAGATAGAACTGAGGAAAAACAGGATATTAAATACACTTCTAAAACCTCTAGCTCACAGAAAATGAGAATCCATATTTGCCAATCTTGAATAGTCTTTCCCTAAGCATTTTTGTTGGCCACTGCATGGACAGGTTGCTGTGCCAGATAAATCTTTAGTTTGTCTCAGCATGATCCGCTTTTATGTATGCATAGGAAATTCTTTGTAGTTACACTTGAAGGGACAGCAGAGAGCCAAGATCTTAAAAATTTGCTTCCTAAGTCTTAGGAGTTGAATTTAACTCTAGTGCATTGGTCTTCTACAGTAAGAACATTTTCTTTAATAAAACTGCTTGAAGTTTCCAATTATATGGATGAGCTACTTCTCAGTACAGAATGGCCAGTACACTCTTTTATAAAGGCATTGAAATTCTTATATGAAAGCAAAAACCTTATGAAACTGAATACTGAAACTGTCATGGCAATATTAAAGAGTGCACAAGGAAGCATGCAAATGTCAGTGGTTTGCTCACTACCATAAGGGAACAATTTTCTTCCCTTATTTTTCTCTCATGCATTTTTACATTTCTAGAATATCTCTGAGAAACTTTAACTTAACTGTTATGTACCTTATTTTCCTCTTTCAAATCCTCATCTTAGACAAGTTAAAGTCAAATAAAAGGCTCCCACTGGCCCCAGATGGCTTGCAGTATGGTTTAAAATGAAAAACAATGTCAGCCTGTCAACCTAACAGGAAAGTTAGTGCAAAATTTCAGACATTCAGCTTGCTCATTTAAAATATAGAGGTAATTTGATGACTTTTTCTAATGATTCCTAATTTGTGATGTTGGAAAAAGTTGTCATGCTCTCCCTGAAGTGATGGATTGGCATTTCAGAAAAGCCCACTGATTGAGGACCATGCTGATATGTAGTAAAAAAATTATTTGACTGTTATGAGAAAATGAAAATGCCACCAAAAAACAAATATAAAAGTCTCTGTTCTGCAAAATATGAGAGAAAGAGTAAGCTCATAAATAAATAGGTAAGTTTTTTTTTTTGTGGAGTATGTTATAAACTAGAGAAAATAAGGCTTTTAAGAAAGTTTGACAGGAAATAAAGATAATATTTGTTGCTTAAATGACACTGGCTAAGTAAAAGAGTTTTAATATGCATATAGAAAAGCAAAATTTCTCTGGAAGAAAAAGTGGGCATTAATTATTTTAGGTAAAATTAAAAGAAAATATGAGCAAAATGAATGTCCATTAATGAAAGCTTGTTTCATAATTTGTGTCAGGAATATATTAATTGGAGAAGTGTGGTCATTTTGCTTTTCCAATCCATTTTGATTCTTAACAATTCTTTTCATTATTTGGTCAAGGGGTTCTGGGCTTAGCCAAAGTCTCTGTAATTCTACTTTGAAAGAAAAATGAGATGTTTTTATTTATTTAAATAACTGATTAATGTATTTAAAGAAAAGTAGATAACCACCAACCTTACTTTTAAACAGACAGAATGAGACTATTTGTAAATGTGCATCTTTCTGCAAAAAACTTTGCGGCAGAAGTAAAGCCCAGAAGGATAAACTCCAGATACGATGTTCCAGAGACTGAAAAATGCACTTTCCAAGTTTTCAGTAATCCAGATGTCTGAGATGTTGTTCCATTGTTGTCAACCATTAAAAAAAAAAAAAAAAAAAAGAGAGATTTCCAAATATGTGAGAATGCAAAAAAGGGTTAAGAGACCATGGAGTCATGCAGACTAACCTGGAGAAAGTAAATCCTCCTTGTACCTGGTACCTTATGTGAACTGGCACTTCAAAATCCTTTTGCAAATTTCTCTAAGGTTACTTCTCTGAAGTAGAAGCAATTTCTGGAGGTTCTGTAGCCCTTTGCAACTGTAAATAGTAAGCATTCAACCACTTTATTGTGTTTTGAAATATTTGACCCAATTCAGGAACTGCTTGTGTGTTGGGAATGGTATATAGTAGCTCTCGGTTCTGTTTTGTTTTGTTTTCCTTCTCAGTAAAAGAAAACAACTCATCAGCACTTAGGCACTTTTTGTTTATTGGAAATATGACAGGTTTGGGAAGAAATAACTGAGTAAAATAAAGTTAATGGATTTGTATGCACTTGCACTTTTGAAAACACAGTTTTGCTGCTTCTTCACAAAAATTCTGTGAAAAGAATGTTCTACATAATTACTGGCATTGATTACATATTCACACCTTTGAACACCTTAAGGGAAAATAAGTTGAAAGAAAAGCATCTGAATTTGAGTGGATATGTAGTCAAGAGTGAAAATAAAAGTGAAGCAGACATTTGCCTAGTAGGTAGTTTTCATAAAAAAAATCTACTTAGCCTTCTATGAAGCAGATGGGATATTTGTCTCTCTCTGAAGTAAGAAAATGCATCTGCTTTATTCATCCCTTCTTCTTCCGGGCTTATAAAACATGCCTGTGTGATAGGGAAGCTGTGAAATAGAAGGTGAATAAGTTCAGAAAATACAGAGTAAGAAATACACAGTCAAATTGGAATAATCCTTTTGATTTCCACACAGATTTATGCATTAGAAGTTGATGGGTGGTTTAACCTTTCACACTCTGCTCTGGTTGCTGGTGTCACGTATCTTCTGTAATCCTACAGCTACCATTACATAGCTACCTCACTCGTGCATCTTGGAAAGAAATTTAAGTTTTAAAAAAATCTTTGGTTGATTTAAACATCTATGTTCAAAAAGGCAGGAAATGACCAGCCTCTCCACTGAATAAAGTATTCATGTTCAGAATGAATGACAGACTCCTTTTACAACTCCCTGTGGGATTTATAGTTTTGCTGTTAGAAAAATGATTCTTCACAGTGAGATATCAGAGATCTCTTGTGTATGAGTATTCAAGGGTAGTACTCATGTCATGAAGGATTCAGACCTTACCACTGCATACAACACCATAACAAATTAAACAAGGTGTTTTAACTTCTGTTTTCCAGGGCTTTCAAATGAAGATTGACATTCTTTCTGGAAGTTGTGCTTTACTGAAACACAAATTCTTGAAATCAGTTTGGGGATAACAGATTAAATATAAAAAACTTACAATACAAAGGAAAGATATTATTTTATTTATACATATATACAGTGATCAGAGGATTTCTGACTTCTGTGAACATTTCAGTCTGTTTAAGTATGTTGCATCTCGGACTTTGGGTTTATATCAGGGTTCTGATGTGTGTTAGCATATTCTATGTACCCCGCATGTATCCCCCAGGTTTCCCCTGCTGTGGTAGCCGGTTCCTGGGTTGCCTTATCATGCGGGCCCGGCTCCCATCCCCCCTGTGGGTCCTTTCCTGCTGTTACCCCTCCCCCATGGCCGGGGTCACCCCAGCCCCAGTGCCAGCCCCGGCCACATGCCCAGTGGCCCCCCCCAGGCCACATCATGCCCTCCGCAGCCGCGGGGCCGCCCTGGACCTCTGGCGCCGCCCCTGTCGCCTCCCCATTGGCTCCTGCCTTCCACACCACACCCCTGCAGCCCCGGGACTGCCCCGGGCCCCGGTGCCGCCCCTGGCCTGCCCCTATTGGCTCCCCTGGGCCACGCCACGCCCCGGGACTGCCCCGGGCCCCAGTGCCATCTCCTACTGCATCCCTATTGGCTTCTCCAGACCACGTGACACCCCCCATCCTACCCGCAATAAAAGCCCCATGAGGCCGGGGCCGTGCGGCCATATTCCCCAATACAGGAATTGGGAGCATGCCAATAAAATGCTCTCAGCTCCTGCCACGGAGAATTTGGTCCTTCCTTCACCCCCTTTATCGAGGTCCCTCACGCGCGGTGGTAGAAACGGCCGACCCACCTTCCCGGAGTGCGCGGCGCCTGAGAACAGCAGCGGGACCAGGATCGGAGGAGTCGCGGTGCCCCGCTGGGCACCACAGCTGCTCCGGACCCGGGAGAAACAGCAGAACACCGCAAAGTGGCGCCCAATGTGGGGCCGAGGCCAGCACTGAGCTGATTGCGTGGACGGAGGATCACCACGGAGCTCCGGAAACATTGGCTTGCCAGCCCACGTGCCCGGGACACGGAGCCGTGTCCGGGAACCCGCGGCAGAAAACCCCGGCAGCACGTGGAAGCTAAGCTACAGCTGGGCTCACAAGAGCTGCGTGCAGCCGGGGAGAACAAAAGCAAACGCCGCATAAGTGCATAAATAGTAAACTGTCAAATTAACATTTGCCAAACATTTTTAAGAATTCTGTACTAATTAATGTTTTATAAGTTTTCATGCTATTTCTATATACATATCTATCTACTAAGATATTTATTAAAATGATTGAAGTATTCTCTGACTGTAAGATTCTAGAACTGACAAGGCTGTTGTGAAATTACTGCATCTAAATCTGAGATCTTCCTTCTGAAATGAGGTACAACCATCCTCACAATGCCTGTGGGCAAGAAAAACATTTGCAGTCTGCACTTATTTTTTGGAGTAAACTTGTCCTAGGAAGACACATAATTTTATTAGAACTGCATTACACCACAGCTACAATGTTGTTATTTTGACACAACAGAATTGTGTCACAATCAGATGCTAATTAAAATAAACTAATTGTGTTATACACGTACACCAAAACCAAGCACAAGCACACCAAATTAGAAACCGCAACTGTTTCTTAAAGTTCTTGCTTTCCTCTGCAGCTGGTTCATTTTGAAAAAAAAATTATCTGTATCTATTAAAACCAGAGAAATTCAGAAGAATTGGTTGTAAATGATTAATTAGTTTATAAATGTTTTTCTACATCAGCTGTTTTTACCAGTATGGCATGGAAATTATGCTAGAAAACTCTTTATTAGGTTAACAAACATGTTTAAATACTTTTTAAGCTACCATATTTGTGATAAGTTAAATTCAGAGGGCAGATACTGGAGAATATATGAAATATTAATTCTAAAAAACCCAGAACACTTTAAAAAGTAAATGTTATTATAAAGAGAAACTGAAATCTCTAGAACTGTAAACTCATTAACTCATATCAGCACAATGGAAAAAGAAACTTTATCTGACAGGTATGGAAAAATTGAATAACAATACAACAGAAGAAAACAAACCCCTTACAAATGGCTGTTCAATTAAATCTAAAAATCATCTGAAATATCTGCTTTCCTTGTAGACATTTCATGGCATGTTATTAATAGTAGATACTCTTAGAACCTTAAAAATTACTTATTCAGTGATGGTTACAGCTCTGACTTAGACTTTTTAAAGAAGCATATTATAGAAATAATAAAACTACAAACCCATACTTTATCTACATAAGATTAACTATGCAAATTGTTGTATCCAAATGCATACACTACATAGAAGTCGTTAACATTAATCTGGCTACATATTTATATGAGTTCATAGTGGCTATGTCCTGCACTCTTTGCTTACAAGATGTATATTCATATATACAAAATTCTGCAAATTAAAGTTCAAGGAAGAACATCTTCATACAGTTTATGGGAAGTGGGAAAACAATCTAAGATAAAGCTGTACTTGAATGCTCTGCTTTTTTTCTGTTCTTTTGAAAAATACCAATCACTCAAAATAACACTTTTGTGAATATGCATTGTTTTCATTTCATGTCTCCTTAGATTATGGGGATTGATTGACTGAAGTCTGCAGGTCTTCCTACAACAGGATAATGTGTTCTAAGAATACTTTTTTCCTCTGTGGCACATTGAATTAACACCTATTTAAGTAAATGGAAAAATGAAAAGTTGCACGTTCTACTTGAATGTTAGGACACTAACAGGAAATGTGGACAATCGTGCTTCTTTTCAAAAAAAAAAAAAAAACAAGCCCTTTGAATGAGAGAAATCAGCTGGATGGCTAAAATACTAGCTATTGAGCTATTGGCTGCATGGGGCTTTCCTCTTGATGGGAAAAGCTTTGATAATGAGAAATCACACTCTCTGATGTAATGTATAGTTCTAACAAAGAATAAACTGCAGAAGGTATTGAATTTGCTCAGTAAAGATAGGCCAATAATTTTTCATCGAGGCGTATTTCCAGCCCAGAGGCTGGTATTGTTACCATCTGTGAAGAGCATCAGAAAAGCACCTGAACAGAAAGGCAGAGGACATCCCAAAAAGTACCAGGACTACAGCTTTGGTAAAAAACCAAGAGATTTTTTTTTGTTTTTTGTTGGGTTTTTTTTTTTTTTGGTGGGGGTGTAAGAACTGGCTGAAATCATGTTTCAGCTTTTGAATGTGAAAATTGCCTCTCATTGTTTGCCCTTTCCAGGATCAGAAAAAAAGCATTTTTAGATCCTTTGTAAATTGATAGAACTGCAGCCAAAATTTGTGGATGCATATGATTAAACTCTATCTTGAAAGAAACAATTCAGGAAGACCATTAGTATTGACAGGAAAACTGGTCTCAGGCAGAAAACATAAAGAGAATTATTTGGAAGGAAAGCATAGTAAAATAACAAGCAGAAAGTAATGAAATACCAGGGAATATCTCCTTTCTAATGAGTCAACAATCAGTTTAGTATTTCTAGAAGTCAGACCTGAGATAATGTATAATTTTCATTATTTTAATCTCTGCCATTTTTTTGGCTTTTTGAATTTTGAATTATCTACATCTACCTTTCTATTGCCCTCCTGCCCTTTCTTCTTCCTCCTTACCTTGTACTCCTCTTCCATTCCCCATCCAGGGTAGCTTCAAATTAAAGAAAGTTTATCAACCAGCAACATGAAAATATCAACAAAAACAGGAAAAGGGGAATCAAGACAGAAGACAAAAATAATTACAAATCAATGCACACATATAGAATATGTGGTGGAATTAAAAATCCCTAAAAGAGAAACTGATGAGAAAATACTCTCTCCAGTTATGTCTTGATCTCAGTTACGTTGTGTTTTATTTCCTTGTTCTAAATTTTATTTCATGTTTGGGGCTATAATCCCTTTGGAAAACAAATCCTGCTTTGGTCACTTTAAAAACACACTGATCAGTTATGTAAAAAGCTATGTTTTTTGCAACAGTTGGAATGGAATTCTCGTGGATGGAATGGTATAAACTGTATGTCATCATTTTCTTTTTATCATTTCTAAAAAGAAAAAATACCACCTTGAAAAAGAAATATAAATTCATATAAATCTCAATGGAGTTTATACAAATCTACATAAATTTATTAAGCAGTATTTTTAGTATTATTAATTCTGAAAGCTCTTTTTATGTTATTCTCTTACTACTACTACTACTACTACTACCAATAATAATTCAGATGTATTTGCTTAGAAGGCTGGATGAGCTCTCCTATCAAGATAGGCTGAGAGCATTCAGATTGTCCATCCTGGAGAAGAGGAGGCTCCAGGGAATCCTTATAGCACCTTCCAGTAGTAAAAGGACCTACAAGAAAGATGGAGAGGGTTTTTTTACAGAAGGGTGTAGAGATAGCACAAGAGGGAATGGCTGTAAATTGGAAGAGGCTATGCTGAGGTGTGATATTATGACGAAATTCTTCACTCTCAGGATGGTGAGGCACTGGAACAAGTTGCCCAGAGAAATGGTGGATGCCCCATCCAGCCCTGGAAGAGTTCAAGGCCACGTGGGATGGGGCTTTGAGTAACCTGGTCTAGTGGAAGGTGCTCCTGCCTATGGCACAAGATTGGAATGATTTGATCTTTAAGGTCTCTTCCAGCTCAAATGATTCTATGATTCTCTGATTCTGTGATGATACTGGGATTTTTTGCATAAGTCATATAACTACAATTTTTTTATCAACAGAATTAAGGTAACAACTAAGGCATGATGAGCTGGCTGTCTGAATGAAATCTTTTAACATGTTGGTCATAGTACAACTGGTATAATTTAGATATCAAATAATTAAATTACTTGATGAGTACAGTATAAAAGCCTAGCCTAAATACATTTAAGATAGTTCAAGCATCTACAGTATATAGTAGATAGTTCAAGTATATGCAGTCTAATACTGTAACTGAAAATACTTCTCCAAAACTTTTGTTTCTATCCAAAGGTCAAGCTTAGAGAAAGCTGTATTTCTTTCCTAAGAAAAGAAAATGCAAAGAAGTGAGAGAAAGAAATATATTTAAAATATAAGAGAGGTTCTCATTGCTATCAGAAAGAGCAGTGTCAGACCACAAAAATGGGGACCCAAACTGCACTTGAACAAAGCCATTACATTACAGAGTCTCTAAAGTGAGAGGACCAGCTACTGACATAGCACATGGTATATAGGATTAAACTGTTCTCTACATGTACATACAACTGACCAAGATTGTCAGTACTCTTTACAAAGTTTTTGCTCCATGGATAGTATTTTTCATTCAAACTTGGTCATCACAAACTCCAATGTTAGCCACAATAGGAAAGGCAGTAGAGGGTGAATCTGAGAAAGTTAAAAGGGGAGAACTGCAAAATACCTACTCCGACAACAATCAATCAAAAAGAAATCAAAGAGTTCTAGTTTCTGTGTGTGTATAATGTTACATAAACTAGTTAAAATTTAGTGTGTGATCCTTTCAACATATTTTTAAGGCATTCTTCATCACAGACTGAGAAGTCTCTTTTAGAGGCACTTGCAGAGAATTTGTTAAATCGGCCAACAGAAAGCATCCAACAGAGATGGGCTGCTACAGCTCCATGCCTTCCAGGTCCAGCCCACGGTAAAGCTGAGCCTGCATTGCAAGTAACACATTCTTTGGCAGGGAACAAGTGCCAACATCTCCACAGACCCCATGGGCAAGGGGTTTGGCCCTGGCTCTGATGTCCATTGCAGATTGCCTGGGAGCCTCTGCCAGTGGCTGCCAGCAGGACAGGGATGCCCTCAGCCACGCTGACAGCACTGGTCCCCAGCTCCCATTCCCAAGCCACACTGAGTAACAGGTGTTGAGATGTTGGCCCAACAGCAAACAGTGACACATTCTGGGAAGCTTCTCATGGGCACAGTTTGTCTTCACAATGTGGAACTTAAAAGCTGTTGCTGCAGCGACAAAGAGAAATTCCTAAGTAGTGATAAAATACAAGCAAACAGAAAAAAAATCCAGCTGTGATTTTTTTTTTTTATTTTTCATACAAGATGTGTTTCTGTGCTGTGAAATCGTTAAGTGACCTCTTAGCAGCTTCAGACGTAGACCTGCAGAAAAAGAAAACAAAGCTAATTCAGCATGTAGGGGTTATGAGGAGCTGAGCAGAAGAATTAGCTAAGCAAGGGACATGGTGTGCTCTTAAAGTAAAATTTCAGCACATCTTAACAGAATTAACTGATTATTCTAACGTTGTTCATGACAGGTCGTGGGATCTTATGACAAGAGAATGAAGGCTGAATTAAATTTAATTATTTGATTAATATTAATTATATCTGGCTGCCATGAGTGCACAGAAGTTCACAGTGTAGGCCAGAACTCTTACTGATATTGCCCATATGATGGCTGCACCTACTATGGTTTTTTTTCATTGGTATCTTGAAAATAAATAGTTCTTTATGAAAGGAAGTTACTGACCTAAAATAATAGGGAAAATCAGAAGACTAAAGGAAAAATTGCTAAATGTGCTTCCTCTACAAAACTAATGCATACATTTAAATGAAAAAAATTCTTCCAGAAAAATGTTATCAGTTACAAGAACTATGAAGACTAAGAAACTTGAAACTTATAACTTGCTGATGGTAAAATTAGATGTATAAATGGCCAAAAATTGTTGACCCTTTATCCACATAGGTTAACTAGGAGTAACTGGGAAATGGCCCTAGTCAGTCTCCCCTGATCCCTTTCTAGGATGAACACTCCCCATCTTACACATATCCCTGTGCCTGTGTTCAGAGGCTCGAGTTAAGCTCAGATCTGAATGTCACATTCCTGCCTTGAACCCTGCCATGGGTGTCCCCCAGCTCAGTTCTGCTCCTGCCCACCCTGATGTGCTGACTCTGCTCCCCAGACTGATCCTCGACCTCGCTCATCACCTCCCATTTGTCCAGAGCTGACTGTGCACTGCTGTGGCCATCCTGCTCTGCTCTGCTTCTCTCTTAGGGTGGCACAGCCCTGACTGCCCTGGGTCACCCTCCCGTCCTTGCACTCCTCCCTGTGTTTTATAACTTTCCTAGATGAGTCCAGTCCGTTAATACTTAATATTATTTCCTATACTGGATATGGCTGCTGACAACATTTCTGAAGAAAGCTATTTTTATTCTGAGAGAAAAAAAAGTCTCCATTAAGTGTCAATAGTAAGTAATAACCAAACACTCTCTTGCAGCTGTGCAATAACTTTACATACTTACATGACAAAAATTGCCTTGATGTCTAATTTTGTGATTAGGAAGAACTTGAAAATACTGGTTAAAACAGAAGTCCCTCCTGCTCAGATGCTATCTCTGTTATTTTAGGGGACACCTGTTTCTTGAGAAAGCATATTTGGATGATGTCATGTGTTTCAACAGTGTGCTGAAATTGAGTTAATATCCAAAAAAAACCCCAGTTTCATTCTGTAGATTATATTAGTTTGTGTGAATTTGAATATCCTATCTGGAACTTATTTATACTTCTTGTCTGTATAGCATCCTGTGATAGACTTCTACAATTCATGAGCATGTGAAGAAGTGCTTGTCTTGCAAGCTTTGAAGCTTCCTGTTAAATATTTCACTGAATACACTCTAATTCAACTACTGCAGGAAATTATAAATAGTCAAAATCTATTCACTTATGGTAGATTACTCTTTTTTTATTCACTTCTCTAGTAGCCTTCATCTACTACTTTGTCCTACTAATTCAGTCTCATTTGCTTCAAAACAATTCCATTTCTTATCACATTTCCTTGACTTTTCAGAATTCTATTATGAGATCCTTATAATGCATCCATTACCTGAAGTAGTAGTAACTTCAAGAGATGTTTTCAGATAGTTGCCTACAGTAATTTCAAGATTTCCTTTCTGAATTATATTAACTCATTTGTATCTCCCCATCTTGTACATGTGGTTTTCATATATTTTGGCTCTACAGTTCAGATTCTTTCAAGGTCTCCCATCATGTCATTTCTTTAGTCTCTTGATAATTATATCTCTAAATACTTTGTGTACCTTACTATCAAAGTCAAAATTAATTTGTAGAGTGTTCTATGGCCTGTGAAACTATGAATTTCTAGAAGAGATGAAGAGTTGTGAGTCAGGTTTGCAGGTATATCACATTCTTCTAAAGTAATTTAGCCTACTACAAAAGATTAATTTGTATTGTTCACTAGTTTCACCAAACATGTGTTGAAATTTAACCATTAAAATGTAAACCTGGAAAGGCTTAACATTTGAAAAAACTCATTCAGCTGAAACAAACAAGTTATATTCCTTTGGTATATTTCAGTGAATTGAAATATCAGTATGACAGGTGCTAGGAGTATCATAAGCACCTGTTAATATTTGTCACACCTTTATAGCATTAAAGTAATCCCATGGTATTTTGTAGGAGCAAAATTTTTTTTTTAGTAATTTCGAAGCATAAATATAACAAATATAATAAACATAACTTCTAAATAAATGTATTGATTTTCTACAGCAACAATAATACAAGAGACAATGGTTTGATGCAAGAGTGGTTTAAAATCAATGCTAACCTAAGTAAGTTAAATCTGTTTTATCTTCAAAAGCTCTGGACTAGAATCTAGTTTCTGCAAAGCAAATGAGATGAAAATGTCCATAGAAAAATCCCATGCTTAGAGGTTGTGCTGCTTATATTAAACCAAGAAATAGCTGATATTAATCCTAGAAAAACAACAAGGCATTTTTCAATACTAAAAAAGCCCACACAGCAAATGCCAGGTTAATTTAGTTGTAAACATGCAAACTATGCATTGTGTTTTAAAGACAACATAATATAGTGGCATTACATGTGAATTTCAGACTTTTTAAATCTAAAAACATCTGATAAATTCTACTTTATTGTTCTCACTCTCTCAGGACAGTTGTGATGGAATCATTTTACTATTTTTTCCATGTAAGGTCACCAGGTCCAACCATTAGATTAGCACTGCCAAGCCTGCCACTAAACCATGTCCCTAAGTCCCACATCTATACATCTTTTAAATATGTTCAGGACTCAACCAGTTCCCTGGACAGCCTATTCCAATGCTTGACTGCCCTTTTGATAAGGAAATTTTCCCTCCCCTGGTCCAACTTGAGGCTACTCTCATACTATCCCTTACTACTATGGAGAAGACACCAATCACCACCTCACTAGAACTTACTTTCAGGTGTTGTGGAGGAGATAAAGTCCCCCCTGAGCCTCCTTTTCTTCAGGCTAAACAACCTCAGCTCCCTCAGCTGCTCCTTGTAAGATTTGTGCTCCGACCTTTCACCAGATCCATTGCCGTTCTCTGGATCCGCTCCAGCACCTCAATGTCTTTCTTGTGCTGAGGAAGCCAAAATCCTGAACACAGGATTTAAGGTGTGGCTTCAACAATGCCAAGCACAGGGGACAATCACTGCCCTGATCCTGCTGGCCACACTATTTTTGATACAGACCAGGTGCCATTGGCCTTCTTGGCTACCTGGGCACACACTGGCTCATATTCAGCACCTGTGGATCAGCACCCCTAACTCCTTTTCAAACAGACAGCTTTCCAGCCACTCTGATAATTGTAGTTCATCTATAAATTCAAAAGTTGAGTTATATTGATTAATATTATTTTTTAAATCCCATATAATTATCCAAAAAGAGTCAAATAATTCAAGGAAAATAATATATTAAAAAACATGATTACTCTTACACTGTTAGCAATGATAGCATATCTATAATCAGCAAAATTTTATAAAATACCTTCAGTTTGTTCTGATTAGCAAACTTGTGCATAGAATTATTCAATTTTGTTCATGCATTTTACAAGATTTTTGAACACAGGGGCAACACTTACTTTTCTTTCTAAATATTAAAAATCATCCCACTAAATATTTCCAGCTTTTTATCATTTGTATTTGCAAACTACATACGCCATTTTTGTCTATCACAATCCCCATAAACAAAAAAGTGCAATAATACTTTTCTTTCTATTCAAAATCATTATCTTCTGTTTGTATAATATTTGTGTGCAGTGTGTGTGCAGAAGAGAAAAAGCAGGCAGAGAAATTCCATTACAGAAGCAATCCCTGAAAAGGGAAGACTGATGATTCCAGCTATCCTTGTCTATTAAGAATAATGTTAAAATGTGAAGTCTTTTGTTTGGAAATTTATTATAGGAGTAAAATTGATTCAGGACATATTTCTCCTAGAAATTGCTAATTAGTATTCTCACTCTGAATAATTGAAAGAACTATTGAATTTGTACAATGCTTTACTAACCACAAAAAAATTTAACATATTTCATATTTTGAGAAAAGTTAAGAAGAGACAAAATTTTAACTTCATGTTCTAATTACACATCATTACTTTCACTGTGCATGTTAGATTTACCTAAATTTCTGATGCACTTTTCTAATGGGTGTTGCCTCTTGTAGGTCTCAGAATATCAGGTAATCCTGATTATTAAAATGGAGGGAATTTTAATGAGTGAACAGAAAGCAACTTCAGTCCTTTTTTTTCTGAAATCAATTTATGACTGTCATCTCATTTGCAACTTAGGTGTCAGAAGTGATGTGCTTTTCTCTGTAGTTTTCTCAACCTTGCTACTCACAAGATGATACTCTTATAGTCTAAGCTGTTTTAATGTATAATTCAAGGAAGCATGTAGTTGGCAAGAGTCCTTATCCTGGATTTTTAGTGTCTTCTTTCCTATATTTACACTCTTAGTGACAGTTCAGTACCTATTTGCTTTGAGTTTTGAAGTCATGAGGTTAAAGTCTTAAGTTGACATTTCCAAAGTCAGATGTCCTAGGATTACATTTAAAAGTTTTTCTTTAAAGTGATGCTGAACCAAGACAGAGCACAACTTGGGTTTAGAGAAGTCCCTGGAAGTTTGTCTAAATAATAAAACCTTCTATCCTTACACTATGCAGGATGAAGTAACACATTCTTTGTTATGAAAGCACAAACACCTCTCTATTTTTTCATCTGTACAGTTTTGAAAGAGCTGGTAGGTTCAGAATCATGGCTGTATTGGGGTTTTTCTGCACTATTTCCCTTCAACCCATTCAGAAATTACCACCTGAATGTTTTATATAACATAAAACACGTTTTCTGATTATGTGCATTGCAGAAGACAGGAAGAAAGAATTTTATGAAATCATACAAGAATGTGATGTTATTTAGACTCCTACTATAATCTCAGTAGTAACTTTACTGCATGAGATTCTCAGTAAACATGAAGTTGTTCTAATCTGCGATTGTGTGTTCTAATCTGGTCACTGAAAACTCATTAGCCATTTTCCACTATTACTTACAGAGAAAGGATCTATTTTCATCCTTTCTTGGGCTTGACATCATGAGTAGATTTAAAATTCAAGTAGGTCTGACAGAATCACAGAATATCCTGGGTTGGAGGGGACCCACAAGGATCATCAGGTTCAACTCCTGTCCCTGTATCTTACCATCCTCACACCATGTGACAAAGAGTGTTTTCCAAATATTTCTTGAACTCTGTCAGTGGTGCTGTGACCGCTTCCCTGGGGAGCCTGTTGTAGTGCCCAACCTCCCTCTGGATGAAGAATCTTTTGCTAATATGCAACCCAAACCTCCTCTGACACAGCTTCAGGCCAATCCCTCGGGTCCTGTCACTGATTACCACAGAGATCAGTGCTTGCCCTCCTCTTCCCCTCATGAGGAAGTTGTAACTGCAATGAGGCCTCCCTTCAATCTCCTCTTCCTGAATGACCTCAGCTGCTCCTCATATGATTTCCCCTCAAGGCCCTTCATCATTTTCAATGGTCTCCTTTAGATGCTGTATTAGAGATTTATGTTTTTTATATTGTGGTGTCCAGAACTGCCCCCAGCACTTGAGGTGACGTTGCCCCAACTCAGACCAGAGCAGGAAAATCCCCTCCCTTGCCAGCTGGTGATGCTGATGCCCCCAGGACAGGGTTGTCCCTCCTGTCTGCCAGGGCACTGCTGACTTAGGTTCAACTTTCCATTGACCAGGACCCCCAGGTCTCTTTCTGTGGCACTGCTTTCCAGCATCTCAATCCCTAGTATGTACATAAATGCAGGGCTGTCCCATCCTCCGTGCAGAATCCAGCACTTTTGCTTGTGGAAATTCACATGGTTGGTGATTGCTCAGCCCTCTGATTTGTTGAGGACTCTCTTCAGGGCCTCCCTGACTTTAAAGGAGTCAACTGCTCCTCCCATTTTTATATCACCTGCAAACTTTCTCAGTCACTTCCAGTCCTGTGTCCAAGTCATTTATGAAGATGTGAAAGAGCACAGGGCCAGGGATGGAGCCTTGGAACCCCACTAGTGACAGGTCACCACTCTGATGTCACCCCATTCACTGTAACCCTTTGTGCCTGACCTGTGAGCCAGCTGCTCACCCATCACATGATGTGTTTATGCAGATGTGTGCTGGACATTTTTTTCCAGAATGATTCTATTAGCGATAGTAATGATTGATTTAATATTGACTTTTCACTAGCATGAATATTCCTCTAAAAGAATTGCAGCTATGAAATGTGGTTTGAATTTTGCAAAATTTGTCAAATTTAAGGTGCAAAAGCACAAAATTCTCATTGTTTCACTATTGTAAAGCCTAATGCACAAGTCTTGAAAACAGCATTTACACTATACTTATAATGGGTTGAGAGAAAAACAACGATTTTCTGGTATGTGTCATGAGACAAACATTTTCTAAGAAAAAATTTCACTTGTAATGAAATATTTATGCCTTCTTGTTCTGTAAACAATTAAATAAATTTTTGTCTTATATGGGCAAATTAATTAAGATTTCAGTCAGATGTTTCTATGTGGATCTGTATGTACACATTAGTATTAAGTACAAAATAATCAGTATTTTCATCTCTCTTCAATATGCGAAGAGAAAGGAAATCCTGCACATATAATCTACTGATGTCATGCACATTTGTTATATGATTAGACTGGGTAATCTAGATAGAATATCTCTGGCGTCTGTGTTTCAGAAAAGGTAAAGAAATTTTGGACAGTGTACAGAAAGCAAATTAACATAAGAATGGGAGATATTCAAAGTTTAGATCACAAAAAACTGAGACACTAATAATCTTCCGTTGTGGTGAAATGAAATCCTGTTTACAGTAGGGTGAGAAAAACATTCCGAGAAATTACAGAATTACCAATTGATTAATGGGAGAAAATACTTGGCAATCTTCACAATGTCTTGGAAGTACCTAGGGAGATTTTTTAATTCTTTCATTAACAGATTCCACCCACAGGTCTGTTGCATCCCAGGTTTGGGTTTAGATTAGGGGTTCTAATCTATGTTAGCTAGCCGAGTGCTGTGTACCCCCGTGCACCCCCCGTGTTTCCCCCCCCTGCAGTGGCTCGCTCCAGGCTGCCTGTTATTGGAGTGCCCCCCCAGCCCCGCCACTCTGGTGACCACTCCCCCGTCCAGTCCCAGGAGTTCTGTGTCTGTCACCCCGATCCCGCGATCCCACTCGCCCCAGGGCCCTGTGTCCGCCACTGCCATGTTCCGGTTGGTCGCCATCTCCACGTCATCGCCGCAGCACCCACATCGATTGGGCAGGAGGGCGTCTGCCCTCCCTGTCACACCCCCTATATCATTCCGCTCCCCCCCGGTCCTGGCCACCATTTCCCCTACATGGGTGCTGGAAGCGGGGGTTGCGGTCTCCCCACCGCAGCTCTCCGTGACCATTAAAACCTTCCCGCCTCCCTTGTGGGTGATTTGGACATTCCTTCCCTCTTCACCTCGGGCCCTCGCACGGGCGACAGAACCCGGCAAGCCCCGGCCGGCGCGCCGCAGCAACAGCACACGGGAGAGAAGCGGCAAGCCCGAGCTCCAGAGGGAGGCGGTGCCGAAAGGCGCCGGAGCTGCCCGGAGCCGGGAGGAACAACGGACCGCTGCACATGTCTTTGCTTCATACCTTCTCATCCATCCACTCATCATTTGCTCTTTTGTTGAGAGTCAGAAACAAGTTTGTTATAGTAACTGATGCTTTGAAATTTAAGGATCTTTTACAGTTTATGGTTTTTATTACTAAATAGCCTAATTCTTTTTTGTCTCAATTACATAGTACCAGACCAGGCATCTAAAGGATCTAAAGGACTAGGAAGTCCAAGGCAACTGAGTGTAGAGACTTCTCACTGATAGAATTGCACCTATCTTTTAAAAGAACTTAAGAATCTGTTTCTGTTTCAGAATAAAACAAGAAAAGCACTTTTTTTTTTTTTTTTTGATTGCTAAACTTCTGTGAACAGAAATATCTTTCTGCTCATAACTCAAAGAAAAATTTTGGGTTTTTTTAATGGTCAGCAACCAGAAATATTGTTTTCAAATGGAAACTTGAAAAATTTGACAAGATTTAATAAAGTCTGAAATTGGAGTAAAATCAAATATCAGGGATTTATCTCAAATTAATAGAAGGGTTTATAGATGAAACTGTATCTAGTGACAAACCACATTATTTAAATATAAAAATCAATTAGTTGATGTTTTGTTACAAAAATATTAATAAAATCAAAAAGTGCTGTAAAAGAAACTTCACATTTTATTCTTAGATGGCACTTAAAATATCTTCTCTATGTCAAGAAATGCTAAATTATCTGAAGTGGCTGCCAACAGCTTAATATCAAAAGCCAGTTATTCTAAAGGTAATAACAAATATTCTTTCAAATTCCTAGCTCTATAGCATGAAGTCAGTTATTCCCTTATTTGTAACTACACTAATGCTGATTTCATCTTCCATAAATTCCAAAAATGTACTGATATGGTTATCAAAAAAATCAGACCATTTTTAAAAAGCTGCCTTTGTTTTATTATGATCTGATTAATCTGAACAGAGCACAGAATATTGGTGAAGCCAATCAGTCAGAATGCCCTGGAAAAATTGAGACATCCAGCTTGGAAACTGCCATACTTTAATTTGCTTATTGATCTTTCTGTCATTTTTTATGCAAACAGAAGTTAAGAAAACATTGAGAATCAGCCTTTCTGGAGTTTTCCATCTGTTTAAAATCAATATCTTTTTGCTGCAAGGCACAAAGTAGATTATATAAATGTTTTTTAGAAACACTGGGAAAACATTAGTATAATATAATAACTCCATATTTATAATGTAAAATATTTTAACACAAATTATAATATATTAGAACTGAAGAGCAAAAATATTAACAGCAGAGTGTACTGTACAATGGCTATGAAAAATCTCAAGAATTCAAGTCACTATTCTTGCACTGCGTTTTGTACCAAAAATATATTCAACCAAAGTATCAGTTAATTTTTAAAATAATCATAATTATTTTCATGTGTATATATAATCATAAAAAAAGGTGACTTGTATCTGTTAAGAAAAGCTAGGCCTGTGTATTTTGTCTGTCTCTTCAAGCATTCCTTGCTGTTACAAAGCATGCTGACAAGTTATAATTTAACAAAACAAGACATGTCATTCTTTGTATAAAGAGAAGAACAAGATAAAAAAGAAGGATGGAGACTTAATCGCCTGTAAAAGTTACAAGAAGCATATGGCTGCTATGCAAATTGTATCAGTCCTCTCAATGGAAGACCTGGAGCATATTTCCACAAGTTGAACATCTATCCTTATGGGAATTTGGGGGATGAGGCTTATAATAATACTCTATAAAAGAAAGTTTTGAGAAAAGAAGGTGAATGAGAGTATGTTCTTCTAATACAAGAAATGTGCTTTATTAAGTTTGAATTGGTTTGTATAATTTGATGAAAAGTAATTTGATGTCTCAGATTAACTTTGAATCAGGGTGT
Source organism: Vidua macroura (assembly GCF_024509145.1). NCBI lineage: Eukaryota > Metazoa > Chordata > Aves > Passeriformes > Viduidae > Vidua > Vidua macroura. The sequence goes on from NC_071574.1 coordinate 54,305,764, forward strand.
AATAAAGTGTTATTTTCCTGGAGTTTTGGGGTTGGTTTTTTTGGTTGTTGGTGGTGGTTTGGTTTGGTCCATTTGGCAGTCAAGAAGGGATAAATATTTTCACTTGTTCTCTATTGCACTTACTTTATTTAGAAATTGGTTGCTGATATTTCAGTGACCTGTCATTCTTTTTATTTCTGATTGTCTGTTTTAATTTTACCTGGATTGACATATTTATTTAATTCCTTTTGCTATCATAAATGGTTTAGTTGTTAGGTTTTTTCATCTAGTTGTTTGTTTTCTTTTTCTAGTTGTGATTCACAAGAGACATTGCTTCAGTTTTACGTTACAGCATAAGTTTGTCCTTTTCATTGATTTTGCATTTTTATGTTTGCAATTTCAAAACCACTTAATAAAATCTTAACTCAAAGTCTAAACTCTAAAAAGTGGTGAGTCATTTCAGTAAAAAAAGGCAGACATGCAAACTTCAGGATTTCTGAGTATGGAGACACAAAAGATATTGAATGGAAAATATTCACAATGACAGCAGAAGAGAAAAATAGCACCAAAAAAAAGATGATCTGAGGTGGTGTGGTCCAGACAGTAATGGAATCTGACGATATGTTATAGATCAAAGTTTTATTGAGGCAGTAGGAGACATGAGCAACAACATTCCCATATGGCAACTCAGTCCCTGATAGCTGACCCTGATAGAGGGTCATGAGTGATGCCATACCTCCAGTGGGCTGCCAGGGGCACTTGGTATTTGGCTTATCTGGCCACAACAGCCAATAAAGCAGCAACAGCATTGAAGAGATGCAGATACATGAGTGTTTGGAGATGAATAAGGTATATGGTAGAGGGATTTTACCTTTTCTTGATTTATATGATTGCTCCTATATTTGTCACTCTGAAGTCTTTATAGTCTCACTATGTCCAACTGAAGATGTCACTGCAATGTCTAAGTGTATTACTGATAATTATGAAACATTGGGCACTGCCCAGGATGCATTCATAGCCTTCATCTGTTTGACATTAACACTACAAAACATCCTACTATATCAAGACTGTTGATACAGATGTTTAGTCAATCAGTCTGTAAAAGCCTGGAAATGATGGTGAAATTGGAATAAAAGATGTTCAAAACCAATAATGTCTGGATCAGAACTCTTTGAGGTGGAACATTTTGATGTATTTCTCTAGTAAGTAGAACAATGAATCTGAGTCTATGTGCTATTGTGATAAGAATAAAAGAGTCACCTGGCCATGGTCCCTTATGTTTTCCAAAGTATGTTCCTTTACATGGTTTTGTTTTCAATCCATACTGTGTGAATATAAGTAAATTTTTTTTCCAAGTTCTGTCCCTAAAGAGGTATTTTTGACTTCAACTTTACTAGTCCATTCCAAATGAAATGTTGCTATTTTTTTCTACTAATATTACAAATTTATGGAAAAGTTCAAATAATTATAACATTGATATCAAATTTAAGTTTTTCCTAGAAAGTGAAAATGCTGAAAAGGATATCAGGTGAGCATATCATTTACTTCTAATGATTTTTGGGTTTTGTAGAAGATTGGTGAAATATCCTGGTCATAAAAAATAAGAAAACATTCTGCTAACTAGGCAGGTCCATGTATAGATCTTTCCTTGAACAATATTCAAGGTGTTTTTCTTGGGGGAAAGCCACATGTCATCACCTCAGCATTAGGGATGACATTTGATTTCAGACATCAGTTATATCAGTGTCAACACCTGTAAGATCTCTTTGGGAAACATTGCAGATCAAAATATTAGCATTCATTAGTTTTACCCATCAAACAGCTGTTCTCAGAGTCAAAGTGGAAAAAGGAAGTGAAGGAGAATGAAAAAAAAACAAACAACCCAAACTAAATCATAAAATGATACATTGCTGGTTTGAAAATGTTACCAGAGACCAAAACTTGTCATAATGACTGTTAATGAGATCATGTACTGAGAGAAAATATAAAAAAAGAGGCTGAGATGAGACTAATAATAATTATAAAGGGATTCAATTAGAACATGTTTAAACAATGCAAGGAATGATCAATGAATTAAGTATCATTCAAGACAAGTAAGATCAGCAAAGGCGAGTCCCAAATGATAGCACAGACTATCTAACAAGATCTGATAATTAATAATGACAAGTAACTTTCTACTTCTTATAAATAAATCTTATCAGAGACTTAGTTAAGAGGTTATTTGCAGAGCAACTTCTCTGTCTTCCTGTGTCAAGACTGTTGCAAGACATGGTATTGATCAAAAGCTAAATACACCAGATGCATTAAAATTTTAGTTATTAATAAGTTGCTTCATAGGTCAGCAATCATAAAACAGGTAAAGAAGAATTTTGTTAAATTTTTGAATACAGTGTTATGTAATCATATGCTCTTTATTGCATTCTCACTGGAATGTGAGGTCAGCAATGAAATTCCTTAGACCTGTTTTCTGAAAGAAGGTCAAAAAATAAAAATAAAATAAAATTTGAACAATCCTGCTGTAGCTTTTGGCTTGTTCCTTGTTCAAGATTTTATGTTCTTTGAATAATATTTTAAGTATTTACCACTATTCTAATTTTTCCCTCATTGGATTCTTCATGTCACATATTTTACTCTCAACAGAGTTTGCAACTTATGTATAGAGCAACTTGTATCTTTTATAGCCCTACTATATTGAAAAACTATTATTAAATATCCTTTATTGGCTCTTCATCTAGAGTACCAGTATTTGACAACAGGTTTTTCTGTACCAAGATGACAAAAATACTGTTTTCTTACTGCTCTTCCAGATATTAAACTGTTCTCTGCTAAGAAACCCTGAAGCATTCAAAGAAGGAAATAACCATGTTAATCTGTATTTTAGCATAGGCACAAGAGTATGATGCAGCTGATACTCATGATAAGAACATGTATGGAACAGGTAATTTCACTCCACTTGGGAATAAACTGCAGATGACTGGTAAACTCTGCACAAAATGGGGGCAAGATTCCTGGCTTTTTCAGATCAGAACTCTCAGGCATTAGATCATACCTTTTTTGCAGTAATATTCTTTTGCCAGAAGTCTCAGATTCATTTCAGAATATTTGCATACTACCTTCAACTTATAGAAGCCAGTGCTGCATCCCCAAGTGGCTTAGTTATTTTCCCCACCAGCAACCTGGCGAGGTTGCTATGATATTTCACTACCTGTTCTAGTGTTGTTCTTGCACTTGTTCTAGTATTTGTTCTTGCACTGTCTAGTGTTTTGAACAGCATTACTCAAACATTGACATTGATTATCTTAATTTGTATTTTTTATATTATATTACACCTGGCTCAGTAACATATTCCTAGAAAAAAATTCATTACTAAGAATGGAGTTTTTCCTCTTCTCATTCCATATAGCAGTTATTGCTTGTGCCTTTTAAAACATCACTGACACCCGATTATGTGAAACCACTGTATACATGTTCAATTTCCAGGTTGCTTGGACTGGATTTTGGTTGATAATAGATGACAAAAATAGATAGATGGACTTATTTGTGATTTGTTTTGATGAAGCAAATTCTAGTGGTCCTACAGCTGAAATCTTGATTTCTTTAGATTCAGAGAAATTATTCAACAGTTTTAGTAGAGAGTTCTTTTCCATATGTGTTAAGTATGGCAGACGTTTGACTGACAATACTCTGCATTAACTTCTTCAGCCTTATCAAATGTCTGTAATTGTAGAACTTCCTCTGCTTACTAGACCTTAGAGAGGCATATCCTGACAGAGGTTCAATGTCTGTAGCTTCAAACTCTACTGAAGCTGAAGGGACTTATGAACACTCAGCATAGGATTACCTCTGGAAACAATTAAAAGAAAAACAGAAAAATAAGTCTTTGAAGGCATTGAAAAATATCAACAGAATATACAGTGAACTATTTTTGATTTGTACCCACCTCAGGCCTAAATGTGTCATAACTTCTTAAACATTACTTGAATTTGCCTAATTCCCTTTTTTTTTATTTCTGAATAACAATGTAGCAATGAATATGCATCACATTAAAAGTGAATTCATGCCCTTAACTTCTACTTTGCAGTTAAAGGAAATCTTGAGTTACCTTTTTCAAAATTTGTCACTGACAAACCTGAAGATGTCCAAAGGACTTTTCAACTCATCAAGTGTAATGGCCAAGAAAATAAATTTATTTACAGTACTCACACTTCTTTTCAGACACAGTAGTGGTAGACAGGACTATGGTCCTTTTGTAGAGGTAGGAATTAGGTTTCAATTTGAAATCAATAACATGTTACATGGGGTCACTGCTTAGTAATCCCTAGAAGTCTTTCTGATAGAATCTGAGTACAAGAGAGCTTCATAAACTTTATCTGGTGATAATGAATTGACTTAAAACTGAAGAAGTGATGAGGTAATGTGAGCTATAACATGTAAACAACTATCTTTAGTAGATATTCCTGTACCCTCTGAGAGGCCTTTGTTACACCTGTATAGTTTCCATACAGTGCTTATGGTTATTTGATTTGTTACTTAAAAAAAAAAAGATAATCTGGTTTTACTAGAATAAATAAGAGTAAATAAAATAAGGGAAGAAAACAAATAAAATATAGCTAGAATTCCTGCTGGCTGCCCATTAAACTATCACAAATTATTTTAGTAATAATTTCTTATAATTAAGCTCTATTGAAATATTAAATTCATAATTTTAATGTGATTTTGTTCTTACAGTCATTCTGAGACTTTCCTCCTGTTACTGTGCAACAGTCTGAAAAAATGCTAGAACAAAATTTTCTTCCAGTATATACAATATAGTTTAATAATTTTATTATCTAGAATATCTCAAAAAATGCTGGCCTAGTCTCCTTTTTAATATTACCATCTACTTTTCCTTGCCCTCTGACAGAGTTTAATACTCTCTGACTAGGTTCTTTTAGATATTCCATGCATGGAGGATATAATACTTAATATCAAATTTACTTGTTAAAGATAACTGATTTTACAGAAGATTTCTGATTTAGCAGTAATACAAGATATGCTACATAATGCAATACAAATGTAAGGGTTTTTTGGTAAAATACAGCAATTGCAATACGCAGTTCAATCACATTACCAATGTGGTTCATATTAGCTGTCTCTTTAATATGCTCAGTGTAGTGATGCTGGGTGTGTCCTGTGCTGGTTTTGAATGGCATAAAGTTAATTTTTTATATGCTCCAATCTCCACTCCTAGTCTGTTTAGGTCAGGTTACAGGGATTAGCTAATTAACTCCTGCTCTTCCTCCTAATCTGGCTAGCAAACAATGGGATCCTGCTATAGCCATTCATAAAATATCCAATTCAAATACCAGTTTACAAGGTCAAGGAATTTCCATAATAACCTGTATCACTGGTCCTTTTGAATCAGAACTTAGAGTTAAACATTACAATGAACTCCTCCCCTTGCCCCTGCTCTGGATTGGATTTATTGAACAGTGTACCAGCATCTTATTGAGACTTATATATGAGCCAGTCATTTTGGGGCTGCAGCATGGACTAGTCCACAGCAACAGTTTCACTGAGATGCCCGTCTTCCAGTGTGGCCTTGCTCATGGGCCACAACACCTTCAGGGATACATCTGCTCCTGTGTGGCCTTACCCACATCAACAGTCCTGTAAGCTGTGACCCTGCTCCAACACATCCATACCTATGGCTGGAATCCCTCTGCAGGTGTTCCCACTCTGTCTTGGGCTTATTCATGGTCACACACTTTGAGGTGTTCCAGCATGACCTCATGCACAACCACTGGTGCTTCAAGGTGAACTTGCTGCATCATGGACTTCTCCACGCCTACAGATGCTTTGTGATGTACCTTCTTCTGCTGCAGTATGGACTTACCCTTGGGTCACAGGCTCTTCAGACATATACCTGCTGTGGCACATAATAACCACAGCACAGGTGCTTTCAGATATACCTGCCATGGTGTGGACTTATCCATGGCCACAGATGCTTTAGAGTGTCCTGCTTGTACATGAAGTCACCCATAGGTCACAGCCCCTTCAACCTGAATTCACACTGCAGGTTCAGCCTGCTGTCTACAGACACACAGGAATAGCAGCAGAGGCTAAAAGAAGCACCATACTAATTGCAAGGCAAACAAGCTCAGTGTCAAGCATAGAAGCCAGGCAATTCATAGCTGAACAGCAATAACTGATATGAATTTGCTCTAGGACTTTCCAATCAAATCTGTGATTATGTCAAACACTTTGAGTACCATGTTGGGTGCCAAAAAGGACTGTCATGGTTTAATCCCAGCCAGCAACCAAGTACCATGCAGCTGCTCACTCCCTCTTCCACAGCAAGAGGTGGGAGAAAATCTGAAAAATAAAAGAGAGAGACCTTATGCATAAAAACAGTTTAATAGGCAAAGCAAAATTTGAAAGTGCAAGCAAAGAAAAATATGGAATTCATTCACCACTTCCTGTGGACTGGCAGATGTTCAGTCCTCTCCAGGAAAGCAGGGCTCTATTATGCTTAGTGATGGCTTGGGAAGAAAACATCATCACTCTAAACACCTACATGTCACTCTTCTTCACCCAGTTCTTTAATGCTAATCATGATGTCACAGGGCATGGAATTTCCCTGTCAATTTGGTCAGTTTGGATCTGCTGTTCTGACTGTGTCCTCTCCCAGCTTCTTGTGTATGCCCAGCCTCTTTGCTGCTGAGGTGGGGTGAGAAGCAGAAAAGCATTGACTGTGTCAGCACTGCTCAATAGTGACAAAAACATCCCGGTGTTATCAGTACTGCTTTCAGAACAAATGCAAAACACCGTTGCATGCTAGCTACTTGAAGAAAATTACCTCTACTCCAGACTAAATGAGCACACACATACTTTCCCATTTTCACATTTTCTAATCTTTATCACTAATCTCCAATTATGCAACATCTAGAAATCCTAATTCAATATTTTTCAAATAATTGAATTAATTAAGATGCAGCTGAAGCTTTAAGTAGTCATGTCTCATATGAGAAAAAGTTTGATCAAATAAAATTGACTAAAGTTTGATCCATATTTCTTTTAAACATTCAAATACATGTGTATTTAAAAAAATAAGATTCTGTGGCTTGAAGTGTTTAAAACTGCTTACTAAATCATCAGTAGGTATTAATACAAAATTGACAGTTACTGTATAAATCTATAAGTTTATCAGTTTGAGCTGAAACCAATAAATTATAATAATAAACTTAAGTTATTTAACTGTATACCATACTAGTAATTAGGAACATATAGTTCCTAAGTAATTAGGAACATATTCAACTATATACTTTCAAGGAACAGATTCTTAATTTTAATTATTCCCTGAAAAATTTTCACAGATGAAGCTGAGAAGGCAGCTATATTTTTCAGTCATAATTCCTGTAATTCCTGAGAGAAATAGCACCCATTCTGAAGATTTCAAAGGAAGTTACTTTGTGCCACCAATTTATTTGAGTCTTGCGGGTTCTGGGCATAAATTAAATATTCTAAAACAGACAGACAGTTAAAGAAAAAAAAATTTAATGTGATTAAAATATTAAAATTATTTGTAGGAATAACAATTAATTATGTTTTGCCTAATACTGCAAAAATTACGCTTACCAATATTTTCCATTTATAAAACACTAACAATAAATAATTTGGCCTAGGTCAAAGGTCTTTCCCTACATAGTATCAAGTGTGTCTGCATAACATGTTGCTAACATAAAACATTGACAAAAATGAGTATAAAGTATAAGCTGCTTGGGTATAGTTTCTCACCTGGCAGTGAACATATCTGTCTATGTGCAATTCCAGTAAATTGTCCTAATGCTCAGCAGCTTCAGATTTTGTTTTTTTTGGCTTTTTTTTTTTTTTTTTTTTTTTTTTTTTTTTTTTTTTTTTGCATGTTTACTAGGTTTGGGGGCTTTTTTGGTGTTCATTTTGTTAATGAAGCCCTATGTAGCATGATTACTTTTCTTGACATTTAATACGATCAGGCCAGAAAAGCTTAAAACTGAGATTTTCAGCAGGACATTTGGCTTACCCACATTCTCCTTTTTATCTCCTGATCTTAGAAGGTATATTGTTATGTTAGGGTATGTTTTCGTTAATGATGCAGTACATATTACCTTGCTTACCTTTTCTATTAGGTCACTCTTTTCACAGATCTAACAAAAACTGATGCATATTTAAAAATACTTCATCTTAATGAGTCAATCTGATAACTACTAAAATTTCTCATTGTTCTGATGCCACTAATTACTAAAGTGCTACAAAGCAAAACTAAATGTTATATACAGATTATAGTGAGATAATAGTACTAGACATTGTATGCAATAAATTATGAGGTTTAGAAAATTAAGAATATGCTAAAACCTAAACTGAACATTAATAATACCCAATATACTTATTCCTTCATATATCATTCTTTGTAATTATAATGGGTGATTTTAACATTGCTACAACATAATTAACTGAAGGCATTGTATAAACTTTGCATAGCTTTAGCTCATGAAAAGTATAAAGCTGAGAATCTAGTCATTAAACCAAAATTAAAAAGGGAGGCTTTCAGTGGGACAATGTGTCCAAATAATCAGCTAAATCATCTTAACCTAAAAAAAACCCAAACAAGTACCTCCTGGCAGTTCTGCTGGGTCAACTTGGCCCTCACAATCTAGAGACTATGAAATTTATGTGAGGTTTCTTTCTCTGAGTTTGGAAATAATATGAATTCTTATGATTCTGTTCTTGTACAGTGTCAAAATTATTTATGTGTGCATTGTGAAGGGTTTCTGCTTAAGCAGCTACTCTTTGAGTGCTTTGTCAATAAGAAAGAATAAACAATCAAACAAAATTCTTACACAAAAATCTTTATTGATTCTACTGAATTTATTCAGATTAAGGTATTAATCTGAATAAATCTGAATTCATAGATTAAAGTATTAAAACTACAAGGTATTAATGTTACTAGGTGCTTTTGAAAAATCGTGGAATCAGGAAATTACCACAGGCTGTCCAATATCACTATATTTATGTATTTGCATACAGATATATACATGTACTAAATTTTGAGTTATTAATAACCTGTTTTACATTTACATTTTGGAAACATGATAGACTGGAAATGATAAACTAAATTTCCATCTTCAGAAAGAAGACCACAAAGCTAAACATCTACAAATCACTTACATATATTTGTTTGCCCAATGAAGCTTAATTTAATGATTTTTTTTTTTTTTTTTGTAACATGTCATGAATGGAACTGCAGCTGTAGTACTCCCCCTGTGCTTAATTTTGACAGGCACACAGTGTGTTTCTGGGGACATTTAATGATATTTGTCATGCAACTCATATACTCAAAAAAGTTGGACACCACATTTCAAAGAGGATAATGATTTTCAACAATTAGGGGAGAGCTAAAAAATATGGAATATAACTAGAGTTTGAAACAGAATTGAAGTGTCAAAAAGCTCAATAATGTATAAAAATTATATATTTTCCAAAAATTGTATTTTGCTTAATGGGTAACAAATATACAGTTGGTTATATTTAAATTTGGGGTGTTGTTTTATCATAACACCACAAAATTATTTCATTGTCCTTTCTAACAGCAGTTTCCTTGTCAAAGCTTTCTTGTTTCTGAAAACTAACTGTCATTGAACAGATAGATGGAGGAGAAAGAGTGAAATAGCAAACTGAGCTGACAGCACAGATGATCTTGGACGCACCTTTCCTGAGCACTGGTGACTTGAGGTCTATCACAAGTGTTTTTCCAAAAATGCTGTTCAAAGTTCAGATGGATAATACACCACATTAAATTGCTACAGCTATATAAAAGCTTTGACTGCAACTATAGTCTTTTCCAATAACTTTAATGTGTGCTTCAGTAGATTTCTTTAAAATAAAAATAAATAAAATTTAGAAACATAAATAAAACTGTCATTATAGAAATATAGTGGTTTTCAAAATCCCCAGAATATTAGTCCATTTAAATTGTGAGCAATTAATTGAAAAATGAAGAATTAATTAATGGTGCTAAGAGTGTCCATGGAGAAGAACTATGGACATGCCTAAAGCAAGAACCATAGCTTGGTTAAAAACTAGGTTAATGAGGAAATCAGCATTGAACAGCATCGTATGACCTTTTGTGGGAAAGGTGCATCTTGCTCTGTGTGTTGCAAACTCGTCAGGAAGCACATATGTTATTCCACCTTATGTGAGCTTTGAGGAAAGAGTGAGGAAAGATGATAGCACAGTGGCTGAGTTCCTGGACTATATTTCTTCTGAAATCTTTTGCCTTGTTAAAAGAAAAGTTCTCCGTTTTACAAGGCCAGAAAATATAACCAAGTTCAGGGGGAAAAAAATTTTGTTACAATATAGATCAGTAAAAATATGAAAGTTTAATATTAAATGTATAGGAACTTTGTGAATATTTTATGAACTTTCTCAAACTGATACACTGTGTAATTTAAAAAAAAGAATTGTGTTTTTATTTTAAACCTCAATATTCAACAACAACTGACAATACTGTGTGTGATAACCATTTACAAAGTAATCAATTTTATCTCATTCTGGGTTAAAAAAAATTAATTTGCTGCCTAATTAATTTGCAAATGTGCAAGTAAGCTGACTATTCTTTGCCTGAAGGTTCAAATATTTGTAGAAAGCTTTGTATGTGCATGCAAGGACACATACACACATTTCCAGAATTTATATTTTGACTTTAAATGAGCAGATTTTTAAAATTCAGTATTTCTGTTAAAACAGTAAGTATTTCAGTGATAATACACAGGTGTCTTGCAAAAAAAACACCCCCAAAAAAAAAAAAAAAACACAAACAAACAAACAAAAACTTTTCAAATATTATTTTAATACATTTTGTGTAAACATGTATTTCTGTTTTTGTTAGCTGAGTTGTTTTCATACAGAAATAGTTTTCAGTAGTTTTTAGTTATATATATTTCCTGATCATATTGAAGTAGTAGGAAAAGGGTTGGTTTTATTTTGTTTTATTTGTAATTGAATAGATCTGTTATTGGATGTCTTGGTTTGAAAAGACAGGTGTCTGCTAAGGAAGCCAGGAGCCTCCCCTAAAATGGAAAATTCAAACCCTCTCCCTCCAAATTATTATAATGTTAAAATTAAGGGGCTCTCAGGCAAATATATGGGAGTAGGAATAACAGTTCTTTATTAGGGAAAATATAAAAATAAAATAAAATTGCAGTAATACTAATCTACACTGACAGAGTCAGAATACGACCTGACACCCTGTGGGTCGGGGTGTTGGCAGCAGTCCAATTGAAATGGTGGCTGCAGTCCTTCTGCAGTGACAGCTGTGGTTCTGTTGAAGCAGTGATCCTGTAGAAGGGTGTAGTTCTCCTCTGCAGATTCAGTGGTGATGTAGATGGACTGGTTTTCCTCTGGGAATCCAGTGGAGAAGAAAGCTGCTCCTCTGGGAATCCAGTGGGAAAAGGCTTTCTGGTGTTCTAAATCTCAGATAGTATTTAGGTGGAAATGCTTGGCTCCTCCCCCTGAGCAGAGCATCTCCCAACAGAATGATGTAATTTTATCAGTTGTGCAGTGACCTTCAATGGCCCATTAACAGAAGAGATCTCCTGGAGGGAGGATTGGTTGTGGAAGAGATAAAGAAAACTGCCCCACTTGGTTTTAACAGGTGGCCCAGTTAGCAGAAGATAACTGGCCCCGCTCCAAGAGATGGCAATAGAATACGTACCCCCATTTGCAACCTAAGACATTGGATAATACAAATTTACCTAGTTTAATATGGAAATTTTTGTTATTTAGTAGGACTATATATTTGTTATTAAAATATTTGCTTGTGGTTCTTAATGTTTTCTTTGTAACGAGCTTGGAATATCAATATAATGGGTTGAGCACTGGCAACTGTCTTAAGCTCATTGATGGAACTATTATTCCTAATAACACTAATTTCTTAAATATGATCTCTTTTATAACACTGGTGTAGGTGATCTAACCTAGATTTCAAAAAATAGAATTATAACATACTTATCTTCTGCAGTCTATTAGAATCCTTCAACTGAAATTAAGTCTATAATGGAGAATCTAATAATGTTCAAGCAATATGGTACTGTATGGTACAATTATAGAATGTATATTCATTAATATTAGTACTCTTGGTGCATCAGACTTTCAATTTTCCGTGTCAATGATCTCTTTTTTCATTAATTGAAAAATAAACCTCCCCGCCCACAAAAGCAAAACCAACAAAAAAAACCAAAAGCAAAACCAATCAACCAAACAAAAAACACTCAAAAAACCCCAAACTGTAACACACACACCCTTTATTCCTTTAGAAGCCAATAACATTTAAACATTCATTTACCTTTTTTATGTATTCACTTATTGCTACTTTCATAGAAAGAGAATAGCAATATTTGTCTAGACCAATATTTGAATAATAGGCTCTTGACAGTTGAATAAGAGGTACTTGACTTGTATAACTGCTGGCAGACTATAAAACAGATTTAGACTTTGATCTTTTATGTATTTAAGCACATACTTAGTCCATTAATTTCATTTGTACTACGTCTGCAAGACAACACCATAAAATTTAATTGCTCGTCATCCAGCTTTAAGAATAGTAAATTTTCTTCTGTCCTATGCATTCTTTAAGTCTATTAGGTCTATGCTTATGGAAAGTCATTCTTGCAGCAAACAAAGTCATTCTTGCTACATCAAAGAATACTATCCAAAATGTAAATAATAGGAATCTTTTTGTCATGAGAAGCATTGAATTGAGATACACTGTCTTTGAACAAAGTTATAATCCAGTTATATCCCCTCCCATGTCAGGGATATTGGACTAAATGATTTTTAGAGGTCCCTTCCAACCCAAACCTTTCCATGATTCTATCATAAATAATACGAGCAAGTAGAAAAAGATAAGGATTTATTTTTCTTGTGGCTAGAGAGAAAGGAAAAGCAGCAAAATTCCCAGATGCAGAATCCTCATGTTAAAACCTATCAGGGTAATTAGTGATGCTGCCAACAAAATACCTGTCCTGGTTAGAAAGCACTTCCTGTTCCTCATTAACAAAATTACTCTTAGGTTATACATCATATCTCTGACAGTAAAGCCACTTCCATGGTTAATTGCTTCAATAAATACATAATTAATGGCTGGTAGTGAGTTTATGAATCTGCATAGAAATAATACTGTAGCAACATGGACAGATTGCCTTGTTAGGCAGTTTTTCCTTTTAACTACATTAAATAAACTATGATTTCCGTTATATATTAAAGAATTTAGCCCTTCTAGGAACTACAAAAATGCTTTATAACCTTAAAGTTTTCTTTTTAAACACAAAGAATTAAGGTATGACCACCAAAAGAAATAAACAAAACAAGCATGTTATTGAATTATTGCAAAGCATTATAATCATGGCATGTAGTATCATTTATAGTTTGATGAGTCTGTGTTTGTGTTTTGTTTGCTTGTTTTGTTTTTTCTCCTAAATGTTGCAACAATATTAACTGGGAAAAAATATTATAACATTAGCATAAAATATTATAACATTAATTTATTTTCTTGTATATTTTATTGTGAATTTAATTTCCTCTTCCTTCTGTTAACTCTTTTTTAAGGAAGTGGTACTGAAGAAGTAAAAAATGGGATGTTTCTTGAATTAAGGAAGTTTTGCAAGTGGTTTAATGGGATTTATGCAAGGTAAAATGCATGCCATAATTTTACCTGTTGTTATTATTTAAGATCTCTCTCTCTTTGTGTTACAGCTGCTTGAATACAGGAGAAATATGCATATTTTCAACTTATTTTACGAGCCTAATTATCCTTTACTCTAAAAAGTCCTTTTCATTGGTGGGGCACATTAGCTGCTGTCAGCCAGCTCTTTACTTCTAGAAAGAGTTTAATAAGAAATTCTGTTAAATGAATTTCCATCTTTTATAAACATATAAACCAATATATTCCTTAATGAAAACCTCAAGTTTACAGAAATCTGAAACACCAAATGACATAAAACTGCTCATATTCTAATACTGAAATATTATATATTAATGCTGAACATCAAATTAAATATTAATATTTTAGGTGCTGATAAACCTACCATAATGTTAGAGAGCTTAAAGTATCAGATTTAATTAGATGGAAACTCTAATCTGAGAATAAACATTCATGATTTCTTGTTCATGGTTTAGCACTTTCAGCTATCAGCATAAGAAAAAATAATCTGGTATGATCTCTGGTATAAAAATTTAAAAAAAAAGGGGTTTAGTTATATATTTTCTTCAAGATTAGAATTTTTGGTTGAATTAAAATGATTCTCTCAAGACACACTTCATCTGAAACTGAAGATTAAAAATTGTGGAAAACATCACATTACTCCTCAGATTGTTTGAATGCTTAATTATGCTAATTTTAATAGAATGTTTATTTTGAATATGAATTTATCTAATTTCCATATGCTAAAAAAAAAATCCTCAATCAAATAAAAGAGACCAAAAATTGAACTATATAAAATTGACTGACATAAAATCACCCTTTACTCTTACTGATAAATAGAGAGCAAACTGTTAAAGTTCTTAGAAGCACTGTGATCTTTTCAGAATTTGAATATTTATTAGCAGCTATTTCTGGGCACTCTGTAAGTGTGGTGGGTTTTCTAAAATTAATCAAAAGAATTGAGAGTTTTCAATACTAAGTAACACCTATCTAAGCTGTCTAATATATGTATACTATAACATAGTAAAATAAGATCTATCACTTTTAAAGCTTTTAAAGACAAAAATAAAGCAGAAGAAAAGGCCATAGTAAGAGAGAGGAAAAGCAAAGTTCCAGATATAGTAGGTCAGAGAGTTTTAACGTGAAGGACATTCAAATAATTTTGAGCAAGGGAGATGGGAGATTCTGCTATCAATGGAAAAGGCTAACAGCTAGAAATTGGGAATCTAATAGGATGGCTCTAGGTGAGATAACTGCTAGAACAAGTGTATTATGACTGTAGTTTGATTAGACAAAATAACAACCTTATTGGCTCAAGAATACCAAGGGTACCAGATAAAATCTATAAGCAATCAGAAAAAAAACCTACTCCTTACTTTGTCAAATTGCTGTACCGTACCAGAGTCTTGCAGAGGGGGAGCTGTATGAGGAGCAGCTGAGGTCTCTTGGTCTGTTCAGCCTGGGGAAGAGGAGACTGAGGGGAGACCTCACTGCAATTACAAGTTCCTCATGAGGGGAAGATGAGGGACAGACACTGATCTCTTCTCTGTGGTGACCAGTGACAGGACTTGAGTGACTGGTTTTTCACCCAGATGGAGGTTGGGCACTGGAACAGGCTTCCCAGGGAAGTGGTCACAACACCAGCCTGACAGAGTTCAAGAAAAGTTTGGACAATGTCTCAGGCTCATGGTGTGACTCTTGGGGACATCCTGTGCTGGGCCAGGAATTGGACTGGATGATTCTTGTGGGTCTCTTTTAACTGAGGATATTTTGTGATTCTGTGAATTCCATTCATTCAAGAAGTTATTGATCTTTGGCAAGACTTGCTCCATTGGACCTTGTATTTACATCTTGAAAAGTCTATATGTTAGCATGAGTGAATGCAGTAATAACTCCATGTGTATAATAATACTCTATGGGAAATGTGCTGGAATACCCTGGATATATACTATACCTGGATACAGTTCCCAGATACGCTGAGCTGGATATACTTTAGTGGACATCAGGAGAAAGATAACAGTATTGAGATATTCTGAAGTAATTATTATAACTTTCTTATAGTTTCTAATTTCCTGGAAATAGTTGCACCCAACCTGATCACTTACCAATAACATTACAGTCAACACAGAAGATGCAGTGTGTTTTAGCAAAGAGTGTTTTGCCAGTACTAAAACAGGACTTAAATTTTATTATGACATGACAGAACAGGATCTCCATTTCACCCAGGCCTGCCTTGGTCTGAGCTGATTTTCATCTGGTTTCAGAACTGGCTGGTGTCCACTGCCACACTTCAGCTATAAGGTCTGTGAATGCATCCTGTGGTCAAGCCTGACCAAGTGAGGACATCACTACACAACAAAGAATTGTCCTTTATGTCAATTCATTTAAGGTGAGCTGTTGTGCAACTACCAAAAAATCTGGGAACCAGTTGGAAAGTAACAGACTTACAGTCTACTTGAGACATAATAAAATGCACCCAAGTGGATTTTATTTTCTCTATTGTTGAGAAAGAAAACATAAACATCGTGGTTTTCCCACCAAACAGCTCAGGTCATTGAATACTTCTCCTCTACTCTTTTCTTGAGAAAAGTCATTAACTTTGTCATCCAGAGGAACATTGGAAGCCATAACATAATACCAAAGAAGGTGGATAGAATAACTTCTTTTATAGGCATTCTAGGTGGCAATTAACAAAGATTTTCTTGTCATTCTTTTGGGGCATTGAGTATTAGTGTTGTTGTAACTAGACAATATATCTGCTGTGTTTTGATTAGATTGATAAGAGTAGGCTAATTGTAAATCTTTCCCTCCATACATATGTAATATTCCTTTTGCCCATAATAAGCATCTGAGAGTGATACAGTAGAAATGTTCATTTTGTGGCATATGACACAATGAAATATCTCATCAGAGATATACAGAAACAGACTTTTTCTAGACTGAAATAGTACAGTTCTGCAAGATTTTCAATATGCTGCTCATTTCAGTTCTCATGAACCAAGTCACCCTGTGGAACTTGCAGTCAGTCAATGTATCTGGCAGTGCAGCAGGTACAGTTAGGAAACTCCATTAAAATGACTGACAACAAAAATATTTTATCCAAGCTAAGTGCAGACTCCTGACATATGAGTTTAATCAATGTTAAAGCAAAAGTATAGTTTATTCCTAGACTTCTTATGTTAAACTCAAAATATCATCTATAAAATTCTAATATCATTGCTATGTCTGTGTAAATAGAAGGCTACTGACAAACTAGATACACCTGCTTTCTGTGAAAACTATTTGAAAGCAGAATGCAGGAGCAGCAGGGATCTTCAACCCAAATTCTAGTTTTCCAGGAATTACTGCCAGTAGCAACAGGAAAAGCAAGCAGCTAGATATAAGCCTACTGGAATACAGTGTCACCTGCAAGGTCCATGCTTACATCAAGTGTTTGATATATGATCATGCTAAGCCAGCAGTGATTCTGGTAAACTGGGCATGTAACTGTACTTTGAATGACTTTCATGGATCAGCAAATATAGACATGATCTCCAAGCAGAAGTGATGTCACAGTGGTTTCACCAGGTGATCTAGATATACAGAGACTAACCTTAGCAACACACAAAATTATGACCTTATTTTGTATTCTGTAAGCTGAAGGGATACAGGCACTGAGGAATTAATAAAATAACTTAGAACTTTAAAAGAAAAACAAAGTGTGAAGGTAAAAACAACTCTCTATGAGGATATAAGGTCGGCTTTGCATTGAAAGGCGGAAGTGATTTAACAAAAGGGATCTTAAATAGTGGGTGTGACAGAGATAAAGAGATATCCTTCATACTTACATTGACAAAAACAGGAGATGGCAAATGTCTCAAGAAAAAACTAAAATGTCTCAATATAGCAAAAAAGATGTCTACATCTAGTGTAAATACCATCAGAACAAACTTTAGCCTCAAGCAAGTAACAGCTGATTAAATGTAGGTGATTCAGAAGGTTATCTGTGAAAGAAAGGCACTGGGACAGACATTGGCTCAAGACAAGAAATTAAATTATGTAGAAATGATAAAAAAATCCCCAAAAAACATGAATTAGTCTCATCAGGTCCTCACTTAGAGGAAATGATGAGAAAATCTGTATTTGTAATAATGAACCACTCTGCATAGGAGTTGCTATGAAAAATGCTCTTCTATTCTTATTTATTTTCACCCCTTGCTGTATCACAGAGTCACAGAATGGTTAAGGGTGGTAAGGCACTGGAACAGGTTGGCTACAGAAGCTGTGTTTGCCCCATTCATGGATGTGTGCAAGACCAGGTTGGATGAGGCTTTGAACAAACTGGTCTAGTAGTAAGTGCCCCTCTCCATGGCAGGGGTTTGGAACTAGATGATTTTTTAATCTGCTTTCCAACCCAAACCATTCTATGATTCTATGAAAATATTTTCCTGAGAAACCTTTACATTATAAGAATGGAGAACATTACTTGCTTAACTACAGTTTCAACATTTTAATGAGCTGTTATTCCTTGCTATTATGCATGCAGGCAGTATTCAAAATAGTTCTGTGTGCAAAAGCTCTGCTCCAATTTTAGATATAAATGTACATATTGATTTATACTTAATGAAATACTAAATATAGAAAATACTATGAGAACTATGAGTAAATTATTCAGAGTAAATTTGACAAACTTGTATAAAATAAATAATGTGTTGTAATTTGTGGAAACACAGTTGAACTTAATTTATTCAGAAAATGAGGAATCTTTTATGAATGTTAATATTTTCTACATTGATATCACACATAAATTGCAGATACTATGAACATTTTACAAAATGGTAATGGCCATTCTTAATATTACTAAACAATCATAGATTGACAGGTTTAATGAAAGGCATAGGGAACAAAATAATTCCTGAGAGATATATTTTACATGAAACAGGATTCAAAGTGCCCTGACATAATTACAAAGTGTCCAAGGCCATGTGTTAGGCCATGTGTTGACACAGTTACCCTTTTTGGGATTTTTTTTTTTACTGGAATAGATGGTGGCAAGTGCCCAGACAAGGTCAGTAGAATGGTCAGTGAAATGTAAGAGGTATTTGTGTATGTGCATGGTCTGGATAAATGGTCATGCTACAGCAGTGGCTGGACCTCAAGAAAGAATGAAAAATCTTTGCTGTAAACTAAAACAGCCACTAGAGACCTTCATCCCCCCCCCCCGCCATTTTTTCCTCAGTCCTTTGGCATTTGTGATAAGCTTAAGAGAGGAGAAAATATTTTTAACTACTCTAAGCAGATCAAAAGAGAAATAAATTTGATCTGAAAGGACTGTTATATAAAGGTGTCCTACTCTGGATTAAAAGCCCATTTCCACATATTAGCTTTGGAATAGGAACTAAACTATGGAGAGATTAAACAGTCATATTTGTATCATTCTGGTCTACAGTGCGAACAAATTCCACTAGAGATTTTACCTAAGAATTTATTTCTTATTTAATGTTGGGGATAAAGCAGACAAATGAATCTTTTTTAACAAGATAAAAAAAAAAGAGTCAGTTAAAATTTAGGAAAGAAAAAGGAAAATATTCATCACACATATCAGATGTTTAAGTAGAGTTAGAATTCTACATAAGATTATGATAAGACTAAGAAATCAAATGTAAGAGAGTTACTGAAAAATGCAGAAATAATTCTATCTCAAGTAGACCCTGCACTGAATAATTGGTCAACAAGATATGATTAAGTAAAGCAGCATCATGCAAAATTACACTGTTCTTGTTCTGCTGTGGATATGCACTTTTGAGCATTATTGTGGTCTCAGTAGGTTCCTGGCTTCATCTGCTAGAGCTCGTCCATGAGTTTACTCCACAATGTTTATACTTGTACATAGGCTAGAAGGTAAGGATTAATTGTAATATGTAAATAAACTTGATACCATAATGCCTAAATTAGAACCAGAAACTCACAACACAGTAAAAAAATACAAAACAATAGTTCTCTATGTAAAGAATGCTTTAATATCTCAGTTCAATTATCATAACTGAGCATTCATCCATAAATCAGCACTGTAGTCTACTCTCAATTGGCTTTCAAATTGTGATGGAAGTCATGTATTTTATGGTGCTCTACTAGTTGGAATATTTGTCCAAGTAGATACTAAAGCCAGAGATGTCTCAAATTTATGTCCCCATGAATAGCAGCATACTCTACAGCACTCAAATAGACATCAGTATGTCTATTTCTGATACAATTCTCTAAGCTTAGGGAAAAAGTAGGAGTCCAGGATTTTATACTCTTCCATAGCTTGTCTGTTTATAGGTATGCTTTTGTTTATGTTTACTTCAGATTTTTATCTATGAGTCTGAAGTCCAACCATAAAATGCCCTGTGCCCATAACATTTATTTGAAAAAATTTGGAAATTTCAAGCTAACTGATGCAATTTTGCTGACATCAAAAATTCATGAATTTACTATTTAAATTTCATGTAAGTATTTGGAGTCAGATGAGGATCAATTTTTAACTGTGAAAGTTTGACTCACCAATCTCTTTCTAGATGGCTTAGAAAATCGGGGTTTCATTCAACCAAAATGACTCAGACAGAGTTGTCTTTTCTCCAAGTGGTCATACACTCAGGTAATATGATATGTCAGAACATTTTTTCTCATTTAGTAATTAAATAATTGTTTTTTATATTACCATGTCCTATTCAGCTAGCAAAATTATTTACATTGTTCAGTAATTGTAGAAATTACAATTTCTACAATCTAATAAACAACCTAAACATACTATGTCAAGTAGCTTGCCTACATACTTGACATTAAACAGATGCTAAAGTGTTTTCTAGCTCTTGCCATAAGTGGCTACATAAGGCACAGTCAGGGAAGAACCATTTGTTTCTCAGATACATTGTCTGAAAGATTTCCCTGTGACATGCTCTCCGTGCAACATGATTTGAGTTTGAAAGACGATCAAACCACAAAACAAGGGATTCTGCTTTTCTAACACGCAGTGCAAGCTTTTTTAAACTTGTAATATATTACCACATTACTGAAAGAAGATCCTTGCTGGTTAGACCTGGCTTAGATCCTTGTCTTGATTTGTAATGTCTTCTGAGTCTCTGGCTAATGACTAATGACTAATGCCTAGTCATTTCATGCAACCTCTTTTATGTCAGTGCACATATGCTTGGCTTCTGATGAAATGTATTTTTGAATATGTATTTCTTCTCCAAGACACTTTCTACTTGAAATATTTGGCAGCTGCCTATTTCATTTGGGGGTACTATAACAATTGACTTAATATTAGAATATTTATAGGAGTGAAAGAGTAGTTTTTACTTCCTGTGTCTTAGAGTGATATCAGCAATCCAATCTTTTCAGAAACATAATTTTAATTTTTAAATCCTGATATTCAGCTGTTTAATCTGGTTCTGACCCTCTCTTAGTATTCCAAGATTTCCTTAATTTCCTAAAACAAATTTGGGGCATAAGTTACATATATTCTGATTCATTTTTTTTCTGACAACCCTGTGAATAAAACTTCGTAATGTTTTGGGAGATAATTTGTTTCAACAAAAATGACATTTGGTCAAATGTTTTTTGCAAAGAATGTTAAAGGGAAATTGATCAAGATAAAAAGCTTTAAAATATTATGGTAAAAGGAAACTTTTACCCTAGTTCACTTGAAGTTTGCATGCCTAAAGAAATCTTATTTGGAGTTTAAAGGCCATTTATTACTGTAGCAAAGTGACTATTATGAGTCAAACCAACAACTTAAATGAAGTGAAAAGTTTTATTCTAAAACAGGAAAAGACTATTAAGTATATGAAAAAACAAAACAAGTCACACGTTTCAAACAAATCCTAACTATCTAGATGTAACTCTAATTCAATTCAGATAGAAGTTGAAAGTATGAAGGAATTTGCAAGTACAGAACTCATCAATATCAGAATTATATTTGCTTTGGCTATACCAGACACTACATGCTAAAAGAAATAAATTATTATAAAACAGACATTGCAGAAAAGACTTCAGGAAATCTTAATTTAAAAACAAAACTGTTTTTAAATTACCCAACCCAAACAATTCACACTAGCATGAGTTGTTACATAAGAGTTCACACTTTGTCATATTTTATTAATTAAACTTTATAAACCATCTGTGCAATGTTCTATGCTCACATAAAGTAAAATAAATATAATGAATTATATATTGGTTCATAGTGTTTGTGTGTATTTATAGTACAAAAGGGAAGCATTAATATATTATATAGGAATAGAGATACTATAGCTATTAAGATCAAATAGGCAAGCTAAAATTTTTTAATACATGAATGGATTGATAGAAAAGCACTGTTTAAAAAAACAGTCCACAATGTCTCATTAATTTACAATACTTTAACTCCAGCTTCCCATTTCTTAAAGTTTTTTTTCTATAAAGCCTAAATCTTATGTAATTCAGTTATGTGTATTGTACCCGCATATTCTTTGTGCCTTTTAGATTGTCTACCACTGAACATAAAGGGATGGAAAAAATTAGATTGAGAAAATTGAGCCTTATTTCAAGTTTGCTTCTGAGAAGCAAAAAGGAACTTTGATAAAATCTTCATACTTAACCTAGTTTAGATACAGAGATTCCTCAATAGGCACTTTTCTACAGTTACAACTGCTTTTAAAAATTTGTCAAGAATCTTTGTGATCTTCAGGTGGTGGTGGTTTTTTCATATATGTTTTTTCTTAAAAAAAAATTAGGACCAGGAAAAGTTATTGACATTTGGCTCTTATTAAATCTAAA
The DNA here is from genome assembly GCF_024509145.1 of Vidua macroura. Lineage (NCBI taxonomy): Eukaryota > Metazoa > Chordata > Aves > Passeriformes > Viduidae > Vidua > Vidua macroura. Next base: position 54,328,235 of record NC_071574.1, read on the forward strand.
CTTCATACAACAATTAGCTATGGAAAAACTGTTATTTTCTTAAGTCACATTCTGTGACAGCCATTTTGAAGAGAATAACAAAGTCTCCTTATCAAAATTAAAACATGGGGAAGACAACTGGTGAAAATGCTGAATATTGAAAATAAAGCTAAAATTATCTACACAGACAGAATAAATGAATTGTAGTAATGTTTCTTGCCTTCAAAAGTATTCAGTCTGCAATGAAATAACTCAATTTTTGCCTACATGTCAAGTTCATTACTTATTAAAAGTTTGGGTGATGATTACAGCTATTCAATTAAAGCTGTGTCAGTGGAGTCTCCACCTGGTGTTGCATGTGAGATTTGAGCTCCAGTGGCTCCAACAGCACTTGGACTGTTGGAGCTCTTTCCTTATTCTGTTCTCAGCATCCTTGAGAAATCCTTGCCACAGAGCAGCCTGCTTCACAATATCCAGTCCCAAATTTCCAGTTATTTTCTTCTAATGTTGATGCTTCCACATTTCAACTAGCACTGTTCAGTCAGTTTCAGAAAATATCAGTCTGGGGGTAACAGTTTAGCCACAGTCCAAACCAATATTAATTTTCAGCAATCTTGTTCCACCACTGTAAGGCATTGATATTCAAAATCTTATTTTCTTAACTTACATTAAGGCAGACAGAAAGGTCAATGGCATGGAGCTGGCTAAGTGGTGTATTGATGGACTGGAATTTGTGTAAGTTTTAGACTCAGACAGAGGAGTGGTAAATGTCAAGTACACAAGATTTACTTTTGTGCTTGGAGTAAGATACCTCCCTCATTCTAGACATTCTGCTTTCACCACCCAGAGTCCACCTTGGCTGTTCTCTACATGGCTTTGTCCTCAGTACTATGAGATTCTGTGATGCCAAAGTGGCAGATTTTTTCTGATTATACTATTTCTGCCTTTCAAGAGGTCACTATTAGCTCAACATGGTTACCCCCAAGAGAGGGATGAACTTTCTTTTAAAAATGATTGGCAATAGCAGTGAACTAGCACACAACTTATTCTAAGCTAAATTTGTACTTTGAAAACCTTGGTGACACCACAGGCAACCATTTATTATAGTATAAATAATTACTTAATTAATTATTGCTCTGCTAATAAATATCCCATTTTTTGTGATAAACATATGCAAGCAATGTAAGCATTTTAGAACTATTGGAATTACATGTATACAACTGACTCATTAATTACATAACCCATGAAAAGAGGTGAAGATCTCAGTTATCATATTTTGTCTTTTATTCATGCAAAACAGAAAGAAATTTCATTTTTACTTTTATTTTAAATACTTCTGGAAAAAAACTTTAAAAAGAAGCAAAGAATCTAAGGAGAAAGAGGCAATGGAGCTTCTGTTGTTACCCAGCAAGAAACATATACAGGCATGATAGAGGCAAAGTCATTGTACAGGGGCAAGTTATTTCAGAATCACCTTTTGGCTGTCTGAACATTTAAGAATTCTGTGAGTGGTATGAATTCAAATAGTGGGAGATTGAACTGATGTTATTTCATCAGAGAAAGAAGGTGTTGTAGAAGTTTAGACTTTGGTTTTATGCATAAAATTTTCGTATGGATAAAGGAAGAAGAAACAAACATATAAAGACAAGAATTTAATATTCTTGAAAACTTAATGATTTAACTGTAGAATTACTATTAGTCAAGATGCAGCTGTTACAGAAAAAAAAAAACAGGAAGAAAAACACAACAAAGGAAAGAACACCACTCTTACAGACAAAATATCATTAATAATGTCACAGTTAAAATTGTTATATATATGCTATAAAATGTATATGCTTTTGTCTGGTGTTATGGTCAACATTCCCCAGCCCTTCTGGGGTCAAGAAAAAAAAGGCACATCACCAGGCACATCAGGACAAGTTCAAACAGAGCAAGCCTGGCAAATCTTCATCCTGAGACCTTGCAATCTCAATACACCCCCTGTGGCCTGTAACAAGCAGTGGCAATATTGATACATAAATGAAATATAATGCACTCAAAATAAATACAACATGCTTGGGAACAGAATGGCAATTTTCAAACATGCATGTAGAAGATTAACTGTTCAGCTTCTTCAGCATATTTTCCCTGCTGTTGTTCTTCTTAGAAAGCAAAGAATGCAAACCCTCTCCTACTCCCTCTTTTTTTAAGGAATAAACAGTTTGGAAAAAAAAATAACAACCAGAAACACTCAGCACAAGAGTGCCTTAACTATATCATGTATCTATGAGGATTATATAGCTTTTTGCCTTCTGATTCAGTAACAGCTCTAGCCAAATCTTCAATAATATTAACAGTGTTTTGTTTTATCTTTCTCAGTTGAAGAAGTTAAGTGCTTTTCAGCTTCTAATTTTTGTAATTAATACATAATATGAAATTCAACAGAAAATCAAACATATTCTTGCCAAGCAAATAACAATAATCTATTGCGTGTTTTATATGTTTTAAAGAACAAAACCATGTTTTGAATTCCCTAAAAAAATGTATTTATATTTATAATGTTCATTATAAAAATTGAACATATCTTGCTGGACTATTTTTCTATGGTTGCCTACATTTTCACATTATCTCAGCTTCAGGGAAATAACCCCTGAATAAGACTTGAAAATCACTTTCAGTCCAGGGTCAGTGAAACTATTGCAGTTTTATTAACTTTGATCTGCTTTGGAAAAACACTACTGCTTCCCAAAACATTAATTCAGTAATATTTTTAAAAAGAAGGTGTGGGGAAACCACAAAATTAAGAATAAAACCAAAACCCATCAAGCAATATTTTCTTAATTTCTCAGAAAACACAAGATAAGAATTCTCTGACAATTACCAAAGGGATTAATTATTTTAAAAATCACTTTTACTTTTGAGTCTGCCCACAAGACCGATTGACTGCTTTGTCATCTTAACCTGCCCCATGATTATTTTTCTTATTTATTTCCAAATGAAAATGCATCCTTTTTTTTGAAGAAGAAATACAAGGAATGAAGAAAACAACAGTTCCATTCTCTGCATCCTCTTCAGAAACACTGATAAGATTCAATGCTGAACGAATATTTTAGGTAGGTGTTGTAAGCTACGGCATACATTTCCATTAAAGCAGCTGTTGAATTTTAATCTACTGATTAAAAAATGCAGGAGATTGCAGAAGAAAACTGTCAGTAAAGTTTCCACCTCATGTTTGAATAAAATTTTTGTAGGAATCATCCTCAAATATAAAGCAGACCTTAAAAAAGAAACTTATAAAAAAAGCTTTAGTTAACATACTAATGAAATAAAAGCACTTGCAAGAGTTTTACCTGAGCATTGATGTCTGTTGAAGTTTTCTTGACAAAGATAAATGATACGGGTGGATATTTCTTTCTATTGTTTTATTTATTTAGTTTCAATATGGGTACTCTGAAAAGTCTGCTATTTTGTGTCCCTTAGCAGTAGAAGGGACTTAAGTGAGAAGAAGAACAACTCTTCTACATCAAAAAAGAACTGTATTCATTGCAAAATTTAAATTATGGCCCTATTTAACATTGAAATTGCATTCTAAGAATATTCTTTTTTTTTCCTCAGTAATCTTCACAGTTTTAATTTTTATAATACAATATTTTTTCTTTTTTATTTATTTATTATAATTATCAATTGATATGATACTATTATCTCAAAGATATTGAAACAATCAGTAGAATTCAACTTATTTTACAGTTTTGCAAGTAATTTTTATGATTTTCAGTTGAAGTTAAGGAAATAATGTCCCTGAATCTTTGCTTCAAGACGGGATACTGCATATTTCCTGTGAGTTGCAGAGAGTGATCAAAGAGAGAAAATTTAAATAAATTCAGTAGTATTCCTAACAGAGCTCATATCAAAATGCAACGAGGAAGAAAACCAACCTTTGGCAGAACAGCATCATGTCAACTGAACCACAGCAGATAGTGCCATGTGCAGTCATTTCTTGAACACTCCCATGGATAGGTACTCCACCACTTGTCTGAGCAGCCTGTTCCAATGTCATTCCAATTCCAGTAAAGAAATTTTTCCTAATGTCAAACTTTTATCTCTCCTTGTGCACTTTGAGGCCGTTTCCTCCTCTCCTACTGCTGTGCAGCCTTGCACCAAAACTAGCATTTCCACCTTTAAATCTGGTCAAGGATTTGAAATGAAACAAACACAAAGCATGTAAGTTGAGTTTTTTATAAAATTTTGAAGGCTTAATATTTTTACTTTTACTTAAATATCAACATAACTTTTTGTCTGTATAGAAGCTCTTCACACCTGCCTCTCTTTTCCATGTCTTTGGTCAACTTCAACTTGTCAGCCTTAGTAAGAGTTTTGTCTTTGTTCTATTGTGACCTGGTTTAAAGAGGAAGAATACATAAGTAGCAACTTGTTTTACACTAGTGTGCTTATTCTAACTGTAAATGTTAATCTTGTGCTACATGGGAAAAGAGTAGGTGGACTGGTGGACTTTGCTGGCTATAGTTATTTTTGCTAAATACATAACATTGAAATATCATTTCAGCATTCCATGTTTGAAGCATAAACCTACAATCATAAGAATTTAATAAACTCTATTTCAGTTTCTTATAGTAAACTTAAGTCAGACATTGTTCATTTTCTTAATGATATCTCACAAACATGGCATTTACATCATACACTTATTTTCCTGGACTAAAGTTTGAATTTATTGTTCAGAAAATAAACTAATGAATGATCATTTCCCAAGGTATTTTATAAACCATAGATTTGTGCTCTCTCTCATGTAGAAATCAATACTATATATAAAATCCCATAATACATTCTCTTTTTAATTACTGGGTTTTTATACCAACTATTTAATTCAGATATTTTGCTTTTATATTTGAAGTAAAAACAAACTTTATAATTTTCAGGAAAACAGTGATAGTTTAAAAAATAAAGGCTAGTTATAATTAGGAAAAAAGGAAATAGAAACCAATCCAAAATGGCTTTTTTCTTATTTTCATAACAAACCTTCCTCAGTCACAAGGCCACAGCATTAAAACAATTCAAAGATTTATGAAATAATCAATGTTCATTTGAATAAATTCAGTTGAGTCTTACATCCAGTCAAAGTAGGGGAGAAGTAAAATAAGGGAATAAACAGTTTGGAGGAAGAAAAATCTTACCAAGCAAGTGATAATTCTATATATTACATATTGTTGGGACCCTCAATTCATATCATCTTTTGTGAAGTGTTTTCTGCTGTGCCTTTAAGGGAACTGAACCTTTGGAGATGAGGTTGAAGCTGTGAATTGGACAACCATTCTGTGATGAAGGCTATATGGAACTTGTTTCTATGCTTTTTTTTTTTTTCAGTGCTAGTGAGCTTCTCACTGCTTAACTGTCACATACAAAACACCTACTCCTGCATATTTAAAAATTGTCCTAAGAATCAGAGGGGAAATGCTTTCAATTATTTTTCACAAATTTTATGAAAGAAGTATCATGTGCCAACTACCTGGGAGAGTCTGGTTTGGAAAGTCAAATTGTTTTCAGAGACACTAGACATTCAAACAGTGAAACATATTTATCTCACTTTGCCTCTGATTTCCCCCTGTCCTTTTCTGAACATTTATATTCTTGTAATAATTTGTAGGTTTGTTTATTTTAATTAGGTACTTTTAAGAATTTAAATATTTAATCTGGTGGCAGATGTCGTAACATGGTAGGAGCTGCTTCAAACGTTTAAATCACTACTGCTCACTGTATGGTCATCCAATTGCTTTCAGAAAAGCTCTTTGTTAAAATCTTTCTAAAATAGTGTTGGTTTTCATGTCCCAAAATGCCTTCATGCTTTGACCTAAACTGTTTTAAGATATAATCTTGTTATTTTTTCTGTTCCATCACAAAGGTTAAAATTGTTGACTATGAATAGAGAATTATTTTAAGAAGGTAAAGGAGAAAATCCTGAGACATGAGGTTTTTTTCCTTCTTGTCACTCCTTTCATAAGCCCCTGAACACACTCTAAACAGGATAAATAGAGTTTTAAGGAACATACCAACATTTGGGGATGTTTCTCTTGCAACCTTGACTAAGCCTACTATGTGGTAAATATGATTGTGGTTTCTTTTCCTAAAATGGCTAAAATATTATTTTTCCTGTTTTTATTCTTTACATTTTTATATCAGTAATGAATACTGGTGCACAATCTGTAGCTAAGAAAATGCTTTATTACAGAAAAGTTTATTGCATGGCACATTACCTTTTGTTAAGCATGAGTGCCACCAGAGTATTTTTTGAAAAATCTCTTTGTGTAACTCATTGCTGAGCAAGAGTAAAATGGCCTGAAATTTCATCTGGCTTGTGGAAATACAAAATATCTAAAAGTTAAAAATTTTGCAATATATATGTTTGTTCATCATCACTGGACTAGGGCAGTTCTTGTTTTTCATAAATGTTATTCCTAATGCTATGCTTGGAATAAAACAAGGGTTTGGGAATTACAGCAATTAAAAATCTTAGCACTTTTACATGTTTGCACACTTTTTTCAATTATTCCAAGATACTAATTGGATATTATTCTAATATTGTAATACAGTTAGAAGGAGCTACTCATAAATTATCCATGACATTGATCTAACATATTTGCTCTTTTGTAGTAGTGATAGTATTTTGCATCTTAATTACATATCTACATGAAAATGCCAATCACTATACATATTTGTTACACAAACTGAATCTTCTCATAAACATGCATATTTATGTTTCCAAATTTACTATGAGAAAAGTCTTACTAAGTCAGACATATTTTCTTAATAGATTTCACATCTTACACTTTCTTTAGGGCAATTAATCTGATTGAAATACTTCTTGTTTCATGGTTCTTCTTTGGAGGGGATACATTGCATCAAAGGTGGATAAAATTTTGCATATACTGATGCTGTGCACTTTAAAATATAACACCTTCATTAACTCAGTACATAGATTTAAATCAATCAGAAAAGTAATACGTATACAATAGTTTTAACATCTTAGGGGTGGACAGCCATTGTTTGAGAATTGTCATAGTATTTCTAAAAATTTTAACCTTTGGTTGTTGTTATATCTGAGAATTCAAAATATAAGTTTGGATTTCTTTTTTTATTAACATGGAAGGTATCTCCCAGAAAACCTGTTATTGCTTCTTGAATTCAGCCTTGGATTAAGATGCTACATCCATTCTTCAGTGCCAGTTACTGAAACAGAGTTCTTGCACTTAAAGGAAGGGAGGTCATGTCTACCAGTTTTGGACAGCCACAGAAGCTTTGAGACTTGATAACATAGAAAATAAGATCATGTTTTTCCCTTAGATATCTAAAATCTTTTAAATAGTATGTGAATAGAGCTATTTTTTTTTTGTTTTTAATATTGAAGATTATTTTAAAAAGCTTAAAGAAAGAAGATGGTCTCAGTTTTATCTATTTGTCACTAGCCCAGGAAAATGCACTTGGAAATAAATACGTAGCTGAGGAAGTCCTATCCTGTAGGGAAAGCAACGACCAAGTAGGACCCTTTCTGAAAAACTTGGAAAGAATTTTGACTTACAAAATTATTAGAATATATAAAGCAAACTATATTTCAAAGCTTCCAGATAGAGAAATGAACACTCTTTCTTTTTACTGTTTGATGTCAGTTCTTATTAGTTCTAAACATAATGAACAGTGATCTAGTATTTGGTGTGTTTATCCAGATTATACTGTTATCTCTGTTTGGTGCTTTGCATAAGTGTTTTTACTTTAATCTCTGGTGTAAAGATTGTGTAGTGTTTCAGATGCCAGTAGGGGCTAAATGCCATTCTTGGAAAGATATGCTTTTGAACTGGCAAGGAGACCATAATTGGCACTAAGAGTAAGTAGTTTTTATGTCAAGGTTGTCAAACCTATTTTGCTGCTAGCTCTTGGCCTGAATTCTACTTAATGCCAGATGGTATTGTTTTTTAAATGTTCTTGAATAGAGCAGATCATTAATTCCCCCTGGATTTTCTCAGACACCTTATATGATGAATTTTCCTGCCCACATGCCTCTGCAGTCTGTGGTAGTCTGTTATTTCTTCCTTTTTATTGTGCAGAAATCATGATTCATTCACGTACTCTATATAAGCTGTGCAACATAAATACATGTTCTCTATCTTGTTTTGAGGTGAACATTGCATTTTTCAACATTTGCAGGCATAGTTGGCATTATTTAGACACCCAAAAGTACACCTAATTGTCTTGGTTTTTCCTTCAGATCAGCTAGAAAAGACACTTAGTGATATAAAATACTTTTTTGGTTCTGTGAATAGGCAGTTATCTTGCCATACGAGAGAGCTGGCACACACTGGGCAGATGTTTTCAAGTCCCTTCAACCCAGGCCACTCGAGACTGATTCTCCAGTGCTCCACATATTGTACATTTGCACACTGTGTACTTGATACCAGATTGTACTAGCCAATTCCCAGGTTTGGGACCCATGAAAAGAGGTCTTTGTTAGAAATGGTAGAAATCAGTAGCAATGTTTCCTTTACCAAGACAGCATGCAGTTCATACTAATAAGAAGGCCCCATGAGGTTGCCACGGTAGTCATTGAATTACTTGTCGTCACTGCTGGAGGAGTTTTAATGATTAAAAGCTGCTTTCTCTTTTCCGCTAAGAATTTGTGAAGTAGAAATGGAAATTACTCTGTCCTTCTCTTGTGGGGACACCAACCAAAGAAGCTGTTCATTGTACCTAGTTAAAAGAATATACCTGGCATGAATAGATCTTAATTTTTAGTCCAGTTTCTGTTAAGGGTGTTATATTTGGTAAAACTTAAGGAAACCAGAGATTCCAGGTACAAAATTAAGACATATCACTGAGTTTGTGTAGACATCACTTTCTGGCTTTTGAATTATGGTTTCTGTTCAATACCTCATGATTTCTGTTTGAAATCTCAAAAACTCTACCAAAGGTACTTGTCAACAGTCTTGAGAGCACAGTGACTTAAGAACAGCTGTTTATTAGGATTTTTTGTCAAGTGAGATTTAGTGGAAAGTGTGGTAGGTAAGGATCTGAGCATCTTGCGAAAGATAAAAAGTCTTGTATAATTTTGGGATTTGTTTTTTTAGGTTTAAAATAAATATTTATGCAGCACCTTAGAGTTTAGCTAGGGTTTACCCCAAGAAGGCAGAATCTGTGAACAGCTCAGAATACCTCTAAGAGTATGCTCTGCCATAACAATATGGTGATACACTCAGTAAATGGTCTTTTTTTGGGGGGGGGGTGGGTGGGGGAGAGAGTTAGAGAGCAGCTTCTTCTTCATTCAATTTTCTCCTTCAGATTCTTGTGTCAGGTAGGCAGCAACAGCCTTCAGAAAGGTTTTTCTCAGTTGTTCTTCAGAAATAAAACTGTGCTTGGTTTCTCCGTGTAAATTTAATCTTTCTGAGCTGTACATTTTAAAATACATTTAAAATTTTAAATATGGTGCCATGTCTGTGGCAAGGTCAATGAACATTGGAAAGTAAAATGTTAAAACTGTCGCTTTGAAGTGTGTGATGCAGACGGGAAAAAAAACCCCAGTCTTCTCTGAAGCATGGGTGGTATCAGTTTTGGATTGTTGCCATACTGAGTTCCACTATGTTGGTTCCAATTTAGGAGACAGATAAGTTCCTCTCATTTTTTCAACCTCAGTGTCTGTATTGATTACCTCACATAAAATTGACAGCATGCACAATTTCATTTGTGCTTCTACAGGTTGGTTTTAATTTGGTCATATCATTAAAGTCACAGAAAAACCTCCAAGGTTCTTTTCAACATAGCTTCATAACAGACGACACTGATATTTTAGTTTCAAATATCATTGTATTTTGACAGGCAACTGTAAGAAAATCATACCTGTGGGTATTTTGCTACTATCTAGCTAAGTTTATTATTTCAATATTCCATTTCATCCCATCCCATTTGTGCTTGGTATACCAGTGAGAATCCTATTGTTTACAGTGAATATAAATTTAGTATCTATTATTCCTGGAGGAATTTTTTGTTTGTTTATTAAATTCTTTATGGATGGCATTAGGACTTAAACAAGAGTATTCTTTTGCTACTACTAAGCTATGACTGTACTTACAAGCAAATATCTTGATTCCTGACTGTGTAGAATCATCTTGTTTTTGAATTCTATTAATTAAAAGCAAATAAACAAAAAAACTGAAGCCCCTGAAGGACTTAGAAAAGTTCTCTTTGATGGAAAAAAACCTTTTACTAAAGCAAAAGCAGAATAGTCATACATTTAAATTGCAAATGAAAAATCATATTATAATGTTTCTTGTGGACATCCATTTCAATCTTTCTAATAATATAAGTAGCTGAAATAGCCAACTGTCATCTCAGCATTTCCAGGTACTCAGTCACGAGCCGTGTTGCATACAGATACACACAATCTCCCACACAAATTTCTCCTAGGATTTCCAAAGTTGCTAGCCATTTTTGTTCTTTCATGAGCCTGTAGTTTAGAAAATGTTGCTGTCAACTTCTCTTTATCAGACAAAAGCATAATGATCCAAAAAAAGCAGATAGTTTACCCATGATAAATTTCTTTTTATCTCAGTCAAGTAAGAAGTACTTTGAAATAAGAAAATATGGATTTGGAAAATACTGTCACAAATTTAGAATGTTTTTAAGATTTGTCATTCATGGTAACAGTTTTTGTACACTAGACTATCAGCCCAAAAGATTACCACTGTTCATAAAAGCTTCACAACTGCGGCCGTATTTGATGTCCTAGCAATGCAGCTGAGGGGAGGATGGTGGAAATGGCAGGGTTGCTGCTAAAAACAACACTCTTTAACTGTCTGGAAGATAAAAAGGCACAAAATGTGTGGTTTACTATTGACTTCTGGAGAGTAACTCCTTATTTTTTCTTTTCAGGCAGCTGGAGCTGATGTTTTGCCTTCCCCTGTCACTGTGTGTGCACCATTAATAGCTCATGTTTAGCATTAACCCTAAGAGTCACCTTTTAAGATCACTGGTCCAGAACAATAGCCTACAATTATGTATCCAAGCTCTGCATTGAAATGTAGAGGTAACCTAATGCCTACTTTTGAAACTTTCCTTGAAATAACTTTATAACTATTTCCTTTGATTAACTTTTATAACTAGTAATTAATCTAGCAAAATCAGATGTTGAGACAATGTATAAGTTAGTGCTGTTATAGGAGTACAAAAATGTGAAGAAAGAGGGAAAAATTTTAACATGAAACAGTAATTAAAGTAAACACTGAGATAGATGCCATTAAGACTTGAGATCACCAATGCTTCTAAATAGTTGTAGTTTGCTTGTCTTGGAATACTTCACTCCTTAATTATATATTATTTCATGGATACCTGGATTGTCATCCCCTTTTTCACACACTTGAAATATATTTGTGATTTTTTAATTCTGCTGTGGGAAAACATATTCTTCTGCTAGAAATCCAGTCTTTATTCTACTAACACTGACCAACAGGCTAACTTAGAAGAAATATATTTATTCTGGTATAATAAAATACCAAACTTCTTCAAAAATAGAATTATTATTTTTCATTTTAATACTTTATGTGAAACATGTTAAACAGATTTAATAAACCAATAATTCTGAATAATACTTTCACATTCTTAATGTTGCTGATAAATAGCACAGAACATCAAAGAGATTGGTAATGCATCAGTTTAATGTATTCTTGTAATGGAAGCTCTTATTCATTAGCACTATTTTTGTAGCATGTCTTGTTCTTTCAATAGCTGTCATTTAAACATGAAAGGTTCTTGTATTGCATTCCCTTAGGATATGGTTTTCTAAATAAATGATATCTAGTCTAGCGTGGTGAAGTATTGGGCAAATGGGGGTAAAATGCTTATGGAATACTGCCAAATTAAAATGGCAGTAGATAAAATCTGCATTAGTACAGGATAAATTTAAAATACAATACAACTGTTCATGATTTAAAAATTAAATTTGAAATTCAGAATTTTGGATACTAAAATTATTTTTAATTTTGTTCAGTTAAATGTTTCTCAGTAATCTTCTTTACCCTTTTTTTTAGCAGAACTGAAGTTATTCCAAAATCATTACTGCAAGGTTAAGCTTTATGTGCTGGTTTTGGCTGGGGCAATAAATTTCATTCACAGTTGCTGTGTTTTGGATTTGGGCTGAACACAGGGCTGATACTATGGAGATGATTTTGTTATTGCTGAGCAGGTTTTATACAGAGACAAAGCTTTTCGTGCTTTTAATACTACCGTGCTGACAAGGAAGTTGGGGGCACGTGGGAGGCTGTAAGGAGTCAAAACCAGGACAGGTGACCCAAACTGACCAAGGATATTCCAGACCATGTGACATTGTGTTCAGTGTATAAAGAGGGGGGAAGAAGGATGAAGAGGGGGACATTTGGAGTGATGGCATTGGTCTTCTCACCAAGGAACTGTTACACGTGAAGGGGCCCTGCTCTCCTGGAGATGGCTGAACACCATGCCTGTCCATGGAAGTAGTGAATGAATTCCTTGTTTTGCTTTTCTTGTGTGTGTGGTGTTTACTTTTCCTATTAAACTGTCTGTATCTTAGCCCAGGAGTTTTCGAGCTTTCTCATACTCAAGAAAGTGAGATACACAAGTTTATATAATCTGCAGAGTGAATGGCAAGAGTTACAATTGTAGTAAAATGAAGAAATTACTATTTTTTCCTAACCTTTTTCATCTTATGGGCAATCATGAAAAGACAAAAAAGTCAGGTCCAGTCAGAGTGAAGTCCCATCTGGATACAATTTTTTCATCCCTTCTCCGATAAACTGCTGAAGCATATTCCTTGAAAAGAATAAAAAGACACATTACTGAATTAAAAAGGAAACATGATGACAACTGGGCTTATTTAAATGGTTAAATAAATCCCAGATTATTTATTTGAGGAAAACTTTCTAATAAAAAAAAAAAGATTAATAATGGAATTTGCACACCAGCTTAAACCATAACAAAAAAAAAAAAAATCACTGGGAACAGCTGCTTTATGGCCTGAAGACCTTCTATTAGGACTCCTCTGTGAGATATCAGAGACCCAGATTTACATTGCTTTCCTAAGTAATTAGAATTATAATGGAATTTGAACTACTAGGTAAAAATTCATTCTTTTTGGAATTAATAAAATATTCAAGAAATAATATTAGGGCTTGAGGATCACGATATAGAGTCACAGGTGTCCCATGACTGTATTCTAGGTAAATGTAGACATGATCTGCCTTTTAATGGAGAATAACAGCAAGCACTGTGAAAATAAACTTGACCTTTTGAATTTAATAGCATAGACACAAAGAATGAAGTAGGATGATACAGTAAGGTCTCCTCATAGTTCTTGAGAGAGTTTGTATATATATGCTAGCAGATAAACTGTAAATTTACAACAAATCCATGTGTTTTCTTTTGGTTACTGTGTTTTTGTCTATGCACATTTACCAGTGGTCTATATACAGTTTCAATACTTACTGCAGCTTTAGAAATAAAACTTCTTATATGACAAGATTTACACTTTTTAAAATTTTATTATTTTGATGAAAAATCTGAAGCAACATAGACCATTCATTTTCAATTCAGATATTAAAATTTGCCTGTTTGCCCAACTTATTTCATTTAAATTGACATAATTTAGGAAATAAGAGGAAATAATAGCAAAGAAATCACTTCTCCATCTCTCAAGGCTTTCAGCAACTTTCTAGTTTTTCTACCTCTTAATTTTGAATTGTCACTTTTTTCCTCTTGAAAGGTCTAAGCTGGTCACCATAATATTTGACAATCTCAAAACTGTTTATACAGAAACTTTTTCTGAGAGGATTATTGACTCTCATTGTTATTTAAACTTATTCCATGATGCTTCTTTACAAATCACTATGTCACTTTATTTCTTCTGCTGACTTCATTCTTCAGTCTTATTTTGTTTGTGTTCACATTTTAGCTGTCTTCTCAGCACGGATTTGCATTTCTCTGTCTTCTGTCAGATAACATGAATTAGTTAGGGCTACCTCTTTAGATGCTAATTAACCACTTGTCTTGATGATGACATGGTTGACAGTTCCTTATTTGCCTGTATTCATCCATCACTGATACTCTATTCTTCTATTTTCTTCAAGTTTGTTGTTTTATAAAATTTGCACTCTAGACAAAATACAGAGTCACTACAAAAACATAACATTACCCTGATCATAAAGCAGCAGTAAAGCCTGAAAGCCTGTAACTCACCCAACTAGGTATGTTTGTATGGGAAAAACAAGAAATTGATTTTAGGAGAATACAACGTGAATCAAGATTATCTGGAGTATTACTGTAAAATTTTGAATTATAATAGATGTAAACATGATACAAGCCACATGTTGGTGATATAAAAGAAAGAAGTAATGGCAATTATTCATGCCATGTACAAACATAAGAAAAAATGAATATTTCATATAAACCTACAGAGAAGCATATTTGTAAATGTGAATAGACTGAGACGAAAAGTTGGCAGCTTTTCAAACATCAATGGTTAATATAAATTCACTGGGATATCTATTTAATTTCTTTGTTTTTTAAGGAAAATGAGCCATTAGAAAGAAGCAAATAATTTTGTAAACAGGTACACCCGGGCATGGGCAAAGACAAAATCATGGGTTCAAATTCTCGTTGGGACATTTATCAAGAACTTCATAAGACTTATGTTCATGACATACAGAGTTGCCTTTTTGTGTGATAGTAACATAAAGGAGACTTACATTTTTGAACACAATTAATACTAACTGCCAGATGCATGTAAGCAAAACAAAAAATTAGATCATATAATAGTCATATCATATTCTACCTGTGTTTTTGCAATTATACTGCATTAATTTACTCAAACTAATGTTTCCTTGTATTTTCACTTTGAATCAAGAGACTGAGATGTTACTAACCTTTTAGACTAAAGTCTATTTTTTCTATTTTTGATTTGTTTTTGCCTTTCTAGTTGTTGTGAATGTCTGTTGAATTAATGAAATAAAGTACTTGAAATATAATACCATATAAAATTTTGGGTGCTTTTTTAAATGCCCTACTATTGGTATTATTTTTGCTTTTGTCTTGTTCTCATTACATAGAAAATAATGAACAAAATCTAATTATCCTTATATTTCTCTGATTGTCTCCCAAATGCATAAGTAACAAATTATAAATGTCATGCTGTTTAATCATTATTACAACATAACAAACACACTTACAATCCTCTCAAACCCCAGTAATTTTAGCATGTGCGACAATGATGTTGTTAGTCATCGACCAATAATTTAATCTTAGTATTTCAGTGTAGATGGTAGGCCATAGAAAACCAATGAGTAATTTCTGGATCTAATTCCATTTTTGGAAGTATTATTGAGCTGTCCAGAACTTGAAGGAATATTTATCTAATCAACTGTGAAGCAATTTCCAGTGCTTATTCCCAGATTCTGTTTTAATGAGAGTCTTCAAATGTTGTTTATGTAGCACAGGAGAACTGCTAAGAGAGGACAATATCGTTCCTATAAGAGCATATGCAGTTAAACATTAATAATTATACAAAGACTCATATAACAAGAGTTCAAAAAATCAGTACAGTAGACTTTGCATATCACTAAAAAATTCAGTCATCCTTTAGGAATAGCTGATTTTTAAAAAGCTAATTTTCTTATTCTTTTCAAAAAGTTCAACTTTTTCCAGCTCCAGAAAACATTTATTTTTCCTCCCACCTGCTAAGTCATCTTGGTCTATCTAGTAAGAACTACTAGTAATTGAACACTAAGAAAACCTGTATTTATTTAATGAAGACTAAACTTAATCATATTTGGAAAGAGCAGTACTAATTAGGTTACAGTACTGCTAGTTAGGTAATACATGGTTATAGACTTATAAGTAATTTTAGGTCAATTTACCTGAAGAAAAAAAAAATCAGTCTTTTGTAAGATTTGTAGGTAACTTTGCGATGCCTGATAACATATTTCTGTATGTTTTGAAAGAGATACTGAGCTCTAAAAAACTCTCAATCAAGAAAACAAACAAACCCAACTCCCAATATTTCAATGAGAGATATCAGCTTGCTTTATTTTGGCAAGGAATAACAATGCATGTTTTCTAGGTGATAAATAAATAATGTTATTTATTCTACTATAGAATTAGTGATCAACTGACTTTGTTTAAGCTTTGAATAGAAGTGGTCACTGAAAGGACTACTGTAGCTGCCCACAAAATCTTGATGCATGGAAAACTAAGATACTTAAGGACATGCCTAGGACAAAGGTGAAAATCAAAGCTGAAGAGTTAGTGTCTGAATTGCCACTTCTTTAATATGAGAAGGCTCTGCATTCTTGGCTGCTTGTAAAAAAATAATGGATAAAAGTAGATTTACTGCAGAGAATTCATCATAACCGTATGTCCTCTCAATGCCAAATACTGGTGCTGGCATTCTACCATGTGAATGAACTTCAGCTCAATATTCAAGTGTGACCTATGCTCTTAGCCTGTCTTTTTCAGTGGTATGAAGTAATCATGCCTTAAACACATCAATGGCTTAAAAAGTTGTTATAATTTTTGGTTTCAATGTATATCCACTGGAATGCAATCCCACAGAGGTTTAATTAATTGATAATCCTTGCCTTGTTCTTCCTCTTACCTTGATTTTAGACATTTTAAGAAGTCCTGGACAATTTAAAAGTTCTTCCAATCCTGAGTGAGTTGCATACTATGCCATATTAAATGTTTTCATCAGTTGATTTCAGCTACAGTTACAACACTTAAAATTTCTAATTAAACGGTAACTATTACCACAGACATTTCTGTGCTCTTCACAATGCAAATATTTTTTATCTTCTTGCAATAATGATTTCTTAGTCTCTATAAGTAAAGTGAACACAGGATAGAATATTGTGTAGTTATTTTCATGAAGATGAATATGCTGCTTTATAACCTGTTTTCAGTGCAATGTAGCTGACACTGAAAACATTTAATAATAATAACAAAATATTTTATACCAATATATAGCATATAAAGTGTGTATTCTGTAATTATTATAACCGCTGATTACATTCTATTTCTCCAAAAGTACATCTCAGCATATGTGTTTCATTAATTACTAATCAGAGTATAAGCAGCAGATACTTTCATACCTGTCAGGAGCTAAGACTGGGGTACATTATGATGGTAATTATGAACTACAGTATTTGCAAGGATGTTTAAATGCTGTACAGTATATTTTTTTATTATTATCCTAAATTTCATATCAGACTATAAATTTGCTTCATATATTTTTTTTTTTGGAAACACATGTTGCAATTTAATAGAAAAATACAATGCAAAATGAAATGGACAAGCACAGTATACTGTGTTGAATCAAGATCAGCTTTCAGCAGAATCCACAAATGCTTTCTACTTCAAAACCAAATTTAATTTCCTAACTGCAGCTGTTTTATTTCTAGAGCTGTTCAGAAACTGCTTGAAGGATTTTGCTTTATTTTTTTATAGTGGAAAAAAAATGTGTGGTTCATTTTAGAGACAGAAGAACTGTGAACTTTTGTTAATGACTCTTTCTGAAAACTTCTTCTGTAGCTGAGGACAGATCACAGAAATTTGTAACTTAAAAAATTCAGAAGATACAGTCAGAATAGAAGAGGAAGCAGCAATAGCTGGAGGGTAGCCAATAGGGAAAAGAAAAATAGGTATGCAATTTCATAAAATGTCATATACAGACAGACGTGGCTGGACAGAAAGGAATAATACAAGCATAAAGTATCTATTACTAAAAAAATATTCACTTTCATGTAGTCTTTGTTTTTCCTCATGCATCTTTCTTTTCCACCTCTCATGCAGATTCCATGACTATTGCTGTATTTTCTGCTGCTATGTCATATTCATATTTTTCATTACTTTATCCTTCTGCTTCTCACTTCCCATATATTCTCCTGTACTCATTAGCTTCTTCACCATTTTAGCTGAGTTTCAACAGATACTCTTTTCACTCTTAGAATTATCCCAGAACTAATACCACTCTACTCCACATCTTGTTATCAAACCTTGTTTTGTCGTGTCATGCAAAAGGTCTGTATTCAATTTGCTTCTTGAAATTCCCAAAGTTGGAAATTGGAGACATTGAAATTGAATAGCTCTGAACTCCATCTTTTAATTTGGACCATTTTTTTTCTGTTTTACCTTAGCTATGTCAACTTTTGCTGTTGTTGCTCTGAAAAATGGGATATTTATCATATGCAATAATCTGAACAGCAGAAATTAAACATGTACCTCATATAAAAGAGGGCATCCCAGAAGACACCAAGCTCAACATCAGTTAACACTGCTCACTAGCATGAGAAAGGCTAGGGCTTTCCTGGGCTGCATTAGGAGTGTGTCAGTAGGTCAAGAAAAGTGATTACTGCTTTTCTGTTCAGCAAGACACATCTGAAGTGCTGGGTCTAGATCCTGACTTTCCAGTACAAGAGATACACGGAGATATAGGAGAGATTTTAAAAATGGGCCACAAAGATGTCCAAGCACAGCATTTTTGATTGGATCTCATATGCTTAGTTCTTCACTACAAATACAGCTTCGCCTGTTATTTCTTTGACATTGGTTATATCTACATGTGATGATTACAACTAATTATTCTAAAAACTAAGTCATCATTTCAAGATAAGGGAGGAGTCTAGATGCAGGATGAAGGCTAAGGTAACAAAGAAGACATTATGTTGCTTAGCAGCAGAATTTGTAGTAGGTTTTAGCACTGAAAGCACAAAGTTTTGCAATTCTTTGAGGCAAGAGTATGGGCAAGTAGTCTGTTTCAAGATCTCTGTTTTCATATTAATTTTGTGTATTAATGGAGTGGGATCCTGCTCTCTGAGAATTTTTTTTCTCCCATGACCCATAGGTCATAGCTTTCATATTCCTCAGAAAATGGAGATCACAAGAATCAGAATATTTATATAGGTCAGCTTTCCTCAGAAGTGTAAAACCAATCATTTGTTCTGCAGGTGGCAGCAACAGGGACTGAGCTATCTGAAGTATTGGACCATTCAAGGAATCATTTGCCAAGGAGTTTTTGGACAGACTGAACATCTTGGGAAAAATGTTCACATGAAAAATTTTGATACTGATGAATTTGTTAGAAAAGATCTTGTCAGAAAATTTTCAACAAATTTAAATTCCTTTAGGCATTGGGACTATGTCTTCAGTATTCATAAGGCTTTTTATAGTTTGGGTGGAACACAAGGCATGAGCTTGGCTCCAAGAGAGACCAAGAAGTCAAATTCAAACCAACAAAAAATTTTTTTAAAAATTATTTCCTATTGGACTGGAATAAAGAAAATAAAAATAATAATTAGTACTCCAGTCACAAATAAAAATGTCATAACACTTACATACAATGTAATAAAATGTAATATATATATATATATAATATATAAATAATGTATCTTAATGATGAAAATTTTCAATTAATTTAAAACCACTGTGGAAGTGTGAAAGATGCTAATAAAAATATTATTTGTGTAGTTTTTAATTTTTTTTTCCCAGACATCAGATCATAATAACAAAGGTCTCATAACAGCCTCAGTACTAAACAGGAACATCAGAATTAACAAGTTTATTATTAACTACGCACTAGTACAAGCTGTGCCTTTACAAACACATGTAGATAGGCTTAAATGACTGCCAGGTGCCCATCAAGCCCATTTGTCACTCCCCCTCCTCAAGAGAACATGGAGACAAAACATGACAAATGGTTCATGGATTAAGGTAGAGTGAGATCACTTATATCATCACAGGCAAAACAGACTTGACTTAAAGAAATTAGTTTCCTTTATTGTCAATTAACAGCAGTTAATTGGATATGGAGAAATAAAAACAAAACTAAAAACACCTTTTCCCCTATATCTCCTCCTTTCCAGACTCAACTTCACTCCCAACTCTTCTACATTCCCTCCCCAAGGAGTGTGGTGGATGGGGGATGGGGAACGGGGGTTGCAGTCAGGCCATAAAAATTTGTCCATACCACTCCTCCATCTCCATGCTCTTGCCCTGCACCACTGTGTGGTCCCTTCTTAAATATATCATTGCAGAGGTGCCACCAGTGCCAGTAACAGGCTCGTCACTGGCCAGCCGAAGGTCTGTCTTGGAGTTGACTGGAACTGGCTCTGTCTGACTTGGGGGCAGCTCCTGATTTCTCCTATCACAAGCCATCCCTGCAGCCCCCTGCCATCAAAATTTTGCCATGTAAACCCAATATGTCTTCTTACTCAGGACAGTATCCAGCATAGTGTTTTCATCTATAACAAAGCTCACAGGTATTGCAGGAAGTTTTGAACTGGAATATTTATAAATATGATGTTGTTCTTATTATTTTCACTGTAAGCAAGTTGGCTAAGACATGTTTGTTACCTTTGCCTTCACCTTACCCAGAAAGATCTGCAAATTGTTGGTGAGAGGTGAATGAATGCAAGATTTTTATTGGATAAATAAACTATACATGTTGCATTCATAGGCAGAGTTTGTTACCAAATATAGCTGCTGCTTGCTTGTGGTTCTAACTTTTCTGAATTTTTGACTACAAATGGAAATTATCTATGTTCAGCATTAAGAACATTCTCAACTGTAGTTTGAATAGTTCAGTGAGGATAAATAGTATCTGGAAGATGTCCAAATTTAGAGCAGTAGCTGGTAATTCTCTTACTTATAATTAAAGGTATGTAAATTATAAAGGGGAAAAATGTTTGCAAACATATCTTGGATTTTTATAATGAATTTTGCTCTTTCTGAATACTCTTTTATCATACTTGCCATATGTGAAAAGTATCACTAGAATAGAAAGCTGTTTCTTTTGCCAAATTTATTCATGAAACAAGATTCTCGAGTTTGGTAACCTCTATATGCCAGACAAATAGATCTCTTTTTTAAAATTTGTCTTGTTTTTACAATGAAAAACTGTATATTTCTTGACTAAAACTCTCTTTTCTCTTTCTCAGAACAGGTCAGAATATATATCAACTTTCATTTCTGTTTCTTAGAAGAATTGTTGATAAAAGATGCAGTTTCACTTAAAACAATTTGTTCGGGCTTTGTTTGTTGTATAAATTGCACTTCGATGAGGGGAATGGTTCAGTGACTCTTAGGTTTAGAGAAAATGCATTTTGAATGTATGTGAGAAAATAATTTCTGTTATCCTTTTTACTGTGTGCATGTCAGTGCTTTGGAGATCAGAGCACTGGAGTAGTAACATTTTTTCTTAGGTTCTATAAAATGGTATGAAAGAATTACAAAGTTGAGAATTATGTTTTGACTTTTTTGCATTATGTTTAATAATACATGGTAATAACGTGTTTCAATATGCATAGATTGCAGTAAGCATAAACTTTGCAAGACAGTGACATTTCATGCTGTTTTTTACATTCATAAGCAACATATTTCTTCAAGATATGATATATCAATAATTTCAAAAATAAAAAAGTCTTTTGCACACAGCAAATATGAGGTTATTGCAAACAGGCATCTAAAGATACTACCCATACCCCATTTTCTTGTTACCAAAGATTTTATACACCTAACTGTGCAAATCCATGAGAACCAAACTTCCTACACTTCCTACACTTCCAAAATACATTATCCTGAGAAGGGGAAGACATGATTTGTCATTATCTTCCAATTCAAAATGGAACTAAAATCTACCATTCTTTTTTCCCCTCATTCAGACATATTTAAGAGGTTATTACACCCAAATTATATATTTTTACAAGCCATCCTCATTTGAATTGTTTTTGCTACCAAATGAGTCACAGTATCTTGAGAAGTATATCAATCTGAGTAATGATAGTCCAAATTTACTTGGTGAAATGAAACATTATTTCATCTTTTCTGTTGCTGATGTTTCAGTGGAGAACTGAGAAAGAAAAAATGCTGCAAAATTTAATAGAAATCTTTAATGGGAATTGATAATCTCATACTATTTTAAATGCATAGAAAGGAGTACTCAGCAATAACCCAAAATGTTAAATGCCATTAAAAATAAATCTATGACATTTTCTGCTTTCAAGAGATTTTGAAACAGGCAACTACTGCACCTGTTGCCATTCCTGAGCTCATTAGGGTAACAGAATTTTCTGTCATAGCTTTAGAGACATTGCCTTCATTATACTTCAAAGGCAATATTTTATAGCACCATATATGAGTATATATTTGTGGAGTGGTGTGGTGAAAATGGTGGAATCTACACTTGGTACAGATCTCAAAAATAGATTTCTATCCAAGGGTGAAAATTCATCCTTAAAACCCACAGACAGTCATAATGAAATTTGATTTTTTTCAAATCTCATAATTTGTTCTAATGTGCTCTAAAACCTGGAGGTACTTTTGAAGTGTAAGAATGTTATTTTGAATAAAAATCAAGGTTTCATTGGCTTAAGCTGTGATTTCGAAACATCTATTTAAAAAATTATATCAGCATTTTCATCTTTTAAAGTATTATATGTTTTTCATTCTTCCTGAAGCTCCACAGGACTCAGTTTGGTCACAGATGAAGAAGAAGTGAATTCTTGGATTTGTTTATGTAAAATTTATTTCAACATAACACATTTCATTTATAATGGAGGAAAAGTTTCTATGTGGTCCCTTAAAAAGGGGAGAAAATTAATATATGATTGTAATCATGTATGTAAATTAATTTAAGAAGAATTTTACAAACATGCATAGGAATTAATTTGGTTTTATAATAATGAAACATGCTTCTTGATTACAATAAAAATTATATATTTTACACAGCTGTAGCTGCAACCTCTTCATGACCATGCCTCAGACTTTTGACCATTAGTCTGCAGTAAAAATATGATTTGTAAGGGATATTCCAAACGTAGTGCTAGAGACAGTGTGAAAATGGAGAGATATTCACTATTCCTGTTAAAATAGTGCTGTGAGAAACAAAAATAAATTGAGAGTTGTTGGAAAAGAAGAGAGCACATAGGCAATGGCCAGATAAGGAGATTTTTGTGACACTGTATCTAGGTCATAGCCCCAGACCTACCTTTTTATTCAAAAATATTTAATACAAATGCAGGAAAATTATTTGAAGAACTGTAATTGGAAAACTTCCTCCAGGTTCAACATCTCAACCAGCTCACTGCATTCTTGTTCTGGCTTTATCTTGCTCTCCTTTTCCCTTTTTGATTAGAAAGTTTTGATTGTCTTCTATGCTATCATGTAGTTTGATAGTGGAGGAAAAAAAAAGATGGGCTAGATGAGAAAAGTGGGATAATTAAGAAAAAGAAATTGCTAGACAGATAAAAAAAGTCTACTTTAAACACCAGAGGCTGAGAACAACTTTATATTTGTCTTTCTGCCTTACTGTTTGCTAAGAATTTTCTAATCACTAGACAATCATCTGCTAGCGACTGAAACATTACCTTTACACAGAAATTTTAAAAGAGAAAAGATAACAATCTCTTTCTCTATGAAAGGTATTATTAGCCCATGGGTAATTTTGGAACAATTTCCCACTACTTCTGGAGATTTTCAGAAGTTTTAGAACTTATTCTCTCTCAAAACCAAAACTGTCTCTAACCATCCTTCTAGATTGCTCAAAACTACTAGACATCACTTTAAGTTACGTCCTGTGCAGGTTACATAAGACTCCCTTCTGAAGTACTCATTCCACTTGCATTCTTACCCAAAGCTGATAGCCCTTCATCTGACTGACTTTCAGTGACACCTAGAATTTGCCTAGGACACAAGGAGACAGAACTGAACTTAAGCATCAAAGCTGGCCTTGAAAGTCACACAATCACAGCTGTTTCATATTTTGTTCATG
Organism: Vidua macroura; assembly: GCF_024509145.1. Taxonomy (NCBI): domain Eukaryota; kingdom Metazoa; phylum Chordata; class Aves; order Passeriformes; family Viduidae; genus Vidua; species Vidua macroura. The sequence goes on from NC_071574.1 coordinate 54,352,032, forward strand.
AGGCTTTGTGCAAGGCTTTTCTGTTGCATTATTTACCAACAGAAGCCCTGTGTTCCCAACCACTGCCTGTTTCTTAAATCATACAGGTAGTTTCCTGTTTCCCATTTGCCCTCTTAAATGGTGTTGCAGAACTACAGAAGCAGGCAGGGCTATTAAAACTCCAAATAATCCTTGGTGCCCAATGTTCATCTTAGACCACTGAACTATAATAATATTCTGGTTTTTTTATAAATATAAACAAAATGGGGGATTAATAAAATCTATTTAAAATGTGAACCTAATTTGTAAATTAAAACACCTTGAAGGAATATGTTGCCTATAAATCTGAATGATTGGGTTATTACTGAAAAAATACTCTTACCATTAATAAAACACTATTTACTCTACCTAGAAGAAGTATACAGAAGTATACCTCTGTATAAAGCTGTGCTGCCATGAGGAAATAGAATATTCTTTTACATACCAATGTAACTATAAAATTAAAATTGAAATTTCCAAAATTTGAATTAAGAAAAATAATAAATATGGGAGAATACAGACAATATGTGAAAGCTTTAAGCTCAAACCATGTTGAAAACTGTTTGTGTTTACCTACTTGATTTTCTTTCTGTCTTGGTCTCATTTCAATATTTCACAGTCATTCACACAATCTAAATAAAATATATTATGGAGCCATCAATCCTTTTGAATTCTAAGTATATGTCCTTTCTATGCAAATATACACATCATATGTGATTATGTATAATGTACCCCAATAAACTGGACTTTTGCCATTGCTGGTAAAAGGGATTGCCTTGGCCCACACTTCTTTTAATTTGTATAATAAAATATATTATTTAATTTGTTTAATAAAATAATAAAACAGGAGACTGGTGGTCAGCTAAGCACTGCTTCAGCTGTTTCTGCTGAAACATTGTCAGTGCCACCTATGACTCATCAAAGTTGTCATTAAACAACATGTAACATTTTTTATATTGTGTCTTGGGACGCTATTTTGCAGTTGCAACTTGTGGCTGGGAAAAATGCAAAGGAGACAGACTATGACCTAAGATATAAAACCAATGAAAAATGGATTCCAGACCTGGAGACATAGAAAGATTCACCATGAGCATCACTCTTCTCTGCAGACCTGGCCAATGCCTCTGCTTATTTCCCATTCCCCATGGAAGGACTGGCACCACTGATTTTAGGACCCAAAAAACCACACTGGTAAGAGAGAATAACACCAAGAGAAATGGATAAATGTTTTGGGGGTTTTTTTTGTTTGGTTTTTTTTTTTTTTTTTTTTTTTTTTTGCTTGACAAACACCAAACACATGTTATTAATGCAGCTCCTCTTTTATGCCAGATGCTGAGTGGAAATATTACCTTAGGTGGACTAGAGATAAATATTAAATGTTCTGTTTAGTCTCCTGAAGTTTAAATTAAGCTGAAGATTATATTTTCAATTTTCATATTGTCTTTTATCCACATTAATATTCTACATATGTATATGGATTTTATTGATATGTATGTGTATACATCATTGTAATATTTATCCATCTCATCTTTCTTTAGGAATCTGCTGTTGGTTTCCCTTTAAATATGATGTTAGGAACTCAAGCTCTTCCCTATTGTTCTGCCTCTACCACACCCTTCATCCATCATAATTTTTAATGTGCTTCATCTGCTTTCACAAATCCTTCCATGGCAGGTGTTCATAAATCTGTTTGCTCCCAGGATATATTCTTACCCCCTAAGCTTATTAACTCGTCATCCCTATTTCCTAAACTTATGAGTTAACAGATTTTCCTTTCCTCCCAGAAATCCATTTGCTTCAGTAATATGTATGTTTTTTTCTCCTGTGCTGAGGTAGAAATTCCCTGTTTCAGACAGATAATCTCCTAAATGTCTCTCAGGAAGCAACAAAGAAGGAAAGCAAAACAGTTTATTTCCACAATTCTGGATAGCAAGAATGGGGAATAATAATGAAGCAATTCTTGTATTACTTGAAATTTAAGTTACTTGATTAGCTGGGTTTGGAATATAGTAGAAAAATCTTTTATAGTGTTTCTGAACTATCCAATCCTATCCATAAAAACAAAGCACAGTTCCTCTTGCTTATGTAAAAGCCGCCCACAGTTTTTTAGATACAATATATGTATCAGGGAAGGAGTAGGTAGTGGTCTTAATCTGTGTTATTTGAAAGTAAACCGATAATTACAAGGATGGCTCAGACAATATCTTGAAGAACAGTTTCAGATTTTCTGAAGTGAAATTTTTCTAATGAAAATTTTCTTCCTAAAGGTGTGATTTTTACAATGCTTTTCAAGGAATAAGAAGAAAATAAGAATCTTAGTTCTCTAACTGGGGGAAGGAGGGACAAGAAAAAAACTAAGAGGAACAGGAGTTAGCTTGAGACGATCCAAGGAGATAAGAATCTGGATCCAAGAGACATCATAGGCTCATGATTATTCTATTAGACCTTAGTTTGGGGCACAACAGATCATCAGCTATACCTTGCAATATATGGAATGCTTGCAACATTGCTGGACACTTGAAAGGCTATTTGAATAAAAAGGGAAACAGGAAAATACAAAGCTAAAATTGAATAATCAGTCTGCTCCCCTATGAAAGGGGTGTGTGTGTGGTGTGTTCTTTAATCTCATTTACCTTACACTGTCACTGAAAGAGAGATCTTTCTGCAGACATTTTTAATATAAAGAGCAATGATACTACAGGAGGGAGAATGGAAGAGAAGCGGCAGTGATTTGTATTGAAGTATGCCATCCTTGTGAGCTATGAAGCAAGTTATTTTAGTTTCTTACTTGTTTCAGAATGTAGGCCTATTAGATGCTAAAAATGGTAAGATTACCCTTTAAAAAATCATTCATTATATGGTATGAAGTCTTGCAAGGGAGTCTAGGAAGAAAAAAGTATACATTCCAATTTAAATAAGGTACTGTATTGTGATACTTACAAGAAAAAACACAGACAAACCCAGTTTTAATGAGCCCTTATACTATATAAGGAGAAGAAAGCAGACATATATTCTTGAAACAAACTGTTAAACCAATGAGAGACAACAAAGAAAAGACAGATTCATTGCCTAAAATGATCTCTGCAAGAGGTGGAAGCATAAGGCATAGAAAAAGTTGCATCTTGCTAACCTCTTTACTGTTTTTTTTTCCCAAAAATTCACACATTCAGTGCAGACCATGGCACTGCTGTCATACAGTTGTCCTTTACACCCATTATTATTCATTTGTTTTACAAAGAAAACCAGACGATATAATTAAACATTTGGCATAACAATGCTGGGAATTCTATTGCATGATGACAGGTAGCAGACAAAAGGGAAAATATGAGGATGTAATGGAGGGCAAGATAAAAGCAAACTAATTTTGACTGGAATGAAATTGTACATGCAACAAAAATTTCATTCAATTAAAGGAATTCAAAATTTTAACACATTATATCTGACTTACAGCAGGATTCTAAATAATCATCAGTTTCCTTCTCCAGCTAAAACATCTTTGTACTTTTTAAATGTTTCATTTTAATATTATAAAAACTGTACTACTGTGATTATACAGATGATCATTTCAAGGTGAGATAATTTAGGTCTTTAATTTCAAAGCCGTAAACATTAGATGTATTTTGTCATTAGATTTGTTTTCTTCCAAAACTTAAGTAATAGAAAAATCAGTACAGTTCTGTGAAGCATTTAGATTTTACTAGAATTTCATTTTACCAGAGTAAAATGTGTCTGACAGGATTTTTGTATTCACTTCTGTGAACATGTATTTTCTAAAAGCATTATTTTGAAAGATTCAAAGAAATAGTTTGGCACTTCACCTTACCAGTGGAACCATAACTAACCTACTTTAAAAAAACTAATCTTCTAGTAGATGAATAAAAGAAAAAATATAAATCAGTTAAGCTTCCTCACAGAGGACTACCAAATTATGAACAGTCAGCAGTAAAAAAGGTATAAAGGATCTACAAATATAAAATGCAACACCCATAACAAGGTCAGAAATAACCCAGAGTTAAATTTAAGAGGGAAAAAACTCCCTAAGCTTGTATTAAAAGCAAAAATGCTGTCTTTTCTGCTAGTAGCAGTGATATTACAGTTATAGGGTAAGTGTGAAGGATTCTAATCAGAAACATATCAGTTTTTGACCTTGAAATCAAGTGTCTGAATGAGTCAAACAAATAAAAGTGAGGTTAGATAAAATCCAGATGAAGACAGGTAGCTAAAATAGATTATTTTAGTAAAGCTAGTAATTCTAGCTACTAATTCTGCATGCAGCTGTCATAACTTGCCCACCCTGGAATTTTCTGCCTATCCTGTAGCCAAACTGTTTATCTGAAGTACTTTTTGGTCCCTCATTTTGACTTTTGGAAGAGGTAAAATATTTCTTTCCATGCATAGCTGTGAATTTTGGAACCTGCAGTTAAGGAAACTTCCCAGTTTGACCATTCATAGGACTCAGGCAGTCACAGTCCCAGTACCAGAGACTTCAACTGCTGGGACCAAAGCACCTTCGCATCAGGCAGCTTCAGTCAGCCAATGAGTGCCTCACTTGTCTCCCTACACACTTCACTCACATGCACTCAAACCAGATTTCCTACCTTTTTGACTTGTTTTCCTTTGGCACAATCTTATATATCTCATTCCATAAAGCAATTTATTCACAGTTAACAGCACAGTAACACAGAGACGGCTCAAGCCAGTCGTGCCAAGGAGGACCCCGGCTGGGCCACAGGTCCCCATGCCCTTTGCTATGCAAAAGCTTGACAGCTCAAGGCCTCTTTGCTCAGGGTCCTGCCACCCAGAGCTCCATGTGCAGCTCCCCCTGCAGTGGCATACCGAGCTACTGGCACTGGCTGTATTCCTCAGCACCTGTTTCCATCCCAGATCACGAACACCAAGGTTATCAGCAAGTTCAGAAAAACAAAACTAATCCATCGGTGGACAAAAACAAAACTAATCATCGGTGGACAAATCCATCGACTGATAATAAAAAGATTAGGTATAGGAAATAACTTGCAAAGAACTTTGATCCAACATCTGGAGGATTCCATGAAGAATGATCTGCAGACAAAGGCTGGATTTAATTGGTCTTCCTACCACCTCTTGCCATTTTCTGAAATACATATAATGCACTTTCTGTCTGCAGGAGGGAATAAGACTGATATAGACCATTGATCTGACCAAATTAGGGTAGTTAACTTTCAAATTTCTTAAGCATTAGTAAGACTGGAAAACATATAAGAAAGTATCATCTCTTATTCACAATAGAACATCATAGAGGTTTCTCACTAATTGGCATTTAAGTTCAAAGCACAATTAAAGACAATATGTTCAGAATAAAAATAAAATCTATTTCCCCAATAATAATTCAAGCAGCATTGAAAATCAGATGTAGACCACAAATATTAAAAGCTAAATGCAAAATTAATATATTTAATGTTTCCAACAGCAGATTTACTAAGGTTGCTATTTAATACCATTATTGTGTGAAGCCAAGGCAAATGTTTGGGTTTAAAAATCTGCTAAGTAAATGGCTTTTTTCTGCACCCAAGTTGTGGTTTCAGAGTTCCTCATATCTGACATGAGAATTTAAGTACAGGGTGGCAGCAGAGATTCTCCCGCTGGCCCAATCACTTCCTTAGAGAAACATAGTTTGCATAAACAAAATACAGCATTCAGTCTCAGCTGATACCTAGAGTACCAAATAAGAACCCATTTTCCTGTTGTAGTGCAGCTTTTGGATTTTTATTACTCAATGTCTCTCTTGTTTTTGCAGAATTTGCAGAAGATACCAATATCCAAGGCATTTGCCAGTTAAAGCAAGTGCTTTTCTCCATACTTAGCCCATGACCTAGGCTGCCTGGTTGGTTCCAGTAGAAATCCTGTGGCACAATTCTCTTGTGCACAATGCCAGTGTTTAAATCCTGGCTGGAGGCAAGCTGAGGACAGCACAGTCTTCTCACTTGCTCCAGTGGGAACTGAATCATATTTTTGATCTGCAGAAAACTTCAGCTATTTTTTAAGGTAAATTTTTTCAAGTTATATATATTTTCTTAAAAGTTAAAAAAAGCCATAGCCACAGTAAGGGGTAAGAATTGAAGGTCAAAGTCTTACTTATGATTTCTTAAATCCTCATTTCTGTTATTTAAATATGATGTTAGTCATAAATTTAAGGGCCTTGTGTACTCTGATTTTTAACATTCCTCGCCTCACACATCCATCTTTCTAAATTCATGTCATGCTATAAACACCATCATCTAGCAACCAATGGGTTTTTCTCTTAATCTAGCTTTGCACTTTAGTAATGACATATTTTCACTGCAGATATGTATTTCTGATTGAGAAAAATAGCATTTGTCACTTGATGTAAAAAGTGAATCCATAAAGCAGATATATTTATGCATAGACTATCTTGATTATGATATCTGCATATAATACTTGTATTTCTGGATTAAAATAATTATTCAGAATGGCTATATTGAGAACTTGACTTGTTTGTTTCAGTCATTGAAACGATGTAATTTGCATATGAAAATTCCTCAGGACAAATTTTGTTGTAACTCATCTCAGAAAACCACATTGCAGTGGCATATTCCATGATCTTCACTTTTTGAAAGTACTTGTGATAAATGAGGGCTATAACAAATAATTTTTCACGTGTTTTTTGATGGAGTTTAAGTAATTTCAATCTCATTTAAGTTACTATGATTCTATCGATCTTAGGTATTTTTAATTCTTCATACATATAGTGTTTGAAACCTTTAGAACACTTACAATATTTATTCTTAAAGGACTTGTGAGATACAGAAGTGCTACTGATCTCATTTTAGAAATAAGAGCAAGACACAAAGGTGATGTGTGGAACATGAAAGTTATGTAAGTGGTCTTGAAAATCTCTATATAAATGATTCAGTCATGTATGCGGTACAAGACTGCAGAAAAAAAAAATTAGTTTCAGAGTTTGAAAGCTGGATTTTATATCCTAACTGCTGAAGTATTTTTCCAAATAAAGTAGTAGATATATAGGAGTAATCTTTTAAAGAATCACAACTTCTTCTGAATACCTTTCACAAGCAGAGTCAGAGTCACACAATATCAGGGGGCTTTAAGTCTGTGTCTTGGTTTAGGGAAAATTTTGGGGGAAACTTCTGAAGTGGTCGCCACTGAAAAAGTAGATTTCAGTGGCCCCTCCCCAGCCAATTTGGGAGAATAATCTCCTTGGAGAAAAGTAGAAAAAACTGTTTATTTAACAAGCAAAGTATTCCCAAAAATGAAAAAAATGAATATTATTTGACAATAAAACCTCTTGCTGTTCTGAAGAGATGGCAAATACAGAAAGTCCTTGTTGTGGGGCGTAGCTCAGCTCACTCAGACTCTTATCAGCCTCTCCTGTGCAGGAAAATGCCGTTTCCCAGGCTCTGGTGGGCCACAGGTGTCAGCTCCCGGTTTTTTTGGGTTTTCAGTCCAGAGCAGGGATGATCAGTTCCAAGAAAAAGAAAGGTACAGTCGGGGGAACTTCTCTGCCTCAGCTAGCTAAAAAAACTAACCAAAAGCAGAGGAGAGCTCTGTCCCACTGTCTGTGCTGCAGACAACACAGTCCGTGAGAAGGAAAGCCTAAAGCTCTTATCATTATGTTTTTGAATATAGCCACCTCAGACATTCCACCACTTCTCCTTCTCCCCGGCTTTGCTCTCAGATCTAGTTTTAAAAGTGCAGAACTTATTTCTGGGCAAAACAGATGGATGGGTATACAGATAGGATACAGCATTATAAAGATACCCCAGGACAGTCTGCAGAAAGGAACAGGTGTCATTCAGTTAAGTATAAGAATAAATTCATTGTGCTGAATGAACACACATTTTGTACATGAAAAAAAGTCAGGCTCTACAGCATATTTTAGATAAAACAAATGTCTAAATAGTAATCTTTTGTAAACCTTAGATCTACTGTTGCCATAATGTATTTGTAGAGTAAATTAATAACTTAAAGAGTTAATCAATTCACGTGATTCAGAATCTTTTTCATAGGCTTATTTTGCTCCCACAGAGTTTTCAGCTTTAGAAAAAAACAGATAAACTTTTTAGGAAAAAAATAATGAAAAATTTTCTAATTCTGTCATTTTAATCGGGAAAGTATATCCCCTTGGATACTATTTAAGTTTGTATCACTTATCTTATGTTCCAAAGGACTGAACTCCTCTTTATAGTTCAGTAAGCAGAAAGCCATTCCTTACTTACAGTTTTCTATATAATCCCATTGACATATACTTGTTAAAATATTAACTGTGAAGTATTTAGGCCAGATTTAAATGCAGTAATAAGTAAGGGGATTTGCATAATACTGGGCAGTGATGGCAGCTTTGAAATGCCAGCATCATTTTTCACAATTGAAAGCATAGTGCCCTTGCAAAGAATCATTTATTAATACCAAACCACTGTTTCAATAAAGCATTAGAATTTCCTGCATAGAATAGCCCTTGGGCAGCATTCTGAAGTAATAGTGAATTGCTATTCTAATCCACAATGGAACATTTTAATAAGTGTGATAAATGACTCACAAAGGGCTTCAGATTTCAACATCGGTAGAATTAGAATCAGGCAAAGGCTGGGTCTGGGTGATAGATGTAAAGGATTTTTGTGGTAAACAGTTTGCAATGTCAGGACAATACCAGCTTATTGAACTTCGAGAGACTAAATTCCTGTCCATTTGTCATCTTGTTGCTAGCAGACATAGATATACATAGAGTAATAGACTTACATTCTTTATCAGCTGATACTATCTTGTAACTCCTGGACCACTTTAAAGAGATCAGAAAATGAAACATTCAACTAGAAAGAAGTGAAAAAAAATCAAAAGACTAAATAAAACCAGATTTTTTTATTCCTGCAAATATTTTTATATTGTAAGCACAAAGCTAGAACAATTCCTAGTACAGAAAATAATCCCACTAAGTCACACTGCTTTTTACAATACTTTCAAACTTCTCTTAAATTGGTGTCTTTTGTTTGCTTTCAAACAAAAAGGAGAAATTATATGGTTACATTTTTAATTGGTTTTAGAGTTAGAAACAGTTTTAATATTTCATGTTGAAGAAAATAAGATATTATATTATATATTATATATATATATGTTTCTGAAATCAGAAATAATTTTGCTTTTTTTCTGTAGTTTTCCATCTCACATCATATCAGTACTGGAGGTAATAATATTAGGATTTTAGAAAATATAAGAGGTAAGAGAATGAAAAACAAGAAGATGCTTATCTATGACTAGAAAGGTGTTGTGATTGAATTTCACTAGTCTAGGTCATACACTAAAAGTAGATCCATCTCACATAACTTCCCCTATCTAAAATTTTATTGCCGAGGGTAAGTTAGTTGTTCAGGCTCCTTTTGTCATTACAAGAAAGAGCAAGAAGAGCAGTTCATCTTATGTATTTGATACTTCTTCAAAAGGTGCTTTTTTCTCTCTGCTCTATGCAGAAGACCTATCATAGTCTTGGTGGTTAAATTAATAGGGTAAATATTGGTAAAATGAATCCTATTAGTAGAAAAATTTCTCTTGTATTGTCTGGTTGTGACATTATCTTTGCTTAATAGCAAGTTAATAGGAGGATAAACTACTATGATTTTTTCTTAACAGAATGACAGAGAAAATAATCATTTAAATGATCGTTAAAATACTCACTGACTCCAGTGGTGGTGATTCTGTTCTTCTGCAAATCAGTTTTATTTATTTAATCTTTTGTTAAACAAGCCTCAAAATATTTAGCCTCAAATATTCAATATTATTGGACTGTTTCTTTATTGCCTTACATAACATGCTGTAATTTAAGGTGTGCAGAGAACATCAAGGAAACACGAGCCTTGGCTGTGATGTTAGCAGTAAAAAGCTAAGCCAGTTTCTAAATAGGATAAGTCATTTAGTGACAGTGTATGAAGAAGGCTGAGGTACTCAATGCTTTTTTTTTTTGTCTCAGTCTTCAACAAACTATCTTAGGCCCTGTGCCTGGCATCTATGAGAGCACATTTAGAGTACAGTATCCAGTTTTGGACAAATGAGTCCAGGAAAGATTCTGATAAATTGGAGTGATTTCAGCAGAGAGTCCTGAACTGGGTAGGAGCTGGAATACCTATCCAGCTGTAAGGAGAGGCTGAGGGACCTGGATTTCTTCAGCCTGGAGAAGAGATGGCTTTGTGGAGACCACCCACCACCTTTGGAGAGGTGTTGATGAACCAGGGGATGCTGGTTCATCCTGATTCTAGTAAGACATGCCCTCAGACTTTAGAGTATCATTTAAAATGCTATTTATTAGAGCTAATGTTATAAGAAGAGAAAATCATAGATCTTTTTCTATCCCTTCAGATGCTTCAGCAATGTAAAATTTTTGTAGCACAGAACAGGACTCCTACCCATGCTCATCATGTCATACAAACCCCATCCATAGTAGAGATTCTCCCTTCCATCATCCAGGCATTTAAAGGATGTTTTCACAAGCAAACAACTCTGTTAATAGTTTTCTCAGTCAAAGCAGAAATTATGCACTTTTGAGAGCTTCATAATCCAGTTTCAGATAAAGACAAGGCTGTGTTACAGGTGTAAAAAAAACCCAAGGGTCATAATTCTTGCTTTGAGTTTCTCTTTCTACCTTGCATAAATAGAAATTACTCTAAAGAGCAAAGGGGATTTGAATTACTAACACTGGAAAAGCAGAAAAAATTTCAATGGAAATGTAAGCTATTTATAAATACTTGTAGGTCTTTGGCTTCTTAATCCCAAAAATTTCTGTTGACTTTACTAGTGAGTTGAAGAATACTCGCTAGGAAAATGTGGAAGTTTAATTAACATTTAACTTAACTTTAAAAGGGACTTGAAAGAAATACAAATTCTAACTTGGAGCTATAAAATTATATGCATTTTTGTGTTAAAATGGACTTTTGATATGTAATTTGCATGTTTACACATGCACAAATTTATATGTATACATCTACTTATACATCTGTTGGTGCCCATCAAAGCAAATGGGCTCATGAAAGGAGTTAAGATTGGAAGGAGGATTAGCTGTTGTGACCATGGCCTGTTTGTGTTTGTGGTCTTTAGGAACATGTGCCTGGCAAAAAACAAAGTCAGGGCCCTGAACTTTAGAAGAGTGAAATTCCAGCTGTTTAAAGAATTAATGGATGAGATACCCTGGGAAACTGTCCTTAGGGGCAGTGGAGCTGACCAAAAATGTCAGTTATTTAAGGATACTTTTCTTAGAGCACAAGAACTCTCCATCCTGGTCCGTAGGAGATGGGGCAGTACAGCTTGGAAATGGGCATGGATAAGCAAGGACCTGCTCCTCAAAATGATGAGTAAGAAGGAAATGCACAGCCAGTGGAATCAGGGACATGTGGCCTGGGCGGAGTACAGTGGATGTGTAGGGTTGTGATTGGGAAAGTTATGGTACAGATGGAATGCAACTTGGTAAGGGATGTGAGAAATAAGAAAAAGGGTCATAGAATTTCCTGGATTGGAAGGGACCCACAAGGATCATCAAGTCCAGCTCCAGGTCCTGCACAGGACAGCCCCAAGCATGATACCATGTGCCTTGAGAGCATAGTCCGAATGCTTCTTGAACTCTGGCAGACTTAGGTCCATGACCATGGGTTTCTAGAAGGGATTCTCTAAGAAAAGAAATGCCAAAGGGAGTGTACAAATAAGGGAGAACTGGTAAAAACACACAAAGAGTGCTGAAACATTTAACAAGTTCTTGACTTCAGTCTTCACTGGAAGTCAGGCTTCACGTCTCTGAAGTCTCTGAACCTCTAGGTAGAGGTTAGGAGAGCAAAGTCCCTCCCACTGTAATTGAGGAGGTTTGAGACCTGAAGGAACTGAATAGCCACCAACACACACAGGAAAGCAGGAAATACCACTCCTATTTTAAAAAGTGGAAAAAGGAAGGTCTGGGAATCTACAGGGTGATGAGCCTCATCTTTGTGCCTGGGAAGATCACAGAATGGATCCTTATGTAAGTAGTGTTCAGGAACATGCAAGACAAAAAGGTGATTTGAGACATTCAACACAATTTTACCAAGGGCATGTCATTTCTCACTAATTTGGTTGCCTTCTATGATGGAGTGACTGCAATGGTTGATGAGGGAAGACCAGTCAGTGTTACTTACGTGGATTTCTGTAAGGCCTTTGACAGACATATGACATCCTTATGTCCAAATTGGGAAGATATGGATTTGAAGGATGGACCATTCAGTGGATAAGGAATTGGCTGGCGGGACACAACCAGAGAGCTGTGGTCAGTGGTTCTGTGTCCTTGGAGGCTGATGATGAGTGGTACCCATCAGGGCTCCACCTGGGGATGGTGCTCTTTGATATATTTATCAATGGTATAAACAGCAAGATTGAGTACCCTCTCAGCAAATTTGCAGATGACACAAAACTGAGCGGTGTAGTTGACACCAACCCAACCTAAGTTCTTCCAGAAGTAAGCTGAAGTTAGTTAATCTGTTATGTCATGCAAATGTAATTATGACAAATGAGATTGCATAAATTTTGAAATTTTACAATACAAAAAATGATCCTGTACATCTATTAAAATAATTTAATTAACACACTGCCTTTGTTACTTGGGGTTTTCATTGGTAGACTATTGAAAATAGAGTAAATATGTGTAAAGTGAAGATATTATTATTAAGGATAAAAATACATATCATCCTTGCATCATAGCATCAAATTCAAGTGCAGTTCTAAATGAGAAATAGTAAACCCAGAAATATCTAATATAAATTTAAATACAACAACATACTCAGCAGTATATCAGAACAGTTCTTCCCATCTGTATGAGCATCAGAAGATTACTGTACCTACTTTTGCTTTTTTACTATGTTTGCAAGGTACCCTTTCAATGGCAGAGCCTCAAGTTTTTAAAGAAAATAGTAAACGTAAATCTGAAAGAACATATGTAGTACAGCAAGGAAAGTACTTTTGTTGCTGTGTCATCATCTTAACTCAGAGTCACAATGTCAAATTTCAGTTTGGTGTTGGTGCTATTCCACTATGATTGACACAGACTTCTCTCAGCAGTATATACTTAACTATGTACTTATAAAATGTAGGTTTTGTTATTCCCAATCACATAATTGGGATTGTTCTATCAGAATTCTTAGCTCAGATGTAATGCTTTGAAATTTGGCTTTTTTCCTAGTTGTACCTTCTGCTGACCAAAAATACTTTGGGATTTTATTTTTTTAATCCTGCTCACATGACAATTTCAGCTAAATGTGTTTCATCTAGACCTGCTTATCTGTACCTCATGTACTGACATGCATTTATTACTTGACTGAAGAGATCTGATCCTCAGATTTTAAAGCTGTTTTTCTGATATTTAAATGTCTGTATCCGAGAGATTTTTTAAAGGTGCAGACTTCTGCTGGCAGTTCTGTGCCCTTGGCAAAAAAATAGGTTTCTGTTAAAATGCTTACATTCTCCATGGGGTTTTTAATAATGCCTTATATCTTCCAGTATTTACTGAAAAATTGTACTAAATAAGATTTTCTTGCATAAAAATTGATAAATGGGGTCCTACATCTTGTACAAGTGCAGCAGGGATTTTTATAGCCTCTGGGAAGCCACGCTTTTCAAAATTATAGACCAGGCTGCTCAGAAACACATCCAGCCATTTCTTGAATACTTCCAGGAATGAGGTAATCACAACAACTATGGGCTCTTATAAAATGTAGGTGAACCCAATGGGAAGAATGATGATGTCTAACTTTAGTTCAGAAGGCTGAATGATTTCTTTATTATAACTATGCTATAATACATTAATATACTATATAAAGGAGGATAGTAAAAACTATATGCTACTTTCTCTAACTACCATATCTAACTACTTACAACTCGTGATCTTGTTTGCCAGAGTCCAGACACAGGCGGATCTGATTGGCCACCAGACTCAAACAATCTTCAATAGAATCTAATTAAGCAATCACCCCAGGTAAACAATTCTCCAAGTACATTGCACATGAGAAAAACAAGGAGCAGAAATAGAAATTGTTTTCTCTTTCTTTCTCTCTGTATACCTCTATAAAAAAAAGAGAGAGAAAGAAATGTGCTTACCACACTGGGCAACCTGCTTCTGTGTCTTATCCATCACAATAAAGAATTTATTTCCAATATCTAATCTAAACATCCCTGAATTTAAAGTCATAGCCCCCTGTCCTATCAGTACATGCCATTGCAGACAGTCCCTCTTCAGCTTTCTTACAGGTCCCAGTAGGTACCAGAAGGCTGCTCTAAGCTCCCTGAAGTCTTCTCCAGGATGAATTGTTCCAACTCCCTCAGTTTGTCTTCACAGGAGAGGTGCTCCAGCCCTCCGATCATCTTTGTACCCTGCCTCAGGACTTGCTCTAATGTGTCCATATGTTTCTTATGTTGGGAGTCACAAGTTTCTTATGTTGGGAGAACTGAACACAGTACTCCACGTAGGATCTCTTGACAACAGAGTAGTAGGGCAGAATCACTTCCCTTGAACTCCTGGTCATGAATCTTTGGATGCTGCCTAGGGTACAGCTGGTTTTCTGGGCTGAAAAAGCACATTACCAGGAAGTACTGAGTTTCTTGTCAACCAACCATCATGGTTACAGGAGGAAGAGTGCAGAAGAGTTCCAATATATGTGTAACCAAACTATGTATCCTACAACCATCTACATTATTCCTGAGGAGCAATTAGTGGTGGGTCATTTGCAACAGCTGCCCGGTGCATAACACAATCCTCAGGCAGACTGAGTGTTACATGAGATAAGGAAAAACAGGTAATCTTCTGAGGCAGGGTAATGTTTATTTTTCTTCCCACCAATGACTCAGCCCTGTTGATTCTCTCCATGGAAGCAGCAGAACAGTCCCAGCCATCCTGAGAGGGTCATCTCTGCTAATGGGCCATTAATGAGCTGAATAGGTACTAGCAGAATAGCCAGCTGCAGTGACCATCAAGGACCCAAAAAATATCCCATAGCTCATAGGAATACATCATCCCCCTTTAAAACTCCCCACCCTAGGGGAAGTACTGAACATTCCTGCCTGTATATAATCTGGATATTTTGGGGTTTGGGAACACCACCACCACCACTGGACATCCAGAAGAGTACCAGACCTTCTACAGGACCACTGCTTTTGACTGCAGCCATCACTTTGACTGTACTGCAACCACTGCTTAGTCAGATTGTGACCATCACCATGACCAACAGGGGCCAGGTTGTATTCTGCCTTTGTGGTTTTAAACAACATTGTCTCTATCATTGCATTTATTATAATCTTTCTATTAAATTGTAACTCCAGCTTGAAGTCTCTGGCAAGGAATTTGTGTGAGGGTTAATTTCTCCCTCTCATTCACTTTCGAACCAGTACACCAACACACCCAAGTCCTTTTCCTCAGGATTGGTTTCAATCCATTATACAACCAGCCTGTATTTTTGATTGGGATTGCTTCAAACTAGATGCAGGAGCTTGCACTTGGCCTTGCTGATCTTCAGAACATTCACACAGGTCCAGATCTCAAGCCTGTCAAGGTACCTCTGAAGGTACATCCCTTGCTTTCTAGCATGTCTACAGCACCACACAACTTGGTGTTGTCAGCAAATCAGCTAAGTGTGCATTCAATCCCACTGTCCTTGTTGCTGAAAAAAGTGTTGGACAGTGCTGTTCCCAGTAGTGTTGCCTCATCACTAGTCTCTGCTTGGATATCGCCTCATTGACCACAACTCTTTGAGTGTGATCATCCAGGCAATTCCTTATCCAACAAGTCCATCCTTCAAATCATGTCTCTCCAGTTTAGAGACAAGGATGTAATGCAGGACAGTGTCAAATGCTTTGCACAAGCCCAGGAAAATGCATGCTGCAACATCCCTGTTCTACATGTGTTTGCATAAAGACATTTAAGTTGCTTCCCCAGTGAAGCCAACTTCCTGACTGGAGCAGCAGGAACCCCTTTGTGCTGCCCTTCAGGTGATCCCCTGTTGGCCTGCAATCCCTTTCCAGGCTCTGGAATCTCTTGCTGGTGTTGGCATCAAACTATTGGGAGTGGGATGGATTGAGGTTCCCCTCCCTCTGCAAGTTATTTTCAAATCCACATGGTCTAAACAGATGATGAAACACACACAGTTTAAATTAATATCACCAAAGATCTTAGTAAACTCAAAGCCTACAACATTTGGAATATTTTTTAATTTTTTGACATGTCAATAAAAAGTACAATTATATTGTTAAATATATTATTTTAGGCTTGTCAAAAAACTATGATTTTTTTTTTTATTATTATTGAGTGATTTTTAAGTTTGCTAATGGAATATTCCTTCGATGTCAAAACCAACAGTTCCTAATATAGTGTTGGCAGATGTTTATTCAAGAGGAAAAGAAAAAATGGCATTACATTTTCAGTTTTCTACAACCACAGACAGGTTATTGGTGAGAAATTATTTATAATAACTTAAGGGAATTAGAGACTGTACAAAATAATAGGTAGTAAGGAACAGATTTCACATCAGCAGTGCATCCATGATTTATTCAATGCAATTCTGCCATAGAAAGGTATAATGAAAATAGAACTTCTGCTGTTTAGATGGTTTATTTGATTTATTTTCCTTCATGTAGAAAATTAGTTTTTTATTACTCTCTTGACATGTAAGATTAATTGATAGTAATTTAAATTATATTTCAAATATATAATGGTCAGAATGGACAGGAAAAAATAATATAAAATTCAGAATGGACAGCATTAGCAATTTCTTTCTTTTTAATAGTGCCTCAAATAGGTTTCTCATGTTTCTCCTGTTTCTTGTGATAAGGAACACATACAAATATCCTAAGGGCAGGTGTCAAGAGGATGGGGCCAGACTCTTTTCAGTGGTGCCCAGCAACAGGACAATGGGCAAGGGACAAAAAACTGAAATGCAGGAAGTTCTATCTGAACATCACAGAAAACTTCTTTATATTCAGGGTGACAAAGCATTGAACAGGCTGCCTAGAAAGACCGTGGAGTCTCCTTCTCTGGAGATATTCAAAACACGCCTGGTTGCAATCCTTTTCAAACTTCTCTAGGTGAACTTGCTTTAGAAGGGGAGTTGGACTACATGATCTCCAGAGGTTCCAATCCCAACAGTTCAGTGACTTTGTTAATTTATCAGCCTAAGTGTTTATTCCAAGAAGCTATTCTATGTTGTTAAATTTGTTAGGGTACTGCCAAGCACAAAAAAAAAAAAAAAACAAAAAAAAAACCTACATAAATTTCAAAACCATTCTGACTAACCCAGTGAAATTTGTTGATCATATACTGTTTGATCTTTTCTGTCCTGTAGTTTATCCATAAGAC
The DNA here is from genome assembly GCF_024509145.1 of Vidua macroura. Classification (NCBI taxonomy): domain Eukaryota; kingdom Metazoa; phylum Chordata; class Aves; order Passeriformes; family Viduidae; genus Vidua; species Vidua macroura. Next base: position 54,369,412 of record NC_071574.1, read on the forward strand.
AGGACTTCCCACCATCACGTGGACACTTGGAGCTTAAATCATTATGGAATAACAGATATTCATTGGGTTTTTTTCTCTTTTTAAATTTATTTTTTTAAAACTCTTCCACTAATTTCTGTTATCTTCACAATATGACAAAGAAACATAGTTAAAGATCTATAAAGGTTGAAGTTTATCTTGTCTAGCATGGAATCCAAAGATAATAATTCTGTAATCATAGAAACATGGAAGTGTTTGGGTTAGATTGGACCTTTAAAGATCATCTAGTTCCAACTCCTCTGCCTTGATTAGACACCCTTTCCACTAGACCAGATTACTCAGAGCCCCATCCAGCCTAAATTTAGTTTTGAGGATATCTCTTTTCTGTGTAATCTTCAAGCCATTTAAAAATTGCACAGTTAATAAACAATAAGTCTGGAAGCCATATATCCAAGTGAAATAGTGTAAAGTGAACTACATGGTTGAGAAAAACAATGAAAATGTATTTTAAAAATTCTGAATCTATTATATTCTTAGACCTGTTCAGGTGAACATAAAGTAGCTGCAATGATATTAAATTGGATACTTTACAGTCATTCTCTGAAAATAAAAATTACTACGTTATGAACATGAGTATAATGTTTAGTTCTATATATCTGTCTTCCCTACTGCAATGTACATTCCTCTTTAAAGATATTCAGGTTGTCAGTAAATGGATTTGAAAGTAATTGGTATCAGTTACCAGCAGATTCAACTCACAATATATTTATGCTTTCTCCTTAGTGACATGACTCCCTAGAGTATTGTCTGACTTCTTCCTTTTACATATTCACTCTTTTTCCCAAAAGACAAATTCTGAAGCTAAAGAAGAAAAGTCAGGCTGGCTACAGAAGCATTAGGTCTTTCAGGATTTGTCTCTGAAGTAGCATGCTCCCATAAGACTCATGCAGCAGACCGTGTCTGGTTCCTAATTCCATCCTGCTCTCTCCATCACTCTCTGAAGAAATAATGCTGCAACTACTAGATATAACATGGAAGAACAGCATCACAGTAGCCACAGAAATATGTAACATTTCAAGCAAAGTAGGAATCTTAACTATTTCCTAGGGCATTATTCAGACCTTTTAGGAATCTGTTTCACCTCACCTGAGTACCAAGTTCAGAAAAATGACTTGAAATGAGGGCATCCCACCAGCAAACATTTTTAAGTGTCTATTAGCTAGATCTTTTTTTTTCCTCTCTTGCAGACACTATTCAACTCTGTATGTATTCCAATTACTGAAATAAGACTTCTCAAACACTTTTTATGAATACTAGTGACAGAATCTTGACCTTTGAGAGGACTTGAATTAAAGTATTGTTTGTATTGTTAACATCCAGATGTTCATTTCCATAATTATCAAGGAGCCTGTGTCTGCATAAAGCTTTATACGTACAGAGAGAACTTTTGTATTTTATGTAATATCTATGTCTGTCTATAGGCATATACACATCATTAAGAAATAAAAGATATTTGAGATAAAAAAGGCAAATCTCTTGCTATCTCTATCAGCTGTCATAAGTAATTTTTATAATTATTTTTGTCACTTTTATTTATGTATCTATTTTTTATTATTGTGACAAAAAAGATACCTAAAAATATATTATATAATTAAAGAAGGAAGGTTTGCATCCATTCATAATAAGCATTCCTATATTTCCCTCTACTCTGTCCCTTGAAAATATGAAATGCAAGGATTCCATATTGCCAATGTAAATTTGGAAGCAAGATTCAGCTTTTTTTTTTTTTTTCAGCAATTGTATTATCTCTTGTCTCCTTGTCTCAAAAAAATTTAAAAGTAAAAAAAAAAGCATAAATGCAACTGCCACAATTTTGGGGCCTTTAAACAGCTTTAACTCTCTGAAGGGAATGAAAGTGCAGTAGGTACCTAAAGGACTATACTATTTAGAAAGTCATGCTCTGTAATTTTATTAAAGACAGACATAGGTTACTTGTTTGTATTTCAAATTCAAACCCCAGAATAAAAATTCAGCATCCATCTATTGGGACATAAAAATTCAAAAGGACACTCTTTATTAAAAAAAAAAAAAAAGTCTATTTCCCCTTAATTCATGAGAAAGAAATCTACAGTAGAGCATACAGCAACTGTTAATTCAGAAATTTCTTGCTGCTGATATGATTCTAACCCAGGTGAATATTAAATGAAATAATGAATTAGTGGAAAGGATAAGCATGTTAAAAGGGCTGTGACAGAAACCAAGAGAGACTGATGATGCAATTACCCTTCTTCTAGGCCATACAATACTAATGTGATAAAAGCCTGCATAGTTCAACAGTAAGGATGAAGAGGCTAACAATAATTCTCAATTAAATTAGGTTTTCTTTATGCTGGTAAAACACACTGCATCTCATTTATTAGAATGCCAAGAAAGCTCTACATTGTGTCATGCTGTTTGCAAAAGAAAATGCTAAGAGAGGTATTCAAATACTATTTAATGAGAAGTGAAAAAGCTAAAGAATTGAGGAAAAAATAATTGAGCAAATGTTAAGTTTAACACCACCAATATGTTACTAGCAACTATAATGTACTGAATATTTATGGAAGTAGTAGATTAGTAAGGCTCCTTGAAAATCCCTCCATTGTTCCTCACAGAAAACATTAACATTTAGCACCTGCCTTCCTCTCTAAAAATATTTGACTTACTGGGTATTTTTCATTTAAGAGGTAATGTTTCTCAATTGGCCATTCACTTCCTGTGCCCTTTATAATCTGTTATGATTTCTAAAACTGAAGCCTCTGTTTGAGCTGATCCAGAATGTACTCTGCTGGCTGACTAGAGAAATTCATGTAGCTTGAATTGTATTTTTCTTGATTTATTTTGATGAAACTGAGTACAGAGTTAAATCTGTAGTCCTTGCTACAGAGTAAACTTGGCCCTATATCATATATGGTTCTCACAGTTATTGTAAAACAGTTACAGTCTTAAGCTGAACCAAGAGAAATTTCAGTTAGACGTCAGGAAAAAATTTTCACTGAAAGTGATTGGGCACTGGAATAACTTGCCCAGGGTGGTGGTGGAGTCACCATCCCTGGATGTATTTAAAACAAGGCTGTATGTGGCACTCAGTGCCATGGTTTAGTTGATGAGGAGGTGTAAGGTTAGGTCATAGGCTGGACTTGATGATCTAAAAGGTCTTTTCCTAGTTAATTATGTGATTCTGTGAATGAGAATTCGTTTTGTTTCACATGAAAAGCTATATTGCACCATTAAGAGCTGTCATGGTATCACCCCAACCAGTAAGTAAGCTGCAACTAAGAGTTTGCACAGACCAATCCTCAGGCCCAGGCAGTCACTTGCTCACTCTACCCACACTGAGAACAGGGAAAGAATTGGAAGGGCAAAAGTGAGAGAATTCGTGGTCTGAGATTAGGACAATTTAACAGGTAAAGAAAAAGCCATGTACACAAGCAAAGCAAAACAAGGAATTCATTCACCACCTCCCATGGGCAGGCAGGTGTTCAGCCATCTCCAGGAGAGTAGGGTTCTGTCATGCAAAATGGTGACTTGGGAATACAAATGCTATCACTCTGAACATCCCCATCTTTTTACTTCTTTTCCCAGTTTTATATATTAATACAATGTCATATGGTATGGCATATCCCTCTGGTCAGCTGGGGTCAGCTGTGCTAGCTGTGTCCCTTCTCAGATTCTTGTGCATCCTTAGTCTACTCTCCAGTGGGATGGGGTGAGAAGGAATAAGTCCTTGAATCTGTGCAAGCACAGCAATGTGCAAAACGTTGTGCAAAATTCATCAATGGCTAAAACATCCCTGAGGTATGTACACTGTTTTCAGCAAAAATCCAAAATACAGCTCCATATTAGAAATTTTGAAGAAAATTGTTTCAATCCCAGCCAAAACTGCCACAGAAGCAATACTCTACTATCCTTTCTTATAATAAATTTAGGAGAGATTTTCATTATTTGAATGAAAGCTTAATGAATCAAAGCTTAATGAAGAGAGTGGGGTTTTCTTTCTAAAGGTGATGCTACCATGCCTTGATTTATCAATGAATCAGTCTTCAACACTGGGTAGCTTTTTTTTACACTGTTTTCACTAACCTTCTAACAAAAGAAGTTTCTACCAGTTTTGAACAAGTACTTTTGAATGGCCTGCAGTTCATCTTCAAATGAGAAGAGAGTTTGTCATTGAAGAGGATCAAGACCATAGCTCTGAATATTATGATTTCCTTTTATCACTTGTGTTCACTGTTAAGTATAATTGTCTTGCTTATCTTGCTGTAATGACTTCTGGGTTCTTATATTTATTGTGTTTTATGGAAAATAATTTTTTTTCACTGAGAAAACACAATATTTAATAATGTGTGGTAATGAAATTGAATACTGTAATACTACATCAAAATGCAAAATGCAAAAGGCATCGAAATCTTACATGCTAATGTAGCTTACTGTAAAGTAGATTTACAGTTTTAATTGACCAAAGATTATTACCTTCTAATATTTCTTTGGCAGTGAGTTTGGTCTCATTCCAGTTTTAATATTTATTTACACTTATTTATTCAAAGCTGGGAATTGTAGGTGTTGATCTGAGATTTTCCCCATAAATTAAAATATAAAGTCCAAAAACATAAATAAATTTTTTGCTTATAAATATAGCAGAATCTACCCACATCACCAACAATATGAAAAAATAGGGAAATAAGTGGCAGGGGAGGCTGGGGTGGGATCGAGAAGTGTGCCCAGAACATTAATAAAACCAAGCTTCTGTAGATCAAAGCTATCTAATGATACTCTTCACTGCCCTATGTGAAATGAAGTTTATGAAAAACTGTCATGATTAGTGACAGTCAATGTATTTTTGGCTTCAGTAAGTACAAACTGTGAGATGATGAAGGCTGTACAGCTTGTCTTTCACACAGTTATGATAAAGACGTGCTTTAGAAATGTGCACACATTTTACTGTACTGCACTTCTAAATATCTACAGGGATGTATTCAATTTTCTACATCAGCTGCCATTGTTGCAAACACTTTTTTACAGATAGTGAAAATAATTGTCTGGATTGTTGCCTTTTTCATTATAAATATCATTAGCCAATCAGCTGAGCTCAGTTGTTCCCTGAAAAATGTTTGAATTACCTTGTTCCTCCAGAATCAGCTGTTTTGAGGACATGCTGACAATCTTTGTTATGACTCTACAGAATCCTTTGAATGAGGGAGAGGAGGACCTGTTCATTTTCTCTAAAGTCAAGCAGAAGGAGACAGATCCTCAGTTATTCATATTCAAAAAATATCATGGAAGATGATTAATTACTCACACTTTGGATCAGTGTCCTCAAGTCTAGCTTTTCACTGTATTATTTCATTCCAATGTTTCACTTAAAGGCAAACAGAATATTTTCCTCTGTAAAAACAGGGAACTAGGGTGAGTTTTCTTCTGTGAAAGAAATGAGGAAAATATCTGTTCTAGATTTCCCCTCATCTCAAATTGTTTTCCAAAATGCATAACCTGAAGCTTCCATAACCTTAAATGCTGTGTTTAAAGCCCATATAGGTTACTTTAGTCACTACAAAAAGCTCCAAAGTTAAATCTGATGGTCTGAGGTTCTATGAGTGGAGTAAACCTTGGATGTGATAAATATCTATGTAAAATGTGTGCTTTACTGACAAACTTTGTAGATTTTTAGGAAGCAAAAGGTGGAATAGCAAGGGGTGCAACATAGATTTCAAACAAAATGGCAAGAAAAGAAATAAAGTCACAGGCAAGTGCTTGGAAGACAGGAGCCAACCCACAGCTACCATTTGCCATAGCTGTGTGTTCTAGGTGAAGCTGCACAAAACCTTTGAGATGACCTCCCCTCTGTAAGATCAGGGCTGACATTGTGTATAAGTATTCTTGGATTACTCAGGCAAATACTTAGAAGCATGAACCATCAGACACTGGAAAGCTGTTAAAAAAAATCCCATAGAACCTAATATTAGAATGTGCCTCCATCATGGTGCAGGAACATAGCTTATGTGGTTAGGAGAGAACTGGGAAAGAAAAAGGGAAAGATTTAAGCCTGTGTACATTGACTAATGCACCAAGCAGTTTCTGTTTGCACAACCTTCTTACTTGTCCATATTCCCCACAAAGAAAGGGATGCATCGGTTTCTCCAGAAGAGCATCCTATGCTTTTGGCATTGCTTAGCTGGTGGGATTTTTCTTGATTTTCAGCAGAAGTAACAGTGTTTGGGAAGTAATTAAATATCAAAGAGTAATATAATCCCCAATTAATGTCTTTGTATGGTACTTTCTACTGCCTGGAGGGAATACTATAGGTATAGACTATGGAAAACCAGTGTGCTTAGAGAATGGTATTACTTATCTCAGCAACAATCAGACCTGAAAGGTGCATTCCTTTCACAATCACCATTTCAGATCGAGTCACAGACTCCACAGAGAAATGGTGGTCCTCTCCAAAGCCCCAAAGAAGCTTCTGAATGTCATTTGGAGGCACCAGTTATTTACACAGGCCTGCAAGCCTGCAAGCCTGCAAATGTTTAATTTCCTCAGTTTTCAGGTGGCCAGCAGATGACTACCAATATTAATTCAGTTAGAACCAGTGTTTAGGAAGACTTGTTCAAGCCATATTTTAGGGTTCATGGCCATTTACAAAATAATTATGAAATCTAAACAACAAATGATAAAATTATCCAAATCATTACCCTCTTTATGTGTAGCAACTATGATCAGCTGGCTTCCCTGTCCATGATCATGGCCTGAGGTCATAAGGATTTTTTATTAAAAACTATTTTTGCAGAACTTAGATGAAGGTCTTTTGCTTCTTCAATTACAGCAATTACTGCAAACCTGAACACATGCATTGAGCCCTAATTTTCCCTAAATAAATTATTGAACATAAATTGTTTTATTTAACTACTAAATTCATATGAGGCAGAAAATAAAAAGGAAAAAGCTTATATTTTACTTTTTATGTCACATTCTTCCCAGTTCTCATATATGGGGCTCTTCCAAAAACATTCTCAAAATCAGGCTGAAACAGAATCATTTATACCAAGTAGGCCAAGGTCTGCACCTACAGGGATGGTAACTTCCCACCAGCAGGTGCTCCTCTCCTTCTGTCAAATCAATTATTCAAAGAGGAGAAAGGAGACTAGAGTCTCAATGCTGGACAGTTTACTCTTGGGAGAAGTAGGATAAGTCACTACTACCACACCAACTTGACCTCTTCCATTCTGCCTGGCATGAAGAAAGGTTCAATGAATCCAAGCACTGCAGAGCTTTTTGCAGATCTCTTTGCTTTACCAGATAAGGTAAATATCTGCAGTTTGGCCATTGCAGCAATGCTCACTGAATGAAAAGAGGGTTTTTTATTTAAGGAAAAGCAAAAAGGAGTAGGAAAATTGTGCTAATGTGGTCATTGTTTAAACTTGAAACAAAACAATTGGACTGAGAGGAACCTGGTTAAAAAGTTCATTGTTTATTCCTGATGACTATGGTTTAGAAAAAAAATTGTTTCAAAAATCTTTCAAAATAGTAGATTATAGGAATATGAGCTAGTGTCAATCATGTGAGTTTGCACAAGAACAAAAGAAAATCCTTGACTTAAACTCAAGAATGTGATTTTGGAATAAACTGCTTTTTGGATATAAAAGTAGGAGGATATAAGGACGTAGAAAGTAAAGATTATCGTACAGCTACAACTTTTTTTTCCCCTGTAGATATTACTCATTATTGAAATTGTTCACATATATTTATCTACAATATCTGTGATATAAATTGTAGAAGATAATTTATATTATGAATTACATTTTCCTTGCGCAGCTCATTTTAGTGTAACCTAAGCAAACCAATGATAAAACAAAACAACTAGTGCAATAGCTTATTTCAGCATAAGTACTCCATAAACGAAACTGGAATAGTATATTAACAAAGAAGATATTTCGGGATGAATTCATCAATTCCTTAAGTTGCTTATTTTTTTGAATGGTCACACTAGAGTAATATCCTGAGATAGTTTTGTAATACTTTATTGTTCTGAATTCAAAGAAATTAGATACCTTTGGAACAGATGTTGTTCTACATCTTGTAGCCTCACCACACAGAAGTGGTTTAACTTTGTTATCTCAGTTTCAAGACTTAGAAAAATTATTATAATAATAACAGTAGCAAAAATAATGAAAAATAATAATTATTGTTATTAATAACAATATTTTTTCTGGATGTAAGTATTAGTGCTACAATGCAAAACAGAGATGGTAGATCTCTTTTCATGTAACTTCATTTTCCACATAATTTAGAAGAACCTTAAATTATTTTTATGTTATAATCTATTATTTAAATGTTATAATCAATTTAATAACATGATAATTAATAAACAATATTTTTAAACATTCAGTATTTTATAAGAAAAACCTCATGAACTAACATATTGTTTTTCGAAAGGAAATTTAAAATAGCATAGATCAGAATATATCAGATCAGAAATGCCAGCTCTACCAGCAGAAAAAATAAGAAAGACAGCAGTGACTGCTGTGGGCTGCGGTGGCTGTGGCACAGCTAGTAAACTCAGTGTCAGGAGTTACACTAAAGGCCCTGCCAGACAAAGTCACAGCCTGCCCAAGTAACTGAACCAAACATTCCTAACCCAAGGATCCAAAGGTGGCTACTGACTCATTTGTATGTAAACATATCTGCATGTCAAACATCAAGTTTGAATGTGTTCAAGGAAAGACCATTTTCCTTCTTCACTTGTGATGGTAGAGAAAGAAAAGATAAGAACTTTTCTGTCATGCTCCCGAACTCAAATGACAGTTGCTATCAGCATCAAAAATATCTACTACAAACTTTAAAATGTTGCAATACCTTCACATTTATCTCACTTATCATTTGAGGCTTTTTCATTTATTTTTTGTTAGCTGACAGGCCCTAGGCAGTACACAACTTGTGTCTTCCCTAACTCAGAGGCATACCCAGTAAGTCTGATCTATTATTTTTTTCAAAATAAAATCAAGAGAGCCAGAAGAAACAATAAAACAAGAGCCAGAGTTGCAGGGAAAGTGCAGACAGAAAAAAAATTAAATTAAGTTCCAAAACTAGGATGGGAGAATCAAATCGGTTCGAAAAATGGTCAACAAACACTGGAGAATATTTGATAGAACTAAAATGCAATTATTAATTTTTGTAAACAATTGGACTAATTCCCTTCTTGAGAATACATACATAATCAGGTAGTTAATTTTCATAATGAAAATCTGATATAATGTATGTACATATAATGTATGTAGTGCATACAATTTTCATAATGAAAATCTGATATCATGTACCCAGGCCTGAGACAATGTAGTGAGGTAACAAAAAATGGGTAGATGATGGATTGCAGAGGTCAGTTTCTGATGTTGAAAACAGGTGTCTAATTCCTATTGATTTAGTGTAATTACTCTTGGAATAAATTGCTGTTCCACATCAGAACCTTAATCTTTATACCAAACTCATATACTTATTAAGATAAAGATGTGTTACTCACAATAACTCCCACTGGAGTTCATAGAATAATTTTGATCATTGATGGAAGTAGCGTTCATTTCACCTAGATTTCTGCAATTAACCCCCAGAGCTGACCTGTAAAAGTCATGGTCAATGGCTCTGTGTCTAGCTGGCAGGCAGTAATGTGTGGTGTCCTCAGGGCTCTGTCTTGGGACTGGTGCTCTTCAATATTTTCATCAATGACAGACTGAGATGGAATAGACTCTCAGTAAGATTTCAGGTGGCACAAGTTGAGCAGGGCAGTTGACACAACAGAAGGACAGGATGGCACCAGAGGGGCCTGGACAAACCTGAGAAGTGGGTCTATGAGAACCTCATGAAGTTTAAGAAGTCAAAGTGCAGGATGCTGCATCTGCATTTGGGCAAACCCAGACATAAGAATAGACTGTGAGAAGAAGTTACTGAGAGCAGCACTACTGAGAAGGACTTGAGGGTGTGATAAACATTTGCAAATTCGACGTCTTTCATGGAAATAGCCATAGCTGCATATTATTTCTCCTGTCAAGTCTTTTTGAGCATTCTGCAGTTTCTGATTTAAAAAAATCCTCCAATTGTCTTCAACAGTCTTATTCTTTTCTACTTGTAAATGCTATCATCTCTATCTGAGACATGGAGTCACTTAGCAATTTACCTGATAAGATTATATATTTGTAGATATATTTGAACTCAATTTTCAGTGAAAATAAATTACTAACTGCCAGGAAATGGATTCAATATATTCAGTAATCTTTTTCCATTGCAGTTCTTCCTCAGATTACTTATACAGTTCAAATTAATTATTGGATCTTGACAGTATTGCTTAAACAAGCAATCTTGGAAATTTCAAAGTTAAGTTGCTTTCTTATTAATGACTAGTAAATTATGATAGCAGGCAGGATACCTGTAACAGAACAGGTGGTTGTGAGTACAGAAATAAAACCCAACTAATTATTACTACTGATAATTTTTCAGGGGCAGGAAAAATTAGATTGCCTTTGTAGTTCCAGCTGTTTAGTTTGCAGCTAAAAACATAAATAAAAAAGTATTTAATGAAACAGGTAGGAAAATTACATAAAAAAGAAATCTACTTGCAAATATTTTCCAGCTTAGTCACGTGAAGCTTACTGTAGTCTATTTTAAAATATTCTGGATAGCAATACCTTTGAAAGTCTGTAAAATTTTTCTTACAGCATGAACAAAAATAATTCCAAATGTAAAAAGGATCTTCTTTATTTAGTTTTTCAAGTGTTCATATTGTGAAATTTGAACTGTCAGAAAAGATAAGAAAACAATGAATACTAAACAGTTTATTTCTCTAAACATTTTAGAAGACATTCTGCAGCTTCACACTATAATCAGATTATTTTTAGCAAGGTTTATCTGAAAATTATAGATGAGTCATGTAGAACTACAGATGCTATCTCTTTTGATAATAAATCTAGTTCACAACTTCTGTGAAGAACCAGAAAAATCTTGGAAGTAGAAAAGGTCTCCTGGCTGACCTCAAACTTAATTATAAAAAAGAGGAGTCTTGCAAGCCATGGGAAATCCCTTTTAAAAGGGTTTATGTCCCTAGGAAATATAAATAAATAAATAAACACATACATACATAAATAAATAAAATAATAAGAACAGACTTTATCTCCTCTGCTCAGCTCTACAGGCAATTCACAACCCAGCAAGCTTAATGAAGTATATAATTAGTAGATAGAGTAAACTTTTCTCTAACACACTTGTTTTTCTGTGTTAGAAATTGGGAATTGTTTTTTTTATTTGCAAAACCTATTACAACTGTTTTCACTTTGCTTGAGCTCTGCCCTATTTGCCAATCACTCAGCAAATTATAATTTGTGTATTATTTTGGAAATATACATTTTTATGTTCAAGACCATTTTTTCTGCAAAATTCAGTTCTAATACTGTTTTCTATTTAACTTAACTTATTAGATTGGATTTTTTTTTCTTAATGTCAGGAAAAAAAGCAATCGATCCATTAATTTTACACTAATGCTTCCAGTTTGGTCACAGTACATGTCAAGAAATATATGGAAATAGACAATTTACATTTTTATAAAAATATTTTTCTCTTTAAAAATATGAAAAGTGTTTCTAAATCATGTAGTTTTAATATTTTCTCTATTTCTCACTGAATACAATGGAAGATATCTTGTCGTGACATTTTAACATTCCTACCTGTCCTTCAGCATTTTTCTACCCAAAAAAATTGAATTTCAGTGATTTCTGATGTTTCTGATTTTTCTGTGTTTCTATAAAAGATACCTCTTGTCTTCAGGACAAGTTGATTTATAATCCTCTAATACTATAAGAAATACTGTTATGCATGAAATGCATTGCAATATTTTGTTGAAATTCAGTATAAAAATGCATCATGAAAAAACATAAATAGAAAATATACTGCTTTCAAGTGGAAGATGAAATAATAAAAAATGGTGTCCAATACAAATAAGTGATCTACTACTACAAATTATAGGTAAATTAATTCTTTTCAGGCAATCTGATAATCAATCTATTTACTAGCTATATGTACTTCTTTCTCAAATGAAAGAATAGGAATATACTGACAACTTGACAGAAGTGTGATAGATTATTTATCTGGGGATTAACAGAAGAAAAATAAAAAAAAAGAAAACAAAAAGAAATTAAAGAATGTTCACTTTAGCTTTTGTTCTTATCTTCTACAGCCATTCCTGGAATCGTTAGACAAAATGCACATGGTTAGTAGGCTATCACCTGCACTAATTGACTATTTCATTAGGACTTACTTAACAGTTATGAAGCATTTCTGTAAGCAAGGATTTATACAATCAGATCAATGTGCTCTTGTGACAACTGAACATTTGAGTTAGGCTGGCAGACTTTAATAAGTGTTGTGAAACTATGCAGTGAACACTAATGGAGAAAGTGAGAAGGAAAGAAAGGCTTTTACTTTACTTAGCCAGCTACATTTTTGTTTTTAAAGGCCAATGAATGACAGCATGAACTTTTTATTCTTTGATACCGAGAAACAGCAATAAATTCCTTTCACCATACATGGTGGAACAGGTACACTGCTGGATGAGGTTCAAGTCCAAAAATCATAACAAATGACTTTCTTTTTAAAATCACCATTGTTTATCTTGGCAGAAATCAAGTTTATATGTCAGTCTACTAAAATTTCAAGAATAATGTCTTGTTAAACCTCAATCAGAAAGAATTTTTATTAAAATCCTTCATTCTTCAAAACTGTTCTGATATAGAAGTTCAAATATTTTTCATAGTGAGAAGATTTCTAAAGTCTAAGCCATACTGTGATCAATCAAGATAGGTTTGATTCTTTTAAAAAAAAATAATCAAACCAACTTACATTATTTGTGCATTTTGCCGAGTCCTAGAGTGATTACAAACCAGCTGAGATTGACTGCGTAAAGGATGAGGAAAAATTGAGCAAGAACATAAGAATATAATAAATATAGATATATTTTTGTTATAGTTCCGGATTCTCATGAAGGAAAAGTGCTAAAATTATTTAATTTATTGGCAGATATGGTGGCTGAACTTACATTGAGGCTCATCCTGATATAAAGGATGATGAAACTCCAGAAGGGAAAGGAGGTTGGGAAAGAGACAAGGACTCTTCAGGTACATTGTAACGATGGAGACTGCTAAATCTAAAGCTAGTGCTTTGGGAACAAAAAAATTCACAACAATCACTGTCCTAAGGGGTAAATCTCCTGTCCCTACATCACATAGACAAGTTACTCAGGCAAAGTAATAAGGATTTTTAATTACTGGAGCTAATTAGAGTTTACTTGCACCTCTCCTTAAAACTAAATCTAAAATACTTAAATGTATCAATTTCAATGTCTTGTTCTGATTCACGGAATGAGTTATAATGTAATTAGCATAAATGCTAAGCCAGACAGTATTTTTACTAAAGCTGGTATTGAATTTGGATACTTATGTTTGCTACTTCTTGGTTCTGAAACTCTTCAATTTTCAAAAATACAACAATGGGGAATTTTTGATATTGGATTACATATCATATTGGATTATTGTAAAAAAGGCTTAAATGTGGCATAGTGAATAAAAAACACTTGCATAATGTCAGAAACTTACAGAAGGTTTTACTCATTAAATGGAATTAAAAATCCAACCTTTACCATGGTGGAAAAAATAGAATAATACAAGACACATTTGTGGGGCAATAGTCTAGCTAATTATGCTGCCACTTATAATTAGAAGAATTAACATGGCAATTAAAAGTTTGTGGCTGGTACTCTGTATTTTTTATACAACACCAGACAGGAAATTGCCTTGTCAGTTGCAATTAAGGTATTAACACAATGTTCTAAGGTCACAAATGCTTTAGCACAGTAGACTAAGGTAGACATATGTGGTTATAATATTAAGATGTTACTTATTGTTTAGATCTAGGTTATTTACATTTTTAACTGCTTGTAAATTGAATTGAGTTTGTGACAAACAGGATGTTTTGATTAAGTGACATTACATGTTATGATATGCATGTTAGTGAAAAAGAGGCATACAAAGAGTGACAGCTAGTTTGCATCTTCTTATTTCAACTAAATGACATTGATTCCCAAGAAAGAACCCATGCTGGCACAGGAACCTTAGGTTATGCCCTACTTTGGATGAATGAAAATGGGAACTGAAACACTTCTACTCTACTTATGTAAAATCACAATTTAGATTCCAGACTGCTGTCTTCTCACTTTCATGACATTCACTTTCACACTTAAATACAGGGAGTCAATGGTAACTTCTTGACCCTTGCTGATTAACTCAGTCTCAGTTTTGATGTTTTGTGTGTAAGATGCTCACCAACTTCTACTAATCAAAATAGGGATTATATTTGAAGTCATGACACACATGTAGCAAATGTGTATCAGGAATTAATATACCAAACATTGCCTAGATATCATTCAACAAGAGATTTGTAATCTGCCTTCTGATGACTTGTTTTCTGTACTCATTTTGAGGTTTGGATTTGTTTGTTTTCACTGTATCTAAATAATTCATAGAAAAGCCACATCCAACTCATTGATTATTTAGACTGTTACTAAACTATGTAAGCTATTACTTAAATTAAGACTATTTTATGGGAGATGTAAAAAATTCAAGGACCTTGGGGATATCCTGCCCCCAGGAGATAAGGCATGAAGTTCAGCTGGATGAAGACAAGGTCAGCTGCTTCACTGACAAGAGCTGCTGAGAAGGGGGCTAGAAGCCAGGGCCAAATTCTCCTTTCCTTGGGAGCTGCATTTAAGATGGGATAGTACTCCTGGTCCCCATCTGTGCTACAGTGGAACTACAACTGTTCCTGGTTTGCCTCCCTGACCATGACTGTGACTCTCTGGTTTGACTTCCTGACTTGCCTTCAGGTTTGCCTCTTCACTGCAGTCTTACTGGGTGAACACTGGACTGTGTCTTATCTGATCCCTGATCCTGAACCTGGTCCTAACACAGACCTGCTGCTCAGCATCCCTGCTTCTTGTTGGTGCAGCCCTTGCTCCTCCCTACCTTGATACCTTGATGCTCAGCTCCCAGTTTACGTTATCTTACCAGACAACCCTTACTTCTCTTGGCCATTTTGTCCTGTACTCTAAGTCCTTTGAAGAGGTGCATCCATTTGTCAAACAGCTTGACAAGCACCCTGAGAAAATCTGTAATTTGCACATATCTTTGGGAGGTTCATAATGCAGGGGTGTAATTTTCACTTCCCACTGGGGTAAGTGATCTCCCCTCCATTTCTAGGTGCTTATATCACAATTGTGCTGTTATTGCTCATGTTCACATCCCCTGCTCTGTGATCTGTACTTTTTGTTCTTTCAAGTTCCAGGTCCTCATACAGTTGCTTGCTCATACAGTTCAATTTTTGATTTATAGTTTCTTTTTCTTGTACATAGAGTTATGTAGGGAATGAAGATTTGAATTCCAGCTTCTGAGTGCCACAAAGGAACAAAACTGCTTCTTGAATTTATCCCAAATATCCTTCATGTTAACACACAACCTCTAGTAATATCTCAGTTAAAAAATGGACTCCATCTCTGTAAATTAATTTTCTCTAGTAACTGTGTATTGTCTTGCGGCAATTTAATTGATCTTAAGATAGAGAAGAATTGGGAGTGCCTTCTTGCTTTTAGAAAATTTGCTTGAACTTCTGTACTTTAATCAAGCAAGACTGGAATTATTAAAGAAAGAATTTGTGAAGAACTATGAAATACTGAATAAAAACAAACTCACATTAATTTAGTGAAAAGAAAAGAGGAACTTCTCATCCCAGTCACCATGAGTTCATAACTCATCCAATAGGCCATCAGAACTACAGCTTGAGCTCTGGTGTATATAATAATGTAACATACATATACTTAATGTCTTTTTCTTTCCCCACCAGCAATAGGAACCTTCTATGATGTAACTAGTTAATATCCAGTTTTACTAGTCATGTTTGAAAGCAGAGAACATTTGTCCTCAGATCACAGAATTTCTTCATATAAAGGAAGAAAGAAAAGGACCAAGCGCCAGCAATACAGCAAACTCAAGAATATCTGTGTTTCTCAGATCCTTTGAGTACTGTGATTCTTTCATTCACTCAAGGACAGTAAAGCTTATTATTGTTCTCTTAGGTTCAATCAAAATATTTCAATGATAATTCAGTGTGAGTGAGGCAAAGGACCTGTCTGAATACCTATTTATTATGCAAAGCTGTGGTGTCATGACTGCTTTATTTGATCAGCTGTATCTTCCAGTGAAAACTTGAAGATAAATCCCAAAAATGGCCTAGGAAATGGGGATTGAGAATCTTCACTTTTTCATCTAGTTCTTAAGGAATTGTGCTAGGTTTCCACACCCACCTGATGAAGAGATACAGGTGCTTCAGAATTAGGTTTAAAAGAGCCAACATCTAACCCAACTTCAAACTGCAAGGCTGTAACATTGCCCGATGATAGCCAACAGCAACAAGAACAATGAAGCAAAATTAATTGAACTGTAAAGCTTTAGTCACCTCACAAACTCTTTTGCTGAAGGTTTTTTGTTGTTTTTTTTTTTTTTTATTTTTTCATGAACTATAATGGATTCTGAAACTGATGGAATCTAATGGATTCTGAGCAGCCTAAGATAGTATTGAACCGAATATATATTATCAGCTATCACTTCAGAAGAGAAATACAGCTCAAAGTTTCTAAAGTTGTATATTTAATAAAGTTAGCCCTAAAAACTTTCTCTGACAATAAATGAACATTTTAGGACTTCCTGATACATTAGTTTTCAATCCCTCAAAAGAGAAATAATTAATCTCTACGTTTTTTGCCTTTCATTCCTTACATTTTCAGTGTGTTAGGATTAAGAAGGT
This sequence comes from Vidua macroura, assembly GCF_024509145.1. Lineage (NCBI taxonomy): Eukaryota > Metazoa > Chordata > Aves > Passeriformes > Viduidae > Vidua > Vidua macroura. The sequence continues at coordinate 54,386,314 of NC_071574.1, forward strand.
GAGAAATTTCAGGAAGAATAAAGGAACCAATGCAAATTGAAAATGCAACAAGTCATATGATGACATATGAAGGAAATTCATACTGGGACCAGAGATGTGTTTTTTCCTCAAGTTTTTAAAAGTTTTAAAGTTCTGTTTTATTAATTGTAACAGGAGGGCTCAATTTCTCTACTGTCCTGTCAGATTCATAATCCACTTAAAAACTCTAATTCTTTAAAGTTATATTAATCAACTGCTTATGTAGAATTTAAATTTACGCCATTATCTCTACTTTATTTTCTGAAATTTGAAGAGGAATTTGTAGTTTGCATATAAAATAAATTGAAAACACACAATCTATATAAACTATATAAAAATTTCTCTCGTTTTCACCATATAATATTTAAGATGCACTTTTTATGTCAGAAGATTAATTTACAAAAATTGTCAGGGAGAAAAATAAGAGAATATTATATATTACTGGAAGTCTCTTGGAGGAAGACAGAAATAAAATCTTCATAAAAGTATCTAAATTTTTCCCTAGTATTTACTTTATATGATTCAGTTGATCTTCTAATTCTCATAATTAAGATTAATATTACAATAAATAAGAAGCATGTAAGTCTCTCCCAGCTGAAGACATTCTATGATTTTACGATTCTATGAGGCTGATCAGCCTCAAGAAGAATGGAGGCTAATTTTCTGGATTTATATTCTCTACAGAGTTTATTTTGTCCACTTATTAAAAAAAAAAAAAGTTTCTCAGAATCATTTCCATCTCACTTAAAAGGAAGCAAATCCTCTTTATCTAATCATTGATATTAATTGTGCCTTTACTTAAAATATATTTTAGTTGTTATACTTTTCCCTTTTGTTCCTCTAAATAATTTATCATAAGTGTGAAAGATTAACATTGTCATATAATTCAGCATCTACATCTGTACCTATTGCTACATAACTATTCCTTATTCGAATTTTTTGAGAATATTGTCCCTAGTGAAAAGAATGATGAATTTTTAAAATGATAATGTAATATGAAATAAGACTCCTGTGTATTATACAACAATAAAACTATGATGAAAAATGAAAAGAATATGATTTTCAAGCTTGTAGAATTATAACTAATTAAAGAAACTGATTAAACTGCCATGCAGGATGAATAAAAACAGTGTATTTAAAGTGACTACCTAAGAATGTAAAATATAATTCTTGACAATTATGTTTTATTAGTATTTTTGTATACATGAATCTATCACTCTTTAATTAGTTGGTACTTTTGCATGACATAGAAGAATTAAATAAATAATTTAACATTATGAATATTATATTAACTAGGATATCAGAGAATGTTTCCAAAGCTATTTTGTTATATTCTGCTATTAAAAGATTAAGAGCCTTTAAGTAATTTTATACCTTTGAATTCTAGTTCTGCAACTGTTTACATGAGTTTAGATTTGCATATTTTGCACTTCAACAATAGGCCTCTCAGGTTAATCAAAGGAAGAGATTTGAAACTATAAACTCACACTACGAAAAGGTGGGATTATAATTTGTTCCATGGTAAGCATGTAAAAGATAGAAAAGGAAAAATAAACTTTCAAATGAGTTGGACATTAAATTTTAAATTTTAATTTATCATCATTGTTGATGAAGAAATTATGGGCAAAAGCAAGATGTACAAGAACAAAGACCCGTGTATAATTCACCTTTTTTCACATGTACCTCAGTAGTGTGTAGAAACTGTATGCTGGTGAGAATATAGGATAAGATTTAAGTCTTTCCTGCCTTCATTATATTCTTTTATTAGCCATGGAATAAAGCTGGAGATTTTTGGAGGACCCACACTCCATAGTAGATCCATAGTATAGATAATGGTGTCACATTGCCTGAGCCATGTGCACACTTTATTGCTCTTTACCTGGCTAGTTACTCCTGTTTATGAACATCAAATTTAGAATAGGATTTTGAGCAGCAGATATGCAAATATCCTAAACACTTTTCTCTGTTTCTATCCTTATTTATTTGTTTAACGATCCCAATTTCCATTATCAAAGACAATGCTATTATATACAGTATGTACATAACTGTATAATATACTACCATCAGATAACTCTGTTCTAGAGTAATTCAGTGTGCTTAGTCTCCATGATCTGTTTTGGGAAGAGTTCCTATTAATTATTACAACAAGATTAAAAAGTCTACAGATTAATTTGTATTATGCAGCTGATTTTCAAATGAGGTATCATTTAGGTAAATGCTCAATGAGGAGCTAGTATTAGGAAGCTTAAAACTGGTGTGCCAGGTGATAAAGGCCTTAATGTAAGAAAGACTTAAGACTGTAGTGTAAGTGATTTGTGCTATGTGATAATTAAAGTAATGTTGCTTTATACCTCTGGGAAAAAAAAAAAAAAGACTGAGAGATATGAACTAGAAATGTCTTGATTTTGTACATACTGTCTTGGATATGCAATGTTTTATCTAAATATGAAATGAATTCTCATGCTAGTCTGTAAATTTTTTTTCTTTCTATTCTGATAGACAAAACAAATAAAAGTTAAACTGCAATAGAAAAATATGAGCACAAAGAAAAGTTGCATAGGATTCCTAAAATTAAATTGCAACTGTCAGTTTTTAACTTATTCAATAGAGGTATTAAAAGCTTCAGCACAGATAGGCCATAGACACATGTGTGCAAAGAAATTGTTACTGCTACAGCTTCATATTCACAGCATTAATAACACAGCAACAATAAAAGCAATGTATCTTGCAAGTATATACAAACAGAAACTCTGATGAAAATTGAAGTTGTCAAAACTTCTGATTTTCAGTGAAATTTCATAATTTTCTGTGCAGATCTGGAGAGAGATAGGAAAGTAGATTTCCAATGAAATTTTACTGTGACTCTATGACACTACTTTCAAAATTTAAGCAAACTTTTTTTTGAAAACATGGATCTATTTGAAATTTATATTTAATATTTGGATTCAAACAAGCATAGAGGTATGAAATGATGGAGATACAACTAGGGAAAATTTGTTTCCCAAAATACACTGGTTATTTGATTTCATTGAACTTTGGATGAGTTCTCACTGCAGCCCTGATCAGTATTTGCAGCTAAGTGCTTAACAGCTAAGGAGTGGTTATGGATCATACAAGGAGCACTGTAGTAGTACTGGAACTACTAGAGTCAGTCAACAGAAGCTCCATGCAGAAGATGCTCTTCTTGAGACATTTTATGAATATGAATACTCAAGAAGCATATTGGCCCCAATAGAATCAGGAGGGTGAAGATAAAGATGAATGTCATCACAATAATGGTGATGAATTAGTCTATTTCATTGGAAGATTGAAGTCAATGATAGATAGATGATAGGAATCCATTTTGTGAACAGCTAATCTCTCATGGAAAGAAGATCTGTAAGACAGACTATCATTTATAGGTAATTTTAGGCCTAAAGTCTCCTATATATTCTCTGAGACCTCCAATAAGACTTACATGAATAAAATTAAAGAAAATGTTCTGAGTATAGAAAAATATAGGTTTTAGAAGATTTTGAATATATCATTGCCTAGTAAATTAATTGAAAAAAAAATAATAACATTTACGTATTTACAACCCACAATAAAGTATGTGCTATTCCTCATTGGTGAATAAGAATTAACCCTTTTTGGTAAAAGCAGGTGCATATATATCAATCTTATTTTGCACAAGCAGTGACCTATGAATAGATATTTATATGAGATGAAGCTTTCATCTCCTTCTTTTGACAACATAGCACACTGGCAACTATATTTAAATGCTGTACTGCATTTTATCCCAAAGGGTTGTTATTAAAAATGTCTGCAAGGCATGATAAAAATTAAATTTAAAAATTCCTCACCCATTCCATGAAAACATATCTCATTCTAACCATACATGGAATCTCTTTGCTATCAGCATTTTACATATAGTATTATTGAGACAATGTCACTATTTAAAAATAATATATGTGCTTACAAAATATCTTTATCATAAACTAACTAAACCCACTAAATAACCTTTCATATAAAATTTAAGATTATTTAAGTCTAATCAAAGGATTTCTGGGATTTATAGCAATATTTATTTAAGTATATTTAAAGTTACAAAAAGAAGATCAGCTTATGTGTACAATGCTTTTAGACACAACAATATGAATTCAGGTGTCTATTAATACAGAACAGTCATATTTTTAACTATTTTCCCTATTATAATTACTGTCAACTATTAATGCATAACTACTAATGCACGACTATGACAACTCTACATGAATGCATAATTCAGGGCACTGAAAAATTTTTTTCCAGTCCTTCATGGCATGAACTAGGACTCAGCTTCTGGGAATGTCTGCACAATAGCATACAGTCAGCTACACAACCTCTCAACAAGCTAATTTGTGTTTCAGAAGTACTGTAGCCATGATGATGAATGGTATGGTATGTTATAGGCTCAAAGTGGTGAAAAAGATTATGAGTATCTTCATTCAGTATGTGATATGCAGATGATATAAGTAAGGAAGAGGTTTGCTAAGCTGAGCAAAAGTCTCTGAGAAGACCAAGGACATGACCTTTCTTTGGCTGTGGATAGGCTACAAAGCTTGCTGTGTTTTGTTGGGAGCACTAACCTGCTAATATGGTCAGAGTGCACACTAGTAACATGGCCTGAGTACTGCCTTTCTGTCAGGTTGTCACACTTCCTTCTCATGAAATTGAGGTAACAGAAGACATAACTTCTGTTATGTGAAAGGAACTATTTCACATATCCTTACTTTAGTCCTTCCGCTTTAACATAAAGATGTCATATTTACCTATCTGGCCAACTTAGAGAAATGTGAGGAAAGCCTCTCTACTTCTTGGACAAATTTGAGCTTTTAAAGAAAAACACTGAAATCCCATGAGGTCAAGTTGAATTTATTGCTGTCTGCTGTACAGGATATGGGCATGAAGTGTGTGCTTGCTTGCATTCTCCTGCCAAAGAGCACAAATAATCCCATGAGTAGGCATTGTTATGCATTGATAAATATGTGTTGGTGAATACCATAAATCAAAAGTATATATTTACAGAACCAGAAACTCATTCTATCACTTTTTGTTCATTTGGTTATTGCAATTTTTTTTGTTAATGAAACACATTCTTTTTATTTAATTCTGAAGAACGTAGTTTAGTTTAATTCATTTTTTTTCAACTAAAGTTCTTTAAAAAAAACAAAAGTTAGCAGTCTTCACATTAGCAATTGAACTGCTTAAGTATATCTTCAATAACTCCACATTTCTCTTTTTTCATAAGAGATTGACTGTGAGAGCATTGGGACTATACAAATTCTGACCATGCCTACTAGTTTTTGAAAGAATGATCCTAAAGGGTTTCATTATATTTGCTCAGGGAGAGACAAGAGGATAATTCATAGTTTTGTTCACCCTGTAATGAATAGACTTACGTGATGTGCCCATCAGAAAAACAGAGATGATTAAATGATTGGAAAAATCTCTATAACTAGAAGCTGAAAGCTTCCAACCATCATTTTAAATTTAGTATATACATCATACTCCTATATCCTGTGACTTTACAGTTCTTTGTGAGTTTCTGCTAGGATATACTGATAGAATATAGGATTAATTATACTGAATGACAAAAATAATTAAGGAAATCAAGAAAAATATTGTATTTTTAAACAGTTTAGTAATCTGTTTTCTGCTATGTAGAGTCAAAAAGACAAGGAGAAGTAATATGTTCATTACCTGTAGGATGAGCAAGTCCCTTGAGCCATTCACCTGTGACCTTTCTGGCTGAGAGATAATAGAGGTCCAGACTCAAAGAGCACTTTTTATCTGAAAAAATAAAGGTTGGATAATCTTCAGGGTTTAAAATGGGTTACCATTTCTTTTGTTTTATCTATTGCCTTTACAAATTATTTGAATAACAAGTGGGACAGTTAACAATAAGTAGTGCTGATATTAAGTGTTGTATGCTGGGTTGGTTCAGTTAGGGATTTTAATAAATGTTAGTTAGGTTGGTTCTCTGTACCCCTATTTCCCCTCACAATGGTTCGCTCCAAGTTGTCTACCACGGGAGCGCTTACATGTCAATCTTGTAGCCACGCCCTGATTCTTCTTGAAAGTTCTGTATCAATCACCCCACCTTTGCAATCCTATTTGCCCCAGAACACTGTACCCACCTCTGTTATGTTCCCTTAGGTTGCTGTGATCCACGTCACTCCCCTGTTGTCTGTCCCTATTGGGTGAGGGGGTTTTCCTCCCCTGTCAGCCCGCCCCCATTTAACCCAAAGCTTTCATTGTCCATTTGCCATTTTGCCCTCGTGCCAACCTGGGAGCAGCGGCTCCAACCATCGCAGAGACCACACGGGAAATAAAAGCTCTCAGGCAAGCGAGCAAAGTGTGCCTCTCTTGTCCCTTCGCTTCCTCTCAGCGTGAAGCTGCCAAAGCTCCGTACCCATGCTGGAGTGCTCAGCACTAGCAGGGAGGCAAATGCCATAGCCCTGGAGCGTCCGTGCACGCGGGAGCTACGGTCTCACCAAAAGGCAGTGCTAGCCGGGTTTTCTAGCGCCTGAGGTCGTAGCAGACAAAAGCCGCAATTAAGCTATTTTCTTATTGGAAGAAATAGGTGAAAATAAATCTCCAAGAGGACTGATGTATAATTATGACAATGTGCATTCTTCCAACTTCACTTTTCTCCTATAGTTAAACAACATCTACTGTTGGTGTTCATTTGTGCAGTGGATAAAGTTATCCACTGTAATGAGTGATATCACTCATTACAGAATTACTGTTTTAAAAATCTGTTCTGAAGGTAGATTTTTTATTTTCTCATATCCAATATAAAATATACACAAGAATGGTGTATTCTACAAACTCTTATCAATGATTCATTTTAACAGTGTGCTGCCATATGAAAAGGAAGAGTTTTACAGAAGCCATATTTATTTAACAGCTCAGCTAAAGCTGGCTTTTAAAAAATCCTCTTGTTTGATTCAAGATGTATTTTTTAGTTCTGTGGTATAGTTCACTGGATGGATTTGGCATGCCACTAGTTTGTAAATTTGAACCTCCCTTTTTTCTGGTTTATTTTTACTTGTTTATTTGCACTATTTGCCATATAGAAGGAGAAAATCCAAGTGGAGAGACATATAATAACTTCAAGAATACAGGGAATTATATCAGAAAATATTCATAGTAGGTTTTAATAACTGAAATTAAAAATTTATACATTCCTAAATATAAATTACCATATTTTCAAAGTGTATTTCTCCACTAAGTGCCACACCCTGTTGTTTCTTGAGCACTTCTAGAGATGGTGATTCCAACACCTCCCTTAGCAGTCCATTCCATTTCTTAAACATCCTTTCAGTGAAAAAAAGTTTTCTATGTCCAGTCTGAACCTTTCCTGGGACAGCTGGAGGTCGTTTCATCTTGTCCTGTCACTAGTGACCTGGGAGAGGAGTCTGGTGCCCACCTGGCTACAACCTCCTTTCACGTAGTTTTAAAGTGCAATAAAAAGCCTGAGCCTCCTTTCCTCAGGATAAACAGCCCCCGCTTCATGGCCCTTTTTTGGACTCACTCCAGCACCCCACTCTCTGTTTTGGAGTGAAGGGCCCAGAAGTGGACACAGAACTTGAGGTGCAGCCTCACCAGTGCTGAGTATGGGGTCTGATGACTGCCCTGGTCCTGATGGCCACACCGTATGAGCCAGGATGCCATTGACCTTCTTGGCCACCAGTAGTGGCTCATGTTCAGCCACCTGTCAGCCAACAAACCCAGGTTCTTTTCTGTTGGGGTCCTTTCCAGCCACTCTTTCCTTTTCAAGAGAATGATGAACCTTTTCCTGGTGTCCTATTTATAGTATATTTGTGACACTTATGGGAATTATCAGAAGCTTATGGAAATTTGTCTTCACTTTGCCTCATCTTTTGCAAGGGTCTAATGCAGGAACAGGTTCTTTTAGTACAGCATTCTCTGTACAATCTAGATATAAAACCAGATGAGATATTGTTTCTATAGGCTAATTTTTAACTGTGATCCAGGGCATCCATTCATAATTCAAATATTAACACTTCCGAAATGCTCTAACACTTGAATAGCAAATATTCCCACATGACTCCCATGGTCATGAAGTTAAAGTCTGAGTCAAATGTCCTTGTCAATGGGTTGTGTGTGTTTGTGATGCACAAAAATCTCATCAGCATCTTCAGTGTAATTTAGTTTTATTCTGGCCTAGACCAGGAAAACATATAAAATATTAACCAGCTGCTGGTAAGATCAGAAGGCTGATTCCCCAATAGCTGAAATCAAGAATATATTTCAAACTCAAACAAAAACTAACTCAACAAAAAGTTTATTTGTTTTTTGTGAGTTTTTTGCTAGTAAGAATATATTTCCAGGTCTACTTTATTGATAAAAGTTTTCGCACAGTCTTAGCATCTTTCCAGATACAACAATTTGCTGGAACCAATACTGCATGAGATAATTCATTAGGGATAGATGATGCATATTTACTAGCTCAGCATATCCTCAGTGAAGATGTTAGACTATTAGATGTATACAATTCTTTTGTTCTTCTTTCTCAGCAGTTATCCTTACTGATACAGTCAGTGTTTCATCTCAGCATGAAATAACATTAGATAACATTGCATTTTGAGGAAGCAGAAAAAACAAGGGCTCCACAAATGGGAATGAATTAGAAATGCTCCTGCAGTAGAGGCCCTGGAGTCATAAAAGAGAAACTGATGCATGTACTTAGGAAGGGACTTTACATAAAATCTTTCTCCTTCTGTACATTTCTTATTCTTTAGCATATTCTCCTTCTGAAAAGCATTTTTGACAAGTGCTAAAGCAGATTTTCCATACATTATCTAGGCTTTCCTAATCGGGTTACTTTTTTTGGTTGTATTTTTTTGTTTTTACTTTTTAGTAAAAAGTGCCTATTCAGAGGACATTTCAGTACTATTTATATTCTGAAAAATGGACAGAATCTTTGCAGTGTTTTTCCTGTATAGATATGTACAGGAAAAGTTAATGTGATTAAGACTTAAAGCAAAACAGACCAAAGGGACAGGATAAATCTCATTTAACTTTAAACATCTGGTAAAGTAACATCACGGCTAACTAATCAGGAATTTATTATAATTAATCAAGGTTTTTAGCTTTTGATTAATTTAATCCATTTTGGATACATAAAGTATAGTCTACTAAACTGCATCATCAGCCATACCTGTAGTATTCTATTATCTTTAAAAGCAAATTGCATGATAAAATTGTGTCAACTTTTATGCTAGGTCAGATGAATTCAATCCATATATTCTGTTAATAACTGCTACAAAAATGCAAACTATTAAAAAAAAAAAAAAAAAGTATTTCCAGACAGTTATCATTTCTGACCTATTTCTGACCTGGTTTCATTTACTTTATGGCCACAGACCCACAGACGTCCAGTGGAATTTTTTTCTACCTAGCTAAAAGTCTTAGGCTTACCAATAATGCACAGGAGACACTATAGATCTACTATATATACACAAACTTTGCATCTGTGACTAAGTCCTGATACATAGATACTGGTATTACTTAATCACTACAAAGTTAAAAGTAATTATTCACTCTTTTCATTAGATAACACTGTTCTGTATAAATATATAAAATCATATATAGAATAATATAATCATTAAGGTAGGAAAAGACGCTAAGAAACCCATTTAGCCAGCACCACCATATGCTCACCATAAAGCTATGAGTAGCACATGCCTTTTACACATGCACATATCTTCTGCACAGTTCTAGGAATGGTAATTTCACATTTTTCAAACTACATTTTTCATATTACATTTTCAAGTACAATATGGAAAATCAAACCAAAAAATTTCATGCAAGAGGAAATAGTTCCTTAGCAATCATGAATAAGTATCTTGCTCTAAATGGCATGGAATCATAGAATCATAGAATGTCTCAGGTTGGACGGGACTCATAAGGATCATCATCCAGCTCCCTGCTCTGCCTAAAACCATATGACTAAGAGCATTCTCCAGAAACTCCTTGAATTCTGTCAGCCTTGGTGCTGTGACCACTTCTCTGGATAGCCTCTGCCAGTGATCAACCAACCTCTCAGTGAAGAGCCTTTTCCTAATGTCCAACTTATACTTCCTCTAACACAAATTCATTCTTTTTCCTTATGTCCTGTCACTGGTCACCAAGAGAGGAGATCAGCATCTGCCAACTGCTAATAAGCTGATCATTCAAGGAAGTTGTAGACTGTGATGAGGTCACTGCAGAAGCTTTATAACATTTGTGAGCACATCATTTATTCCTTCTTCGACGACCTAGATATTAAATTTTAAAATAGTGACACTTTTTGAATAGTGACGTACTTATAGAAGTAGTCAGTAATTTGTTTTTAAATGTATCTAATAGTAGGTTTGATAGGTACTGTATCGTACAAAAAAAAAATTAATTACATTTAAAAATATAACAGGAAAAAAAAAACAACTATTCATTAAAAATCCTTCTTTTGTCTCACTTTATATACTGCTTAAAACTTATTTTATTAGTCCTAGGGATCAGATTAAATCTTCATTTGCACTCATGTAATACATATGCCTGCACATAGTCAAGCAGGACGTATATTTCTATATCCAGGTTTTATTATAAATATTAAAGACAGCTTGATTTTTTTGCAGGTAGTCAGACTGATTTTAGGAATAACATTGTCTACTATCTTGTGAATACTTATGAACACATTCTCCCACAAAATTCCCTCATTTTTCCTGTAAAAGCAGTCCCCATGCCCTCTAACAATCAGGCAGAGATTATATTTTTTTTTACCCTGAACAGATTAATAAATAAATAAATTTACTTTGCCCATCTCCAGCTTGCATAACATCAACATAACTGTGAAACAACTGAAAGTCATTAAATGATTTTTTTTATTTTTGGGAAACATAGCAACTGAAATTCCTGTTCTTGTGAATTTTGACACTGACTTCAGGAGAGTGAATGTTCTGTTTCTCAGTATTTTGTTAATGCAGTTTACGGAATATACATGCCCAGAGAACACAGTGCTCTATTAACAACATTTTATCCTTATCTTTGCTTCCTGATGCTAAGTGAATTGCAGGAAAAGCTGAAAATAAGGTATTTTGGTTTTGCAATAGATCTATGTAAAGGCACGCAGAGGTGCAATCAGATTCATAACTACTTGCCAACTGGGACTCCGAAGGATGATTTCAGAGACTGCTGAAGCCCTATATTTCCCCAGAATGACTTGATTATTCTTATTTTTTTTTCCCTGAGAACAAACGAGAATGTGATTCTTTTGCAAAAAATTATTCTGGTCTGACAATTTCAGTGACATTTTGAAAAGAGATGTATCTGATGATGCTTTGCAGTTTCATATCTTTTACTAAGTGTCACATATTTTTACAGTCATGGTAAAAATAGTTTCAGATTACATTTAAGCCTTTTATAATTGGAATCTTTAAACATTGAATAAACATTTTATAAAGCAAAGTATAATTTTTTATTATGAAAATTAAATTATTAAAATAGTAGATTCAAACAGCAGAATAACTAAAATAATAAAGAAGAAACTGCAAACTCATTCCTTTGCCTCAATATGTTCTACTAACTCACAAATCTGATTTAAGAATGGGATTATTTTCTCATGTAGATGACTTTTTGTTGCTTAAATACTTCTGTGTGGCTCATTGTTTGATATTGTTCCTGGAGGATAATTCATTGTCTCAAAGTATGCTTTTAGCAATCAATACTAAAAGTGACAGAACCTTGAAAAGTGTAACACAGATTACTTTCATGAGACATTTAATGGTAATGCTTTACAGAATTGAGATGACTCATTGAGCTTAAGCCACATCCTTCAATTAAGATAGGGCTTTTTTTTCAGCAAAGGCTTTCAAGAATGCCAGTATCTGTAATTCAGTGACTCTAAACTTAGACGAGACACACTATGAAAAAACAAATCCTAGAGCTAGTGGGCTTTGTGAGGCCTTTTCTACTGGCCTCTTCATAAAAAAGCTGTCTCCTGAGGACTGTTTCTATGAGACATTTGTTGTCCAGCCCTGTTTTATGGTTTGTAAGATAAGACAGGAAAGCTATGTAGACCAGAGATACTTAAACAACAGATTTTCTCCTACATCCTGACAAAAAAAAATGCCGTAATTTACTGTAGATAATTCTTGCTTTGGACTAGCATGCATTTTGAAACAATGTCTCTTTTTTTGTAGATTTATTGTGTCTTTTCAAATACACAGAGCACTGCTGATCCAGCATCAATACCTAGAAAGTTACTTTGCACATTTTTCTGGAGGTGATATTTTCCCCTACAAACTTTAACATGCAATCATTCCTCTGCTCCCTATTTCTCTAAACATCAATTCACTAGCATAAAACAAAACCAAACTCACTGAAATCCTTTTATTTCTGGTGTATAGAAAGATCCTAAGCATCTCAAGTATTGAAATATAAATGAATATAGATTCCTAGTTATCTGAATTCTTTCATTATAATTGTAAAGACAGGAAGGTCTTTTATAGTTACTGCAACACACACAAATTCTAGAATTGGAGGAAGAAGTCCTGATTTCACAATTTCCTCAAAAGTTTGGGTTTTAATCATTATGAGGTTAGTTAAGATATTGCAAGATTTTTCAGATCTTGGATTAAGATTTAGTAACTGTCCTGGAGGCTGTTCTGGTTAGTTTGATTTCTTAGGCTAATCTGCATTTTTGTTCTAAATGTACTTCTACAATATAAAAATATATGTGTTATGAAGAATTTGTTGCAAGGTTTTCTCTAAAATAATATATCTATGCATTGAATAGTTTTATACACCAAGTTTTGGAATCTTATTTGTTTAAATACTATGCCTCTATATTAGGAAAACCCTTGACAAGATGCTTTTAAACTTAACTGAATGCTTAGCAGAAAGTGGAATTTTCATTCTTGCCTATGGAAGCAAAAGTCAAGAAAACAGTCTTGCCAAAGAATTACATTCCAAGTACAGAATCTGTATAAGCTTTCTGGAAGCGTTTCTGAATGAGAGAGAAAACCTCTTGGGAGTTAATTTAACTTTCAGTAGTAATAAGCAGGGCTTAATTTCATTCTGTTGAGTTTCTAAACTTAATAATAATATTTGGATTGTAGTGTATAAATTAATCTTTAATAGTTACCTGATTCTAAGAATTGTTACAGAATAAAAAAGTCAATTGTAGTAACACTAGACTCCCCTCATACCATGGAACAGAACAATTCAGAATTAAAGGATAACAGATGCTTAACTGTTCCTGAAAAATATGCATTAGTAATCCAGTGATTTGGGAGAAACAGATTCTACTAATATAATCAGAAAAAAGTATTCCTGAACTTTGCAGATCTGCAATTTGCAAACTGCTGTGTACTTAAATGATCTGAGTCTTTCTTAAACTAGCTAGTTTTCTAAAAAATTAAAATTTTCTGCTCAATAAAAGCAATGGCTTTTTTCAATAAATCAATATATTATATATACATGCAAAAAAATTATACAAGGCTCAAATTCTCAGTCTGGTCCACTCTGAGAATATTAGTGATTGCCAGAGATGATCCAAAGGAGTTCTATCAGAGTGGTACTGATATTCTGAGCAAATGTTGCATTTCTATTCACAAGGCAGATAGAAATTAACCCACCTTCAAGTGGAAAAAAATTATCTGTAGATCCTAAAAGAATTACAATATGCCCTCAATCATAGAAGCTGATTTCTTATTCCTTGATCACTTCTTTCAGTGGGGCCATGCAAATTCATGCATTACCAGTAACATAGCAAGGCTAGACAATCAGAGATTTCTGTGATCTTGGAGTATTTCAATGTGTTTTGCTATCTAGAGAGCTGAAATACATAATAATTGTATTATTTATTGTTATATTATCAGTGTATTTTCACTTTAATTGTATATATCACTCCATGACACCATTAAGTAAACTGTATAGATTTGTAACTTAGAGAACCAGTTAAAATACAAAGATGCTGAATTTACAAAAAAAAGTCTACTGACTCTTATACTGATTATTTTAAGTTTCTGTTCTAATTTCTGTGTGAATCAATTAACTATATAGTTTTCAAGGTATGGCTCACAGACCTGTTAGTGTGAGAAAGTACAAATCTTAGCTAACTGAGATTTTCTGGAATGAAGTACTGCATAAGATCAATATTGTAGTAGGGTTAGGAGACTATAGATTATTGAAAGCAGACTATTTAATGTAGTGTACCAAATGCAATTGACAAAAAAAGTAAATTAGTAAAAATCGATTTGACTTTTGAGTATTAAAGAAATTGGATTTTGAAAGAACCATAAATGAAAAGGAAAATAAGAAGCTGTTTCATATAATGCAGAGTAAAGCTTAGAAGAATCATTTATTGGGAGTTATTTGCAATTTGTTAGGAGTAATTTGCATCAGTTTATTGATCAAACAAGCTGTAGAGAATAGGGGAATTAAACTTCTGTCTAATGAATAATATTTGAAATATCTGTTGAAATAGCTTTAAAAATTCTAAAGTAGGTCAAAGACTTGATGCAGAAAGTCCTATATTAGCAACAAACTGGCTTCTTTCATGCCCACAAAGTCAATTTACTGGTTGATGGACTGATAAAAAAATCTTACATTACATTTTACCTCTTAAAAAGACATCTGAAAATTGCTTGTATTTAATTGCTGCATTTTGTAGTGTAATGTAACAACACAGTAAATGCAACTGTTTTCCTCTTTTGTAAACAAGTGTTCAAATGGCATATGAAGTCAAGCAAATTTTGTGGCTTTATCCTAATTTTTGGTACTCATTTGTTCTTATTACATAATTATGACAATCTGGCTTGATTAGCAGGCTTTGATCTTGAAAAACTCGGGTCCAGAAGAACAAAGGTGTTGAAGCCAAGCCTGCAAGCTCAGAGTGGGAAGCATGGGGAAGTGGGCTGTACAGCACATGCAAGTCAGCTTTATTAAAGCAGGGTGTCTCATTTAGAATCCAGACTGTCATATAACCAACACAAGTCTGAAAATATATGCCATATGCTTTCTCAGGGCTGGCTTTAGGCAATGGCCATAACAAATACTATTACTAGCACCCGTGTCATTCTATCAGCAGAAATGAAATCTGAGAGCTTTATTGACCAAAAAAAAGTATATTTTTTCATGTGGTTTAATAAATGCTTTTTCAACATAAATCTAAAATACCTAGAAACTGCTATGGATAAGGAGAATTCTGATACTTTTTTTTTTAGGCAGCAATTAAAAATAAAGATACTGTTCCTCAGTGATAAAATACACATGTTATGCCAAAGAGGTGCCAGTATAGTTGCGCATCAAACATTACCCTATTTAGAGACATTAGCTCCACATAATTCCTGATAAATAGCCTTGAAAAAGGTGGAGGTGCTAATTAGAATTGAAGTTTGAATTTTTGCATTGGAAAGTCAGATATAAAGGTTTCTGGAGAACAGTTCATATCCTACAGCAATAGTTAAAAAGTTTAAATGGACCATTTTTAAGAGAGGGTTTTGATTAAAAAAAATGTTTTTCTCATTATGGAATAATGACTTACTTTGAAATACAATATGAAATATCCCTGTAATAATAAAAGCTCAGTAATAGAGACTTTCTTAAAAAAAACTTACCTAAATAATAAAACTGATGTGAAAACAATGAACATAATGTTTCATGATGAGAGATTGTTCAGTGAATCTTGTATCAAAAAATATAAATGGATTTTTTGATGAAATTTCACTTTAGCTGATCTGGAAAAGACATACAGAGTGATAGTAACAAAGTATAACTTAATTTGAAAACTGATGAAAACAATATTTATACACCACTAACTCAATTACTATAAAAATTGACTACTAAGGTATTGCACAGCCTCTTACTAACTAGATTTTTGTCTGTGGACCTTAATGATGGTTCAAAATTTAAAAGCGGAATTCAACGAATGGTTGGTTGTTCGTAATGCCATGTATTTCCTCTTTCAGAAAAGCGTGAGACATATAGGAAGCCATGACCAACTTACTAAATAAATAACCCTGAACTTTTGAAAAACAAATATGGAAATTCACAGCCTGTTCTGCCAATGAGTTGTATCTTTTAAAATATTTTTAAATGTCATAATGTTTTGCCTAAAAGCAAAGAACATTAAGGAGAATGTTCATGTTTTAAACATGTCTTTAACTAAAGTGCCAGTAATGGTTAGGCCCATATTTAACTAGAAGCAGTGGTCTACATCAAAGTACTTTGCCACAATAGATAGCTCCTGCAGACCTGCCTCCCATATATAGAGGAGGAGAGTCTGCACTTCAGCAGGAACACTGGCTGCCAAAACCTGCTTCATCAGTTGTCCATTTCAAACTTTCACAGAGACGTTTCCAAAATTAATTCCATGATTAGTTTCAATAAACAGAGCTTAGATAGTTAAACCTTTCTGATCACTGTGTTTGACAGCAAAAAAAAAAAAAAAAAAAAGTTTTAGAAATTGTTTAAGATGTCTTTTGTATTCATAACATCATAATTCTTTCCAGTCATGCAGGTTGTTTGCATAAACAAAGGGTAGGTGACAGAGAAATGCCAAATATTTGCAATAAGGCTTCCTCTTAAAAATTCACTTTTAAACATGATAAATACAAATACAATTGTCAGTGCAAATCCAGTGTAAAAGAACTTTATTTTCTCAGACTTGTTATCATTATTTGAACTTTAAGGATGTGATTTAAATATGTGATCTTTGTGTCACTGTATGCTCAGAGTAAGATCTCTAAGTAGTTCATCTGATTCAACTTTCATATCAGGCAGGTACCAAGTGGTGAAAACATGAAAAGTACAAGATAAAAAATGGTAAAAGATCTTTGGCCTCTTCTTCTTTATATTTTTCTTTTTGTCATACAATAAATCACAAGCTCCGTGTGTTATAGTTTGACTTATTTTCTTTGTGATTACAGAAAAACTGTTGCCTCTTCCTCTTAAAGTAATTAAAATTTCACTTTATTGTGTTGCTATCAAAATCCAAGTTCTTATGCAGCTGAAAATATTTCTGCTCTCTCAAGGAAAGAACACCTTGTATATTGTATGTTCCCATTCTGTCACGTAAAAGGATTAAAAGATTCAGATTACACGCAAATAAGATTATAATACAATTTCATTTCGTATAGTATTTGCTTTGGCATTAGAATCAGAGAACATTACAAAGGCCATTAAAATTAATAGTTAGAGTGATATAAATTCAACCTGTAAAAGTAGGAGGGGCTGCTAACTAGAGATTATGGCCTTGGAGGCTTTCTAGATATCCAGACATTAAACCAGATGTTAAACAAAGGAAAGTGTCTATTCAATTTCCCAATAACATTTAGAAAGATTTTTCCACTCTTTTTTTGTTGATACCTGTATAATAAACATATATTTGAAAATATTTTTACGTACTTGAAAATCCACTTCCACTTTTAGTTCATTTTTGCTTTAATATGATTAAAGTAAGTAAACCATACATAAATTCAAAATATTTGTATTAGCATATTTAAAAGTACCATAATTTTCCTGCAAATGTGTATAGTCTCTGGGCCATGAGCTAACTAGGAAACAGGGGACATATCAAAGATCATTATAACTGCTATGGCTGGTGGGATTGCCTTGTGATCTTCTGTTTAACACACGGAATACTGCAAATGTACAGAGATGTTTTCTGTAGGATTCTTGGTGTGCACTCCCTCCACCAAAAACACAGTCGTAAAGAACAGGGTAGTGGCTGGAATTAATAAAGCAAACGTTCACCCTCCCACAGATTCCTAGATGCTTTCCTTAAGGCTAAGATAGGATTTATACATCTTGAAACACTACATCAGTCTGTCGCTTTTAAAATAAAAATAATTGTTTCTCATTTTCAAACAATGGCATTGATAATTGGAAAACAGAAGTTGATCTGTTATTTGTGCATTTATAATTGTGAACAGATGCGTAAGGGTAGCTGTCAAACTGAATAAAGAGAAACAGCAGGGGCTTCAAACGTTCTGATTAATGCTTAATTTTAAATCAAAACAGCAATAAAAGTATTTTTATAATGGATATTCAATTGCTTTTTTTCTCTCCTTTTGTAATTTAAAAAAGTATGATCTTCTCATACAAGAATGGATTTTCCTCATTAGCAGTTTTGTGGAGACCACACTTTGGTTTCTGTAACTACATACAATAGCTACACGTTGAATGCAGGATAGCATAAGCAGTGATAAAGAATTTTCATAGTCCTACCGAGGGCATTATTTTCCAATCTCACTGTCCACACATTATGTTACAAATTAGTTATAAATTTGGGGTGTTAAAATTACTTCAACAAAACCTAACTCATCTCTGTGTAAGGCAATGTATTTTGTTTGAGGATCTTCTGGATAGCATCTCCCTGGCACAGCAGTAAGTTTCAGCCTTCTACATTCAACTGAAGTGAATGTCGACAATATTTAAGTAATTTTGATACTGTGTCCTAGGGGTTTTTTTGTTTCTGTTCTAGGTGAATGGATGTGTTCCTGTTCACTTTAAAACGTGACATCTCTTATCATCACTAATCATGAATACCTTATAAATCAGCAACCACTGTAGAAGAACAGCATTCAGGCATTTCACTCACACATTTGGTAAGGACAAGCCAAAACTATGAAAAATATTTATTTGATAGAAAACATTGTTGAATAGTAGCCAAAGAACAAGCTTATAAAGGATGCTAGAAAAGAGTTTCAAAACTGCATTTAATGAAACTTGTACAAAAAATATAATTTCATCTGTATCTCTAGTTTTTAGAAAAAGGTAAATAATTTTTAAAAAAAGTAAAGAAATAATTTTAAAATAATATATGCTTGATTGACACTATTTCTGCTATTTCTACTTTGTCTTTTTGGTTTCACATCTGACAGTCATTACAGACTAATTTTCAGATTGGAAGAAAAAAAAAATTGTTTTGGTTTTCAGTGAATTGAGGTGTCAGAAGAGTACTTAGGAAAAGCTAGGTTTCTAGGAAGACCTAGAAGCAAGAGTACATAATATTTCAGATAAGTCAGCTAAACTTAAATTATGCTATAGCTTCTGCTTACTTCCCAATATCCTCCTCAGTCACAGGCTACTTTCAGGTACTCAGTCTACAGATGACACTTGCATTTGCATGGATGGCTGTAAAATGTAGCTTTTGCTCTCTTCATGAAACACAGAAAGATTAAGCTTTTAATAGTTATTTTTAGAGAAGAAAAAATTGTAATTTGCTATTGTTAATCACCATACTGTTGGTGATGCAGACATTATATCTGTACATGTGTTTGTCCTTTAGTAGTATCTGCTATCACTTATTTACATATTTGTATGATATATTTACATGTCATGTGGAAAACTTGTGGTTAGTAGTGGAGTACAGCATGCTCTGTCTTTACTGGATGCCTACCTCAAAATAATTTAGGTAACGAGACTTCCAGAACAAAATAGTGTTTGCCTAAAGAGTCAGAAAGTAGAACTGACTAAAAGTCTCCAATCTCTTTTCTGAAGCAAAAGAACCCAACCAATCAATAAAGAAAAAAATATATTTGCTTATTTTAATTACAAAATCACTCCACAAAGTTGAGGATTAAGATCTGCAGCTTCTGAAGAAAAACATCATTCCTTCAAGGAGAGAGGTACAAAGGAGCAAAACTGCCACAGTAAAAAATGCAGAGACTTTAAATATTAGAAAAATTTCATTTTAGTCCCGACTAGAATAAATGAGACAAAACTACATTTACAAACAAGTTATTTTTGTTAATTTAAAAAAAAAAAAAAACAACAAAAAAGCCAATCAACCAACTAACCCAAACACAGACATACACACACTCACAGATACTCCTCAAAAAACCCCAACTGAACAAGCAAATTAAAAAAAAAAAAACAAAGAAAAAAAAAAAAGCCTTTGAAAAAATCTAATGTTTTCAATAAGGAAGAAATATATGATTTGGCCTTTTTTAAAGTGATTTGTAGGTACAGTGGATCACTATGATTAATCTCTTCTAGAAGCCTTTAAAATATAATCTGTGTATATAACTTATAAACTATTTCATTATCAAAATGTCAATAAGCATCTGTAAAACCTGGAAAAGTTTTATGTGAAAGTACAAATTAAATCATGACACCCAATTTTGAAAATCTACCTGAAAATCCTGGTATGAAACTTAGGAACTGCAGACATACCTGTCCTTCAGTTATTGCTTTATTTTCCTATTCACCTCTAAAAGGGTCCTAAGAACATGCTTTCTTTCAGAAGACATTCTCATACCCCCTGTGCCTGCATTTGAGGAGTGGAAACACCTTTTAACACATACCTCTGACAGTTCTTTAACTCGGCTGGCACTTCTCCATCCAAAAGCAGCCATATCATCCCCATCCTTTTCTCCTGTCTCCCTGTCTGTTCCTTTTACACTGAAATGCATAAGTAATGGGGTGAGGTACAGGAACAAAAGGAGAATTGTCACTGTGAAAAAAAAAAAAATTCTCTTCTTGCCATCCTCTAAATAATAACATAATCTACAATAAATATATATTACTCTCTGGAGGTCTGCTATAAAAGGCCAATTGTTCTGCGATACCATCAGGTGAAATTCACTACTCATCTGCATTTCTTTCTGTTTATGTCAAAGTTGCAACATTGTATTCTCCCTTAATCTTTTACATATAGTGAAAAAGGCTTTACAGACTATTATTTACCTCATAATGGCAATCACACAGAAGCATACTAATAATGGAATCAAGATTATCTGTATCCATTTTTGTCAATGCCGTATTACACTTCTAAGGTCTATGACACGAGGATATACTTTTTCTATCCTCCAAATCCTTGCCTCATTCAGTCTAGGAGCAGCAGTTCTTGTTAATGATCAGTTTTCCTTCTTTTAGTCTTCATCTTGTTTAATAGTCTGTACCCAGACTTATTCACTGAAGATTATTCAAATCCTGCTCTGAGTTATTTATTTCTTTTTTTTTTTCTTTTTTTTTTTTTTTTTAATAGTGATCAACCCTGCAGTACTGAATGCTTCACAAACATTTACAAAATATGATGATCAAAGTTATGGAATGTCTTCCATACTGGGAATGACAGATAAGCTGGGATCCATGAGCTGTAAAACCCAAAGACAATAAGCTAAAAATTTGCAAATCTTTCAAATCTTTAATGCCTTGGCAAAAATCCATAGGGAAAGATAGTTTACTGTTTCTTCATGTACAAGAAGTAAGGGATAACAAATGAAACTGATGAAAGTGAGGTTCAAAAACACACCTACTTTTTTAAAATAAAGACAAGAATTTGTACCTGGAGGATGTTGGAGATATATTTCTTTATTATTTATACATGGAAATTCTTGAACTTAAGCTAGAAGGGCTCTGGGAAAAAGTTAAAGTGGATCATGTATATTTTCCACATTCTTACTTTTTCATAGAATCACAGAATGGTTTGGGTCGGAAAGGACCTTAAAAATCATCTAGTTCCAACCCCAATGCCATGGGCAGGGACACCTTTCACTAAACCAAGTCGCTCAGAGCTCCAGTCAGCCTGGCCTTGAACTTAATTTTTTAATTAAATGCATGCTTATTGATTCTGATTGAATTGCTGTTTAGGGCTCGGTGTGCCTTCAGTGTAACCCGTTCAGACCATTCTTATCTGCTTATTAATTAACAATCAGTTTAGTGGGTATGAGTCTTATAACTTTGTTGTTGTTTTTGTTCTTGTAAGGAAATGAGATACAAAAGAATATAAATATTTAGTCAAGGAATTAATATAAAATTTGATCCTGATTAGTTCAGGGAGCTGAACTAGATGATCACTTGGAGATCTTTCCAAAATTATGTTTTATGCCGAAGGTAGTAAAGACAGAGAGGTTCTTTTATTTTTAAAAATATCATGATACACTAATGCTGGAGGAAACTATTCCAATGATACCAACAAGGTTTTAACAGCCTTGCATATTTTAATTAGCAGTGATACTTAAAATATTTCACATGCGATATTACCTTACTCAGAATGTTAACCTGGGTATTTTGGAGCTTTCTCTAGACCAATACAACGCCTATTTCTCTTCACCAGCTTGGAAAAAGGGTAAGCTATCTTTTTTATATAATCTGACATCCAAACTGGCATTTGTTTAGTTTCAACCATGAGGACATTACTCCATTTTAGAACTAGATTTTTAGTAATTTTAAATCCAGCCATCTCAACCCGCCTCTTGTATGCAAGATACTTGCTGAAAGCATAAGGAAGGCATTGCAATGCCTTCTCTACAAAAAAAGAGTTCTCTTTAGAAATCAGGCATTTGTATAAATATTTTCAAATTTCAGTTGTATTTTCAGTTGTATTTTCAAGTTCCATTCTTTATAAATCTGGCATTTTCTGAGCCTAAATGAGACTTCCTTAATTTCAGTCAATCTGTCCTTCAGTTCTTAGTATGAAGTATTATATTTCTTACAGAATTTATAGGAATTTATAATTTAATATGTTAAATATGAATATCAGTTTCCTTTTAGCATTTGGACATTGATTCAGTTCCTTATTTCTCCTAAAAAGTTACAAGTTTCCTTACTCTATGAGGCACTCATGCATATACTGTTGGATTGTGTGGCAAATACTACACCAATAGTTTTTAAATTAAGTCTTTTGATACAAGATTTCCTTTTAAGCCACCTGCAAAATGTGTAATAAATATTACTGTTTCTTGATGCTTCAGCAATCACAGAATAACTTGGATTTCCCATGGTAAAAATCAAAGCTCCTGCACATTCATCATTGAAAAATGGCGATCAGAGGCCAATAGAAGCAAATCCAATACCATTATGAGATTATTTTACAGAGAGAAGAAATGGGCTAATGTGAGAAAATCTGTGTGTGACCATTGGAGTTTTCAGTGTTAATTCCATTAACATCTAAATGACAGAGAGACACATAATTCTACCAGTAGCTAATACAGTAGTGGGTTCAGTACTCTTATCACTGTTTCATTGTTAACATCCTGAGCATTTTCTTTTTATGGACAAGTATTACTAAACCAAGCAGCTCAGCAATATTATTGTGTAAAAAGAAAAGTAATTTGAAAGAAAATATAGTTGTGTTATCTAGGGCACAGATAAATATGATTTACTACAGACGGTGCCACTCACTGATTTGAAGTGTTAAGGCATTTTGGAAGTGCTAATAGCATACTTACAGAAGAACTGTGTGTTGCCTGTAAACTTCTAAAGTACATTCTTTAATTCATCAATATTTTTACTCCTTTAATATGACTTAGACTTTTACAGGGCCATTTCATTCACAGTAATTTTGTACCTGCTCTCTTCAAGTGTTTCACAAATTCTTTAGATTTAACTATAATGCTTACCTTTTGTTATGCAACATTTAATAATCATGTATTTTTGATTTGACAAATTTCACAGATTGCTGCCATGCACATTTCAAGCCTTCCTTGATCCCCTCCAAGATTCATAGTGCTATCAATTTCTCATCTAGTTTACATCTCCTCAATGTGTCCTTAAAAACAGTTGTTGAGTATCATGAGTTGGCTAAAAGCATTGTTTCTAAAAGTCCATGCTTATCAATAATGTTAAGAGTAAAATTTGGGCAAAAACTACAAGATGTGATGGTGATGCCCTAAGTTTTAACTTTCATATTTTCCAGATTCTGTACTGCATTAGTATATAAATCTGAACTTCATATAAAGTGTTAGCAACTTATCTTCACAGTTAGACAAAACAATCCTTTTCCAGCCTGAGAACCAAGGACACCATTACAGCCTCAGGCCCAAAAAGTGTAAACAGTAAACTGAGGAGAGCAATCTGGGAGGATGCGTCTTCATAACCTGAAGCTGTAATTGGACAATTAACCCCAATATGTAAATGGACCAAAACTTATAAAAGTGTGAAAACTTGGGAACAGGCATCCATCTTGGGTACAGCCATGGCCAGGCTCTTGTACTGCCCAAGGTGTACCCTTTGAAGGCCTTTTAATAAATACCTACTTTATTCCTTTACACTGTCTAGCCTCTGTTCTAGATAGCCTCTCTAGGCATCAGTGGTAAAGATGATGTCTTGTTATAAGTCTTATCAGAACTAGAAAATAAATTCAACTGATTACATCAAAGAAGATAATTGTAACTGTGATGAACTTGTTTTATTTCTCTCCTCACCTCTTAATAAAATATGCATAATAATCAGCCCACAAATTCAAACTGCACTTGCTGTTCTTCACTCTAAAATCTGTTATTACTTTTTTCGGGTTTTCTCATGAGGACAAAAAACCCTACCAACAAATCTCTTCCTCATCCAAATTAAAATAGTATTTTGATTTCTCTTACTAAGTTCTCATAATTAGACATCAATGAACAGGAGAGACATAGACTCTTATTTCTACACATATGCTATCTTCTTCTATTTTTCAACTTTGTTTCTTCTCTTTTGGTGTGAACTGCTCCTTTTTAATGTATTGAAGTCAACTACCATTTTGTATTCATACTAAAATATCCTTAAAAATGAACTTTTTTTGAGAAAGTATTGTTCCTGACTGCAAAGGCAAATTTATTATTAAGTATTAATATTATCTTTCCTAGTAAAATGACACATAATTGGAAAATAAAATTGTATATTGATTATGATAAGGAGCCTAGGAAATACTGAAACTGGGTGAGGGGAGGAGAAGGGGAAGAAATCCAGAGAAAAGGATTTAAAGTTTTTGGTGTACATGTTTTATTTCGCAGGTGTACATGTATTTATCTCCCAGGTAAGAGCTGGGAGCCAACTAGGTATCTGCTTCTACAATAGACATCCTAAACACTTCTGTTAGTCTCATGATTCACTGTTACTTCAGGGCTCCTTGAATATTCATATATAAACCATTTTACACTCACAAGTGACACTGCTAATGGCATAGCTTTAGAATAAAAAAAAAAACAAAAAACACTGGGGGAAAAACTACCATATTTCACACTCAGGAACTTAATTTTACTGGCAGTAACTGATCCAGCTATAGACAGCTAAATCAGCAGTGATCCTAGACAGAGAAGAGACAGCACTGCTGAGGTAGTGTAAAAGTCAACTTTCTGCTTTATTTTCCATGTTTAAGAGAATAACCACGTAAATCAAAAATATTTTGGAAATAAATGCTTGGTTCAAGACCACAGTCTTGAAGAGGCCAATGGGAAGTTATCTAAAGGGAACAGCGATACTCCAAGGCGGGTATAGGGAGAAGATTACTTATGCAGAATATATGTTTTCCACATATGTCTTTGTTCAGAGATATGACATTAGTATCTATCCAATATGAATTTCTGTTCATGAGATGTTGATTTTTCTATGTACTTTGGCATATTTTGCCAGCTAACAACTTTATAGCCCTAAAGGAATTATTATATATTTAAATTGGAAAAATAACATACAGCTATATCATGCTACTATTTGGTTTGTTGCTTTTTTATTTTTTAAC
Source organism: Vidua macroura (assembly GCF_024509145.1). Lineage (NCBI taxonomy): Eukaryota > Metazoa > Chordata > Aves > Passeriformes > Viduidae > Vidua > Vidua macroura. Next base: position 54,411,803 of record NC_071574.1, read on the forward strand.
TGCTATATGTATTTTGAGTATTTTCTCAACTTTTAATTTTTTTATTATTTTATTTTTTAAGTCTTTAAAATGGGATTTTTGAAGAAAAACATTCATACAAAAACTTTCTATCTTACTGATAATTGCTATATTACAAATATTCTGTAATACTTAACTTCTCCTCATTCTTTCATTCCCTACTCATCCAGTTTTGGCCTCCCTCGCTTTCTGAACAATCTGGTGCAAAAACCTTCTCTTCTGCTTTTTTTTGGCACCTGAAACAACATACCTCTACTTCTCCTTTTAATTTAATGAGAAATCTCAGCTGAAATCTTATCTTTCTTCCCATGTTTACACCTCCAAGTTTGACTCCCCTGCTGGTGTAGTTTGATTTGTAGTTTTACAACATGTAAAGCATAATTGCTTATTTTAAACTGAAGCAGCTAGAAAGAACTATTTAATATTTTTCTTTTTAGAAGATGTACCCTTTATTTGATAGAACTGTCTTTTTACAGGGAAACCCACTTATCTTATAATGTTGGTTTCTTGCATGTATATACAACTAAAAACTTAACTATGTTTCTTTCAGACATGTAGTAATTATGCTTCAATGAGGGTAATATAAAACTAACTTATTCTCATTAAAAAAAAAAAAAAGTTTACTTTCATAGGGTTTTTTCAGTCATATTTTTCCTAATTTGGGTTGATTTAAATCTCAGCTATGAATATGAAAATGCACAGAGGCTAACATAAGGAGAAATTCCTCATCTGAATTCTTCACTTTTAACTGCAGGAAAAAGTATTCTCATCCTCATTTTTCTCATGTCCTTGACATCTGTGACAGCACTGCAGAGAATGGGAGATAATTCCTATATGGCATTTAGACCACCAATCTGCTGTAATAAAATGATTTTGCTGCTACAGTTCTTGGATTTCTCTATGGCTGCCTTCTTTCAGAAAAACAGTTTCCTTTGCTGACTTTTTTTCTATCTCAGGAAACAGTTTGTCAGACTCACTGTACTAGAGACAACAAACATCTCTACATCCTTTGGTTCAACTATATACTGTCAGTTCATATAATTAACTGAGTTTTCTGGTTTTCTGAATTTTTTAAAAATAATCTTTGGCTAAAGAAGAAAACATCCATTGTGTTCATGAAAATCACAGACATATATGCATGGGTTCCAAAGCTCCATCTAAGTGATTCAGGGCTAAATATAATAAATTTTTTATGCCAGCTTTTAATTGAGTAATGGTGTGTGAAACTCATGTGGCACAGTGGGAAGCATACAGAAAAGAATCTGAAAGAGCATAATGACTGCAGAACATCCATGCATTTGAAATCAGGAAGATGTAAGAAAAATTTAAGTCTTGTCAGTCACATAACATGAAGTAATGAGATTATGCAAAAAATATGGTTAATAATGCTTCACTATAAATGCACCAGACCACAGTGTGAAACATGTGCCCTAAATGATGATATTTTATTTTAAAATGTGATCTTATTTAGAAAAATGATTAAACAGTCATATAGTAATCCACTTACAGAACAAAATCTAAATATGCAGAGTATGTGGACAATGTTTCCTGGGTGTCATCTACATTATTTTTCAAAGTTTGCTTTATTTGTTTTACTGCAAATAGTTATTTTATATTTTCCACAATTAGTAACTAAAATTGTTGCTAAGACTCTGAAAAGCTATGACAATAATGCCCAAGTAGGGTCTGTTCATACTTACAAGTGTTTGGACATGTGACAGTAGTTGCAAGGATGTTTTTAGAGCTTCCCAGATATCCTAGTGTTAAGATGTAAGCAGATCTACATCTTTTCTATCCTTAGAGAAAATTGGGATGAGTTGGATGATTTTTCTGAGACTTCATCACTGTATGGTCTATCAAGCAATGTTCTATTTCCTTCATCTTGGACTTCTTTTGTGACCACGAGGATATATCTTTCCACACTGTCAGCTGGATTCAACTCCCTGTTTCTCTTCAGAGAGTTCTAGTCTGAAAATTGTCCACAACTGTTAATTTCCTCCCAAGCTTAGGTCCAGGTAAGCTGGAAGTAGAGATGTGTATAGTTTTTTCCAAGCACACTTAGCCTGAAGACTTTCTGGATACAGGCTTAATCTATTTCTTATTCACTTAAATTCTCAACTTGAAATCTATGAACAACACTCCACAGGTGTAACTTTTAGTTTCCCAAATCCTACAGTTCTGAATACTGTATGTATAATAACAAATGACTTCCTGTGCAGTCTATTGTATCAAGCCACCTTTTATTGCAGGAGCTCACTGCTGCAGTAGCAGGTCCTTCCTTGAAGATATATCACTTCGGCATGCTGCCTTGCAGGTCTATTTCTAAATAAAGATTATTCATGAATGAATTGCTAGCTGGTCAAGGAAGGCAATTGTTCCACACTGCTCTGCACTGGTGCATTCTCACCTTGAATATCGTGTGCAGTTTGGGGCACTGCTTTATAAAAAACACATGAAACTATTAAAGAGCATCTAAAAGAGGGGTATGAAGACAGTGAAGAGTCTAGAGGGGAAGCTGCATGAGAAGGGGCTGAGTTCACTTGATCTGGTCAGCCTGGAGAAGAGGAGACTGAGGCAAGACCTCATTGCAGGCTTCAATTTTCTCATGAGGACAAGCGGAGGGGCTTGTCCTACTGATCTCTTTGGTGACCCAATGGAATGGTATGAAGCTGTGTCAGAGGAAATTTAAGTTGGAGAATAGAGAAAGGTTCTTTACCCAGAGGGAGGTTGGGCACTGGAACAGGCTCTCCAGGAAAGTGGTCATGGCAGCAAGCCTGACAGAGCTCAAGAAGCATTTGAACAGTCCCAGGCAGATGGTGTGACTCTTGGGGCTGCCCTGTTCACAACCAGAAGATGAAATTTGCTGACCCTATTGGGTCTCTTCCAACTCAGGATATTCTGTGATTCTATGAAAACTAGGAAAAGTGAGAACGGATGCCACTAAAGCAGCTCTTCCACATAAGAACAATTTATGAGGAAAAATGATAAGGCTGGGGTTATATAGTTCACAAGATAATATAACCCATAGAGGATGGCTTCTCAGAGGTTTATAAAACTGAGAGAAACTATATATTCAAATGAGAATTATTTTATAAACTAATTAAACCAGATAAACCAATTATCCATTTGAATACTGATTTGTGATGTCATATGGAATGGGTCCTACAAAACTGACACAAGTCTCCTCAACATTTTAGAAAGGGTAACCTAGAAAATGTAATCTCTGATCCAAAGAGGTGAGAGCTCTCAAACTCAAGAATTTACCTTGGGAGTCATCCTAATTTTAGGTGGATAAACCTCCCCGACTGCAGATCCTCTGCAGTGCTGCATCCAGGTCTGTGCTCCCCAGATCAGGAAGGACATAGACCTGTTGGAGCAAGTTCAGAGGAAGCCACCAAGCTGATTAGAGGGACAGAGTACCTTTCCTATGTGGAAAGGTTGGGAGAATTGGGTATGTTCAGGCTGGAAAAGACAAGGCTCCTTGGTACCTAATTGTAGCCTACCAGTACCTGAAAGAAGCCTACAAGAAAGATGAAGGGAAACTATTTACAAGAGCATGTAGGACAAGAGGGAATGCCTTTAAACTCAAAGAGATTTAGGTTTAGGCACTGGAACCGGGTTGTCCGGAGAAGTTACAGATGCCCTATCCATGGAAGCATTTAAGGTCATGTTAAATTGGGCTCTGGTCTACTGGAATATGTTCCTGTCCAAGGCAGGGATTTTGGAACTAGATGGTCTTTAAGGTGTCTTCTGTAGTCAAATATGTTCACACTAAGCCTCTTTGGCTGGGGGATCTGAACTTCTGCCACACTATAGCTACCATGCAGATGTGATGGTGGTTGGCCTACACAGGGTCCAGCCAGCATTGCATGGCTGAAGCTGGTCATGACAAAGCTGAGGTCAGTTGCAGGTCAACCACTGAAGGAGCTCATTTCTTGCTTGAGCAAATATGCCTGCCTTTCTTGAGAAAATAATCAAAGCTGATCTAAGAACAGGATTCTAGAAAACTAAAAAGGGATGCTAAATCATAGAGTGTGCTACAGAAATCCCTGATTTAGCAGAGACTTGATATGGAGAAAGAGTGTTGTAACAAACTGGTATACATCACAGAAAATTAATTTTAACTGAAACATATCTTTGTACAATCTGGAGAAGTAGTTTTAGTTCTCACCATGCCCCCATCTCTATTAGGTGATACTGCCATGGCAGCAAATTGATTAGTTTGGAGATATCCTCAACAGACATCTCATGATTTTTATACCCTTCAGTTATAGAAGAAAGAAGAAAGGAAAAAGATTTGTCTTCAAATGTTGATTATTTCAGTGAACAAATGTTGGAACATTCCATAATTATAGAAAGTAAAGCAGTCAGAGATGATAAGGAATAATTTAACCCAGCATAAACTGTCTGTGTTAGTGCTAGACATGGGGGAGTAAATGAGATAAATTACCTGTATGGCTTACTGTCTTACTAGTCTACAAAGATATGCTATGTGTAGGGATATATTGCAATATAACAGGATAAAAAATACCAAGTGTTTGATATAAGTTTTAATTAGTTTTGCAAATCTTTGACATGAGCTTGGCCCTGCTTCAAATAAGGTAATTCAGCAATGTGGTCCCCTATTTATAATGAGCTAGAGTAGACTGTAAATTTTGGGCAGTAAGTCTAAGTCTCTAGAAAATAGCACTGGAAAGTGCAAAAGCATATAATGTATACAGGGAAAAAGTCAAGTTTTAAACAACAGATGCAGAATTTAAGATAATGTATCTAGCTACAAAACCCAATATGAAATCTTTGAAGTTTTTATACTTGTAATTTAATGAAGAAACAAAATTAGGTTATTTTTCTTCACAAGCCTCTTCTAACATTTCTTGTCCTTGTAATATTTAATTCATATGTTTGTGCTAAAAATTTCAGTGACTTCACCTTCAATTGTCTGTCCTCCTTCTACCCTTCAGATGAATGCAGTACTTGCAGTTATGGGCTTTCTCCTGAGGTTTTTCATAAAAGGTCTCCCAAGATGAAAAAGGCATTTCTTGCTTGGTATTTTTATCTGAAAAGCTGTGTAATTGCAAAAATGAAACTTTTCAACAGGGTCAGGCAAATAAACATCATGTTTTGCATTGAAATGAGACTTACAGATGTTTAGATATCTACTTACTTGAAGAAATAGCTGTATACCAGCTGAATTTTCTGAAATAAGTGTCAGGTGATAAAACCCCTATTTTTTGCTGTTTTTATTATAAAAATGAATATTGAATCTAATGTTTCAATTTGCCATTAAGGTAAGTAAAAAATATGATGATGTAAAAATTTTTCTTCTGAATAGATGAAAGAGTGAGGGAAAGAAAAAATCCTATGCAATATTTTGCTCATTTTATCAGTAGGAAATTGAGATGCAATTAGTCTAAGTGCATAATGTGGTTGAAAGAAAGGCTGTTTTAGCAGAAATAGTTATATTAAGCCAGACCACCAACACCAGGCTTTTACCTGCCACAGAAAAAAAAATACTGTAAAATAATATCTATCTTTTGAAAACATGAAAGATACAGGCAACAACAGAAATACAGACTCAAAATGTTTCAGCTTCTCTACAAAAAATCACCCGAAGAGTCTGAAGCACCTTAGAAGTAATAATGGTCTTTCAGGTTCTTTAGGATTTATGAGACACTAGAGTTGCCTCTAGGTAGTTTAATTGACTGACTACTTCTAAAATTCTCAATGATTGCTGAAAAAAACAGACAACTCATGCTGTATACCCACACAGATGACCAAAGGCTTTCTGCAATTCATTTTCTTTTTTTTCTTGCTTTGTGCCACATTTAGGTTACATCTGCCCCGAAAACATTATTTCTTTTATGGGTATCATCATCTCTGTTTCCCAAGCATGGATATTTCATTTCAAGGCACCATGAAAGACATAGCTTTTCAATTTATCCTGATTTTATAAATACAATAACACAGCATTCTGTTTCTGATTAACATGAACAAAATATCAACTTCAGACTCTGAGGGCTTCTAAATCTTCACTCCATTAAGGGACCCTGGCAGTGCTACAATTTTTTTTTTCTTTTGGCAATTTTTCAATATGCTAGGGAAGTAAAAGAGAGACTACCTATCTCAGATACATCCTGTTTCCCACTAGTTCCTTCTCCCCTGGGTCTCTGAAATGAAGAAGTCTTACTGAGTTCACAGTAATCTCCCTCCATCTCCTTTGTACACACTCCCATCCTGAACGGACTGGGGAGGATGGCTATTTTTGAAGCTTCTGTGAGCACTGACATACATGAAAAAGATGACAAAGAGAGAGGGAGAAAAAGAGACTGGCACGTGTAACTGCAATGGAGACACAAAGATACCAAAGGGCACACTAAGAAGAATAAGAGGGCTAGTTACAGTTAGAACTGTTGAGTGGCAATAAAAACTTGGAAAAGAAGACTTATGTCAGGCATAACCTCTTAGAAACACACTATTTATTTCATCCTTCTCACAAGTTTTCTCTTTCATCCTCATAATTCTTTTATGTAGACTATGGTCTGAAATGCAGATGTCTGAGTGGATCAGAATTTTTTAAGAGAAAACTGAACTCTGAAAAAATCTGCTATTGCAGGGTGTTCTGTCATACAATTTGTGATGGTTGTGATTGACAGCTAGTAAGAGGTAGTTTATGAAGCTTCTTCATAATGTGTTTACTTTCTCTTTTCATCCTGTCATATTGGTATTCTTCTAGACTTTTCACAAAAGGTATTTTACATATAGTCTGTGAATTTTAGGTACTTTAGGCTAAAAAACCATTGATCAACAGCCTGTGTCTACACTGGGGTGCTAATTATTTGAGATCCACCTTTATAGTTTGCTTCTTTAAAAAACCTCTTCCTTAATGAGTACCCTCAATTTCAGTATATAAAATACAGGAATCACAGACTCAGCCTTCTGAAATATATAAATAAATCGATGGACACAAGGAATAGGAGGGGTCTTAACAGACCTTTAGATCCATTAAGAGTCCTAAGGATCTTTTCTTTATGTCCAAAATGCCTTCCTTTCTTGGTTCAAATAGATGCTATTTCCAGATGGAATAGCACATTTAACACAGAAATCTCCATGTTAAACATGTGAGGTGTTTCATTCATAAATTGTTGCGACCATATTCAAAACTGTTCTATGTTAATGCCACAGCATTTAACCAGCATGTGAAATGCCAAAATGTAACTGTGTTCGCCAAAACAAATCCAAATATTAGACTTTGCCCTCTCCAGCAAGACTGCTTATTTGTGTCATGAGAGAAATATAACACAGACCTGTCTTCATCATTACCTACTGTTCACATTAAGTCTGTTCTCTTACTAGATATATATAGCAAGAATATGTATTTTGACTTCTATCAACCAATTCTAGCAGATGCTTTAGATCCATATGGACTAAATAAAAAAGCTAAAGCTGTTTGAGAATTCCATGAAAAGCAGACCCTCATCTAATAACAACAATTTTAATCCACTCTTACAAATACAAAAAAAATTAAAATAAAATGTCGAAGTATAAATTTCCATTCTTATGTTATCGTGAATACTGATTCTGAAAGACAGCCGAGTATGCATGTAAGTTATCATACACCAGTTCAATTTAGTTCCTCCAGTAACTTTCAAAATATATGTTCTTGTGCTTAGTTCTGTAGAGTATGTTCAAAATAAGCAGATGTACAGACCCTTTTGCAAAAGGAGAAAATAGAAATACATATACATGAAATCTTAAAAAAATATATCCCTAAAAACTTTCTCCATGTCAATGAAACATTGCATTGTGCATCTTTTTCTAGCTGTGCTGGATGAGCCTGGCTCCTTCAACAGACTTGATAAGGATTTCTCCATCTAAGGCCTTTCCCTGTAATTCCCTGGTTTCATGATATTGGAAGGAACTTTAAAATACTTTATTTAAAGAAGATATTACTTATAATTTTATTCACTCGTATTTTCTAAAATATTTTGATATTTTTCCATTTCATTTTTATGCTATCCACACACAAATTTCCAATAGACAGAGAACACAAGGTATGCATTGCTTAGCTATTGAGAAGAAACAGCAATATTTAAAACCTGTAAATATGACTCCAACACAGTATTTTTGTACTTTGTTTGATAGGAAAAGTGAAGTAATTGAGGATTTCTCACATGAAAGCCTAATTTCCTTAAAACTGATAATTTGATTAATATGGTAGGATAGGTTGAGCAGTCTATCACCTTTCACATTTTAGAAGATGCCTTAAGAAAGAAATATAAAAAACTTCATTTTTTTGTGAAGACTGAGTCTTTGAAACTTAGAAATGTTCCTTATGAGATTAGGGAGAGAAGCTACAGAAAAAATTAGGACAAATCCTACTTACATACACTTGACATTAGGCATTTGCTTTTTTAAATTACACTGGGCTTCAGTTTTCAAGAAACAAGAAGGCACTATTCTGGACCTTTTCATAATTAAAAAACCCAAACCAAACCAAAACAAAAAACATGAAAACCACAGCTTCTAAAGGAAGCCACAGCTGGGAATCTTTGAGTTTCAGGGAAGTTTTATTCCTGATACCTACTGCAGCTTTAGGAGGCTTACACCAGGAAGTGTTTATTTGGCTCAATCACAGAGGCACAGCTGCTGTAGTTGCCAGTCTCTAGATCTGATTAGCATGAGGCCAAGCACAAATTAACATATACAGGTATATATCACAGAGCAGCAACAGCCACATGGACCAACATGGACAGAGAGCAATGCCTTTATCAACATCAATATAGGCAGAATCAGCATTCACATGAGCTACAGGACAGAATCATCTTGTTTCTTCTGTATAGCTAGTCTGTAGTCTGCTGGTGGTTGTACACATGTACACATCCACACATCCCTTTTAGGAATAGACCTCAACAGGAGGTAGGAAACTTTGCAGTGATCAGGTGTAGAACTCAGTCATACAAGTGTACTGACGACCACCCTGCTTACATTCAAACAGTCCCTTTTAACCCCACTTGCCTCCATTTCCCCATGCTCCTTCCCCATTTACCTCTACCTCTCTGTTTCTTTGTCCTTATCTTCTCACAGATAATAAAACAAAAAACAGTCTTAACACTTTTTTCCTACTGGTTACAGTTTTGTTCATTCTGTATCCAAATTTGCTATTTCTGATAAAGTTATCGATATATTCCATGTGTAGATAGTATTTCTGGTATGTTTACCTGGGTGCTGTGTGAATCCAAAATGAACTTCTCTAATTATCTGTAACATTTGACAAACTGTAATCTCGGCAATCCAGCCATGCCTCATCCTCATGGTATTATTCTTATACTGAAAACTGGTTTTTGAAGCTTCTCACTCTTATTTGTTTTGTCCAGAAATAGCTCAATCTGTGTTCAGTAATTTCTTAGGTTCCATTCTGTCACTTATCTTTAGAACATGGGCATAACCTCTCTCCATAACTTAACAACAAAAAAGTCTCCTTGCACCATCTCTCTTCTCTCATATATGTGTAATTCCAGACACAAAGTGCTTTGTAATTTACCCCAAATACGATGAGAATAATTTCACTCTTTTACACATTCAACTTTTTCAAGTGCTCTATTTCTAACATTTTCTAAGAAAAGCTACAGCTCTATTTCTACAATTACTGCCATTAAAAAAAGACACTTTTTCTACTTTTGAAAAAACTTTAAATAAAAAGTTGTCAATCAGATATATCTACCACTAAACCAGTACCATTATAAATAATTTAAAAAATCTTTCTCACATTGTTAAGACTGATGGCTGTCACAGCCAGGCTTCAAATAGCAGTTAAAATTAGACTTAATCCTCTAACACGTTTTTTATTCCATGCCACATCGTATTACCTCTAACAACAATGTCCTTTTCCCTTGCTGTTCTGTGAAACATAACTCATGATAGTGGAGCCAGCTACCCAGTTGTTTCCTGCATATATATTGCATGCATTAGCATTTCAGTCTTGTGAGTTATACTGTAACTGTCTTACAGTGCTGAAAGAAATCTTGTTGAAATTCAAAAGGTTGAGATTTATAGGTCTAGATCTGGAGAGCATAATACAGCTTGTCCAGTTGTCACATTGCTAACTGGAGAAGGAAGCACCTTTTGAACTACTACTGTAATGAGGTTAAACTAAAAAACAGCTGATGTCAATGAAGACTGATGTTGTGACCATATTTTTGCTCTTTTTAAGGAAGACATGCGAAAGGAAGCTGTAGGCAAAAATAGGCTGAGGGCAAATGGGACCTGTATTGAACATCTGTGCTCACTTTTTTTTCCCCTGTTACTAAAAAGAATGTTAAGCTGGTGATTTTAAATGATTTAAGCTTGACAGTGTTAAGTCTAATAATAGCAAGCCAAACAACATCTGGTGTGCAGCAAATGACATTATTTGCTATAACACTTAAAAATCTGCAAGTAGGGAACTTTTTTGATGCTTCTAAAGGACATGTTGAGCCATCATTTTTCATGAATAATATGACAAGATGGGGTGTGGATTTCTCATGAAATTTCTATTACATAACTCATCAAGTTTGCTTTTTTTTCATTAGAAAGCTTATCATAAACATAGGTATTATGCCTCCTCAAATATTCTCACTCTTTTATGGAGATAATTGTTTTCTTAATGTTATGCTTAATTTTGTTTTACCCCCTTTTCTGTCACTTTTCTGTATACTCAATGTGAATGCCATATTGGAAAATTATGAAGATACACCTGGTAGTATCAGAAAAAGTAAGATTTAGCTACAAACCACAAATTCCCCAGCAGGAGCTGAAAACTCAAACCAAATATGAGGGTAAAGTGCTGAAAGTCATTAGTAATTTTAAAGGCACACTTGTTTTTTTCATGTTACCTATCTCAGCTGCATGCTCAAAGACCTGTTTATAACCTCAGTTCTTCTACTGTAAGTTTAATCTATAAGTAAAATATTCCAAAAATTTCTATATAGGATTTATCATTATAAATCAATCCAAATTCTATAGATAGTCATAAACTTCCAATAAATCTAGAGAAAATCAGAAGTAGAGCAAATATGCATGTATGTATAATATTTCAAGCCTTCTTGTATAAAATTCGTAACATGTACAAACTCTTCTAAACACCCTATTTTTCTCCACAGGCAGAAGCCCAACTTAACAATATGCCATCTAAAAGTTACTTACTGGTATTTAAACCAGAACAAAAAAAAGTTTCAGGACATTCATCCATACATGAGTACTTTTTTTCACTGCTCTGATAGGATCTTAAACCAAACTTCTTTATCAAAGATAGTTCAAATTATTTTCCTAACCATGTCCTCTATTTCATCGTATATTGAGATGAGGTTTTTTAATTGGTTGACTCTGTATGTATGTATATGTATGTGTGTATTTGCTGTGTGTACATTCATATATTTAACTGGAATGTAAAGATATTAGAGGTGAACACAGAATTTGAGCTTGTAAAACATAGAAATACATAATTGTTTTTATTAAATAAAACATTATTATGGTTCTGAATATATCTGACAGATCTTAAAGATTGCTTGAAATAATTTTTGTATTTTGCACATATTATTACACTTAGCAAGCATAGCTAATTGGCATAACTAAAGTACATGAATAACAATGTGGCTTAAAACTACAAAAGAAAAGGAAATTATGTTTATTTCTTATAAATAAATTATTAGCTACTATGTATTATTTATATTACACAAATTTAAGCAATGTATAATACATAAGGATAAATTTACTATATTTGGAACAAAATTAACTGAGCTGTCTCTTAGGACCTTTATTAATATTGCAAAATTGGTATTATACTCCTGTATAATTGATTTTTAAAGACTATTTTGCATATGTTTTCCTAAATCACATCACTTAAGCTAGAAAATGTTACGTATCATGTGCTAGGTTGATAGTACCAAGACAAAGGTGTGTAGTGAAACGTGAGACAAAGTTCCTTAAAATTCTGAGAAATTGGGATAACTTTACACAAAATATGAAATGCCTTTTTTTTTTGTGAAAAAACTCATAACAAGTTATTTAAATCTTCTGAAGAAAAAGCACTTTCTTAGCTGTCTAACCCTAAACTGTAATAGGTTTCTATGATCTATATATTCTATTCAAATTGCAATAATGAAGTGTTAAGGAAATTACAGATATTTGAAATCTTCATATTGGGAAAAAAAAAAAACCCATACTACTATTCATGTAGTCCCTGAAGACTGTGACAGAAGCTGTGATGAGATTTAGTGCTTCTATACACTGGTGCTTCTATAATACTAAGAAAGGATGTGAATAATTTCTGTAGTAGAGGACAATGACCAATTTTCTCCTGTCTATCCTTTAATATTTTAAAATGCTAAGGAATCAATTATTGGAAGATGTGGGAGGGGTTCCCGCTCTCCCATGGAGGCGGCAACAGTTTAGAAAAATCTGTCAGTCACTTGCTGCGACCCGCCCCAGTTAACTTGTCAATCAGCACTCAGAATACTCCCTGGTTCTGGAAAGTTCGTTTGCTCTGTTATCCCCATAGGCCCCTGTTAGGAAACCACTCCTCCTCTGTACCCCCACTGGTTTGCTGTATATCACCCCATCCTATCTCCTCCCCTTCGCCTGTTACCCATTGGTTGAGTTGTACCCCAACCACTCCTACTCCCTTACCCTTATATGCCCAGTCCCGCCTTCCCTCAAGGCTCCTGGAGCCTGCTCCCTCCTAGAGCGCCTGTGTTCCCTATCTCCTCCTCCCGTTCCTGCATCTTTCCTTCAATAAAGCCTCTGGGAATACTGCTACCCAGGAGACCTCTCGTCTGTCTGGTGGAGTTATCCAGGTCCCATCATCTCCTCCCCGCGGACCAGCCAGCTGAGAGTTTCCCCCCGGACTGGCTGGGCACCCGGGTGAGTCCTGGAGGAACACTATAAAATAATACAGGAAGATACCTCTATTGAAAGTGAGATAATAATTGAACTTCCCTTTCATCATAAGCGGCAAAATATTTTTCATTAGCAATGAAAACTGTTGTCTTCTTTAGTCTAAATACTCATCCAAATCTATATAAATAAATGTTAAAGATGCATTTTAATACTTTATTTGTACATTCCAATTTGAGTACTTTTACAACAGTTCCATAGAGTGTAGGAATAAATATTTACAGTTCAGGAATTTTATCGCTTCAGATTAGTTTTCATGTGAAAATTCCTTTTGCTCTGGAAAAAAGCCACCTCTGGATTCATGTCAATTTAGTTTCACAGTAACTTTTGGAACAAATCTGTCTCCTGTATCACATCAGTTCATCCCATGGAAATGCTAGACATCATAATCCTCGAATACAGGGAATATATACTATTGTTTTCCTCAGATGTGTTAGTACTATTTAAGGCAAACTAATTAGAAATTTTCATGGTCATTTAGAATTGTAGATATAAAGGAAAAATACGAAAAAATATTGCTAGACAATAATCCTAATTTTAATTCCCTACCAATAAATTCTATCAAAAAAGATCTTATTATCACACTAGCTGCTGCAATATTTGTCACCAGAATGTGAGTCAGTTATGAAATGGAAGTACAACCTCACAGGTTCTTGGCTGCCATGGTGTTAAAGCTTAGTGCCTTTTCTTTAAATCAAAACTATTAGGGTGTTTTGTGTTCCGTATTGTAACCAGCTGAGAATCTTTTGGTGAGTGGGCATTTTAAAACATCTTGTCTACTGGGAAATGATTAAAGCACTATGATTTCTGCACTTGCTTTTGTTATCTCAAATGCCACAGTGATTGATGGCAAGACATCTTTTCTTCTGTAATGTTTTGTACTTTGTTGCTTGCCTTAGCGAAGATAATGTAGCCACAGCAAAATGTGAAATGACAAATAAATAATTTGTCTTGCTTTCTTTCCCAGGCTGCAGCTAGAATAGTCAGGATACACTTGTTCACCCACCTCACAATTGCTTTTGGTAACATTCTGGTGACTGACACCAGACATGTGCAACACATAATCAAAAAATTGGAGGAGAAATCTGAATTCCTCCTGGAAACACACAGTATTTTATTGCCTAAATGGTATGGCAGTTAGTTTCTTACTAAATTTTCTGTAAATTTAATTTAAAAAGCAAGTTAAAAAAACTCAAACCAAAGGAAACAAAGCACACTGAAAAAAAAAAAACAACTTTTTTCTTTGAAACCTTCTTATTCAAGAATCTTGATTTCTCCAGATTATCCATAACATTCTGGTCTACCAGTAACAGGATATTTTTATGGTTTACAGTTTATTTTCTTTTTTCTGAGAAAAAATATCTGAGGTAGTAATGTGCCACTACCTTGCTGTACAGCAAACATAGATGCTCATGTGCCAAGTGTTAAGCCTCTAAGTTTGGTGTAGACAGGCAGTTAATGACTGCCAGATATGATAAATTTCTTTATTTTCCCAATATCTCTATCAGCCCAATACTGATCCCTTAATCTCAGTCAGGAAATAGTGAGAACTAGAGAAGATCATGAGTAGGGCAACAGGAAAAATAAAAGCTTTGATTGGCTTCAGTACAGGGAATAATTAAATATACAAGAATGTTTTAGACCGAAAACACATGACTGTAAAGTGGTATGTATAAGTGTATAAAATCATGTGTTGTATGAATAAAGATGAATACAGGCAATCTTTGTTTCTTCAAAATAAAGAATAAAGTAACAAAAGTATACTAGTAGGTCTCACATTTGAAACATATAAAGACAGATGCATAGTTTAACTGTTGAACTTTGTTGTGTCATACAAAGATAATGTATGAATTGCAAAAAAATCAGGGGAAAAAGCGCGTAAAGTGCACCAAGAATTATAAAACATATCAGTATAAATTTAGTAGTTACATTTGAATAAGTTGGAATACCTTACAATCAGAAAGAAGAAAGAGGTATTTTCAGGATACAAGTTATATAATTCTGAAACACCCCAACCCCATTGCCCCTTTACCCAGAAACATCCAGTCCCTACCTGGGCTCTTCTGTAGCCTAGCCCTGCGCTTAGCTCTGCCTTCTGCTGATCCTGATAGACTGGATTTTTCTAAATGAACCTCAAACTGTCCCTGATACCTTGAATTTTTTGTGATGAAATGAACTGTCAGTGGGAGCAGCAGCTACCACCATCCATGCTATGCTTATCTTACTCAGAATCTGTAGGACCATACTCAGCTGTGGAGGGCACTGCCCTGCCCTGCTCTTGCTGCTCCCCTACGGGTTAAAATAGAAGGTTAAAATAGATCTTAATAATATCTTTTTTTCTTTTTTTTTTTTCTCTCCCCTAGATTTAGATGATAATGCCTTACATTGGGAAAATGCAATTTTTTTTAACCTCATCAAATTCAAACATGTTTGACTGGAAATCTGATGATGTTCCTTTCCAGGCACAAGTAAGATAGTAGTCTAAACAGACTCTTAGTGTAAGCTGGTACATTTTTGTGCTCTTCAGTAAGCAGAAATCCCTTGATATAGTATTCTGTGGTGCCTTCCTCAACAATGTCTACGCCAAGTGTAAATAATTTTGTTTCTGTAATATGGAAACTGATATAAGAGGAGAAATACTATTAGAGACAATAATTCATTTTCTGTGCCCACTAAACAAAATATGCTTTGGTCACTTAAAAAAACATTTTTTAATCCTTTCATTTCACTGCAAAAAGTACATGTTGATCTCAATTGCATTTGGTCTCTTTTTTACCTGAAGGAAATGTAAGGTCCCTATTTAAAAAAAAAACAAAGAAACAACAAAACAGTGTAAGATGCCAAACAGTCTGTTAACCAAAATTTCTGAAATTTCTCCTCTTTTTAATGACCTATTCAGTCATTGCAATTTCTGTATCAATCAATGGCATGAGGTTAACTAGCAGGAAGAATTGTCCTTGTGAAATATGGACAGATTCATGAAACAGAATACTAAGTGCTAGGATGCAGGCAACTTCCAGTGGGAAGAAAAAGAAGTGTAGATACGGCGTCAGTCTTTGTAAAGAAAAGAATAAAATCTCATGTCTTAGATTGATGGGATAAAAGACCTTGTATAACAGAGAAACAAAGTTCTCCATGTAAAACTGAAAGTTACTTATAGACTGTGTGTCAATCAGACCATTCTTCATAGCTGACAGTTTCTAAAGGAATTAGGAAAAAAATTCGAATGTCACAGACAGAGGCTCTAGGAGCAAAATGTTTCTCTTCAGATTTTTCATCCTCAATAGAATTCTGATAGGCTTGACTGATCCTTCTGAACATAGAAGTTTTGACTTGGTCATCTACCAACATAGAAAAATCCTTTGATTCATATTATATTACTTGCAAAAATCATGCTATTGAACAAACAGTTCTATGGTTCCATTATAATAAATGATTTGAAGAAAGGATTAATAGTCTGGACAAAAAGAACAAGAAAAATTCCATATTAGGCTGAAAAATCCCCTTGTATGGTTAAGGTACCTAAATACATTTTGGATAGATTTCTGCTAGTAAGTGAAAGGATAAAATTAGAGCTGGTGCCTCTATTACTATGGATAGAGAGATAGTTCATTGTCCCAGATTTAATGAACCATTTTGTAGAATTTTATTTAAAACTTGTTGAGTATGAAAATGAAATATCAGGTAAAGCACGAGACCATGAGCTCAGCCGTTTAGGAAATATCATTATCTTCCTGGATTATCCAGGAATGTGGAAATATTTGTATAATACCAGCTAGTTATTACATTATTGTTTGTCTCAGTTGGTATGAAAAAAAGACATTCAGGTACTCTTTTTTGCTAAAAATCACAAGAATTGTTGATATAATGCAATTTGCCACTGAATGAAAAAAGTCTTGTAAAAATAAATTTATTCTCATGGTCTAAGAAAGTATATGACAGGCATATTTCTCAAATATATCAGTATTCACTAGTATAAAATAATTAGTTCACTATCAAGTATCATAATGGGGATGCAATTAATAATGTGGTCATTTTTCCCTTTAAAATGCACACCTTCTTGATTCCTATGGGATTTTTTGCATATATCATTTTGACACAGCCTTCCACATAGCAACCCTTCAGGGAGAAAAATCCTTTGATTTGTGCCTTTCGAATGGCAACTTCAAGTGGAGGAATGCTCAAAATACCCTGTATCTCTCTCTGCATTCCTAAGAGGTCAAAGGGTTTTGCTTCCTTTGGAGAAGGTTTGTAACTTCAGAGTAGGTGAAATAATTTCTATTGACCCCAGGCTTGTATTACATCAAAAGAAGAGATTTTAAAAGGACATAAAATTATAATAAAAATGCACAACTAAATAAAAACAAAAAAACAAACAAAACAAAAAAAAAAAAAAAAAACAAAAAAAACCCAAACAAAAAACAAAAAAAAAAAAAACAAAAAACCCACAAAAAAACCAAAAAAAACCCCAAAAAAACGAAACAAAAAAAAAAAAAAAAAACAAAAACAACACATGGCATACTGAATAAGTATAAGTCTTTATTCCTTGTGTTTTGTGTTTCTTTAGCTTATTGATTGTATTTTCTAATGTTGTTATGCCATCTTTTCTCTGAGTGGTTTTCTAATATAATTAACTTCCTTCTTTTGACATAGTAAGACATTTATATGTACAATTTAAATAACGCTAGAACATTTAAGTTTTCACTTGGTTCCTATGGAAACCTTTCTTGTTCATCCTTTCCAGATAGAAAATGTGAGGGCAACTAGTCCTTGAAAAATATTTGCACCGAAAAATTCTCACTTCTGATATTTCAGTCTGCATATTATTGAAACCTGAGTAAACACCTAGCCAAAGTCAAGCCTTAATCCCTCTTTTTCATTCTAAGATCATTCTGCCACTGCACAAAAGTTCCTAGGTTTTTTTACTTTTTCTGTATGTAAAATTCTTACAGCTAATTAATGAGCTTTTTTTTCCTATCCATTCTTAGGTGCAGCTAAACTCTGAGGGTCGTGATCATTTCAAAATAGATTCCAGTAAATTGAGATATGCAAGCCTATTGTGCTGTATTTCATAATGTAAACAATAGATTTTTATACTTTATTTTAATTTATAAATTTAATTGATATTGATAGTTGACATATACCAGGATCATTGTCACAAAATAACCTTTTTAATTTAAAATATTTCCCCCTCTACATCTCCTATAGTATTCTCATAAAAATCTGTTGAGAGAAGTTCCAGCATATCTTTGGTGCCATATAATAGATAAGAATTTTGTCATTTATTTCAACAGAGCCAAATTTTGATCCCTGTTGTTTTGTTACTACCATGTTCAAATAGACTTACCAAGAGTTTCCAAATGCACACAATGACTTCCAATTTCTGGCTCTCTTTCGTCAGCTGATGTGCTTATTACAAGACTAAATGATTACCCCGTGAGCTGTGATTTCTAATTCTT
The DNA here is from genome assembly GCF_024509145.1 of Vidua macroura. Classification (NCBI taxonomy): domain Eukaryota; kingdom Metazoa; phylum Chordata; class Aves; order Passeriformes; family Viduidae; genus Vidua; species Vidua macroura. The sequence goes on from NC_071574.1 coordinate 54,430,210, forward strand.
CCTGCAGAATGTTTCAAAATATCCAATACTTAAATAAAAACTGCTGAGGAAATTTTCAGACACAGGGAGAGCACTTAGTCAAGCAGGTAAGAACAATATCTGCAGTACTGTAATTCATATCTAAAATGGTTTTTTACCAGTCAGAAATGGATAGAGGGTAGGCTGATTCCTTTTGTATTGCAATGGACAAGCAATTGTCATCAACTTCAACTTCACTAGAAGCCCTGAATGCTTAACACTTGTGTTTTCAAATAACTGATTTCCTATTATTCATAATTTGGCTTTCTGTCACAATAAGAAAAAAAAAATAAAGTATTTTTTATGAAACAGAATTTATTTTTTGTAAGGAAAATTTCATTTTGTCTGTTAATAAATAATCACTAGGAAAAGGAACATGGAGTCACAAATAAACGGAAAGAATGTCTTACAAATAATAAATATAAAACAACAAAAGAAGAAACAAGATGGCAACTTAGAAGATATGTAAAATAGAGAAAATGTTGAATTGTCAAAAAAACCAAAACAGCTAGTTAAAAATGCACAACTGAGATCAGCTCAAGACACAGACATAGATATACAATATAAATTTATAAAATTTATTCCAAATTGTGATGCATATAGATGAATAACTCAAAGCATCATTCTTGGAAAGATGTGAGATAACGTGCTCCTTGTCCTTTAAGAAGATAGACCTAGTTATTAAGAAGATTTCTAAACTCATGTGTTTGAACTAGCACTATATGAATCTTTATCCTTGTCTTGTGCATCTAAGTGAAGTGAAATTCAGCTAATGGGGAATGAAAATAATCTTGTGGAAGTATGAATTCCGTATTTTCCTAATCAGGAAACATCCATAAAAATGTCATACAATGGAAAATACAGGATTTTGAAAAATCCTACATAATTTTCAGTAAGGACAAAACTATCTAATATAGCTTTTAATATTTTACATCAGATTCTATATCTTACAATTTTTATTTGGGATGTTTTATATAATACATATTAAATTTATGACAAGTGCCAGGAACAATATTGATGGGGTCTGTCAAATGTATTTGAGAAGGTGAGTAATAGTAATCCAGAAGAAAAAAGTTTTCTAATACATAAGATGCTTAATTACCCATAATAAAAACCTCCCCTAGTATTAACCGATACATATTTCTTTCTGTGATTTATTTTGATTGTACCTAACAAAATTCTCTGACATAATTTTAGGTTTAATGGAAATTTCCAATCGAAGAACTGAAAATTTCTGCCTTTCAAGCTGTTTTCTAGAAGTAGTCCATATATTTGATATTTGGAGGATTCAGAAAAAATAGCTAAATCACACACATTGAACTTCCTTCAAAATCACAGAAATTTACACTTAGTTCATTCAAAATTCACTAAATTCATGAAAAATGTCAAATACAGGAACTAATGATTTAGTACTGGAAGTCTTTGACCTGAAAATGATATTGTTATGCAGAACAAGGAAATATTTGCTTTCCAAATGAAAAAAATTAAATATATCATGGAGACAAAATACTTAACAATAGACACATTTTATTAGTGCACCTTAATTTTCCTATAAATACTATTAAAGTAGTATTTGATAATTTTTTTCATCCATATAGTATAATTAAGACAGGTCTTATAACTAATGACAGATGTGTGAGATGGCAATGACATATGTCTCCAATGAGAAATTAAGACACATTTGAAGAGACAAACTCAGAGCTCAAATAGTGGTTGAAGTGAATGCATAACAAATTATTCCTTCACCACTCAAGGGTACAGAGTCTACATGTGTTTGCACAGAAGTCTAATGAGCAGTGGAAATTATAACATATTGTGAATCCACAGCACTGAAGCATTGATTTATAAAGGCAATAAAACACACACCAAAAGAAGTGCTATTGTTTGCTAATTCTTTTTTTTTATGGTTACCAACAAATTCAGAGCTGAGTGCAAGTGAACATGATGTTTCTTCCATTAGAAGAGTAAAGTTCAGCTGATGTCTCACAGGACTCCCTGACCTGAGGGAAGAAGTTGTTATCTCAGTTAATTGAATTCTTTGGTGGGAATCCAACTAATTAGTCTCCTATTTCTTCACCAAAAGAAAACCAGCTCTTCTATCAGTGGATAAGAAATAGGGGGCAATGGAGGTGAGAGGATGGGACACGTAAAAGTGGTAGAATAATCTGGAAGTCTTCATCTTTCCCTCAAAAAGCCAAACGAAACAAACAAAAAACCCACACTAAAACAAAACAAAACAAAGCAGGGAAAAAAAAAGCCAACAAAAACAATTTAAAAAATCACCAAAACCAAACCAACCACAAAACCCTGAGTAATCTGAGTGTCCTAAGTTAATTGAAATTTGCAGATTGTTTTAACAATCAAATACAGACCTACAAAAGATAGTATATATAAAAATATAATTTGGTTCAAAAGCGTAAAAGCGTTGATAATCTAGGAAGGATGTTGCACACAACTGTCAAGTTAGATTCCTTCACACATAATTGGGGAGGCTCTTTGTCTATCATTTCCTTATACATGAAATGTTGTCGATAAAATAGAGATTGATTGTCTTAGAATAGAGTATGTTGAATAAAAGAGGATCCTATGCAGAGCAATCTGGCTATCAGTCCACTTAACAGAAGCTTAGCATGCTGAAGAACATCTTGCATTGTTTGGATTCAATCCATCATTAAACATAAATGAGAGGAAGACTGAGATACACAAATGTGCAAATGCCACATGGATGGATATATTAAGGAATCTGTAACCATCTGGACTCAATATGGAACCTAAAATATACCTATTTATCAAATTATAATTCCCATGCAACTTATCACATCAGTATTTCAGAGCTGATTAAAAGTAAATTGTTCAGAATTTGTCAAACTGAGTAGAGAAGCAACTTGTATACTTTTGTTATGTACCATATATTCTTCTGAGTTTATTTTATTCTCTACTAGAAACATGCAGCAATGAATGCCCTGGCCCTGCAGAGTCTTGTACATGTGTTTTAATGGATTCAGGCATTAGTCTTAATAACTTTAATAGGATTGTTCAAACAATGAAATAAAACTTGTTCATGAATATTTACAATATATAAGTTTGAAAAAGAAGCATTTTAACACTGAACTCTGAAAGGATAACTCTCAAGGAACATGGAGATATCAGAGGCAAGCCCAGAAGTTGTCAGTGACCATTTGAATTTTAAGATATGTAACATAATGAGATAACATTGCCTAACTTCTGAAACTAGGGGACTGGAATGAGCCATCTTGGTATCTATTCCTCATGTCTCCACCTCCTCATTGGGGTTGATTTTACAGGTTTAAATCAGTCTTACTTAAACTTACTGAATTAGTTAATTAATTAATTGATTAGATTATGTTCAAGACATAATTTCATTATAATTTGTGCTTTACCAAATAGGTACTGAATAATGGTTTTAACCCAGTCTACATAAAACTGTATTTTATAATGGAAGTGTATCACACTTGCAATAAAAGTTTTGTTGTACAACATGAGCCTTATGGGAAAAATGTCTAAAACTACATTTTGAAAGGAGAGTTACAGAAGCAAAAACAAAGTTTAAGAAGAAGAGACTGAAAATCTTTAATTGTTTATAAAGTTTTAAAATTGAAACATATTTCTAGCAATCTGCATATCAGAGTTCCATATAGAGCAATCTCTGTATCATAATTAGACATACAAATATAAATGTCAGAGTACAAACTCAGTAAAGTTGAAAAAGATTAAAATAATTTATTTTTTAAATGCTTTTAGGCAGTGAGGCTCTCAGACATCTTCACATAGTTTAAAAAGGTGAAGTGAAGGGTATAAGAAAAGTTGAAACAACTTGGACGGTTGTTTAAAGTAAATGATTAACAAAAATAAAAAAGAGGTCACTGTAAAAACTACCTAGAAGTAAAAGGATATCTAATGACAGCAATAATGTATAAGTCATAGTCTCATCTACATAATAATGATGTATGGATGAAATTCATTCCAGGAAATGTGCTAATGGCAGGGAGGAACAGTCAGCTGTTATTCTGAAGCAAGTTTTGATTCATATGAAAAGATATATTCCTCTCATTAAAGGACTGTAAAGAAAGGCAGATTTTAATCTAGATTACCTAGATTTTCTTTGGTGGAACTTTATATGAAACGAGATTTTCATTACAATTTTGAACAAGGCTACAATTTTTCTCTAGTAATACAAAACCCTCAGTGCCAGTCAAGTACTGTACCTAGAGAGTATCTATTGACTGACAGATTTTAAACCAATAGTAAATTGCCCAAGGAACTACTAAGACATCAAACCTCATTGGAATGCATCAAATTTCATCATTAAAAATGCCAGCTAGGAATTCCAAAGGGTTACATTGTTCTTACTGTTTAACAAGAATAAGAAAGCACTGCCATAGCACTATTACACAAACTAATTTTTCTGAGTTAATTTAATCCTTTTTTCTTTTCAGCTTCTCAACTCCACTGGTCACTTCTCCTTTAGAATGTTTTTCATGCCTTTAATCACTGTAAGCAGTAGTAATAGTTTTCTAACAGAATAAGTAGCTGAGCAAGTGATTTAGATGAATATTTTCTCTGCATAATCAAATAGCTGGCAATAAAATGGAGCATATTTTACTCCCAAACACAACAATATGAACCAAAGTTAAGTCCTTGCACTTGGATTATTACTGGCCACTTGTCACTAGTGGGGTTCCGTAGGACTCCATGCTTGGCCCTGTGCTCTTCAATATCTTTGTAAATGATCTGGAGGCAGGACTGGAAGGGATACTGAGCAAGATTCCTGATAACACTAAATTGGGAGCAGAGAGGTCCTGTAGAGAGACCTCGACAAATTAGACATCAGCAATCAGGAACTGTACAATGTTTAACAAAGACAAGTGCCCGAGCCTGTATGTGGAATGGGGCATTCCTGGATGCCCATATAGATTGGGTGGTGATATGTTAGAAAGCAGTGCTGTGGAAAGGGACCTGAGGGTCCTTTACTGATGGCAAATTGAATGTGTCCTGGCAGCCAGGAGGGCCAGTTGTGTCCTGGGGTGCATCAGGCACCAGCATTACCCACCAGGCAAGGGGGTGGATTGTCCCGCTCTGCTCTGCACTGGGACAGCCTCACCTCAAATGCTGGGGGGCCGTTTTGGGCCCTGCATTGTAAGAAGGATATAAAGTTACTAGAGTGCATCCAAAAGAGGGCTAGGAATATAGTGAGGGGTCTTGAGAGGAAACCATACGAGTAGCACCTGGTTTGTTCAGTTTGGAGGAGACTGAAGCAAGATCCTATCCCAGACTACAGCCTCCTCACAGAGGGAAGTGGAGGGGCAGACGCTGATCTCTTTTCTATTGTGACCAGTGACAGGACCTGAGGGAACTGCATGAAGTTCTGTCAGGAGAAGTTTAGATTGGATATTAGGGAAAAATTCTTCACCCAGAGGGTAGTTGAGCACTGGAACAGGTTCCATAGGGAAGCGGCCACAGCATCAATCTTGACAGAGTTCAAGAAACATTTGGGAAATGCACTCAGGCATATGCTGTGATTTTTGGGGTTGTCCTGTGCTGAGCCAGGAAGAGCACTTGATGATCCTAGTGGCTGCCTTCCAGTTCAGGATATTCTATGATCCTATGAGTCTATGGCTTTTTCTCCACTGATTATCATAACTGGAATGCTGGCATTCTGTGGTGCCAACAGAGTACAGGTCATAAATGCTTATGCACAAAATTCTGAGCTGAAATTTTAAGTCAGATTTATCAAGCTGTGAACAACAAAGAACATATTTTGAGCATTTATTTTATTAAGGCTATTGCTAGTAATTCATGTTTTTCATAAAAGTCAAATTATTAATTTTGGTTTTATAGAGAGGCACAGAAAAACATATTAAGGTAAGAGTGAGATGCAATATTCTGAGAAAGGAATTGAGGGATCTACTCTTAAGGAAAGAAAAGTAGAAGTGAAAACATGTCTTAGGTAGAGGTAGCAGTAGTTACCTGAGCTTTTTAGTCCTACAAGACACATGACTCTTTTCCAGATTTCAGTTAACTAACTTCTTTCAAAATTGATGGACATATCTTATGTATTCAGTCCAAAGAGGAGGGGGTATAATTTTCTTCCTCATCCCCTCATATTCTCTTTCATCAGTTCCTTTGCATTTCAGTGATTACATTGTTAGTGTAAAGAGACAGGTTCAATTACCTTCTTTATCTCAGAGGATCAGGATCTGTCTCTTCCATTATAATGACCTATCCATAAAGTTATATGTATTTTGGAAAAACCTCAGGTTTTTTTTTTTTTTTAGCAATCACTTCATTTTATATGAAATAACTATATCTTAATTGACCCCTAAAGAAAAAAGAAGAAATGAGATTTTTACTTCTGAAATGGGCACCCACTAGTGAGTAGAGATGTGTTTCTCCTCCTTTTCTTTATTTCACAAATACAGAACATCTTATATTCAGTATATACTTAACTTTATTGTCTTCCATAAATTCAGTTTGTGAGTTCAACCACTTTTTCCAAATGTGCAAATAATATGCTATTGACAATTTGTGATTGAAATGTGTTTCTTCCCTATTTTATCTTTTTTTTTTTTCCGACAGTAAATATTATGTGATATAACTCTAATGACCAAATTATCATATCAAAGAAAACCACTGTGGCAAAAGGCACCGATAGGTATCATTTTCAACTGCATGGGAGAAGTCAGACTTTAAAGACCATCCTCATCCCAAACTACTTATTTTTCCCTCAGGGATTTGAAAATTCACATTATTGAACAATGTAGAAAACTTGACACAATTTTTAAAGATTTTTAGTTTGATGACCAGACTGTTCAGAAATAATATATTTTTTTGTTCTCTCTAAAACAAACACTTTTCCAATATTGACTTAATCTGGGAAAAAAAGTATCTCCAAAATTGATTTGGCAAGGCTGTGTCTTGACACAGATAGACAATGACAGAGGTGCTCTCGAGCCCTTGATAGAGAAGGGAGGGTAGTTATGAAATACTTATGGCTGAGTCCAATCTGTTCAATAGTTCTTTTCTTCTTTTATTATTGTAAAGAATGTGGCATATTCATTAAATGTCAGAAGCCACTGGGAAGTTTTGAGGGATATAGTGAACACTTTGTAGGAGTTTCATGGCATCTTTCTGTGCTTGCTCAGTGACTTTCCATTTTCTTCATTAGTTTTCTATTCTCTCAAAATTTTGGGTACTTTTATGTCCTCTTTGTTACACTGTTGCATGGTATTGTCATGGCTAGCAATATGGGGAAGACATTGAACTGAATTTGTGCAGCCTCAGGACTTGGGCTTGTAAAGTTTACCTTTTCTTGACCTACCTTGGTGACTTGGTTTTGATATAAGTTCAATTTTTGTAACTAACTAGGAGGTTATGGCTAATTTGTTTACCTTTGTTAGTAATTATCATGATTTTTAAAATCTACAGGGGAAAATAGACAGCACAGGCCTTGAGAAGTGGAGATAGAGAATGGTCTTAGAAGAGCACAACCTTGTGAGGACAAGGGATGGAACAAAGGCCCTGGAACAAGAGACTCACAGCTATCAACAACTCAGCAGGTGTCAGTTAAAGAATATCAAACATACAGCTACACTGATTCTTGGCTAAACACCAGTAAAAGTCAGCATATAAAGTAAAACTGGGTGCAATGGGAAGCTGTAGACCAACACAAGGTGTAAAGGTATGTCAGCAGACCTGTAAAAATGAGCATGAGTAGAGAAAGGAGGAAGAAGTTATCAACTCTTACACTTAATACACTAACACTGTATTATCTCCAGTGAAGAACAACAAAGGCTGAAACTCAACCAAAACTTCCCTACCACCATGGGAATGAAAGCACCAGCCTTAAGACCGGGAAATAGAAGGTGAAGAGCAAGCCCACCACCAGGCAATAGAGTAGAAGCTAGGAAGTGCACATATAACAGTTTTACCTCTGTTAGTACTGAAAGATTTTCTACATAAAAGTATTGTTTCTTTCCTGCTGTCATGGTTTAGGAATGATACTCTCCCATTTAGTGCTCCCACTGAGACTCTAAACCATGTGCCACTTGCTCACTTTCCCCTCACGTTTTTCATGCCCACTGCGTTGGGATGGAGAGGAGAAGTGGAGGCAAGGAAGGTAAAGATCACAGGTCAAGATAAAAAAAAATGAGACGAGAAAACAAACAGTAACAGCAATACTAAAGACAGAGTGGAAGAAAGAGGCAAATCATTCCCACAGAAACCCCCCAAGGACAGACAATATCTGACCTCTCCTTCAGGCACGCTACACCAACCTAGAAGCCAGCTCTTCCTGCATCCTTAAAAAATGATGTGAGTTCATGTAGAATAACCTCTGGATCCTAGCCATGGCCCTCCTGACTACTGCAAAAATTAACCCTGTACTGGCCAGAACCAGAACACCTGCAATAATTAGATCCAGACTAAGTTGCTGAGACTGCTAAGATTTCAATTATACCATCAATAAATTCCTGGCCTTAAATATATATCCTTTGATTGTTCCTTAAAACCATATGTTTAGATGTTTTAGATGTTTTGGATCTAGACATAGGTAAGGAAACAAAATTTATTACAGTCATTGCCACACACTGGTACATCATCTTACTGGAAGAAGATATGCATGAAGGGGCTACATTGACTTAAACCTGCAGTGAATTTGTCCCACGGGATATGTTTAAATTAATTCTGCTGGATTTTTTTAAATGAACTATTCATAAAATGTTATGAAAAACTTTCATAATTGCCTAGAATTTCTGTTGAAAAAATATACATCAGTAGATTCAAAGCACTGCGTGGACTTTCCCAGTCTGTTAATATCAGTAATAATTATTGCCTAGAGTGATACTGAAAAGAAAGAGAGGCTAGATAGAGGATGTAAAAACCAGTCTACAGGGTGAGGAAGAATTTATATTATTATTCTGTATTTTTCTTTGTCTTTTTCCTTTCTGTATGTGTTTGTCTGCCTGTGGTTTTTTTTGGCAATAAGTGCAACAATAAAAATGTGATGATGCACATGAGGGTTCAGTCTAATAAAATTGTGAAGAGATCATATTTTGTTCTACTCATTTCTGTTTCCTACTAAAAGAAACAAGGTATTAATGTCAAAATAAATGCTATTCAATTTAATAGACTTAAAGGTCAAACACATCTCTACATTTCATCAGCTCAGAATACTGGCTGTTAGCACAAAATATTAAGATAAGAGTAATCAGAATTATCAAAATCTTCATGGTTTTCCCTGAAGCACTGGTATCTAATAAGATTTAGGCTGCTAGAGTTCCACCCAGTCTACGTACCTACTTACACTGTGGCAATAACAGATAAATGAAATCCTGACCAAGACTGCATTGAAATCATTATTTTAGGTAAACGTTTAAATCTTTTCAGGGTAAAGTATAGTTTGTTGAAGACTGTACATGTTCATATGTCCAATAAGACATAAATCATAAGTACTGATCTTCCTCTGAAACTCCATTGACATTGCAGTTGGTTAGGCTTAGTTCCAGTTTTCATCAGATTATGAAAACAAATCCAAAATTACTCAAACCAAAGAAGTAGAGACTGTATTCTCTTTCTTGATTTTGATGTTGAGAAAAAGGTCTGATTGCAGTTATTTGCATACCTGACATCACACATAAATATCTGGTTCATACAGCCAGGAAAGGCATTGTGGAAGTCTATTTGAAGGCAATGTTAGAAACAAACTTTAAAACATGGTTACAGGGCCTTTCAATGCTACCCAAAACTTTTTTTTTTTTTTTTTTTTACATATGATTCCTGAGAAAATCAAATTACTAATATCATTATAATGATACATACCTGAATATATGTTGAAGGAAAAAAATACTTATTGTAGGATTAAAATAAAAATAAAATTTTACTTAAATCCATGTTTCCAAAATGTGTTCTCAAATGTATGTTCCCTCATGGGACATGAACAATAGCATAGAAGATTCCAAGAGGGAGCTCCAATGTTCTTCACATCTTAATATTTTACTATAAAAATAAAGGCAAACCCAAAGGATGATGTGCTTGCAAAAGAAGCTTTTGAAATTCAACTGACAAAGTGCTACCTAAAGAGACATTTGCCTGAGAATGTAAAGGGCCAGATGCCACAGTTCTGAGCCATGAAATGTCCGGATTATTTCATGTGATGCAGAAACTGAGAAGAGATTTTACATTTTAACATTATTAACTATTTCACTCATTTTCAAAGCATATAGTAAAGCAAAAGGATTCTACAATGTCTTGGAAAGATTATTTCTCATAGTGTTTGTTTTGGCAGGGAGGAGGCATGTAAAAGTAGAGGAAGAACTTGTGAACATGTACAATTTAAGACACATAAGCTTGAAACACAGCAAGATGGTGTTGCACTGAGGGCTTTATTGGCTCCCCTAACTGTAAGCAGAGAAAGAAATACTTCTTTTTTTGGAAAAACTTTAAGCTGTATAGATGGATTTCAACAAGAGTAAGGTATAATATAAGAGGAAATAAAAATTGACTAACTATCTTTCTACCCCAATAATGATGGAAATATTTGGAATAAAAAAATAAAACTTTTTAAATTGTATAAATTCAAATAAAAGCAACAAAAACCCCACAGGCTTTTCAATTAAAAATATGAACACATTAATGAGCCATCTAAATAACAGCTGAGCAGTGACTCTAGTGCCAGCTCTGGGCTTTCTGTAGAGAGAGAACTTTTGCTGTTTGTGCTATTAAATACAGACACCAACAAATAGCTGTGCTATTCTCTTTCAATGCAAAGTACTATAAAAGTGACAGAGATAACTAACCTGCCAAACAAACAGCCAAGATGCTTTCATCTACTTACAAGATTTACTTACTTAAATATTCAAATACAGGTATATTTGCATAATTATTTAGTTATGAACGTTATGTCTTCATCCATTTCTGTCAAATATCCTGGACTTCAAAACTGATCATTTTGCCTGTTTTACGGTATTTCTTTTCATCTCCTTAACTGGATTTACTTGTTTTCTCCAGTCTCACTATTCCTTATTTTATGCACTGAAAACAAATATTAGATCTGCAAAACAAAGAATATTGATTCAGCATTTCAAAGAAAATTAAGAACAATTTCAGGTTAACAAGGCAGACAGAATTGGATGTAGCCTGTTATAGGCAACTAAAACCAGGATGAAGAGGCAGATGAAGAATTCTATAGGTGGCTGGCTGACATTTCATGATTGCTAGCTCTTGTTCTTGTGAGAGGCTTTGACCTGCCAGTTGCCTGATGACCTCTTAACACAGCAGAGAATAGACAGTGTGTAAGAGGTTCCTGAATGTGTGGAAGACAACTTCCTGACACAGCTGCTGAAAAAGCTTACCAGGGGTAGTGCCCAGCTAGATTTGCTGTTTATGAATAGAAAAGGGCTGGTGGAAGATATTGTGGTGAGATACCAACTTGGACACAGTGACCAAGAAATTATAGTTTTTGATTATTGATGGAGTAAGGAAGACAGTCAACAAAATCTTTACCCTGGACTTCTGGAGGGCACACTTTGGCCTGTTCAGGGGAATCCCTTGGGAAGGTGTACTTAATATAAAAAGGAGTCCAGGAAATCTGGGCAGACTTTAAGAAGAAAATCTTAAAAGTGTAGGAATAGACCTTCCTTATGTGTCAAAAGATAAGCTGTCAGGAAAGAAGACCAAGCTGTTTGAACAGAGAGGTTTTGCTGGAACTCAGGTTAAAAAAGAGAGTTTATGACCTTTGAAAAATGGGGCAGCCAACTCAGGAATTGTACAAATATGTTGGTAGGTCACATAGAGAGAAAATTAGAAAGGCAAAAGTACAGGTAGAGTTCTATCTTGACACTACTACAAAATATGATAAAATGTGTTTTTATAAATAGATTAACAACAAAAAGAAGGCCAAAAAAATTCTTCATCCCTTATTGGACTCAGGGGGAAGCATTGTAACCCAGGATGTTGAGAAGGCTTAGGCACATAATGCCTTCTTTGCCTCAGTCTTTAACAGAAAGACCAGCTATTCTCAGGGCAACCAGATGACTGAGCTGGTAGACAGGGAGAGAGAGCAGAATAAACCCACTACAATCCAGGTGAAAGTAGTTAATGACCTACTGTGTCATTTAGACACTCAGAAGTCTATGGGCCCAAATGGGAATCACTTGAGGCTGCTGAGGGACCTAGTGCAAGAGTTGCCAAGCCACACTTCATTACTTATTACACAGCACCTACAGGATAACCAGCGGATCAGGCCCAACCATCATAGATTTAGGAAAACCAGGTCTTAATTGACCAACCTGATATCCTTCTATCTGCTGTAGGGTAGGAGGGCTCTGCAGAAGGGCCTGGACAGGCTGCATTGATGGGCCAAGGCCAGTTGTATGAGGTTCAGTAATGCAAAATGCTTTATCCTACACTTAAACCACAAAAAACCCTGCAGAGCTACAGGCTGGGCAAAGAGTGGCTGGAAAGGGGCCTAGCAGTGATCACTGGTCAACAGCCACCTCAGCCACCACATACCAAGGTGGCCAAGAAGGACAGTGCCATCCTGGCTTGTATCAACAACAGTGTGCCCAGCAGGACTAGGGAAATTATTGTCTCTCTGTACTTGACTCTGGTGAGGCCACACCACAAGTCATGTACAGTTCTGGGCCCCTCACTACAAGAAAAACATTGAGTGGCTTAAACATGTCCCCAGTAGGGCAACAAGGCTGGTGAAGGCTCTAAAGACTAATTAATATGAGAAGTGGCTGAAGGAGGTGGGGGGGTTTAAACTGGAGAAAAGGATGCTCAAGGGAATCCTCATCACTCTTTACAAGTTCTTGAAAGGAGGTTGTAGCCGGGTGGGCATCAGCCTCTTCCCTCAGTAGAGACAAGACAAGAGAAAATGGCCTCAAGCTGCACCAGGAGAGGTTCAGATTGAATATCAGGAAGAATTTCTTCACTGAAAGGATAGTCAAGCATTGGAAAAAGCTGTCCAGAGAAGTGGTGGAGTCACCATCACTGAAAGTGCTCAAGAAAATTGGATGAGGCGCTTAAATAAAACCATCGTACTATGGTTTAGTTGACAAGGTGGTGTTTGATCAAAGGCTGGACTCAATGATACTGAGGTCATGGTACACATTTCAGTACAGTGTAGTAAGCAGAACACATTCCTTGATTACCAGTTAGCTTGTAGTATGATATGAAATGCATTTATTACCTTCATTAATCAATATGTGAAAGTTAAGATGAATATATCTATCCAAACTGAATGTCTCTTGTCAATTCTCATTTTAGCATGTTTAGCATTCTGGTGATTTTTCTTATGCTTTTTTAAGGTACAAAATTGAAGCAATGGCTTAGTGAATTTAGGGGTCTATTTTTTCTATCATCAACTAAACAGTGTTTAGTTGCTAAAATGATGGTACAAGACTGTGTTGAATATTCTTAGTTAAGTCTCATATTTTTTCTTGTCCTGTATGAGGTTAATGCAGTTGTGGGTTTTTTTAATAAAAGTGAAATAATTAATAGAAGAACTAATAATGAGTTGACCTTTTTCACATGTTCAGAAAGTAATTGAGCAGGTAGAAAAGCTCATGACTTTTTAAAGAGTTGATTTCATTATTTTTATTATATTTGGAAAATAGCTGATGTTGTGGTCTTTTAATTTACCTTCTGGGTAATCAGGCTTTAGTATTACTGGCCTCAAGCTTTTCCTCTTAATCATATGATTAGGCTTTTAAAAGTGTAAAGTGATCATTCTACTCACTGAAATTATCTCAGAACATAAGACTTGAGGAGATGCACTAGCTTCAAGATGAAGAAAAATGTGAGGTTGGCAATACAGCTATGGAGTTCAGATCTATGGGATTTCAATGGCTTAACCTGACTGCTTTAACTTACTGACAGGAGAACTGACACAGGCTCTGAAGTCTCAGAGTCTTACAGAAACATAAATTGTTCTGTGCTAAACATTTCAGTGAGTAGAATTAGGTGATCTCTTCCTAGAACTGGTGTTCTAGGAATCTTGGACTCCATAGGCATCCTATGAAGAAAATTCAGAATAACATGAAAAAGATGATTGTTCAGAGTATGGCCAGCTTGGAAAGGGGTGGGGGGAGAAGGCTATTTTAGAACAGGAGGGTGGCAGGTTCACTGCTTAAGGTGGCTGGTTTCATTTTAATACTGAATTTACTTCTTTCAAATTTGACATTACACAGTATTTTCATTTATAAGAGTAATACTGCAGTGTACTGAAATCACACTGAAAGTAAACACTTGGCAGAGCATACCAAATCAAATATAAATGTGATTCTTAGTACAGATATCTATAATATGCTCACTGTCATGATGCTGGATGTCCCCTGTCTCAAGGATGAAACACATGTCTTGAAGCAATCTCAAGCCTATTGCTCTCTTCCAATTCTCCTTGTTGATTTTTATTTTTTTTATCTAAAGAATTTAGAATAAAAACTTTACACAACCAGGTGTTCCCATCAACTAATATAGCTATCCATATATAGTAAAGGATACCCTGTAGTTCCCTTTGTGTTAGTCTTTCTTTGCATCAGGAGTAGTCAGTTCACTCATTCTTCCCTAAGCTTCATAAGCATACTGCCCTTGCCCGTCATCTCTGAATTTTCTCTCATTATAGTTGATTGGTCACAAATAGCCATAGAATCCAATAGGGAACAGATGAAATTAATGAATCACTGCTCTTCCTTTTTTAATGGATGGTGGCACCAGTCTGCACTCAGTATTATATTTTTCTAAAGTAGTAACTCATATTAGTGCTTTGAATACTATAGACTATATTTTGATGAAAGCCATGAGACTTGCAAAAGAGGAGGTTCTTAAGCAGCTAAGTGATTCTTCTTCAGACATTCTGTTTGAGTAAAATACCTACAGACTGCCTGAAGCATGCTTACGCACTTTAATCACTTAGTGAATGTCAGTCTTACTGGCTTTTCTGAGACTGTCACAAATTAGCAGATTTCTAAGTCAGCCAAACACATGAAATGAAACATCTGAATCTGCAAGTCTTCTGACAATCCTGGAAATGTTAGTGAGCTCTGACATTAGCCTTTTTTGGAACATGAGCTTTGAGAATGTAATGTTTGGAATAGAGTAAACTCAGATTTTCTAAGGAATATAACTAAAAAAGGGTCTTAAAACACTCTTCTTTTTCCCCTCTGTTTTCTTGGGGTAGTCCCATTTTATTCCAGCAAACTACGCTGATTAGTAGTGCCTTGGAACATCATTTTAGTTCATGCCTCTCTGTGAAATGGAATGGGGAGTTATATTCATTGGATGGAGAATTTTACTAATATAGATAATTTGAACAGTAAAAAAATATAAATTAGAAACTAATTACTTTCCATGTATGCAATTATGAGTATTTACCACACCTTTTAAACTTCTTTAGTATGTATCATACGAAGTTTAGTTTTTAAAACAGAACATATGTAACTCTCATCTAAAATTTATTTCTGTGAAAGAGGGAGTTATTACTAATCCAACAGAGATAAAACAGGCTTATTGATTGACTTTTCAACATATGTGCCTGGTGGTTTCCACTCCCAGCTCCTCCAAGAAACATCATAGTTCGATATATGTATTTAGGAATCATGTAATAATACTACTCTGACTATAAGCTTTATTTCAAAATTATCATCTTGAGTAACTTAGTGAATAATCACCATTATTCATTTAGCAGATGAGGAAATACTACTAGAGCATTACTTTTATGTAAAAATTAATACTTATTGAAAAAAATTACAAAGAAATATACAGGACAGGAAAATAATAAGTTTACTCCTTTTTCCCCTTCTCCTTTTTCCCCTTCTCCTTTTTTAAAGTACTATCACTTGTCAGAAAGATTAATCAAAAATAATTAAGGATTTTGTTCACTCATTTGTCCTCCTCAAAAAGGAAATACTTTTTTTCCTAACCAGTCCTAGAATATTCACTGTCAACAGCTTGTTCCTATGCATTGCACAGAAGATTTGCAAGCTTAAAATGGGATTCCCTACTCAAACAGGAGCTCAACCAAGTTGGATGGTACTGAAATGTCAAGTGGCACAAATGGCTCGCTCACAGAGATAAGCACTAGTATGTGGCCAGCTGCACCTGTTTATTCATTTTGGATTCCCAGTGGGCTAATTGTGTAATATTGCTAAGGAATCCAGAAACTTATTTCAAATTTTTTTTCTGTCTGATACTGTGCAGGATTTTACTGCAGACTGAGTGTTGTATTTTCAATGTAGAGTACCCCTCCCAGGGTATTTTTCCAGTGTTTCTTTTATTAGCATAAGTAATTTAAAACTTGCAGTACAAGAAAAAAATTATTCATCATCTCACTGTTTAGGGAACCTATAGGAAATGTGAGTCTTTCCTTCAATAACTTTTGTAATATAATGTGTGCATGCATTTTTCTTCTCCCAAAGCCCCACAGTGTCTTTGTGACTAAAGCTAAGCAGTCTTCAGGCACTTTACTTTCAGAATTCATTTTAATCATATTTTAGCTTTAGGAAGAATTTTACCCCCCTTATTAGATTAGCCTTGTGGAGGAAAAGTATTTCAAAATTTGTTCATCAGTGAAGGAAGACTGTGATGTTGGGTTTAAAAACTTTATTTTACCAACTTAGCAATTACCCAGTGTACATAATAATTCGAAAGCATTACAGTTGTAGTGGGATTCCTGAAATGTGGTGTACAAAAATTATGTCTACAGTTTCAGACATGTAAGCTCCTCTTCCATTTCTGGCCATTTGGTCACTACTCATGGGGCTGGGATGGGATTGGGAACTGCAGGGTAAACATGCCAGCTGCAGACCTGGAGGTCTGTATTTTCATAATATATATTCTTCACAGAAAATGAGACAAAAGCTGAGGAAACAACAACAGTCAAAATGGAAAAGGTCTTGTGCTTTTCATATACTTGAGGGATAAAAATGAAGAGTGAGGAGATGGTATATTTGTATCAAATAGCATGATTCTATTCTGGATAAATGACTGTCAGATAAAATATCACATCCACCTAATATAGTGAGAGTTTAATTAACTTACCAGCTATCACTACTCCCTTATCTTTCATTTTGTGGTATTCACAATGACTATATTGTCAATGCACAAGGAAAAAATAAAATCAAATCCAACCATATGGTTTGGAAATAAAATCCATATTAGATTTGCACCCTCTAACTCTGCAGTTCTGAGAGAAATAGAAGAGTTGAGGTTATTTTATAGTCATTAAAATGAGCAGATTTTCTTCATGATACACTTAATAGAAAGTTCTGTTGAGTAAGGTGCCATTAACACACATTTATTCTGAAAGAAATGACCATTTAATTTGTCATTTCCCTTAATAAGAAATTTGTGTGGGGACCCTTGAACAACCATCCTACACTATTTCTTATAATCTGTATAAAAATGACAATGTCAGAACATGAAAAATAATATACTACATAAACATTTTGCTGCCAAAACATACATAGTTAAAAGCCTTATACCAAACTATTTCCTAATATGACAATCTGACCACACAACTGTAATTTTCATTCCTGGAAACTCCTCATCCAACCACCAGTATAATCAAGAACTATGCAATCATAGAATAATTTAGCATGGAAAAGACCTTTAAAATTATTGAGTCCAACCGCAAACCTAACATGGACAAGTCCACGGATAAACCATGCCCCTAACTGCCATATCTCTAAGATGTTTCAAAATCTCCAGCAATGGTGACTAGACCACTTTCCTTGGCAACTTGTTCCAATGCTTGATAACACTTTCAGTTAATTTTTTTTCCTAACATCTAATGTAAACCTCTCCTAGATAAACTTGAGGACATTTCTTCTCATCCTAGATGCTTCATGGCTATCCAATATGGACATTCATAAACCATGGTGTTATAAGGTACATATCCCCTTAAATTTTTTATCAAAATTACAATGATCTTGATCCTTTTAGCTGTCAAATAAAAAGAAGTCATAAAAAATAAAATAATAATAATATTATTTATAAAAAGTATATGTAATGCAGTGAAGTTTCACTCCAAAGTAATCATCAATGTGGCACTCAAGAGAATAAGCTGACTGACTGGGGGGAGATTATTTACAAGAACATTGCCTCAGTTTACTGACAAATTTAAGAGAAACACTATGGAATGAGTTGTCGCCTCTATAAGGGTTCCAGGAATCCCTTTCTACCACCAAGAAGTGAATATTAGTGGATGAAAGTGAAAAAAAACCCCAACAGTTTATTGACAAACAGAATCTCCACAAGGCATGGGAAAAAGAATAAATAAGATATTAAACTGTCAGACCTTACCCCCTCACACACACCAGAACAAAAACCCAAAATGCCAGGGAAGAAAAATATCTCTGGCTCACACCACATAGTAAAAGATGGTGCAGGCTTTTCTGTCAGGGAAAATAACAAAAGGGAGATTCATGCAGCAGCTCAGGCAAAGAGATGAAAACCTGCGGACTCTCTGGCACTGATTCATTCTCCAGAGCAGATGAAGCAGGAGGGCAAGAGCCTCCGGTGTGCAATCTCTCCCTGGCTTGGCCTTCCCGAGGTGTGGGGCTGAGATGAAGCAGCCTGTCTCCCACTGATCCTGACCAAGCCCTCTCCTACAGGTCCCGTTTTCCCTGATCTTGGGACTAAAGAAACTGTCCAGCTAACCTCGAAAAGTTGCCAAAGGATTACTGCTGCAGCTTCTCCAAAGCTTTTCCCCAGGGAAGGGGAAAACTTCTTGCCTGGGCTAACAAAATCCAAGCTAGCCAAGCAAAACAATCCAGACCATACTGCACCCCCAGACACCTGGGGAGGGAGGCCTTGAAAAAGCCCACCAACAAGCCCAAGGCTCCCCCCTCCCCTGGACACACCTCAAAGATACAGCAACCATTTGGGGCATAAAGCAGAGGATCAAGGACTATCACTGTAAATTACCCCAAGATAAGCATGCAAGACAAGGCCGAGTGAGGAAAATGGCTTTAAACTGATAGAGAGTAGGTTTAGATCAGATATTAGGAGGAAAAGCTTCACTTCTGTGGGTGGTGAGGCACTCAAACATGTTGCCCAGAGATGCTGTGGATGCCCTGTCCCTGGTAGTGTTCAAGGCCAGGTTGGTTGGGCCTCTGAGCAACCTGGTATAGTGGAAGGTGTCCCTGCCCATGGCAGGGGAGTTGGCACTTGATGATCTGTAAGGTCCCTTCCAACACAGGCCCTTCTATGATTCTATGATTACAAGAAGACCTTTTATCTTCCCGTTGTGGGACTACAGTTAGCAGACACCTCTTCAAAGGTTCTTTGTCCAAGGGCAACTGTTCAAGGGCAACTGTCTCATAGTATAAAACTTTTGTTCACTTTGATGTGGTCATTAATACAGAGATTCAAGTCATTTAACAGTAAGTAAAAGAGAGTAAAAAATCTGAAGCAACAAAATCATAACAATTGAGCAATAACAAAATGTTAACACAT
The DNA here is from genome assembly GCF_024509145.1 of Vidua macroura. Taxonomy (NCBI): domain Eukaryota; kingdom Metazoa; phylum Chordata; class Aves; order Passeriformes; family Viduidae; genus Vidua; species Vidua macroura. The sequence continues at coordinate 54,449,704 of NC_071574.1, forward strand.
TATGGTGAAATAAAGACTAAGGAAGAAAAACTTAAAGGCAGAACCAGAACAAAAAAGACATATAAAGCAATATGATATTTGCAATAGCTCTATTTAAAGCATGATGTTCTCCCTAGGACAGAGATGTTGTTCAACAATGTTGGAAATGAGGAAGCACATAAATGTTGGATGCACTAAAATCGAAAGTACATTAGAAGTTGCATTTCATCTTCACTGCATGGGCAATGATGTAGAAGACATGATTCACTGACTAAAAATAAGTGGCAGACATGAAGATGTCCTTGAAAATGCCCTTAGTATTCTAACTGACCTTTTCTCTCTAGGAAATAATATGGTTTATGAAACATTTGTCTTCAGCCAGGGAAGACAAAAGGAAATGAAAAACTGACCAGCTTTCCTGCCAGATCATACCAATTGGCATGCATACGGAGGGTATTGAGCTGGATCTTTCAATCAAAATGTAAATCGTGTGTCATTACTTATTATCCAGGTTCTGAGCAAGCTTTCTGCAAGCCAAAACTCATGGCTGACAGAGTTTTGAACACTAAATGAGTAGTGATACCGGTGGAGGTACAGACTCAACACAGGAAAACTGATGTACAATTTATTAGCATACAAAAAAGAAATGAGACCATATTCCAAGGAAGCCAAGCCTCATAAAATTGTGTGGATATTGAGATATTTACAGAAGCTGAAGCAGATAACCTACATTTAAAGAGACATTCCTCTTATAAAGCTTTGATAGTAGTAAACACAGAAAAAACCCAAACAATCTAACAAACCTTTATGGAGTTCATCCTCTTTGTAATCAAAATCAAAATCATGTTGGAGTATAGAGGAAATGCCATAGTGAATTTGAAAAAAATCAAGTCATTTGATCAAGGAGTATGGTAGCAAATTATACAGTTTCAAAGGAAACAAAATACATTATGAAAATCTTTGGGAAATACAAGTAGAAATAAAAGTAGAAAGTAAGAGATAGAACCAAGGAGAAATAGTCAAGAAATATGTTACTTGAGATATGATTTTTCAATAGAAGACTCCACAGAAATTAACTGAAAAAAAAAGAAAATGTAAAAACCAGAACATGGTATATGAAAGCAGATTTAAAATTTCAGGAAGCTGGAGGTTGAAAACATACAGGATGCACAGGAGAAAATGGAATGATTTTCATAAAAACAGGAAACATATAGGTCTGATAGTCTAGAATGGAAGAAAGGATACATTGTCAAAAATAGCTCATATAACATACATACTGCTGGTAAAAATCTGAATATATTTTAATAGCAAAGACAAGGAAATACATGCAGCCTAACCTACTATTCTGAATATTTTAACAAGTTCAGAAAAAAGACAAGGTAATTTGTAAGAAAGAGAGAAATTAGCAAAGAAGTTGACAGAATTCAAGAAAGTTCAAAGAAACAAATTAGTTTGCTAGAATTATTAAAATCATTTCAGTGAACAGAGGAAGATGGGCAGCTGGGCGATGACATGGTTCCGTTCTGTGAAAAGTACCTCAGTGAAGAGTAGCAAAGATGTCCACAGAATATTTTTTAGAAATAAAATTCACAGGTTTATGACACAGATATAATAACATAATTATATGGTCTAACAAATCAAGCATTCACATCAGGAATAAAACGTATTGCATGTCATTTATGTCATCTCATTTTCCATGCCTGGGACCCCTCTCGGCCTCCTCATGTCCCAGGTCCCAGGGCCACATCTCCACCCCCAGCACTGTGAGCCCCTCTCCCTGCGCTGCTGCAGCCACCTGGGCTCCCCCAGCCATGGGCACTGCTGCACTGGGATTATCCACAGCTCCACATCCCAGCCCAACCCTGGCCTGGCTGCGGCACAGGGAGGTGCCCGAGGATGGGGCTGCGGTGCCTGGCTGGCCCCAGTTGTGGTAGCAGGACAGGCTGGGCAGTGAGGCCCAGCCCAGCTGCCCTAGAGGGCCCTTTCTGGTCCTGTTCCTCAGCCCCAGGGAGCCACCAGCTGCCATGGGCAGGACAGTCAGTTGTCCAGTACAAATTCAGTGTGGTAGTCTCTCATTACATAAGCCCTTGCCAAGTTTTTCTGTGCTATGACTCTACACCTACACCACTCAGCCAACAAAACCAACAATGTCGGCTTAAAAAGAGATGCTTATGTGGTGCATGCTCCTTCATTTGCTAACATAAACTATTTCCACTCTACTGTGAATATTTTTTTTTTCCTGCAAATCTATCACTTGAACAATGACTTAGTTTTTTACTAAGCTTTCCCAAAATAAACCTATACATGACATGCAGTAAAATCACAGTGAAAAGCAGACTCTCATTTTGTGTCTGTGAATTCCTTTCCTAGCCTAATACCACTAACTACACATTTTAAATCTCCTACAAATTCCAGTTAGAGCCCAAAAAACTAGAAAGTTTTGATTGTCATGTCTCAGTATCTCAAATTCAATAGTTAAAAATGTTACCACTATTCTGTTATAAAACTTAGTAAAGAAGAAAACTGAATGTAAGAAATCATAAGAAAGCAGCAGATCAAATTCAAGTCCTCAGACAAGGATTCCCTTAAATCAATAAGAAGAATGTCAGTAGACAGGACATTTAGAAGTATATTAATGAAACTGAAAAACGTGACATGGAACAAGTAGTCATGTGAATTCTAGCATCTTTCTTCTGTTAAAATATTGCATCTTTAAAAAGGTAAACTGTGCTTTTTGATTATAACTAATGATATAGACTGATTTTTAAATGCTTTGTGACAGGGTCTCCTATTTCCGGGGAACCATGCAAAGTTTCTCAGCTTTAACTACAATCTCAAATATATGTCCAATGAGGAGAATAATGGTTTTCCTCACTTTTTCCAGTGTCCCTGCAGAGGGACTCCAAACGTCTGATTCAGGTCAACCAAGGTGACACTGTCACTCAGCCTGGGCGCTCTACAGAAGTGTCAGGTATGTTTCAGTCACTTGTATTCTATAGAGGTACTTCTCTGCAAGGACAAATAGCCAGTTTTGTGGTCTTAAGAGAGGAAGTGATTGCAGCTGGGTATTCCATAAGACCAGCTTGCTTTGAAATGGTGAGTGATGAGCACTTGGTCATAGATGTTTTGAGACAAAGCATTTTTAATTCATATTAGAAAAAGGTAACCAATAGCATTTTCCTGTCAAATCGTAAACCAAAAGTAGCTGTATTGAAATACCTGAACAGAATCCTCATTGGAAACAGACAGAACTTCCTCTCAAAACACAGACAAACCAAAATCAAAGCCTTAAAAAAGGTAGAATTAATGGAATATGAGTATTGGGAAATTCCCAAATTGGGAACATGCTGTTTTTTCTCTAATCTTCCTAAAATGCTCAGTGATTCAACACTGACAATTTTGGGGGTTAATGTGGGGCTGATTTTATTTAACAATTAATTTAGTACATTTTCAAAATACTTGTTCTATTTGCATAAATAATCAAAATGTATTTTGCTTTAAAAGGGCATTTAGCTAGACTTAAATCATAGAAATTGGGCACTTTATTCAGTGAAGAAGTTTGGAAAGCCTTGTTTGTCTGTAGTTTCAGAGAACACCTGTAGAAAAGATATCTTCTTCTGTTGTGATATATTGTTGATCAGAATTGTCTCAGTATAGCATCCTCAGAAATTACATTTGTTGAGTTTTATAAACTCAATTGGTGTAATTTTTGGTTTGAAATAAATGTTCAGGCATACAACAACGGTGAATGCCTTTGGATGTGATGTGATGGAGAGGAACAAAACTACCTACCATTGCTTAGGGCAGGGAATTGTAATACACAGTCTCCTCAGGTTTCTTCCAACCTGAATTATCCTATGATCCTATGACATGTAATAAGAAGTTGGGGCAGAGATTTATGGTGACAGTGGAAAGCTGAAGATGCTGGAGATAAAGGCAAGATGTGGCTGAATCATGAAAATGTCTAATTTGAGCTCTGAATCTCTTAATTTATTAGCAGGGTGAGAGGTATGGTGAACATACACAAACTCTTATGTTCTAGTTTATGCTTGTCTGTAATTTCAGGATGCAGCATACCTTAATAATAGCACTTACTTAAAACAAACAAGTGTCTGTATGGTTGCTTAGTATCTTTTTTAGAATGAGCTGCAATTTTTTGTTCCTTCCTGTTAAAAGAGGCAGATTCTGAACACTGAAATTTAGTCTCCAGGCAACCATCCAGCTCTTGGGTGGCTGGCTAGACACCACTTGAATTATCTCTCTGTGTATAGCAGTTAACAAACCAATGTCTGATGTAAGTCATGGATTGAAATTACAGCAATGATAGAGGTATAGATTTTCTGGTTAAAACTAAATGTTTCCATTTATCGAGGACAACACATGCTGATAAAATCATGGTGGAAGGAGTCTTATATGGTATTATGTTTACAAATTCATATGCAAAACTTATTAAGTTTTAAATATGGAAACTGTTTAGAACTGCACATGCACATGTGTGTGTATATCATCTGTATAGGATATAAACATACATGTATGTGTATACATTTATGCATAGCTACAGATATAGTTCTGTGGGTAAATAGATCAAAATAGTAGAATATAACTTATGGCAGCAAGATTCCAGAGTATAACTCTAGCATTTATTTTTCACATGCTACATCATAAAGCCTGTGATACTAGTCCAGCAGATAATCAATTCATATTACTATTTAAAAATTACCTATTATAAACCTTTCAAAGCATGACATATTTAATACCCCTAATCCTTACTTATTCATCTTGGGTTTTCTGTTTTCATGTACAAATTGATACTGATTCTCAAGTAGAGAAATACTAATGGAGTAGTCCTAGGTTCAAGTCAAAATCTGTTCATATAAGCATATCTAGGTTTAATTTTGTATATGTCAAAGCTTTATTTTTCAGAGAGAGACTCTTTGCTACCTTTTTTCTGGTTTTATGTATTCACTTCCATGTATTTTATTTTTGGAGCCTTTTTAAAATCTGAAATTAGGACAAGAAGAGTTAAAAAGCATCATATTCCCAATATGGTACTTATGTACTGTTGAAATAATTATGTCGCACAAAAAAATTGTGTTTGCTTTCATAAGAACGGTTTGATTTTCACATTCATTTTGCCAATTTGTTTCAAAGGAAGTAATCTAAAGAAAAATGTAGTTTCTGTAAGTATTTTTGTTTATATTTAGTACCTTAAGACTAAGATATCTAAGAATCCTTTTGACTGTTTTCTATAATAAATGACAAACTTTATTATATAAATAAATCTCTAATTGTAAAAAATACCTCTGGGACAAGTAATTTACTTAGTCATCTGTTTTTCCTAAAATAGAGTATAGGGACTCAGCTTTCACATCATAGTTCAGAAAAAAAATATATGTTAAAGTTACTGAACTACAATTTAGTCTGTTTCTCATGCAGATGCAATTAAAATGTACAGGAAAGCTTACTAAGACCTTAAAAATGGCTGAGGATACAAGAGAAGCTCCAACAGAAAGTAAGAAGATCACAGTAGTTCTGTTCAGCATAGCAAAAAACAGAGATTATCTTACTCGAGTCCTCAAGTATCAAGGACTCACAAAGAAACCTCCTAAGTCATGGAGAAAAGGCATAAACCTGAGTCTTTGCAGTGCTGGTTCACTTTCTCCTGGTACCTGTTATGAAGGAAAAATTCTTCATATAGATCATAGTATGTTGATCCTGTGAACACTCCCACTTGCTAAAAGATGCTCCAAGCCCTATACCTACTTTATCTTCTGATCTCTTGGATTTGATGTCATGTGAAAGCAGTCTCTCTCCAAAATCATGACTACACATGTTCCCCTACATTGGAGTAACTTAGTGTTAGACTGTAGTTTGTGCTGTCAAAACTTGTGTGTGTGAGCAGATGCCAGATTTCCACAGAGTTGATGCACAAAGGGAAAGTGCTAGAGCTCCAACTGTCAACACCTCTATTTGTGAGCAGATGCCAGGTCTCGGCAGAGTTACAACACAATGGAAAAATACTTCAACTGTCAACACCCTATATGGGAGCAGATGCTGGGTTTTGGCAGAGTTAAATTAAGAGAGAAATACAACATTAGCACCAAGCTTGCAAGGGAAGTCTGGGCTTTGCCAGAATTTCTATCAAGGAATGAAATTGCCTAGGATCTCTCCACTGACCACTGCCTCAGCTCATACATTGAGAATAGATGTCAGAAGTGTTTATATATTTGTTACTCACCTCCAAAATTTTAAGTTAATGTAAGTTGGGAGAACAACCAAATCAAATCAAAACAAACAGATCCACATAGTTGTCTGTTTTCCTACTGTTAAATTTAATCTGTGAGAGCAAGGTGTTGTTAAACAGTCAACATCTATCATTGTCGTTTGTAATGTGAGAAAGAATATGCTTCATTAGAAAGGCAAAAGAAAAAAAACTCTACAGTCATGCAGAGGGTTTTACAAATGAGTGATTTAGATGACTCAAACTTCACCAAAAGTATCAGCAAAACTACTTATATTGAAATATGATATTATAAAAGTGTGACTTAACAGAGTTTGATTAGAATGTTCACTGCATTACTTCATAGATAATGTAAAAATAATTCAAAACTACTAAGCGAGAATCAAAGTTATCAGGACAAAATCAAAGTTATCAATAGAGAATCTTAGCACACTATAATGTAAGGGTCTAAGTGATGTCAGTCACTGACCAAAAATCCACAGTTTATAAGAGGTGTTTCCATCAGTGAGCAACCTTGAGAGATGTCCCAGCTCAGGAGACAGCAGCCAGCTCGGAGACATCTCCCAGCTCAGATGCAACCAGCTCCTTGAACAGAAAGAGATCAAAAAAAGCTTGCTTAGGTTGTTGTATTTATGGAATAAAGTTATTAGCTTGTAGTTAAATTACATGCAATGAGAAAAATATGCATGAGACTCCTTAATTTTGTTCATTGATAGATGAGCCTTAGAAAACTATTCATATGTCAGTCACATGGTTGGTGCTCCAAACTCAGTGTGTGACTGTTTCTTCATGGGTTTTCATAGAACAGATTGGAACTAGATATGTGCTTCACCCAATACTGGCTTAGGCCTCTATCTCTTTCGGAGATGGTAGAGAATTACCACTAGATTGATTAATGACTTGAGTACATCCATCACAGAGGGACAATGTTTTCAATACTTGCTTCTGTAAGTACCTTTATATCCTTGTGTGTAGCTGCAACCACATATTTTGGAAATACTAGTGCTGCTAAGCAATAGAAACATTTTTGACTTTGATTCAGAATGGAATATAAAGAAATATAAGAATAGTAATCTTAGGTTCATTACAAGTGATGATAAACTGAGGAGAATTTTAATGTGCTGTTATAGACCTCTGTAACTTAGGTCCGCTGAAAATCTATAGAATTGGAGAATCGATAGAATGGTTTGGGGTAAAAGGGACCTTGAAAGGTCATTTAGTTCAACTCCCTGCCATGAGCAGGGACATCTTCAAATAGATCAGGTTTCTTAGAGCTCCATCCAATCTGACCTTGAAGATTTGCAGGGATGAAGAATATACCACATCTCTGGGCAACTTTTTCTAGTGTTTCATCACCCTCATTATGAAAAACTTCTTCCTTATGCATAATATTAATCAAACCTCCTACAGTTTAAAATCATTACCTTTTATCTAGTCACAACAAGTACTGCTAGAAAATCTGTCCACATCTTTCCTATAGGCCCCCTTAAGTAATGAAAGGCTGCAATAATACCTTCTCAGAGCCTTCTTTTCTCCAGGCTGAACAACCCTTGACTATCTCAGCCTTTCCTCATAGGACAGGTCTTCCATTCTTCCTATCGCTCCAGCACAGCCACGTCCTTCCTGTCCTTCCTCACAAGAGTTGAGTAGAAGGATGGAACTACCTCCTTTAACTTATACAAAAAGCTCTCAAGAAATAAAAACTAATAATATTATAAGTTTTAGAGATATATAATTACTTACTACTTACATATTTAAATGAGTTTTCTAAAATAAGATGATTTTTTTTTCCTATTTTGGGATGTGGAAAGCAGTGCTTAGAGACATGATGGCATTTAACACCTGATGTGGATTGTTTCTCTATATGTCTGAACTCACTGCTATGTTAGCGTTTGAGCTATTGGTTACATCTTCCATCATTATAATTTATCATATAATCATTGTGTAATTATAATAATTCTTCTTTCTCTCTTGTCAGTGTAGATAAGGAGTTGAATCTGATTTGAGTAAGAATGAGGAATAACACTTCTAGAGGTGTATTCCAAGAACTTGTTCAGGAGAACCAGATTCTTCCATTTTTATCGTACAGCAAGGTGTGATAGAAATAAGGGATAACTCTGGATGGTGTCTATGGTACAATTGGTTTAATACATACAAGTCACTGATATAATTAAGACTAGCCAGTGACTTAGGAAATTGAAGAATGAGTAAACTGTTGTTCAGTGTATATAGGAAGCAGGTGAACATGGCATTGTCCAAATGCAAAGTGGATGAACTTGCATTTATTCTGAAGTACACCAGTTATATCAATATGTCTTATGCCAGAGTCGGGTAAGAGCACAATGAAGAAACTTTAACTGGATGCATACTGTATAAGCATTACTTATTAATTGCTCACCTTAAGCAACAGGAGCCAACATAGACTAATTCTTCAGTCACTCATAACTTTCTGAAAATGTCATCTATCAGTCTGAAGTTGTCTAAATTTATCTCCATTCGTAAGTAAACAAGGAGTTATATTTTTCCTTTTACTGAAGAATAATGAAAAACAAAATGCTACAGAATTTTCTGTGTCTTTCTTTTCAGGTAGCAGCTAATTAATATAATCAAGCCATTTAGGATAGGAATGTCAAAGGCAATAGACAGGAAAAAAAGTATTGTAAAAAAGAAAACTCTTTTAGAGATGTAATAATAGATAAAATTTATTAAAAATTATATACTGGTTTATTTCCAATATTCAACCTAGAACTCTCAAAACTCACCTACAGAAACTTACTTCTGATGTATAATCCAAACTTTATCAAAGGTATAGACTCATTAAAAATAGATTAAGCATGTCTAAAACTTGGTTTCATGCATGAAAGCTTTTTTCGTAAAATTTCTTATTAATAGAACACCTTAGACCTTAGTTTTCAGAAATTTTTAGAACATTTAGAATCACTCACTATTTAGAGGGACATGAGATATAACTGAGTAATATTTGAGTAACTCACAAATGAAAATATGAAGAAATACTAAATACTTTAATTAATTAACAAGTATATTACTGCCAAAGGCTGACTGTTCTAAGTTCTGAAAAAAAAAAAACCAGATCCTAGCCTGATTGGAGATATTCAATAAATGAAAAATCACTTGCTAAAAATTCTGTTACGTCATCTATCAATCCTATTACTATAGCTGGGGAAGTTGATAACGCTCTACCTGCACAGGGCACCAGATGTACTCCAGTTTAATTATATGCTTTTAGCTGTGCTGTTGAGAAGCTGTCTCCTGCTTCAATTATCTTTGCTAGGTGCAGCTCTACTATATATATATTAAAAAAAAATAAGATATACCTAAAATATTCCAGACACTAAACCAGCCAGATAGGAAAATATTCAGACACTTAACAATACTTCACAGAATACCAATTTTCCTTTGAATATGCTTGTCCGAACACCCAGAATACCCAGAATACTATAAGCGTTTGAACTTTGATTACCACACTCTTAGAATTCAGTGAATCAATCTCTGTTGAATCACCTACATGAAATTTATAAATGTTTAACAGATTACATGTAAAGATACAAAGGCACAACATAGCTGCCTGGTTAATATCTAATCTAATTAAAAATTATTCTAAAATTATATGCTTTATATATAATGCTTTACAGTATTTCTGTAAAGAGGGGGAAAAGAAAACAAAAAAAAGAATTGTAAAAATCTCACATAACCTTTTCTACAAAATTCAGGTGAAATGTTTGCCAAACAGTTTTGCAGATAATTAACAGTCTGTATGATGAAAAAAAAAAAATCTGTATTGTATGCAGATGATAGTTCACATTTCATAAGTACTTGTTTTCTGATGTATCTAATTAATCATCACTGCATTCCTGTTAAGTGAATCAGCATTATTATCAACGTATAACAGATAAAGAAAGGGATAGATGGCAAGCTGTTGGATACAAGCCTCTCTGGGCTCCTCAGAGAGGGAGATGAATGCAGGGGTTGAATTAAAGCTGTTAAAGAAACTAAGATATATTAGGCCACATAGATATGAAGTAAAAGTGTAGGTTTAAATTTTAAGTAAATGGAAATGTAAGTTATAGTTTCATGTAAGTTTAAGTTTTAGGTTTTCAGTAAGTAGAAATACATTCTAAAAGTAAGTAGAAATGCATTCTAAGTGCCTTAAGAACTGTATTAACTAGCAAAGGCCATGAGGCATAGTTAAAAGTTCAGCAACTTAGCCCTAGTCATAACAAAAACATAGCAAAACCTTTCCACTAGAACAGATAGAATTATTCACATGAAACAGATACAATTTTTAAGTAAGAAAACAGATAGTACATTTGCGTAAATAGATAATATTACATATGTAGTTTTTTAGGTAAGAACTGATGCTATTTTCGTTCTACTTTTGCACAATAGACTCAAGTTCAGATTGGTTTAGAAAGAATGTTTTAGAATTGTGTTTTTAGCTAATTGGATATTTTACAAATGAAAAGCCCCATAGTGGAGTACAAGGATCATCATCACCAACTTCAGCATCAGCTTCATCATCATCATCATTATCATCGACCACCACAGCATCAACACATCAGCAACCACGAGAAGAGAAAGAAGAAGATAACAAAAGAAAGAAGAAAGAAGAAAGAAGGAAGAAAGAAGAAAGAAGAAAGAAGAAAGAAGAAAGAAGAAAGAAGAAAGAAGAAAGAAGAAAGAAGAAAGAAGAAAGAAGAAAGAAGAAAGAAGAAAGAAGAAAGAAGAAAGAAGAAAGAAGAAAGAAGAAAGAAGAAAGAAGAAAGAAAGGCTGTGGTCCCTGCTGCTGCTTCTTGGAACATCAGACTCTATTACTGCTGCTGCTGCCCAGGACGTTGGACCTTGTGCCTGAGAACAACTGTTGCTGCTGCCACTGTTCCTGGGACTCTATACCAGAAAGCAGCCTTGCAGCTGCTGCTCCAGCTTGGGACTTTATGCCAGAAAGCTTTTGCATGGACTTTAACACCTTGAACTCTTTGCCTTCAAGACTGATGTATTCATGCAATAAACAACCTTATAACAACCAACAACTGCTTGTGTCTCTTTGAAGACCCTAGACCCACTAAAAGCGTGACAGCAAGCCATGTGTCACCAGATGACAGGTTATTTAGCCAACATCATAGAGGAATTTTGCAGCAAACAACTAAAACCATGTAACTACTGAGCTTTGTGTTTTTGAATTCCAAACAGCTCTCTGTGGCAAAACAACTTGGTTTAAAGACTGTGGTGGAGACTATTTCTGCTTCATTTCTCAGAATCCTAGTAATCTTTTTTTTCAATTCCATCAAATTTGATTCTCTCTTCTCTATACTTATGACACAGGTAAATTTCAATAATAAATATATTTTTTCCACCATAAAAAAAAAATATCATGATGCAGATGGGAAACAGATTGACACAACAGGTATACTATCAGGTCAGCTATTTTCATGACCCTGTCTATATACAGAGAAGTCTGCTGTTCATCTTCAGGCTTCTTGCTACAATTAATTTTTCTAGGATATGCTGTTACATGATATTGATATATAATACTTCTAAAATTATATAAGGCTGAATTAGGTTAATATTAAATGAATTTGTAAAGCTAAATTGGTGTGGAGACTGACACAAAAAGCATATCTGCATAACCAGATCAGACAGGATATGAATTCTGTCTGAATTCATACCTGAAGCCATAAAAGTTCCCTTATTAAAGAACAAAATACAATGGAACCTCTCATTTCCATTTCATCAGTTCTGTGGTTTATAAGAAAATCTCACTGAAGTGGGGAACTTTACTTCAGTTGCATCTTGTATCACTTCAGAACCTGTGTAAGCTGTTTGAAAATCTACAGTAAGACACTTCCAGTTTTCTCTTTCTTGGCCACACAGACATGTGCACTTAAACCAGCCCTAACAGTCAATAGGATGTGCATGTGAACCACTGCATTGGGTTTATCTTAAAATGTCTGTGTTTCTGTAATGTTTTTTCTGTTTTTCCCCCATTATCCTTTAGTCAATACCAGGGAGAAAATAGTACATGAATTTACTTGCTTATTTCTGATTTTCTATCATGATTTTTTATCAGCTAAATAATGACCTGCGCAGGCCAATGTTCTGGAAACACACTGCAAGTGTAAGATAAAAAAGTTTTCACCAGATTCAACTCTACTAAGCTGTGATAACCCCTGTGAAAATTCTCCATTTTCTTGCAGTAAATTGAAAAAAAAAATCTTCTGGCCCTCTATCAGTGAAAAAAACCACAAAACCCAAAAAACTGAAAGCATCATAAAATGCCAACTTTTTTTATTATCTCATGATACGTTCAGCTGAAAAATACTTTCAGCTGTTTACCAAAAGCTATATTTTTACCTTATCTCTCTCTTTTATCAAGTCAAGCCTTATACTATTGCTTGCCTACCAGGACTGTAGATAATCAGGTTTTAGGCTCAGCTGTGAACATTTTCACTACTAAAGCTAGACTAGATTTAAAGGAATCTTTTTTCCCCCCTTACTATTAGTTCTTTGCTGGTATCAGGCATTGTTCTCAATAGAAATTATTACTAACATCTACATTCTGGCAACAGAATGAAGAGTGTTTCAAGAAACTAGAATCTCTTCAATTAAATGAACTGTCTCTTGTTCATGTTTGCCTAATTAATGCTTTTCTCTCACAAGGACAAGCATGTTCCTGTATAAATTCCCATACAATACACTAAATGTAAATATAAGGAGAGTGGGGTTATTTTTTGTTGTTAGTGATGTGGGGTTTTTTCCCAAAATATTGAATAAATTGTAGAAAACTTGAGCATAAAGATATTTTCAAAGATTTTCAAGAAAGTCAGAGAGAATAGATACATCCTTGACTGAAATATCAAAGCCTGAATGCAATTTGTAGATCAAGAAGATCTAAATGTACCATTTACCAGGCAGTAATAGAGATGGCTCAGAACAAGGCTTCAGGTGGCTGGAAGCCTTGTTCTTTTTCCTCAATTCTCACTACTAATGTCTTTCAGAAGATTTGATTCACACTTTGGAGTGACTCATAAGTTTGAATCTTGCTTCCATTTCGTATTCTTAAAGACACTCAAATACTGATTTGATGATCCATACATAGGCCTATAATGTGACAATGAATGTAAGAGAAGTTGTTAAAGAGTTATAGCTGCATATTAATGTAAACACAATATGAATAAGATAGTAATGAAATGAAAAAAAATGGCTGTGTGCTGCGTTATTGAAAAATCTGCAGACAAATTATGCATTCATATGCATCTCTATGGGATTGTGGAAACAGAGCAAGTGTAACATGAAAGAAATGTGGCTCTGTATTAGCCATAAAAGGCAAGGCTTAGTAACAGGGCCTGAGGGTGCCTGTGTGGAAGGAGGCCATGAGCCTCCCTGTGCCAGTCACAGCAGGTTCTAGATGACTCTAAAAAGGATGGAGACAGCCCATCATGCCTCAAACCTTCAATCAGCTAGAGGAGCACACTGTGCCTCTGATTAGCTGTGCTTGAGGAAGTGTGGCAGCTGCTAGAGGTAGGAGACAACAGAAAAGAAGAAACGTGAGAGGGGGTTTAGGAGGAATCTCAAAAAAGGACCTGTGAGGGTAAGTAATGAAAGAGGGATGCTCTGAGAAACTCCAGCCCATGGAGGACCCATGTGAGATCAGACACCCCAAAAAGGACTGTGGCTTGTGAAGGATACATGCTTAGGCAGGAGAATAGTAAGAAGCAAGGAACAGAAATAAAATACTGTACACTGACTACGGCATCACCAAAGGGCCTGGAAGGGACTTGGTGTCGTGTAGGAAAAGAAAGGGAATTAAGCTTTGCAAGCAAGAGAGAAGTGATGGACTGAAGCAGAGCCTTGGAAATTAGTAGAAAAGTAGTTTTTCTAAGTATTGGTTTAATTAACTTCCCTTGTTAATACCTGAGTCACTAATTAAAATTGCATGTTAATTCACAGTGAATTCAACTGCATGATGCTCCTCAAGTCAAGGCTGCTTTGCTCATGAAAAGGTCATATGCGGCATTGCTTGTTTTCCCCGTTCCCGCGCCGCTCCAGAGAGCCTGGAATGGCGCTGCTCCTCGGCGAGACTGGGGCCTGCCGCGAGTCCCAGGCGCTGCTTCGTTCAGCGCACTGGCGTGGGCTGGCCGCATTCTGCCGTCAGCGCGAGGGGCGAGACAAAGAGGGAAGGAATTGTCCACTCTGTCCGTATGGTTGGCTGGAGAGCTTTAATGGCCGCGGGGAGCCACATGGACAAAAATGGCCCCGAACAAAGGAACGCATGAGGTTTTATAGGGGGCGGGCTGAGGGAGGCGGAAGCCCCCCTCGCCCAATGGGGGCAGGCTACGGGGGAGTGACGTGGATCGGGGTAACCAACGGGGACGCGACAGGGGCGGACCAGGTTCCGGGGCAAACAGGGTTGCGGGAACGGGGTGATAGACACAGAACCCTCTGGAGTGGACAGGGGAGTGGTTACAGGTTACATGGTGAGCTCCAATGGTAAGTAACCCGGAGCGGACCACCGCGGGTGGGGGGGAACCTGGGAGGTGCACGGGGGTACACAGAACTGGCTAACTAACACATATCAGAACCCCTAATCTGAACCCAAACCCAGGATGCAACAGTCATATGTGTAAATTTTCATTTTCAGTGTACCTAATGCACAAATAAATGAATGCACACTTAGCAATTAATGTACACATAACATAGCTATTATGTCTTTCCCATTAATGCATATCAGTTATTGCTGTTGTTCAACCCCAGCCAGAAACTGAGCCCCATATAGCTGCTCGCTCACTCCCACCTCAAAAGGAGTGGAGAGAGAAGCAGAAAAGTCAGAATACCGGTGGATTGAGATTAAGAGAGTTTAAAAGGTAAAAGCAAAAGCCACATGCAGGCAAAGCAAAACAAGGAATTAATTATTTCCTATGGGCAGACAGGTGTTCGGCCATCCCCAAGAAAGTAGGAGTCCGTCACACGAATGTTGACTTGGAAAAGCAAATGCCATCACTCTGAATGTCTCTTTCATTCTACCCCCAGATATATATACTGAACATGAGGTCATATGGCATGGAGTATCTCTTAGGTCAATGGGAATCAAATGTCCTGGCTGTGTCCCAACAAACTTCGTGTGTAACCCAAGCCTTCCTGCTGGTGGGGTGGGATGAGAAGAAAAGGCCTTGACTCTGTGTCAGAGTTGCTTATCAACAGCTAAAACATCCCTGTGCTATCAGCACTGCTTTCAGCACAAATCCAAAGCACATCCCCATACCAGCTATGTGAAGAAAGTTATCCCAGCATAACCAGCTCACTTACCTTAGTATTTTCTTCTTCTACCAGGTGTCATAATCAAGTCTTTTAATCCTTCTCTTGCAGGTTTTTCCTGATAAGCAGGAGGAATGCTCAGTCCCTTGACATTTACAGGTTCACATGTAAACATTGTCTGGCTGGATACCTTAGATATTCATTTTTTTTTTTAATAAACTCATAACACTTCGCCATTTAAATTAATGGTCCCAAAAGGTTTAACTTTTTTCAGACTTCAGAGTAGCTGGAAAAACACCAGGAAGAAAAAAAAATCTGAAGGGCAGAAGATTTTACTTTATAATGTCACCTCATTCCAGTTGTATGAGAAAGGAAAGGTAAAATAATTATCCCACTCATAGAACTTACTATCTCCTCTGCTTATGCATGCTAGTCTAAAACATTATTATATTGTCACCATGATATTTATTGTTTTTTGATTAAGTGTTGACTGCATGCTAAATATAGGAGCTGTATTTTGATACTTGAAAATGTTTTTATTGCGTGCAAGGAATGTGCATTCCAGAGTGTGATTAGCTAATTAAAGTAAGTGAAGTGGAAGTTGAAATCAAAGTCTCACATGAACTATTGGGTTTGTTTGTATACAAATACAGTTTTTGAAGATGAGATAACTTGAAGAACTGTGCTGGAGAACAATGAAACTGCATAACTTCTGTTAATATCATACTTGACACAACTTGTTAATATTTGTATATATTAAAATATTTCTAACATTCTAATAAAAATTCAGATTCAATCTTCATCTTGTAGTTCCTATAAACTGTTGTTTATTTTTCCTAAGAAAGACAGATGATGCTTTAAATATAGTGAGATTCATGCTTTATAGCTTTTATAGAACTAAAATTTAGAAATAAAAAAATGAGCAAGTGTTTTAGGCTTCCTTTTTAGTTGTTGGTGATAAATAAATATGTATCAGGTTTTATTTAACTCTGCAACAGACATCTAAAACAAGTCAGATGATCAGTTTTATAGTATTCTATTGATCTCTGTGACTGCAGAGGAAATCTAGAGTATCAGTATGAAGAAGGCACATGGATTGCATCTTGTTTTGCAGTATTGGCCTAATCATAATTTCTTTAGAAAACTAAAAAAAAGATATTTGCTTTTCAGATTTGCTGCCAGTTCTGACACCTCCAAATATAGAGCATTCTGTAATAAAATTAGTATAAAAAGAAGTATTTTTTCTGTTTGCATAATCATCGAACAGCACAAAGTAAATGTTTTTCTTTCTTTTTACATGTTTAACAGCACAACAGCTGAGGAATATAAAGAACCGTTTGAATTTTTTTTTTTTTTGTGTTTCAAATAAAGCTGAATTAAGGTGTTATATTATATTTTAGTAAAACAACACTTTACACTTGTCTTTTTTTTTCTTATTAATCAGGTAGGATTAAGATTATTTTGCAGAATAGTAATGCAGGAACAGGAAAGTTAAATGTCTTCTGAGCTGTTAGTGAATTACAGATTGCCAGTCCTCTTCAAGCCATAAACAGAAATAATTTCACCTCTGCTTTGAATATATTGCAAGTTAAAAACAAGTTGTTGTTATTTTGAAGTAAGGTATCAATATTTAATATAGCACTTCCCATCAAGAAACAGCCCCAAATGGGGCAGGGAATAGTGCAGAACTGTATAACAGAGTCAGCAAGTACAGCCCCATTTCCCTTTGCCAGCTTTCTTCTTCCTCTATTATATTTACCCTCTGGTGGATGTCATATTAGAGACTGCAGCCAAAACTCCCTCCATTCTTCACCTATTGGTGCATGAAGGAATCCGTGACAGATGCTGCAGCATCATGCAGTATTCAGAGACCAGTGTATTAATTTAATAAATGTTTTTGCAGCTTTATGGCCTTGCCAAAGATTGCATTCTCAGTTAAATGGAAAGATAAAGATTGCCTCCTACAGGAACTGAAGCTGGTGTTCAGTACAGTGATGTCAGATGGTTTTTATGGCATATATACAATGAAACAACAACTAAAAAGAAAAACATAGATTAAAAAAATCCATCTTTAATGGGATTAACAGTATTTTTAAAATTACAGCAATTCTACCTAACATGGTAGTTAGTAACTGTGGGGGAAAAAATATTTCAAGCTTATAGAATGATCCCTCTTGTCTTACAGAGTGAAATGTCATCTGAAAACTGAAACTTTGGAACCAATGATCAACTTTAAAACATAAAATTCGATAATTTTTTTTCGGATTTCAGAATACTTTTCATGTGAAAAATGAATTATAATTTCACAAGAGAGAAAAATACATCTATTGGTAATAAATTAAAGAGGAACTTTTCTTGTTTATCTTTGTTCCAAATAAATAACCATGGGTTTTTGCAGAGACTTGATTTACTGGAATTTGTTTTCATGATTTTATGATCAAGATTCAGGTGCTCACACTTGTTGGGATGATCACTGTGATCACTACCAGATAATCATAGAAAAGGAGCAACATCTGGAAGAAAAGGCTTAGTAGTTGTCACTTCTCTATAGAAAGTCAGAAGAACACCCGAGATCCTGAGGCAAGCTAAGAAACAGTACCTTTGAAAATTAGAGGAGTGTACACAAAAGTCACTGAAGAATATTTTCTTAACAATTTAAGTGGCTAGAGCTTAGTGATAGGTGTTGTGTTTCACAAACACAGGCAGGAAAGTACAATGTCAGCAGCTTAAGCAACAGTGAAGCTGTATACTTGGGATCCTTTAGTGATGCTCTTTTCAACACATAGATTTACTCAATTGCAAAGGCATGCTATATATAATGTTGAGTCAGCTGTGGTCATTTATGGAAAAGGAAAAGAAGTTGCAAGTCTGAATGCTCTACTTTACTCTCTAAAATTCAGAAAATGAGAACTTGTATTTTTAGCCAGTATTGTTGTCTTGTACTGAATGTGTTTCAAATTGGAACAAATAAAAGGATCTTTGAAAATGAATTAATACAAATTCAAGACTAAGTCTGTGGATAAGTAATCTGTAATTTGGAATTCACAGTGTTGTGTATGGAGTTTTTTTAAATTATGGAAAGTCATGGGTTAATTTTGAATGAATTTGTTTATTCACGTGAAACAGATACCAATGACTTTATTCATTTTATTTATTTGGCCTTAATGGATTGAAGTGATGATACTGTTGTGTTTTCCAAATAATAAAGTTACATCAGTAACAAATATTTATAAACTATTGTATAGATATAATACTGTAAGTCATAAATGTAAGAGAAAAAAATCTTTAATTAAAGTAGAACATAAATTGGTTTTCATCTAAATTATACAGATTTAAACAAAAGCTATGCTATTTATATAATCAAAATACAAAAGCAGGTGTAATTCTTATTTAGCACAGCACAATTTTTATTCTAACAAAAGTAAATTCCTTGGGGGAAAGCAACTTTTCTTTTTATATTAAATACATTTTCTGCAAGTCATGAGGAAAATATTTTAAAATCTATCAGAATTTGTATAAAGTTTTGTACTTGAAAATTATAGAGACTTCTTTCATATTTAATGGTGGGGGAAAAAACATTGAAGAAAATGTAGAAAACTAACAGCATGAAAACCAAAGAAAACTAAATTTTTAGAATATTTATAGAACTCAATCTTCCACTTCATACTAGTTCACTATCAAACTAGTACAGAACTAGTATAGCAGAATTAAGGTTCATTATGTCCCCTGGACCTACTCCACTTTATTTAGAACCAGACTGACTCCATTAACATTTTGTCCAGGTTTTCTAACCCCTATAGAGTCTTCTGTACTTTAGAATTTACAGATGTAGGCACAGAGATGGACTAAGTGGAAACAAATCACTCCTAACACCCCAACAAAATGAATGATAACGGCAAGGACAGAATACAGACCCCTGAAATCTTTACCATTGGTCTAATCAATAACAGATTTTTTTCTCCTACTTTACAGTTTCTGTCAGGTTATATTTTCTGGCCTTTCTTTTATATACAAACAAAATGAAAAAACATAATGAAAAACAAACAAGAAACCCAAAACCAAAACAAACAAAAAAAGGGAGATGTTCCAAAGTCTCTTTCCTTGGAATTTTACTGTGATGTTTTTCACTGTGCACATATGCAGAGTATAAAAATGGTAACTTATTCTTTACAGATCACTGTAAGTAAATACCATACCTTATCCTTTTCTTAGATATACACCCTTTCCACTTGAACATTTAGCTGTGCCACAAGTCATAGTTCTTTTAGAAAGAAAATCTCCAAACAGTTTTATATCAAAATAAATTGTCTGCATTGATATACTTGGTGTCAGTTCAATGACTAATTGTGAATCTAAAAGGCTCAGAATCATGTTAAAATTCAAGCATCCTGTCTTTACATCTGATTAGCCCATGCCAAGGGGCAATGAGCAGTCAGTGGGAAAAATACTGTTCCATTAAACAGTATCTCTGGGCTTCCAAAGCCCATTTTTTCTGACAGGCAATTTTTTTTCTCAGAATCTGAATAATTTCATTCTTGAGAAAATACATTTTGATTACTGTAAATAATCAGGTGTTCTTTTTTTTTTTTTCTCACATCAAGGTTCAACACAATCCAAAGACACACTCCAATACACTGAGCTGGACAAGAAAAAGCAGTCTAAAATAAGGACTATTCAGTACTGAGTCTTTGAGTAAATTGTGTTTCTAATGTGTAAGCCTGACAGTCATATGCTTATGTCTGTTGCTCTCTCTGTCAAACCTCTTAGATGATAATATTTTAGAGACATGAATCATATCATAGAAACAGAGTCTTTGCAAACTAGTGAAATACAGAGAAAGTTTAATGATGTTATTTGTCTCTTTTTACCATGTATGCTAACCTCAAATGTTGTGTTTGGTTTCTGGTTTGGGTTTTTTTTTTTTTTTTTTTGAAGCCTTTTAATTTTAACCTATGACTAACACCAAAACTGTATTTTTAGTTCAACTCTTACATGTGAAAAGATAAATTGCTTCTGATTGATACAGAACATGACTATGTGTCATGTCATGGTGTATCAATCGTAGAGAGTCAAAAACCTGTGTCTTCTGTGTTTCAAGATGAATAGCCTCTGTGATAACTCACTCAGAGATTTCTTTACAGACTTCTTACATTCAGGCATGTTTGCCAAACCAAATGAGGACTGTTTCCTTTGACAATGCATCAAGAGGAATATGCAAAAATTTGAGTCAGCTAGAACACCCTTTCTGAACATTTAGATCAGTGCCTGCTCATTTCATGCTCTGTATGGCTGGATATATTTTTCTGATTCTTGTGTATTTTGACACGTATCTGTTTTTCTCAAGTTCCCACTAACCACAATTTTTCACCTGAATTTCATGGTCAATTGTTACTCTAGTCTTATATATATACTATATTCAGTGTCTTTATATGTATTTTCAAGGAGGAAAAAAAGGAAGTTAACAGGATGAGTACTTGGTGGGTTGACCCTGGCTGTATGACTGGGTGCCCACCAAAACTACTCTATCACTCCTTCTCCTCAGCTGGGGAAGTGGGAGCAAATGCAATGGAAGCCTCATAGATTGAGGTAATGTTAGGGTGAGATCAACCACCAAATACCATCACAAGCAAAATAGGCATGACCTAAATTTAATTTATTAACAATTAAGATCAGAGTAGGGTAATCAGAAATACAAACTCAGTTTTAAAAACAATCAGTAATCCTAGGAATATTTTGCAAGTGACAGAGCACATTGTTTTTTATAGGTCCTTCTTCAACACTTTTCTTCATGCATCTTCAATATTAAATTTTATTATGCTTTCTGACATTCTGTAAAGAACAATTGTTTTTATTCATTTGTGTACGATTTGGTTTATATAAGTGACAGATATTGAAGGCAGTGAGCAGATGATGTGACACTACGTAGGAAGTTTAAAAGATTTAACAGACTTTTTTAACATGTCAATCTTTTCACTTTGATGAATATTAGAAGACCTCAAAAAATTCTCCTTATTTTGTGTAATCTATTGTTGTTACTGGCTTAAATGTAGTTCTATAAGTAGAAGTGTTCACACTGGTTTAGGCTGTGAAAGTTCAAGTCTTAGATTATATTTTTTGAGATCAATTTATCTGTTTATAATGTTTTGGGTAGTAAAAGTTTATAATTTTTAAACTTTTTGTGACAGAGATAGTTGCCATATATGTATGTGCAAAATTTTGTGCAACAGAACTTAAATTTTTGTTCAGTTTTCAGAACAATACAATTTGTACTGTATTTTTAATAAATGTCATGTCTAAACTGTATTATCTATGTAATTTTTTCCTACTTAATCTAAGCCAAAGTAATTTTTAAGTGATTTAGCAGGAATGTCACAAAACCTATGAGATATTAGTAAGGAAATGCGAACATCTGTTTATATTAGAACATACCCTATCCTACCTGGTTTTATTCTGGCTAATAATAATGAAGGTAGAAATCAGATACCAAGTCCTTCTGTTGCTGGATCAGAAAAAGACAGATGCAAGAGCTGTTACAAAAACTGTGCTGAGAGTTGATATGAATGCATGCAAGCTTGCAGAGACCAAAATAAATAAATTAAAAAGACACTTTCCAGAGGCAGAAATTACTAAGATTAATAAACGCTTAAAAAGTGTAAAGAAATAATAAGATGGAGGTTTGAAGAACCTAAACATAAGGGATCATGCTATTTGAATTCTCCTCTTATTCCAAGATATGTTAAAATGGAAGAATACTGCTTATTATAAAGACCACCACCAACAAAAGGCTCTAGGAGAAAAGGAAACACACAAGTATGCCTTATTCATCTACTTTTGAATGGCCAAAAAGATAACCAAAATTTTTGTTGCCATCATAGCTAGTATAATAGTACCGGATATAGGTACTGAGATTTACCAATAAAATACATTTTTTCATTCCTTAAAGTTTTTAAAATATTAGATAATGCATTAAAAGGTTGACATGTTGCTCAGGACATACAAAATATTTATATGAGAAATATGTTGGAATTATATTCCTAATTTTATAGAACAAATGTGGTCTGAAGAGATAAATTTAGAAATTATTTAACATTTTCAGGATACGTTCTGTAGATAGTTTCTGAATGCTTTGAAGTAAGTTAATATATATGTCTTTTTAAACTTAGTTTAAGTAAGAAAAAAATGTTAGAACTAGCAACTGAACTTAAAAATCATATATATTCTTTAAATAGTTAATATAATTGTAGTCTATTTTATGATAGGCAGCTTCAGCAAAAAAAAAGGAAAAGAGTAGTTGCAGATGCTGAAATGTGTACCTCTTTAGAAGCCTGTCAAGTAGGAACATAGAGAAAAAAAATTATACACCTATGACAAAGTAATTTTTCAGGTACTAGAAATCAATGTTTTCAGAGAAATCAATGTTGGCACAATTGTAATGAGGGATTGCAATTTCTTGTCTTGTATAAAGGAGAGGATTTCAGAAGCAAATTCCCACATAGAGATAGGACTTTAACAACTTAACTATATGTTTAGTGTAACAGTCTTACTTTGAAGTATGCTTTTTACTTTTTGCTTTATAACATCTGTATTTCATAACTGTACCTAAAAGGTTAACCTATACCTGTCTTCATTGTAAAATAATTATTTCTTTTATTGTTTATGTTTACCCATAATAATTGCTTCCTTGGTTGAAAAGATTATGCTAATTGAAAATGTTAATATATGTGCATTTAATACACATATAAAATATATCGAAATATATTAGTCTTTCACAGTGTTTAAACACATAGCTTTGAATACCTTTAACAGTTTTTAGCTGACCAGGTCACTCTTAATTTTTTTTTGTTTCCCCACAGTATTGCTAAGTATTGCTAATGCTTTCTTCCATTTCTCCCTTATTACTTCAGGGAAGAAACATGTAGGCTTATTGACTGTGTCTTGGAGGAGGGCAAATACATAAAACCCAATTAATTCCTAATAAATAAAACATAAAATGTCTCTTCACAGTTCACACTTTTAAGACCTGAACAAAAAATCAAAAATCCAATACATAACAAAACAGAAGCAAAGCAATGAGTTGTCACTCCAGGTACTGATAAAATCTGTAGCCCTTCTCCACTCCACTAGCCAAGATACGTGTCAATCTTAGTATGAGCACAGGAGGTACAATTTTCTGCTGTACTTTAGCTTTTCATTCCTTTCTTAATTGCAAACCCATAACTTCCCAACCATATTTTTTGTTTCTGAGTTCTGGATTTTTTTGTGCAATAATTTGTGTTTAAAAATATAAAAGGATTAAGAGACAAAAGAATTCCATCACACTAAGCAGGTATAGTTCTGCACAGACTATCCCACTCTAAATACTGACCCGCTGTAAAGGCACAACATCAGAAACCTATTGGTGAGACAGGAAGCCTGACAGGGCAGCTCTCTTTGGAAAAAGAAAAAGAAATGGTAGCATAAGTGTATTTTCTTCTTCCAAATTTTAAGTGAAGATTTTTTTTCCTTTCTCCTCTTGCTTCAGTCAGCTGTGAAGAAGAATGATTTTTAAGCCTAGTAGACTAATGGATTACGAAAGGCTATGCAATATCAAACTATGTTTCTGTCTTTTACAGGTGGATATGTTTACCTTCCCTATTAGATTCACTGCAAACATTGTTACAGACTGAGACAAGAGACACTCTTCACTGGATTTACCTATTTGTGCTTTCTTGGGTATGTAGCAAATATAGAGAGTTGGATTGCATAACTGGCACATAAACACTCTTTGAAGGTTATAGTTGTCTTAGGACTGAATTTATACTGTAGGCCAAAATAGCTAATTCTCAGTCCAAGATGTGATAGAGAGCAAAAAACCTTGGGCACCAAGATTAATTATGTCTGAAGCATGGCAACAACTTCTTTAAAATAATGAACTACATACATCTAGTCCTAAACTCCATCCTATAAATTCTTATACACAAATTTATTTCCACTTTTTGAGATATTGTGTTTGGGGGTGTGGGTGGGGGTGTGTGTGTCCTCATTTTCTAGTATACTAAAAACTGAATATACTAAATATACTATATTCAGTATCTTATTACAGCTATTTCAGTAGCACGTCTTTTTCATTGAAACTACACCAAAATATATTTTGTTTGTAGCACAGACATCTCAATCATTTAAATTCCTTTAACCTCCAGTAAGATTTATGAAAATACATGTTGTGGTTTAACCCCAGCCAGCAACTAAGTACCACACAACCACTCTGTCACTTCCTTCTGGTGAAAAGAGGGGCGAGAATCAGAAGAATAAAAGTGAGGAAACTTTTGGGTTGAGATAAAAACAGTTTGAAAGGTAAAGCAAAAGCTGCACATGGAAGCAAAGAAAAACAAGGAATTAGCAAAGCAAAACAAGGAATTCATTCACCACTTCCTACGTTCAGACAGGTGTTTCAGCCATTTCCAGGAAAGCAGGGCTCCATCACACGTAATGGTGACCTGGGAAGACAAACACCATCATTCTGAGCATGTCAACCTTAATTCTTTTGCACCCAGAATTATGTACAGAGCACATCATGTGGTACAGAATATCCCTAGGGGCATTTGAGATTAGTTGTCCTGCCTGTGTCCCCTCCTAATTTCTTTTCATCCCATCTCCTCACTGGTGTCATGGCATGTGAAGCAGAAAATGGCTTGACTCGGTGTCAGTGATGTTCAGAAATAATGAAAACATCCTGTGTCATCAGCACTGTTTTCAGCACAAATCCAGAATACAGCCCCATACCAGCTACTGTGAAGGACATTAACACTACCCCAGCCAAAGCCAACATAGTACAGTGCTTGCACAACCTGTCAGGAATTACACAGAGATAAATGCTTTTGAATGCCAAAGCAAAAATTATAGGAATATGAATTTGCTGCAAGTTTTTTAAAGAAAAAAACCCACCCACAACTCTGAACCAGTAAGCCATGATTTGACTTACATAAAATTTTAAGTATTTTCTGAGCTAAAAGAAAAGAAAGTAATTTGAAAGCTTTGTGAGACTTTTATTTTTCAAATTCTTTTAGAAAATGAATGTATTTTTCTGGCTCAACCACTAGAATTTCTAAGTATTTATATTATAATATATGTATCTTTTTTAAAAAAAAACTAGTCATTAAGAACTCTTATTCTTGAAACACAGTAGTTTCTTCAAGAAAATATGAAAATAGATAAATATAGATTAATATGTTACCAGAAAAGAGTAAAACTTAAACCTGGTGTTCTTTTCAATCTGATAGATAATGGGACTGTTCAATTCTTCTATTTGAATTAATGTACATCTGACCTGTTGAAATCTGCTCTCTTATTCTGTTAATACAAGGAGGAAATATTTTGAAATGGGCTCACAGTATGTGTAAAGGGCAAAGTTATGTGTGCCAATGGGAAAGGAGCGAGTAAGTTCAAATTTTCTGAGGCAAAACACAATTTCTTTATGATGATTTAAATTGGTTTTGTCTTTATTATTTGTGTTGTCCCTTTTAACACTTCATAACTCCAGTAATTTTATGAAAGAAGATTCAGAAACACATTTCTTCATGGAACTCTCACATTGTAGTAAACTTTTTTATAGTAGTTTTAAACAACTGATATTAGGGGTTTGATCTTGGAAATAAAATGCCCACTGCAGATCTGAAGTCTCAGCTTCTTGACTGCCATCACAAAGCTGAATGAGTCTCTGCCCAAAGAAATCTTACTCAAGCAGATGCTGCCAGAACATCAGAAAGGCAAGGCTTCTTGCCAGCTCAGCTTCAGGATTCAGATTCCCTGCATATCCTAAAAAGAAACCCTCTCTCCATGGAGTATCCTGGCTAAAGATAGACCTAGTAGGTGATGAGGTATCCAGTTTCATGGCAGATAGTTGACATTTTCAGACTGCCAGAGAGATAGTCTTGTTGGCAAGAACCTTATCTTGGGAAATCTGCCTGGTTTCTGACAAAGATTCAAAAAAATCAACACCTTCCTGCAAAATTTCACAATTTTATTCATAAGTATTCAAATTTCAATATATCTTTAAAAAAGCCCCACAAAAATATGTGCTTTTAGAAAGCTTCCTAAATATGACTTTGTCAAGGCTACCACTCTGAACTGTATCCTTAACATTGACTCAATTAAGTAACTTTATTGAGGTTATTATCTTCACAGATCTATCTCAAATTTTGCATTACCAATTAAAATATCATTTAGCCAGCATTATCCTCTAACCAGGTCTGTGATAATAACTTGCAATTTTTTGTTTTTTAGGGGAGGTTAACAGTTCAGGCTTTTTGTGTTTTTTCTTATTACTTCTTTGGAAAATTACATGGGACTGTTCAATTGTTACAAGTATGTAATAAAACCATCAACATAATAAAATGCCTTTTCAATTAATTAAACTTTCACAGTACTTTACACATCAGACTATTTAGATACAATTGATGGCTCTCCTAACATATATCTCATGTTTTGGTGGAAAAATGTATCCAGCTTGAATGGCTCAATTTGAACAACATGTTTTGGGGAAGCAAAACAAGACAGAATCAAGAACAGCCAGCATAGTCTGGAATTATTTAAAAAAAAATATTAACACTGTGTAGATATCACACTTTTCTCAAAGTAACAGGCCAAATAATTCTACAACACTGTCCAGATTTGTCAAACAATATAAAAGTCAAAACTAAAGTTCTTCCCATGTTGGAAGAAAATGCTTCCCAGTTTTATGGCAGATGTACTTACATTAGGTAGAAGTGAGTGACCTTTTGAATTGGATAAGTCTGAACCAATAAAATCTATAGGTAGACTTAGAAATACCTTCTAAAAAAAAACTAGCTTTGCTGATCCTGGTAATTTCCTCTTAATCTCTCATTTTTTGAGCCTTTAAGACTTGATCCCTTCCTAGTGCTAGATGAATTTAACATTATTTTAAGAAAATATATTGGCATTGGCATGTTTCAAATGCTCCTAGACCATCAGATATAAGGAAATCCTCATAATTTTACTAAACCCTCAAACTTTTAAGATCTAAGACTAAAAACAGTATATAAACCAGAAATCTAGCTCAAAAGAGAAAATAAAATGTGTGTCATGTCATGTTAGAGGTAACATGCTTCTAGATGATTTATGTGTCCCTTTCATTGAAGAAATTAATTTGACATTGTGACTTTAGCCTTTGTGCTACATATATGATATAGGAAACTTAGCAGACCGTGGAGTTTCTATAGTGTGGAAAATCTATTCTTTTTATCAGGACTTTTAAGTGCACAAATTAATTTATTTAATCTAAAGCTTTATTTCAGTTTAGCCACTTGTTGAGCAGACCCTGTATTAAAATTGTAGAGTAAATTATTCATCTGATGATCTCTCCTCTTTGAAACACTGTATTCAGTGCTGTTTCCAAAATAGGTTACTGAAATATGCCCTATGATAACTTCTAGTGCTCCTGCTTGTTTTGCTTACTCTGGCCTTCAACTTCTCTTGACAATCTCTATCCCATCTTGAGTTACAAAAGATATTTCTGATACTGTTTCTGTCATTGATAATTGACAGAAAAAAGAAACAATAATTGTAAATTGGCCTGTTTTTTTTTTTTTTTTTTTTTTTTTTTTTTTTTTTGTTGTGGTTTTTTTTTTTTTGTCTGTTGTTTTTTTTTTTTTTTTTTTGTTTGGGTTTTTTTTAATAAGTTTTATTTTCTACTTTCCCACTAAAGAATGATTGTGTAAAATATTTATGTAGTTGACTCTTCTTGGATGCCAGTCACTCACCAAAGCCTTCTCATATGGTCAGGGGAGAGAAAACACAAGTCCTACCAGGAAACCTGCTTCTGTTAAAACTTCTCTCCCCATGGGTCTGCCAGCCCCTGCTCCAGCACAGGCCCCCCACAGATTCACAGGCTCCTCTCAGGTGTCCACCTGCTCCAGCCGGGGTCTCCTCCTTGGCCTGCAGGTGGATCTCAGCATCCCCATGTTCCTCCGTGGGCTGCAGGGGCACAGCTGCCTCACCATGGTGTGCACCACGGGCTGCAGGGGAATCTCAGCTCCAGTTTTTTCTCTGACACCCTTTCATGAACTCTATTACTATATGTTTCTTTTGGATGTAATTTGATCTTCATTTAAAGTGACCATAGGATAAAATGGTAAAAAAACTTTCAAAAAAAAATTATAATAATTCTGTGAATTCATACAGTCAAGTATTTCAATGAAGGTAAATATTGCATACTTCTGCATGTAAGAAAGGACCAATTTTATCTGTGTGCTGGGAGGTGATCCTTACCAGTTAAAGACAAACAAACAAACAAACAAACAAAAGTCTTATGTCTACTACCAATAAGAAACTGAATATTTTTCATTATATTGAATTTTATTATAAACTATATTTGTAATTCTGCACATTTGCCATTTAATACTTGGTTGAAGTATTATACACTATATGTTGTATGTTCTATTTTAAAATAAGAATATATATCACTAAATATTTAAAATATGTTCTTATTTTAAAATCTAAATTCTGAATTCATTATTTGGAATCTAAATGGTCTCATGCTGGAGCAGAGTGAAAGAAACAGACATCAGATGCAACAATTTGTACTGTCTTTCCTTCCTCAAGTGCCCTGGATACAGAATCAAAGAATCAGAGAATGGTTTGGGTTAGAAGGGACATTAAAGTTCATCTAGTTCCAAGCTGCCAGGATGAACAGGGACATCTTCCACTAGACCACATTGCTCAAGACCCCATCTAGCCTGGCCTTGAGCACTTCCAGGGATGAGGCATCGACAGCTGCTCAGTGCAACCTGTCCCAGTGCCTCACTACCATCACAGTAAAGAATTTATTCTGTATGCTTAATCTGATATGCTTAAAAGCAAGGTTCTGGTTATGAAAACAAGACTAATAAATTGTGTAAAGCAATAACTTTTTGGTATTATAGCAGTAGCATGTGGACAAGTCAGCACTGTTCACATGGGAATTTGACATAAACAAAAAATCAAATGCCATCATTTTATCACATTTTAAGATCTTAATTAATTTTAGTAAATAATTGGTTTTAATATACTATTGATAAGATGATTTAAAAAGTTATTATATATGTTTAAAAATACAGTAACTCAAGATTTGTCTGTGAGTGTCTAACACAGGATTACTAAATATAAAAAATTTGTTTCCGAACACTTTTGGAGGTGGTAAATTTAACTAGCTTATCAAAAGACATTTAATTAATGTTAATATCTCAGTTGGTGTTATTCTGGTGTTGATCTAAGATCTAATGAAGGAAATACAAAGCCTTGACTGAAGAACAGTTGCAGGCTTGGTTAATATTAAGAATTGCCAGTATTAAGTCTGTGCTACAGAGTTATGTTTCTACCATTGTGTACATTTTGTATTGTGTGATTTATGTGTGTGACTGGAAATGCAATTTGAAGTTGTTTGTTAAAAATAATGGAACTGATTAAATATATATATATATACATATATTTGCAAACAGTTGAACTGTGAAAGTGTTTCTTTTAGCACATAATTTATTGAAAGATAGCAGAAAAAGCTGAATGTAGCATTTCTATGTATCTCCTGAAAAAATGTAAAATTGTCTAATTATTTATGCCTCTTTGCATGTAAAAGTTATTCTTTCAGCCCACTTTTTTTTAGTGATACAAGGCAAGACAGTCAATATCCTCTCTGTTCCTGTAACTTTAAGCCTGAATTTAAGGGAATCTTTTAGCACTATGAGTGACTATATGATATATTTTATTTTGGAGGATGTATGCATGTGCCTTAATATTAATGTTCTAGAATATCCTTCCTGATCCATTCTGGGGTTTATGCTTGTACATTCTACAGTTTGTATCTTGACAACATTGCAATGAAGCATTATAGAATAAGCAGAAATATTTTTGATTAATTCTGTTCATTTTTGGATTTCCAGTCTGTATGAGAAAAATAATTTGTAGATATTGGGAAAGTCATTATGAAATGAAACTGTTATGCATGTAAAACTCACTAGGTCTTTCAATATACTAGTAAAATTATGAAACTGTTTTTAGGCTGCATTTTTCTCCTTGTAAATAATATTGAAATAGGAATCCTGTAAATACTTAGAGAAAGCCTTTCTTTTTCTTTTTTTTTTTCCTTTTTTTTTTTTAACAGTAGTTAATTGCAAAACAAATGAGATGTTAATTTATCATATTGTAGGAAAAAAGATCTTCTGGAGCAGCTGGCTTCTCAAAAGCTGAGAACGGGGTAATTTAGGAGGTCAAAATATTAAAAAAACAGAGAAAGAAAAAGAAATCAAGAAAGGGTGATAGGTCATCTGCTTCTTTTATACTTATATACACCTATGTGTGCAGCACTGTAATTTAAATCTACATGCACTTAATAATCTTAACAAGACTAGGTTTTTTAAGCAATAATATTAGAATGGAAATAACATCTGAAATTAATGTTATTGCTTTTTACTGCATTAATTATTAGTAATAATGTTTACAGTAATAGTTAACTATTAATAATAATGTAAGAGCTAGTGCAGAGCTTCTGAAATGGTGCATCGAGTGTGTGCATGTCTGAGCGTGGGACAAGGGGACAAACTAAACATTTCTCTAAGCAGACCTGGTCATTTGGTGATTCATAAGCCATGGAAATTTAGAGGCAATTAGATACAGAAGGGACAGTGTACCTTCTTATTCTTCTTACTGTTTTGAAGTTGCAACTGTTCCAATAATGTTTTAAAGAAATATCTCAAAGAAATATGAAAAATTAGGAAAACTTTCAAATGTCTCCATATCAAACACAAATGCAAAAATTTGTTTGTCTAAAATTTCACTGGATGATTTCAAGTAGTGAGAAGAGCATTGGAAAATAATTTTTTTCTCAGTTCTTGCAAAATTCACTCTCTTTTAGAGCATTCAGTGAGCTTTGAATGTGAAATTATAGCAGGTCCTTAGGTCCTTCTTCAGACTGATCAGTCTAAAAAATATGTCTTATTTTTCAACTGCATTAGATGTTATTCTCCCATTTTAAAAAGCAGAAGATTTTTATTCTTTTTATTATTAGCGTCATATTGTTATATTGTTTTTTCTGTGGGTTTTTGTTTGTTTGTTTGTTTGTTTGTTTGTTTAACTAGGAAGCATCTTTATTTTTTCACATCTTTGGGCACTTTCCAATACTTTCATTAGTTTTAAAGTATTGTGGCACTGTATGCTTTAATAAGCTGTTTTTTTGGAGGTGTTAAACAGTTGCAACTCTTAGTGATTTTTGCTAAAGAAAGAATATTGTAAAAGTATATCTAATGTATTCTTTCTGTCATCGTTTTGGGAGGGAGAGCTGCTGGGAAGACAGTTAAATTACTCTTCATATATAAAAGCCTGATTATGAAAGAAGTACCAAATGCTTTTAAGGCTTTCTAATATACCAGTGAGTATGATGACTGAGTTTTATGGACCTTTATGAGAGTTTTAAATTTCCGTGTCACATCCATTTTGGAGACATGCTTTTGCATACCAAAAGTTTCAAGATTTGATACATCTTGGTCCCTTTTCTTGATATTTCTTCATTATGCCAAAAACAGGCAACCACAAGAGCCTTTTCAATGTAATCTGAGCAAGTCACACAGTGACTTCTCACCAAAATTTAATCTTTTAAAGATGAAGTATCTACTCTGATATGCTTTCTCCATTAAGTTCTCTCCTCCCTAACACATTTCACAGACTGTACTTTTTTAATCCATGCAGATTCAGGGACCTCCAGGGTAAACTGCAGCTTGTTCTTTCTAACCATGACATTTTTCTACCATTCCATGATTCTACGAACTCTAAGTTCCTATTGAGAGGAAAAGGAATGGAGAAGAGACACAGAATAATCTGGGATTTCATTCAAGCGACGTTCTGGTGTTTCTCCCGGGTCTGGAGCAGCCTCTGCACCCAGCGGGGCATCGCGGCTTCTCCGGTCCCGGTCCCGCCGCTGCTCCCAGGCAGGTGGGTCGGCCACTTCTACCGCCGCACATGAGGGACCTCGATAAAGGGGGTGAAGGAAGGACCAAATTCCCCACGGCAGGAGCTGAGAGCATTTTATTGATGCGCTCCCAATTCCTGAGTTGGAGAATATGGCCACCCGGCCTTGGCTGCATGGGGGGTTTTATAGGGGGTGGAACGGGGGGGTGGAACGGGGGGGGTTGTCACGTGGTCTGGGGAAGCCAATAGGGACGCAGTAGGAGACGGCACCAGGGCCCGGGGCAGTCCCGGGGCGTGGCGTGGCCCAGGGGAGCCAATAGGGGCAGGGCAGGGGTGGCAGCGGGGCCCGGGGCGGTCCCAGGGCTGCGGGGGTGTGGTGTGGAGTGGAAGGCAGGAGCCAATGGGGCACAGCAGGGGCTGCGCCAGGAGCCAGGGGCAGTGCTGGGGCTGTGGGGATGTGGTGTGGAAGGCAGGAGCCAATGGGGCACAGCAGGGGCAGCGCCAGGGGCCCGGGGCGGCCCCAGCCACAGGGGAGGGGTAACAGCAGGGAAGGACCCACAGGCAGGGACAGGGGGGATGGGAGCCAGGCCACGTGGTAAGGCAGCTCGGGAACCGGGTACTGCAGAGTGGGGAACTCAGGGGATGCATGGGGGTACACAGAATTTGCTAAGATACATCAGAACCCCGACCTAAACCCAAAGTCCGGGATGCAACACATTCATGTCATAAAACATGCAATAAAATAGTGTCACTGAAACTGTAGGAGGAACAGAAACTCTCCCACAACATCTTTTAAGGGTTAGAGAATTAGGCCTTACTTTGTTCTGGCCAGCATGTGCAAAAGAAATAATTCCATTCACAAATGCCCATGATGTGCAGTGGAAATCATTCCATTACATATGGTTGTTTACTAAATTTTTCTCATGTTTATACATAAAAAACCCAAAGAAATTCTCATTCATTGGTTCTCTATTACACAATTCTTAGAATTCAATCTCCTATTAGTTATTGATCCCTTCACCTTCAATGCTAATTTGGTCCTTATTCTTTGGTTCTCTTATTGATCTTTTCCCAGACCAGGCATCTCTGACTGCTCCAGGGGCTTTGTTACCCTCTGTTTATCTCCCCTCTATCTTCTGGCTACTTGAAATCTGTAGTTGTTAAACTCTTAGAGTATTGGAATCTTCTTTTTGTTGATTAAGGCTCATCAAGCCTCATCCAGGGAAACTCAAATCCTCAGTAACGAGAGTATTTTGAAGATAAACTTCAATTCCTCAACCCCTGGGCAAAGGCAAACTAAGCCAGGACTGAAGTTAAAAAAAAAAAACCAGAATTCAAAAGTTGTATCATTCCAACAATAGTATATTAAATATCTTTTTA
Organism: Vidua macroura; assembly: GCF_024509145.1. Lineage (NCBI taxonomy): Eukaryota > Metazoa > Chordata > Aves > Passeriformes > Viduidae > Vidua > Vidua macroura. The sequence continues at coordinate 54,483,506 of NC_071574.1, forward strand.
AAAAATCTTAGTGAGAAAAGACTGCAGAATATTAAGGAACCTGGTATAAATAGCAATTCTTCCCAAAGGGAGTGCCATTTAGCACATAATACTTTATTAAAAAACAGGTTAGATTGAGGTGCGAGACAGTGTGTTCAGACATTTTATAGTCAGCTGTAGAAGTCACAATATAGTTCTTTTTGCCATTGTGAGGTTGTAGGCCATCAATAGTTTGTTTCAATTTTTTCTTTTTAAAATACTGAATTTCATAGCAAGGTAAAGTTTACAACTTCATAAAACTGATAGGTGAAGCAGAAAGTTATTAAGGTCTTTTGAAATATATATAAATATCTGTTCACAAGGTACTTATAGTTCAGGAAGGGCAGTTAAACTGTAGAAAAGAAATGCCTGAAGCAAATTAAATTCAGAGTAGTTTTTGAAACAAAAGCTGGAAATCCTGCTTAATGTTAAAACTGATAGAATTGTAAAATAGGCTTCTAATTGTTGAATTAATACTGTATAAATAATTATTGCTGAGGGTCTCTTTTTTTTCCCTGAAAGAGTCCTGCACAAATTAAAATTGCTTCCCCATTATCTGCATCTCATCTCCTTTCAAGGCAGAGTAAAGGTAAAAATTCTTACTGAGTCCTTAGGGTTCAATTCACCTGAAAAGTAGTTGTGACCTTCTGTACTGAGCAAGTCTATAAAAAACCAGCAGGTGGTGTCTCTGTGGCACTTTGACCTATCCAGATGCAAGGTTATTTGACATGCAAAGTGAAGTTTTGTTATATCAATGAAGGCAATCTCATCCTTCAGAGGGGAAAGGGAAATGACAACTGTGTTGTAGGTAACAGAAGAAACAGTAGTTTTACAGATGTTCTTTAAGGAAATTTAATTGAATTATTTAATGGAATAAATGGAACCTAGAGCATGTCCACAACAACAACAACAAAAAAAAAATATACTGCCTTATTTTATAAAGATTCTAGCTCCAATAAAGAAATCAGTATCTTTTTAGTTTAGTCACCACTTCCTGAAGTTTACTGGGCAGGAACCCAGGTTCCCAATCACTGGAAGTTCCTGACACATAAATCTGGACAAAGAGACACAGGAACTTTCAGGAGCTTTATGTAAACTTTTCTTTCTTCTGAGTTGGCAGTCTGGTTGATCTTTTTGAATGATATCCAGTAGCTTTGTTCTAACACTTCTGTACACTTCTGTCCTGAGTGTTGCTTTGGTTGAGCCATTATCTTCAGAAAAGAAGGGCAAGACCAACAAGCCTGTCTCCAGTGTAAGAACAGGAGACAGGTCTGTTTCATAGGAAAGAGTATAGTGGAAAATTTATAATAGAAGAGTAGGAGTTCACTAGTAGGGAGGAAATTCCCGAAGAAGCTTGATAATAAGCTAGTGTTTCTCTTCTACAGATCTGTGGTTCTTGCCCTTGTGCTGTCAAAACACCAATTAACCTGTGGGAATTTGATTGTGTATTTTCATGTTGCAGCTGAGGAGATAATAAAGAAGTGTATAAAACCAAGTAAGAATATCTGCTAAACTGTTTTTATGGTTTGATTATGTATATTGCTTCTTTTTTTTTTTTTTTTAACCTTTATTGATAAAACAATAATAAGCAAAGATCTTTTTTCTGTTTCCATCAGTGATAATTGCTTTGAAAACCATGGCAAACCATTCCAATCTTATGATCAGCTGTAGTGTAAAGTATAAGGGGTTATTGATCAGAGTCCAGGTCAGAATAATTCTAATAACCCATTACCAAAAATGTATTTCTAAATAATGTCTTAGTTGCTTCAGACACAAATCACATTCTGCATGAATGAATTTATTTTTGACAGTAATTGTGTATTCCATAACCTATTTTCTATAGAACAAAATATTACAGACGTTATTTAGCCCATTATTTTTCTTCCTGTGTTTTTGTTTGTTTTATTTCTAGAGAGAATAAAGTGAAAACATAAAAAGATTCATTGTCAGAATGTGAAAATAAAACATACTGACATTTCCAAGTGGAGTCATTCTATTGAGAAAGTAAAATATTTTGATATTTTCAAAATATTGCCCTAATTTTTAAAGGAGGTCAGCTGAAATTATTTACTGAGTGTATCTTAGTTCTTAGACAAGTCCAATTAACTTCTGGCTCAGTAGCTTTGCTTCTTGTAAGACAATTAATGCAATTTTAAGCTAAAAACCCCCAGATATAAGTATATCTATATTCTATTCTATATTATTCAATTATTAAATCATAGCAAAGTTTTCATATGTTTTCATGTTTATCACTTCAAGTTTTCATGTTTATCATCACTTCAAAGTTTTCATGTTATCATGTTATCACTTCAAGTTATCATGTTTATCATCACTTCAAAGTTTTCATGTTTATCACTTCAAAAGTACAGAAATCTCAGAATCATGGGAAGAACCACAGGTGGTCCAACCTCCCTGCTCAAGCAGGGCCATCCTAGAGCACATGGCACAGGATTGTGTCCAGATGGTTCTCAAATATCTCCACCGATGGACAGTCTACAATGTCTCTGGGCAACCTGTTCCATGTGTGATCATGTCACAGTAAAGTTCTTCCTTATATTCTGGTGGAACTTCTGTGCATCAGTTTCTGCCCACTGCCTCTTGTCCTGTTGCTTGGCTCCACTGAGCAGAGCCTGGCTCCATCCTCCTGCCACCCTCCCTTCAAGTACTGACAGACATTGATGAGCTCCCCTCTCATTTGTGTCTTCTCGAGGCTGAACAGGCCCAGCTCCCTCAGCCTGTCCTCTTAACAGAGATGTTCCAGTCCCTTCAGCATCTTTGTCACCCTCCTCTGGACCTGCTCCAGGAGCTCCATGTCTCTCTTGTACTGAGGAGCCCAGAACTGGACACAGAACTCCAGATGAGTTTCGCAAGGGCTGAGCAGAGGGGCAGGATCACCTCCCTCAACCTGGCAATGCTCTCCCCTAATGCTAATAGACCAGTATGACAATTATGACTGTGACTACAATGACTCCCTAGTTAATATTTAAACAATGATTTTAACTTGCTTTAAAATGTCAGTATTAGCAAAATATTTTATTCCTAGATATTACTAATGTTTAGCAGAGGAAAAATAAATGGAAATGTTAATAGGGTTGAAAACTTAATATTTGTCAGCATATTAAAAATATTTTAATATAATGTTTATTTTTTAAAAAGCTTTTAGGAAGATATATTTAATGTGGTGCAAATCTTTCCTGTACTTGTAAAATGTAGAGCACATGCATCATTATGGACCAAAATGTGAAGTACTAAGCTCACCATAAAACACTGGAGTACTACACAGCACAGCACAGGTTGAGCCTGACATATGAAATGTAGGCTCCTTTTGTAACTTGATGATTGTTTCTATTTTTAGTAAATAGAAGAATTTAAGAAGAATTTAAGCACCTGCTTTGCTCCCTCATAATTTCAATATCTATGGAAGGTTTCTTATGCTTTGTCATTCAGTTAGAGGCACTAGTGACAGTATCTGACTGCTTCATTTATCACTGTACATTCTGTTCTGCATTTGGAACTGATTGTTTCAGAGATGCAGCCTACTTTGAGTTCAGTAGGCAATTTTATGTATTGTCTGAAATGTCTTGCTTCATGCTAATAATAAAATCTTTTTGTAAGATATTTATCAAGGTCTAAGTAATAAAACAGTTTGGAGTAGGCTTCAGCCTCTAAATTCAGATACATGTCCTTTTTCAACAGAGACAGAAAACTCTATATTGTGTTCCTCTAAGGAGCATCTCAGTTGTTTGAATTGTGGTGGTTAATTTGCAACAGAAGTCAGAATTTTTAAATTGCAAAGGAGAAATACTCTACAGCACTGACTATTAATAAAATTCCTAATATGCTCCCTCTTCATAAAATAAATTATTTCCTGTAACTTAATTGACTTTGTCATCTTTTTAAACTTCTCTAGAGAATGCTTTTAAACCTTGAAATTTTGCCTGTAGGCTGCTACAGAGACTGTTCTTTGTATATCATATACCACAGAAAAAATATATATTTTTTTGAAATGTATAATGCTGCATTTTGTGCTGAGGTGAACATTTAGAGTTATCACACCAATAATGGTTCAAAGTAGGAAAATTTTACAGCCTGGAAGGTATTGGATATGGGAATTTAAATTCATTAACCTTGAAGAAATCTATTTTAAATTCTGTCATTAATTTCACAAGCCAGTCATTATAATTTTCAATGCTATGAAGAACCTTTTCATTTGGGTATTAGAAGGTTGTCATGCCTGAGAAAAAAAGATGGCTCCTTCTTACTCACTGCCTTTCCTTGAGCCCTGGTTTTGTAAAAAATTGTATGTTTGTGATGCATTTGATGTTTGCATGGTCTGAAAGTTAGTTTGCCAGTTTGAACAACAAATACAAATATACATTAAAGAGGGAGGATGTAAGACTCTTTTTAATGTTAAACTTCTCTGTCCCATTTTTAATTGTATACAGTATTTAAAAACATCAGTAATATTTTTAACTTTGATGGCAGTTAACTGTTGATTTCTTTGGCTTTAGGTTAGCACTAGTGATATTTACTATGGAAGCTTCAAAGTTTTGTTGATTTTATCTTGAATAAGTTTTCTTTCATTAACAGCTCATTATCAAGCTATTGTAGAGACAGTCTCTCTGTGTGATGTATGATTTCCTAAAAAATTAATGACATGATAAAAATTCCAGTAACAGGAACTTGAACTAAATTTGTTCAAGTCAGGAACAGGAAGAAGAGTTGAGTATCTTTCCATATAACACCTTTTTCCTGATGTCAGAGTGGTAAGATTATGGACGAAGAACTAAGTTAATTCTGGGGTTCACTAGTATACAAACTTCAGAACCAGCTGCAAGTGTGAATGAATGACAGTGAGTTCAAATGAAAATGGAACTGCTTGGTTTAACTTGTAGGAAAATATTTATTTTTAGGATAAAGGTCAAATTATAGAAGAGCTGTAATTTTCTTTTATTACTCTTTAATCCAAAGCATCAGACTTCGTGTTCTGGAAGCAAAAAGAAATAATAAAATGCCTTTTATAGAGGAAGTTAAAGAGAAATACTTCAGTACTTTTTGAGAAGTCTGTAGTGTCCCACAAACATTGGAAAAGACCAATTAAAAGTTAAAATATAAATTTCCTTTTTTACCTCCCAATCCTTTTTGTCCCATAATTCAGAATGGAACATGATATGATATAGTCCATCCCTTCCTGCAAAATAGAATTTGAGACAAGTAATGATTAAGGAATTTTATTAAAGGAATTTTATCAAAAACATTCTTTCCAAGAATGTTATTACAAGAATGACATTAGTTCCCAATTAAAAAAAAAAAAAAAAAAAGTTTTGTACTCTTAAACACTCTAAACACTCTAATTTACCTGGGTTACCTTCCAAGAATCCCACTGTTTTATTTTCTGTCTCTGAAAACAAAAAAAAAAAAAAAAAAATCCAGAAAAAAAGATCCAGGTCAGATTTTTTTTCCTGAAACTCTACAAAACTGCAGCAATTTTAACAGGTTGCCCAAGAGCTGTTGTGTATTTTTCCTGCCAACAGGCACATAAAAATTCTCAAGTATAAGCTCTGAAGCAACAGATTAATAAACACTTGAAACTTTCATACTCAAAAAATGCTTAATAAAAAAAAATACTTGAAAAGAAAGCAAAACTTGAAAAATAGTAGAAATCTGAGTAATTCTGAAATAGGGTTGATTCAATCATATTAGAGTATTAGCAGAAAACTTCTGAATCTGTTGAATTCTTGTTATAAAATACACATTGATTTTTGATTTTTGTCTTGTCCTGATGCTAGATTTGTATTATATCCAGTATCCACTATTATATCCACTATTTTATTAAGATTTATACTTAAAAGAATATTTTCATTTTCTTTCAGATATCTCCTCAGTTGTTTTTTCATTCTTTTCTGTGTTCACAGTTTAATTTGAATACACTAATTGTCTCTCTTTTTATTGTTCTTTCTCTTCTGGTATCTCAGTAGTCTGACTGAAAACTCTCCTGTATGCAGGTTATTGTAGCTGCACTGTATGATTAGTTCCATTTATAACTGTGCAAACATCCTAGAGCTTTGACTTTTTTCTGTAAATTGAAGTACAACATATATGAATCATATACCTGGGAGGTTTTTGTTATCTCTTGTTTGGAAGCTATGATCAAACAATTTTTCACTAATAGGTTTATTTGTTCTAGCAGTTTCCTTTGCATTTAATGTGAATTTAGCAAAGAGCTAGAGGAAAAGTATGTTAGAAAGCTTAGATGTAAACCACCTTTGAAATTCCCTGATCTTCCTCATATATAAATGTACACACATTCAGGAAAGAAAAAATAAGAATTTATTGACTCCGTATGGAGCCCAAGCAGTAACTGTGACATTCTGGCATGTGGAAACTAAAACAACATCTTCTCATGTGGGTGTGTTACTGGAGTGGTCAACAACCTTGTTTTACCCAATCCTAAATTTCTAAAAAGAGCAAAAATTGTGGGCTTGTGAGACAGCAGTTAGCCTTAAAATGATGTTTAAAACATTTAATAAATCCATATATTTAAAAAAATCATTATGCTTTTCATATACAGAATTCTTCAAAGTATTTTTGTATTTTTTTCTGATTGGTAGCATTATGTCATTTTGATTTGTGAAAATTTCTGATGGAAAGATTTAGTCTTTGTCCTTTTTTCATCTAAATATCTGTCTCTCACCTATTTTGTATCATTGGTTTCTTTCATTCCAATGAGGAAAAGAAGTCACTTGCTAAGTCGGTAAAACCAGCAGACCTTCAGGATTCTATATTTTAGTTTGCTCAGTTTAAAAGTAACATACCAAAAAAGCCTACAAGATCTACAAAACCCATCTTTATATCAAACCATTCTTTGTTTATCTAGATGCAGGGGTGCAAAGCTGAATATGCTCAGGTATGCAGATAGATAAACTTGTGGAAGAGCCACACCCAGACCTGTCAGTTGACTGATTTTACTCTAGAGAGTGGGAGGAGAAAGACAGACCTGCAACTTCATTGCCCTGGTAGACTGTGAGGGAAGAAGGCTCCAAAGCGGTGCCAGAGCAGCCAAGCCTGAAATGCAAGTCAACATCAAAGGAAAGCAGCAGGCAGTAATAGTTGGAGACTCTTTCCCAAGGGGAATGGAGGCCCCCATCTGCCAGTCCTGTTTGCTGTCTAAGGAGACTTGTTGCTTGCCTGAGGCCCAGATACCAGATGATATGGAGAGACTTATGAGATTTGTCCAGCCCTTGGATTATTTTCTGCTGCTGTTCATGCACATGGACATTGGTGGTACTGTGAGGGGAGATGTCAACCACATCAAGAGTTGTTTCACAGCTCTGGGTGTGAGAGTGATGGGCATAATAACTCACACTGTTTCTCCTCAGTCCCAATGGTTAAAAAGAAAGGCTTGATTAAGAGCAAATGGGTACTGCAGATCAATCACTGATTGCACAGGCTGTGTCATACAGAGATTTGGCTTTTATACCACAGTATCTCTTTTGAGGATTGATGACTGCTGAACAGGCCTAGTACTTAGGGTCAAAACATGGAAGGAAGTAGCACTAGAAGAAGAAGGAAAGAAATTGGAGCCCTATTCTTATATTTTGTAATTTTAAAATGAAAAATTATTAATAATTTTCAGAACAACAAGTATTTTCCTTTTTCATCCAAAAAAAGAAAATTCCCAACAATTATACTTTTGGTATACAGTTCAGTTTATAACTTTTCCATTTTTTGTTCCCTTTTTAACATATCTGATGTGGAGACCTAGTCTTCCAATAAATACTTCAACATTAGTGCATATTATGTGTTTTATAAAGATTCAAGGATAGTATCACAATTTGCCCTTGATGAACAGTGAGAAAGTCATATGTATTGGTAATTAGTGAAGATTCTTCTTCTTGAGTATATGGTAATCATAACTGCCTAAGGCTGGATGGTGCGCTGATAATGACAGGAATGTCCTATTATATAAGAAGAGAAGAAAAGCATTACAGAGATGAGAAAGAATGCAGATTTAGAGAATTGTAATGACATTAAGGAAGGAGCATGTTTTCATCATTTGACAAGAGAATATATTCTTTTTTATCCTCATCTAACTCACTTTCTCTGCTAACTTGCCAAAGGAGGGTGCTTGAGGGGAGAGTCATTGCATTCCACTCAAGGCTGTATGGTTCGATTTGTAGTTTTTACTCAGGATATCATGATATTACCCTTTTTTTACATATTTAACATCCACAGTACACCACCCATTTAAAAGTCTGTCCTCCTAGCTGTACCCCCTAAAGAAAAATCTCTCCACCGGACCTCTCAACAATGAAACCCCTGGTGAGCTTTCAGCTGCAGAGGCTCTGGCTGTGGTGTTTCAACATTATATTGAGGCTTAGAAGTGACTGAGGACAAGAAAGCAGTGGCTATGAGGAGTAATCACAGAATTGATCAGGTGTAACCCTAGGATCTACATTAACTACAATATATATTCATAAAATTAGACAATTCATTTAACAACTAAAAGATAAATGGTCATGTAAAATTTGGCTGAGCCACCAGAATCAAAGTGATCACTGGTTTGACATCAGCAGTGACCTGTAACAAATGGAATACCTCAAGGGTCAAAACTTGGAAATGCTGGGTATTTTTAAGTGTTCAATATCTTAATGATCTGGATGATAACATAGAAATCACTCTCAGCAAATGTGTGAATATTACTGTATACGGGAAGTGACTGATATACCAAATGTCAGAGCTAATGTCCTGAGGGACTTGTAAAAAGCTGACAGCTGAGCCAAAAGAAATATATTAAATTTCAGCAAGGAAACTGTACGTCAGTACAGGTTTGTTTAACAAACAGCTAAATAATGATGCACCATGCACATAGTTATGATTCTGTCTTATCATTGCCCTATCTCCAGTTACTTGAAATTTAGGGACTGTGTAAACCAACTGTAATTCTTGTGTAAACCTCCTGGAAACAGTTGTAACAGACTTCGAGAAGAAGAACTGAAGAACTGGCTCTGGAAAAAATAAGTCAACAATATCCCAAAGCTTTTGTTTTTTGGTTTTTTTTTGGGTTTTGTTTGTTTGTTTGTTTGTTTGTTTGTTTTTGTTTTGGTTTGGGGTTGGGTTTTTTTTGGTTTTTTTTTTTTTAATATATGATATCCCAACTGATGGCTCATATCCATTGCCATCACTGCTGAGAAGAGGCACTGGTCTAACCTGAACCGGGGGAGAATTTCACAGAATTCTTATTAAATTGCAAATTCCTTCACTAAATCTCTAATGCCAGCAGTCTGATTCAAAGACCACTGAAATCAGCATACAAGGAATTTGAGTGAATTGTATTCCATATTAGCATCAATTAATTGTTTATATGTATGGTCAGTAAATCTGACCATGCAGCAGCAACATTCATATGCGCAAGGAGGAACATGATTAGACATTTACTGAGGAATTATGATGTGAAATCAGAACAGTCAAATTACATCTATATGGCATCTCAAGAGTAGCATAGTAAACATAGGACTTTTAGTGGAAATACTTCTTCTGAGTTCCTTATCTGAATGGGTCTTGGCCTTTTAGTTGCATGATAGAAGTTACTATTCTAAAGAGATGAAGAAGGCTGCTGATTCATGTACACTGATCTATACCCACAAATTAATAAGGAAAGAAAATTACCCTGTCTATATCTAGTAATGTGTAAGCTATAGTTCGTGACAGGGAACTCCACACATTATTTCTCAAAAGAGCTTGGAAGTGACAGAAGAAGTTAACAGAATGTTCCCAGTGTAACACCAACTAAAGATGCTAATACATCGTATGAAAAGGGCAATGCTGAATACTAGTATAGTGGTTATATAATCTGCATATTTGCTAGCATTGAATATGATGGATTATCTGTAGGCAATATGCAGGAATGATATGACAAAATTAAGGGAAGGTTGTAGAAAGAAGCACAGAAGTGAAGATTTACTCTTGAAGTACTAACAAAATTAGTGTAATCATTATGCAAAATGAATTGATGGAAGAAAACCATGATTGGTATAGGCTATATTTGTTTTAAAAAATGTTTAGGCACAAAAAAATCTATTTGTAGGTACATGTTGATGTTGGGTCTCATTTTATATCCATCATATCCTGTTGGAAGATTTCAATTCACATTAGTTTTAATTTGGTCTCCTATGTAGTAAGTTCCAACTATACATGTAATTCAAAGCTTTCAGAAGAGCTATTGTATCATAAACCTTTGCTTCTTTCAGTGTAGGCTCTTTGGAGAATCTCTTTGGATGCCTCACATTCTATTTTCTCCTGTCTCATGAAGGTGATGACAGCAGATCAAGAGACATGTCTGTTGTCCCCACCACCATTGCCTATACAAATACTAATGTGCCAAATCTTTAAATCAGATCCTGTGAAATTTTCAAGATGTGAAATGTGCCTGCCATCTTCTCCATCTTCCCACTAAGTTTGGCAGTACTCAGCACGAGGCACCCTAGACAGGCTGTGGGAAATTTAATCTGAACACCCAGGTCACAGGACACCCTCTTTCCTGGAACAGAGCAGATGGATGGTATAAGTAAGGTAACTTAAACTCAAATGAGAAACTGGTGCTTTCTTCCTGGGCTACAACAACATCTGTGTCATTTTGGTAGTGCTGTTCTCCCCTGTGGTAGATGCCGTTTGCCCCTGTGGCACTGGGTCCTGAGACTGTCATCTGACAAGAATAAATATATGAATGATAGAGGAAAAGGGTTAACATGACATTAAATTAGTAAAAATCAAGAACAGAAGCAGAAATCTGGGAGAAAGATGTGATAGCCAAAATCATCATCATCATCATCATCATCATCATCATCATCATCATCATGTAAGCCAACATGATCCCTTAGCAACTAACTCTGGAAAATCTTGCCTATATGGTCTAACTAAAGGGTTGAACAATACACTTGCACAGGTGCTAAGAATGAAAGAATCTTAGCAATTGCCACATTTTCCAGTTCCAGCAGTCCCCTCTCCTCCAGGAGATCTGAACACCTAAAGGACTTTTAAGGCTCTGTAGTCTGGGACTGCGTATTAGCTGATCAGGTTGATCTCCACTTCTTCCTACTGTGGTCTTATTATTGTTACCTGGAAGCATGGTTTGGCAGCTCTGTCACCATCATTGTCATTTATTCATTACATCCTGCTTCTGAGTTTCCATCTGATCTCTATGTGGACCGCAAACTATTAATCCTGCTGAGCATCCTGGATAGCACCTGTGATGACAAGCTCAGTTGTCTCCCTTCTCTCTGACTTCTCCTCTGCCTGAGTCACCACCTGGGTACTGGGACACTACAAGGGATTCAGGATGGCTTTTCTGGTCCAAGCTGCCTCCCTTTTGTGGTAACATGGGGACAAATCAGCAGGGAGTACAGGGATGCTGCAAAACCTCTTCATCAGAGGAGAGCAGAAGAATAAGCTTGTCAGTCCTTAAGTATCTTTGAAGACACAACACATTAACTTTCTGTCTAATGTCATCTTTTCCAAAGATCACAGCTACTGAAGAGCACAGTTTCTGCAGATCATAAACCTGATTAGTTCCTGTGAGGGATGGTTGAAAATGAGCTCTGAATAAAATAGGTAGATGAGGAAGACTTGAGGGCTGGAAACATATATGAGGGCATTTGCTCTCTATATATCAAAGAAAAGCAGTTTTTGAAGTCCAGAGTTTTCGAAGACTCAAGTACGCTTGCATGATAGATGAGAAGTACTTTGATATTCATTGAGTGCAGGCATTTATTGGTTTAATTTCCTCTGGAAGGGTGTGTGCGTGTGGGTGTAGTGTGTGTATGTGTGAATATGTGGTCTGAAGCAGCTTTAAGAACTAACTCAGTACATAATAAGTGAAGGGATTTCTTCAAATGCTCATTACTGCTCCCATCCAGACCACAAATGTAGACATAGTCTTAGACAATTAATTTGATTCTGGACACTTAATACTTGTCTTCTACTTCCAATGTCTCTAGACTGCCCTTTTTTCCCCATAGCTTTTCTATCTGCTGCTGTGAAAGCAATAAATGATGTTTGAGTGTGTGGTTTTGGTTCATTGCTTGTTTTTTGTTGAAGGTGGTTAGACTTCATGCAGTCAGATTCTAATATCAGGGCTTTGGGAAATGTATTAAAAACATGATATCAGACTACCTTTGCAGAGAATAAACAAGTACAGTAGTTCTCCTGGAAACACATTATATCATTTGAACTAGCTCATATTTCTAGTGCTCTGCTCGTTGATGACTTTACTGTTTTATGGCAAATATAATTAAGAAACCTTTCAGCATTTAGTTAAAAATTTAAATGGTTTCTAAAGAGAAAACAGAGAAACATTTTAAAAACCCACAGAAAAAAAAAACCAAAAAAACTTAAAGAAACCACTTTTCTAGCTTTAACTGCTTCAGGGAGCTGTTATTTTGTTTGTTTTAATGTTGAGGACAAATAAGCCTTTCCTGCAGTGCAGTTCTGCCAGCATATGTACCTTTACTAAACGAAGGTGAGGTGAAAAAGACTAATCAGAAATATGCAGGATTAATTTAAGTCTGCCTCTAGGCATCTTTATATATGCTAATTAAACAATAGACTACTTCAAGGGTTTTTGTTAAGTGTTTTGGAAAACAAAAACTCATGGACTATTTTGTAAGGGTCAATTCTGAATGAGGTATTTGACCACACAAGTTTAGTACATTTCCAAAACTCAAGAACCCTTCTTTTATCATATTTCCTTCCAAAGAATGCACATCGATTTTTAACCATTGAAATATGACATGCAAACATGTAAATATTGTACATGTATTGAAAGAGCCAACACAACCTAGAATTTGGCTGGACAGGGTGCTGGGCCATCTTGTCTAGACTGTACTTTTGCCAAGAAAGTTTGGAGCAGATTATCTTTGAGGTCCCTTCCAACCTGGTATGTTACAGTTCTGTGGTTTGAAAGGGTGCAGCTTTAACAGTATTTAATAGAATTTAGTGTTTCAACAGTATTCATTTCTTTTTACATTCTTAAATGATATGGTTCTCTGAAAACATATTTAAGAAGGGATGGAGAAAGCTGCCGTGCAACTGCAGTCAGAGAAGAGAGGAGTGAGAATATGTGAGAGAAACAGCTCTGCAGACAGCAAGGCCAGTGTAAAATGAGGAGGAGGAGATGCTCTAAACACCAGAGAAGAGTGGTAAAAACCACTGGGGAAGCAGCAGTCCAAGTCCATGGGGGAGCAGAGATTCACCTGCAGCCCCTGGAGGACCCCACCTTGGAGTAGGGGGATGCCCATAGGAGACTGTGACCCCATGGGAAGCCTGAATTGGACCAGGTTCCTGGAAAGACCTGTGGACCTTTGGAGATAGGAGCCCATACCGGAGCAGATTTGCTGCCAGGACTTGTGATCCCACAGAAAAGACCCACAGTGGAGAAGTTTGTAAAGAACTGTAGCCTGTGGGAAGGACTTATATTGCAGAAGTTCATGGAGGACTGTCTGGAGCAGAGGAAGTGTGAGAAGTCCTCTCCCTGAAGGGAAAGGGGTGGCAGAGACAACATCTGATGGACTCATTGCAACTTCCATTCCCCTGTCCCCTTGCACTGCAGAAAGGGATGAGTTAAAATCAAGAGTGAAGTAGACAGGCAGGGGGAAAGCATTTTAAGATTTGGACTCATTACCCTACTCTGATTTGTGTGGTAATAAATTAAACTAGTTTTCCTAAACTTAGCCTGTTTTGCCTGTGATGGTATTTAGTGAGTGATCTCTCCCTGTCCTTATGTATGCCCTTATGACCAGCCAGGATCAAACACCACACAGTAGGTACTGAACCCAATCAAATTCTTCATACTTTGAGGGGATGGGACAAATATGAAAGTAAAGCAAGACAGTGCTATTAAAAAAAAATTGAAGAATCACCTCAATTGAAAAAGTTTTAAAAGCTTTAGAGCTTTACAGTGACAGACCTCATAGGCCACACAGCCTGTGTGAAATTGGATTCCATGTGATTATTTCTGGGCAATAATTCAGAGCAAATAACATCAAGAAAGCCTTGCATAAATCCTGACAGAAAAAGTGGATTTAAATCAAACTAATAGGTTGCAAAACATATGAAATATGCTTTGTACTGTGCCTTGGAGACACATGGCCAAATCCATATTCAAAAAGTAAAAACAAACCAGAATGATTTGAAGAATAAATCACTTGTCATCGTGATCTTTAAAAATGCCAGAATTTAATGCAAAAATATAATCCTAACATTTATTGCAGCAAAAATAAATGTCAACATATTAGACTTAACTGGCTAAGCCTTGTGGTAGCATTTCTACAAAGTGAAAGGAACATGACAAGTTGTATTTCGCATTTTTTAGAATAAGATTTGGTCTTCTTTATCATAAGCAGTAGATTTAAACACTTTATTTTAATTTACTTCACAGTATTGAGAAAAACATTGACTCAGATAAGAAGTGGAATACCATATACACTTTTCTCTGAAACAATCAATCAGCTTTAGGAGCTAAATATGTAATATGACAACACTAGAGTTTTGCAGTGGAATACAAAATGTAACATAAAATGTTTGTGACATTTAACAGACTTTGCTTAGAAACATATCTGCTATATCTAGAACATCATAAAAGTTATAGTTTACTATTGGTTATAACAGGTATATCTTCATAAACATGTAATTACACATTACTATACAGAAGGACTATAACTGAGAGCATCTTTTCAGTGCTGCTAGGTACATATCCAGATACAACCACTGTTCTAATTCCTTCTCAAACCTCGATTGCCTAAGACTTGTATACTCTTCCTGTCCTTCCATTACTTATGAAATTATCCTCTGCTAGCTGTTCCTACACATTACTAACATAAATATGCATAAAAAACCTAGGAATCGTGGAGATTAGCAGTTTTTAAAACCTTGTATTTTTAATAAATAATCCAGTGGCAGCAAAACAATCCTGCATGTGGCAGAGCTGCCAGAAGTCACTGATGTGTCTCACTGGTGTGGCTGCTGGAGCTGATCTTGTTGGAACTCCCTGGAAAACCTAAATGATTTATCAAAGTAGATGAAAGAGGAAAACCTAGTGATAGAAAAGAGTGTGATGGAAATGGTATGGTCTCTAGTAATATAGATCAGCCCATTAAAAGTGTCCAGAGTGACAATTGGTCCTTTTTACTAAAGGTAATAGGTGCAGGTAAAAGAAATCCACCCAACAGCCAGTTTTTTAGCAAGAAGGTTAAAAAGACTCTACTTTAGAGTATGATCATATGACAAGTTCAGAAGATCCAAGATTATTTTAAAATACTTTTTTTCCCCCTAATATCAGGCAAAAACATTTATGCCAATCTTTCCACTGCGATAAACAAAATTATTTTTGTTTTCACATGGTTGTCAAGCTTGCATAGGTTTGGTTAGTAAAAGGTATGAGCCAACTGAATTTTTATGGATTTGTCCATGGAACTGGATACTTTCATTATCCCATATAGGGACTCAAGGAAGCATTCTCCTTTCTGGTACATATAGGCAGAAAAGCTGGTACAAACTAAGAGCTAGGTCTAATGGAAAGCTTTACAGCCTCTGCAAGTGCTTATTTTTGAGTAGACTCTCATATAGATCATCTCCCACACTGCTTTGGCAATTGGCATAGATCAACTTTGGCTCTCAGGCATTTTAACAAATTTCAGTCCCTTGGAATGCAATTCTAAAATGGGCCCTATGAGAGACACATTATATCCTTTGTTGTTTGTAGGGGGCTTTAATACCTTGGTATGCAAATTCCTCCTTTTTATTCACATAAAATACTATATGACATAAAAGTGTATGCATTGTATTTCACATAACAGCAAAATAAGAAGTTGAATATTCTGTCATTTGAATAACAAAATGTACGATTACATATTTAACTCTGAAGTACGTGCTAAGAAATGGAGTTGGAGCATATATTGATTATTGCATTTAAGTTTGAAACTAGTTAGCATTTTTGATAATAAATAAGTCTCACAATTTTTTAAGTATTACACGGCTTTGCATAAATAATAACAAAAAATTAATTACACTAAAACTATGTTGCAATCAAAGAGTGATAAGAGAGAGTAATGTTCTTTTTTAGAGGAAATCAAGTGGAAATTTCAGTGGAATCTTATTTCTGCCTAGATTTTATATCCTTCAACTTGCAGATACATAAAGGTGTTTATAGACATGAAACTGGTAGCCACTTAAAAATGTTTAAAAATTTCCACAGGAAAAAAAGTATTGATCTTTTGACATATCACAAACTACATATACTTCTGTTCATATACTTTTGTAGGTTACATGAAAAATTCTCCTTATTTTCCTCTCCAAAAAAATCCCCATTGTATTTTTACCTTCTCATAAAACATTCACTAAAGCAAATAGAATATTCAGGTAGTAATATTCTATTTTATGTTTCCTCTGCTTTGTAAAGGAGCTTTTTTTATTTTGATTTATGTTTCATTGCCCCCTGCTGTTTGATAAAGAACTTTTTTTTAAAGAATCAACATCTCAGTTTGCTTTCTTTACTAATAAGAAGGAATCAGCTTTAAAATCATTTCCTCTAGTTACGATCTCAGATTCAATATGCACATTTTTTAAATCTGAAATACAGAAGCATTCAAATAGTACAGTTATTCAATTAAACTATTATGGAAATGCTGCAGAAGAAAAAGTGCATTTGAGTGCCATTTCCTGTCTTACACAAAACAGTGATAAGCTTTAATAGTATTTTCATATGCAGTGTTTTGTCCCTTTTTAGTTACTGCCTTGAGATACAGAATTCCAGACAGAATATGAAAAAGGTGTTTTCCTTACATGTGCAGATCTCTTAACCCCTACTCCTTGAGAAGGATTTTCTGGTGCTTGATGAGACTTTTCACTTAGATATTCTCATCACCTGTCTAACATAATTCTTTTGATTTCAAAAATTATTTACATGAGAAAGCTGAATATCTTACTGATGTCAGTTTTTTCTTCTGGAAGTTACACAGAAATTTTGCCCAAGCAATACTTTTTCACATGGATAAGAAAATCGACAAGACTTCTCTAGTGGGATCTTAATATTACAAACCTAGATATGACAGATATTGACTGTGTCCACCAGCAAAACTTCTGTGTCTGTGTACCCTGTGAATGGTTCCCTTCTTCTATTAATCCGGTGCTAGGGAGCAATGGTTCTACCAAATGATTATTTTTTTTAGAATAAATGAGATGTGTAGGCAATGACAGCAAAAGCTTGGTGCAAAAGGCTTCCATAAGTCACAAAATCTCATCAGTGCCATTAGAATTGTGGGACTATATTTAAAGTTGTGTGTTGACTTTAAAAATTGACTTTGGAAAAGTTATTTGGGCTTCTAACCCAAATCCACATATATTCTATGAGGCAACTGAAGCCCATGCAGAAGAATAGTGACACTGCCACTGCCACTACACCTAAGGGGTAGATCTACCAACATGAAGCCTGAAGACTCAGGCTTAAATCTGATTTATCTTGGCTGATGAGATAGCCTGAATTACAAGCTCTGGTATCTGGCTGCACAAAATAGAGAGAGCATGACTTACCCACAACGCTTTCTTTTAGTAATATGTCATTTTATTTCAGTTTGTCAGAGGCAAACTAAGAACACAGACAATTAATTAGCTCAGATGACTTGGATGACTTGATAATTTGTCTGAGCCCTGAGGCTTCTTATTAAATATCCACAGTTTATAAGGTAGTACAGAGCTGGAATACCCAAGCCAGATCAGATGCTGTGTAGGTGTGTTACATCAGTAAAAATGCTCTATACAAGTTAATTTAGAATATACCTTGCTTAAGGAAAAAACATAGCTACAGATAGAGCCACAAATGCATTTTTTTTCTGCTTCTCAGCTAATCAGAATCACAAGTCCTTTTTGTGCAAAATATTTATATCCTCTATCTGTCCACATCACAGAATAGTGAGGAAATAAACTGATTGCACAAAGAATTGCTTCAAAATTACCAAATGCCAGAAAGATTTACTTCAAAAAGAATTTTTGTGTATTTTAGTGAGGCTTTTGATACTGACCCTCAAAGTATCCTTCTGAACAAGCTGTCCAGCTGTGGGATGAGCAGCATCCCACAATTAATGGTGTGCTGGCCAGAACTGAACGACCAGGCTCAAAGAGTTGTAATGGGTGGGGCTACAGCTGGCTGGTGACTGGTCATTAGTCACCACTAACCAGTGGTCAGTTTTAGGGACAGAACTGCAGAGGTCAGTTCTAGGGACAGGTCTCTTCCTCCTAAAGGAGGAGTTGAATGCTCCTTGCAGTACAAGGAGCTGAGGAGTAACATCATTGCCCTCTGCATCTTCCTGAAGAGGAGAAGCGCAGCGGTTGCCTGCTACGACCTCAAGCAGTCGAAAAGCCCCAGCTAGTGCTGCCTTTGTAAGGCTGTAGCCACCACATGAACGGACACTCCAGGGTTGCGGAGTGCCCCGGCGGGGGTAACGCAGCTTCGGTAGCTTCACGCTGAGAGGAAGCCAAGGGACGAGAGAAGGACACTTTGCTTGCAAACCTGAGAATTTTTATTCCCCCATGCGTGGTCGGAGTGAATCGCTCCTGGCGCAATGCAAGGCAAAATGCCGCCAGACAAAGAACTTGCAACAGATTTAGTAGGGGGTGGGCGGACAGGGGTGGAAACCTGCCTCGCCCTATAGGGACAGATGACAGGGGAGTGACATAGATTATAACAACCTATGGGAACATAACAGAGGTGGGTACAGTGTTTTGGGACAAATAGCATTGCTAAGGTGGGGTGATTGATGCAGAACTTTCATGAAGAAGCAGGGAGTGGTTACAAGATCAACACCCCAGCAAGGAGTGACAACCCCTGACTGACAGAACGATGTAAGGAGAAAACTGTGTAAGGTGAGAAGATTGACATGTCTGAGTGACAAGAGCTCCCGTGGTAAACAACTTGGAGCAAACCACTGTGAGGGAAAATAGGGGTACAAGGAACCAACCTAACTAACATTAATAAAATCCCTGACTAAACCAACCCAACCTACAACAAAGAAGGGGAGAAGAAAGTGCTCAGCTCTGCTTCCTGGGACCCACGGACAGGACACATGTATTGTTCAAAGCTGTAGCAGATTGAATATTAGGAAACATTTCTTTATTGAAACGATGGTCAAACCTTGGATCAGGCTTACTAGAAATGATGCTGATGCCCCAAACTTGTCAGTGTTTAAAAAGCATTTAGATCCTTATAACATACTTTAACTTTTGGTCAGCTCTGAAATTATCAGGCAGTTGGACTAGATAACTGTAGGTCCTTCTAACTGAAATATTCTGTTCTATTCTGTTCTATTCTGTTCTAATCTGTTCTATTCTATTCTATTCTATTCTATTCTATTCTATTTTCACTCACCCAGCCAGCATTTATATTTTGCCTGCAAGAAATAAAAAGGAGCTCAAGACAAACAACAAAACAGAGCAAATGTCTGAAGGAGAATGAGAGGATAAGTTTGAGGGAGAAAAAAAGAATGTTTAGGCTGGTGGAAGACTATAGCAACATACTTGCATGGAGGATTGTACAAGGGAAAAAGCTTTGAAGAAATAGGAAGGCGACAACAGGCATTTGGAAGAGAAAAGAAGACAAATGGATACAGAGGCATGTATATTTTCTGCCCAACAGCAGAAAAAAACCTGTAGTCCAAAGTCTAGCACTGGAATCTTTGGCAGTAGTATTATTATGAATTTTTGAGTCTGTATGTTGTTCCTTTTGCAATACTCTCATCCACATATTTCAGCTTTTTTTGCAAACACACCCCACTGGATCTAAACTTCATATCCATAAAATAGGAAAACGTGTATTTACTTCTCCAGAAATTTCTCCTACAGTCTTTATTCTGGCTAGTGTTGCTCTGTTTTTTTCTGAAACAGAGAACAATGTGTTACAATGTTTCAAAATTTTGTTTAAAATATCTTGGTATTATTATCAACTAAGAATTTGTTTGCAGTCTTGTCCATAGCTGGAAATTGCTGATGGAAAAGCCCAAATGACAATTATCATTGTTATTCATATAGAAAGTTTTAGCATGTTAGTATAAATCAATGTTGTTCGTGTTTTTCTCTTAACATTCTGGATGCAGCTTTATTGTTTTGATGTTTATTGAGTCTTAGTTTTTAGTTCTGGAATCCATTTATTCAATTATTTAGCAACATAGCTATTGGCTATGAAACCTACCTCACTTCCAGCTTATTTATAACTTTAAAATGAACACCATGCTGCACAGATCTATCTAAGATAGATCCTAAGTGTGCATTTTCACATTTGGGATAATTTTCTAGTGAGTTCTCTTCCTCAGTGACACATTGCTCTAATTTTTCATCCTGATCATTGCCCTCATTTATTTTGTGAATCTTTCACAACTTTTTGAAATATATGTTCTATCTGGTTTTCTTCCTAGACATTTGACAATTTTCCCAAGAACTATATTATTAGGAAATGCCTTTTTGTGCAACTTTAACATCCCAATATTTTTATCACTTTAGCATCCCAATACTTTTCTTTGTTTCTCTTAAGGATCTGTGCCTCTTAAAAGAGTTTTCTGTTCTTTATATATCCATACTTTTTTTTTTTTTTACTCATTCTAGATTATAGTACAAACGTACTTTGACCAATATATATATATAAAATAAATTAGGTCAAATATGTGCCAAATC
Source organism: Vidua macroura (assembly GCF_024509145.1). Classification (NCBI taxonomy): domain Eukaryota; kingdom Metazoa; phylum Chordata; class Aves; order Passeriformes; family Viduidae; genus Vidua; species Vidua macroura. The sequence goes on from NC_071574.1 coordinate 54,504,236, forward strand.
TGAGGCTAAGCTATGAAGAGGCTTAATGTCAGCTGTGGGTGTTATACAATACCATGAAGACTATGGATTAGTTTTGTAGATTTGAAGAATTCTATACCACAGCCTTTTTTTGATGCTAGTTGCAAATTTTCCTATTCTTTAACAAAGTTGAATGAAATAGAAAATCTTCCTATTTTTTATAGAAATGGAAGAAGTAATCAGCAGAACTGTTTCTGTACAGGTTTTGTTTCTCTCAGTCACGTTCTCTCTTGCAGTGCACCTGAGGTCTCGTAATCTTTCCTAACCATGCCAATTGTTCCAGATAATTGGGTTGCTCATAGAAAGAATAACGGAAGCTGTTTCCAGCATGTAATTTGGCACAATATTTTATTATCAAAATAATTGTGTAAGAATGTTGTTATGTACTTATGAGGCATAAGGACATATCTGAAATATTTCTCAGCTTACATAACCTGTTCTTCCCAAAGAAGAAACTACACACAAGCAATCATACATAAACATGTAAAAAAACATGGTGATACACAGTAATAATAAACTAATATATTGTATATCTTCTATTGCAGGTTGCACTTTTTTTTTTCTTTTTCTATTATTTGCTATAGAAAAAACATTCTTTTCATGAAGACAAGCAAAAAGTCATATTAAAGCAGCTTACCATAGCAACATGCTTGACATGCTAGGTTAAGAATATGTTTGAGGCAAATCAGAACCAGTCCATGTAAATGTCTGCTAATTTAGATTCTTTGAGTAAAATACATACATACATACCTGGCTAAAATGGGGCAAAATGAAAATACACTTTTTATGTTTTCTAAAAAGTCTGATCCAGATCACAACCCCACTATTCTACATAAACTCCAAATAAGCATTAAGAAATAGTCTTGATTTCAACAGGCCATAATGTAATTAATACGGGAAAGACAACCGGAGAAAAATCATTCTTACTTGTGACGTTAGACAACAGTGGTTCACAGAAGTCTCACAGACAAGTGAGATCTCACAGACAGAAAGAGCATCTTATTTGCAAAAGGGATTCAAATTTATAATTAGCTATAACTTATACCCATGTAGAAGGAGAAAAACTATCAGCCTTCCATACATACTAAAAGAAAATGTATCACGTGTTTTATTTTTTTCCACACTTAACTGCAGATATTTTAGTTCTGTAAACAAGATTAGGCTCCCTTTATAGAAGCCAAACATCATTATTTCAAAGCCAAGGGGGAATGATTTTGAACTGAAAGAAAGAAGGTTTAGATTAGCTAACTGTGAGGGTAGGGAAGCATTGGAAGAGGTTGCCCAGAGAAGTGAATGCCCCATCCCTAGAGGTGTTCAAGACCAGGCTGGATGGAGACCTGGTCTAGTAAAAGGTGTCACTGCCCATGGCAGGGTGGCTGGAACTAGATGATCTTTCCCTTCCAACTCAGGCCACTCTATGATTATTGACTTCTGCACATGCATCTTTTTATTGTTTTTTTTCTTCTGCATGACAGCTGTAGGGTTAGGAGAAGTATTAAGCTGCAATAAGCCATGACACTGAAACAGTCTTGCCTCATAATACATTGATTGAGAGAAGACTCCCTGCTCAGAGAGTGCTTCCACCAGATGATTATCGGCAGATAACCCAGATGTTCAGATTGAACTCATAGAGTTTGATTTTAAACCATTCAGGCTGAAAGATAAAAGCCCATTTTACCTGGACTGTTGTTTACAGTCCTGCTTGCCTCTCTGCAATATTTTCAGGATGAGAGCAGATGTGTGATAATAAAATTTGAACTGCCCTGCTCTGGCAAGTTCAAGCACTGAGCCAAAAACAAGAAAATCTATTCAGGAATCTCTGCTTCCTAAGCTTTGCATGAACTTTTTGTGACAAACAGTTTCATCACAAAATCGGAGAATTCTCAGGTTTGAAAAGGACCTCTGGAAAGCATCTAGCCCAACCCCTCAATAAAGCAGGTTCATATTTATTTTTTTGTTCAGTTTATGTGTTTGATAGTAGACCTTATTAGAAATTTAGGGTTTTTTTATTTTGGATTTGAGGGAAAAGTGGATTGACCTTTATCTATGGAAGATATACTAAATGCACAGCCATGCTATGAGTGCCAAAGCAAAATGGAGCACGTGTGGATGCTTATGTATTTATTTTTATATATACATTTGTATCTATGTATATATGTAATATTTGTTGACACATATATACACATACTGCTATTTGCCAGTATAGACACCTGTAAAGTGAGAAAAACATGGTTTCTGTACAAATGTAATAAAGAATGTAATAAATATTAAGAAAGTGAGGTAGCTGTATACTGTTTCTCATTATCTTCACCATACAATGCATAATTCTAATATGTTTTTCTGCTCAGTGTCAAAGGTTTACCCTGAATATAAAATTATTATTTTATTCATGAGCTTCTTCTTTAGCTTTGTACTATATGAGTTTTCTCCCTATCCTCTTTGTGAGCTGAAATACTTACTGCAGTAACAAAACTGCACAAGCTTTTGACAAACTCAGTCACAGTGAGAATTAGTCTTCATGATGGTCTCATTCCCTTGCCTTTATTGATTCTTCCAGCTGTCAGTCACACAAAATATTGTCTCTACCCCATGGCTTTGTTTGTTGTGTCTTATTCAGAAAGACCTTTTTTTTTTTTTTTTTTTTTAGGTAAAATTAATTATTCATTCAGAAAAAGGTACCACAGCTACAAATTGCAAAGATTCCATTTTAAGTGACTTGATTGGTCTTGAGGCCATGACAGATCTTTATCTTTCTATGTGATTTTAAAAACTGGATCTTTCTGTTGATTGGTCACTTGTTAATATACTTACTACATTCTCTGTGTAACATTCTAACTTGCAAAGGAAAACCTTTAGTACTTGGTCATGATGGCCAGTATACTGAAGTCTCATTTCACCTTAAATTTTCTCACTGTTACATCCTGATACAATTCCAGAGAACAAAGCCTGTGATACTTACATCGTTTCTTTTGTAAATGTGGTGGACTGATCTTGACCAGTAACTTGAGGTGAGCTGACCTTGGTAGACTGCCAGGTACTCAGCAAGATGCTCTAGCAATCCTCTCCACAAACAGGACAGGGGAGAGAAAATATAACAAAAACCTTATGGCTTAAGAAAATGATAAGGAGATCACTAAGCAATTACAGTCATGGGGAGATTAGACTGTACTTGGGTGAAGTTCGTTTAGTTTGTTACCAGTCAATAAAAGAGTAGGATAATGAGAAGTAAGAAATCTAAAAACACCTTCCTCCCATCCTTCCCAGGCTCAGCCTCACTCTCAACTTCTCCACCTTCTCCTCTCTGGTGGTACAGGGGGACTGGGAATGGGGGTTGTGGTCATAAGTCCTGCCAGGAGCCTGCTCCAGCAAGGGCTTTCCTTGGGTCACAGCTTACAGTGAAGATTTTATAATTTCATTCCAGCCAGACCCAATACAGTGAACAATAAGATACATGTCTAGAAGTGCTATGCTATTTTGCACACCCAGGGATTATGTTCCAGCCAAAAAACTAATCCTTAGAGTGTTATTTAAAAATTATATAAGTCATTATTAAATTAAATAAATGATCAAGTCAAGCACTTACATTTAGAATTATAGAATCTGCTATCATGAAATATTTTAAAACATGTTAAAAGCAAACAAAGTTATTTTTCAAAAGTTTTCTGATAGGAAGAGATATCTAATTCTTTGAACTCCTGACAATAAAGAAATAACTTAAAAGAAAAAAACATCAACAGAAAATAAACCCAACCAAACACAAACTTTTCAGGGAAACTTCAACAAAGTTTTGGTGTTTTTTCTTTCCCCAAAGTACTGATTATTTTGTGACATTAAACAAAATAGATTTTATAAAATACTGGAAGAAAATCACAGGCAGTATTACTGGTTTGTAATGATGATATAGAGTGATCAATTTTTTTCCAAATACTAGAATATATGACAATTCACATATTTTCTAATTTGAAATTCACTAAGGATTTGAGAATGTATTCAAAACTGTAATAATTGCAGAAGAATTCTTCATGTTTTAAAGCCAAGAGATGCCAATGACAAAGATGGCACAAAGCTATGCCAGAGAATATGAGAGAATGAGAGACACAAAGATGCTGATAATGACCCAAAGAGTAAGGCTGAAACATACTTGGTGATACATAAGATCTGTATCTATTAGAATATGTCTAATGTTCATGACTGAAAAAAAGCTATTAAAAATAGAATTACGAGCAATTTAACACTTTACGTTTCCAACATTAAAATTCATGTTTTCACACTTTATAATGTGATGAAAATGGATACATGGAACAAATTTAGGGATTATAAATTTATGCCATAAGCAATAGGTAAACAACATTTGAACAAATCTCCCTCCCCAAGATTAACAGAAATGTAGAAAAAACATTTAAGATCTGAATTTGTGTCTAAATACAGAACCTAAGTCAAGTGCTTCTGAAGTTTAAATATTTTCCATTCATGAGCTTTCCTTCGAATCAGAGAACATAGAGTGTATGTTAATGCTTGTCTGCACGAAATGTATGTATATTTGTATGAGGGAGAAAAGGGACTTCTTATAGCAAGAATGTACATGGAAACATCAGAATTAAAGGAAGCTTGTCTTTCCTTGCCTTTTTAAGATATTCAGTTGAAATGAGAGCTGTTCAGTGTTTTTCTCATCCTCTTTTCTCTGGCTCTGTTTCTAAAGTTTAAACTTGTCATAAGTGGTTCTCTTTTTGAGTAATTTGGAATACATGGGAGTATTAATATTAAATTTACATATTACTGTTAAGAAGGAATAAAAATATTGGCTTCTTCACAAGCCTACATACAACTATCATGTCAAATACTAACTCAAACTCTGCTCTATATGTGTACACAGAGGAGACTGAGGGGAAATCTCATTGCAGTTAAACTTCCTTGTGGAGGGAAGAGGAGGGGCAGACACTGATCTTTTCTGCATGGTGACAGGTGACAGGACCCAAGGAAATGGCATGAAGCTGTGTCAGGGGAGGTTTAGGTTGGATATCAGGAAACGGTTCTTCACCCAGAAGGTGGCTGGGCACTGGAACAGGCTTCTCAGGGAAGTGCTCACAGCACCAAGCCTGACAGAGTTCAAGAAGTGTTTGGACAATGTTCTCAGGCACATGGTGTGACTCTTGGGGATGGAACTGCACCGGGCCAGGAGTTGGACTCAATGATCCTTGCGGGTCCCTTTCAGCTCTGTTAATTTTGTAATTCTGTGATTTGCAATCTGTAGTCCTGAAAGAGTAATTTGCTGGTGTTAGGTGTAAAAGATAATAAAAGTAAGGAATCTCTCTCTAAATTTGTTTTATAGTGATAGGTCAAACTTAAATCTTTAAAATTTTAAAGATGCTTTTTCAAACTTAAATTTTCTTGATCCAACCATGGTTGACAGTAATAGTAACAGAAGAAAATATCAGAAAAATGCTTTTTAAGGTTAGTAATAAAAATCAAAGAAACAATGAGGACAACATAAACAAAAGTCTGAGCTTTTCCCTTTTTTTTTTTTTTTGTTGTTGTTTGGTTGTTTTTAAATTATTTTTTCATCCTTGTCATTTTATAACATTTCTTCTAGAGCACTTTCGGTAGCAAAATTTTTTGTGCTGGATTATATTTTGTGCTGGAAGGCTGAAGGCTTCCTACTCACTTGCAGTAGCACCTATACATTCAGCAAGACTTTATGTAAAAATTAAAAGCAAATGGAATTCTGTCTGTATTCCTAATTTATGGAAATAATTTCCAAATTTTGAACACCTATTTATGTAACATAGGAATTAAATGCCATCTTTCTTTTTTTTTAATGGATTTAAGGTCCAGAAAATGCTAATTAATTTTTTACCACAGTATTTTTGAATGAATAAAAAATCAGCCACGGTTATTCATGTATTCATGAGAAGAGATCACAGTCTTTGCAACTGTCCCATAGAGAAACTTATATTTACTGTGATACTCCCTCTGTACTCTGTACTTCCCTTGAAGTATAATCTGTGTTACGTTGAAGAAGTGATTTTCCAGAGCCTTGAACCAGCTGACTTTAAACAAAAGTCTTCTTGTAAGAGCTAATTTGCAATTTAGATTAATCTGATAAGAAAAAAAAAATCATTAATACTGTTTAGGAAAAGCTAAAATTGAGATGCTTCCTTTTCTTTGGGTAGATATTTTCTAGGGCAATTTAGTGATAACGCTCATAAAAATGAGTGCTTCCATTAAAGTGTTACAAAATTGGGTCTCTTCTCTAATTGCAATGAAACAATTAAGAATTTCACATTGTCTTTTATTAAGTATTTTATTGATATGGATATTTTGGTCAGGAAAGGAACAGCACTTGGATTACTACATGGAATTACATTATCACAAAAATGCAGTATCACCACATTGTTTAGAATTGACAATGGCAGGTGGACCAGTTTTTAAGCATAGTTTTTCCTTAAAGGTATTTTTAAATTGATTTACCAAAGCTAAAGGATAAAGGACTTAAGGTCATGATTTATAAACAGCTGACCTTTCTGGTGCCATAACACTGGAGACCAACATAATTTATAAATGATATTTATTAATTATATTTAATTCCTTTATTATGAAAATAGAAAAGTAGGAATTTTGAGGTTTTATTACTTCTGTCATTAATGAGACCATTATGGGATATATGAGCTTGAGAAATCAGAGAGTTTTTTCCATAATTTGAAATGAAGGAAACGATGTTTTACAGCAAGAAAGTAAGACTTTTCCTTTATGTGGATGACTTGATCAGTGTCCACAAGAATCCACAAGAACCAGATCACTAACAGCATAATCTAGAAGAACTGAACATGACAAACTTGTAGAAAAATAAATTGCAGTTGCATCAGCTCAATAAGACCAAATGGTCTAATTACTGAAACAGCTTAAGTGGGAAGCAGTGAAGACTTAATAATATAAGTTATTTGAAGATCAGGACATATATAGCTGGGGCACATATTATTAAAAGGGAAATGAAAAAGTCCCGAGATGTGTCAGAAATCTGCATTATTCAGAAGGTCACTATTCAGCAACCATAGCAGATCTCTTCAGCCTTTAAAAATTTAATAATCCATATACTTTAGTAGTCTTTGCATCACTAAACAAGGATTTTATTTTTTAGAGATTTTCAAGTTTTGCAGTGCCACAACACTTCAGGTTTCCTAGTGCTTCTAAAAAGAAAAAAAAAAAGTAGATGCTGGAAAAAACCCATATCATGGCTTAATCCTACATCTTGGATTTTCTGGTACTTGCTATGTCATTATGCTTCATACCACAGCTGATATAAATAGGGTAGTCTTCTCCTAGCATTTATACACAGCTCCTCTTAATATAATACCCTCTACTAGCATCATTTTACATTTTCCTATTAACTTCAATGTATGTATGGTTTAATGCTTTTGAGTTCTTTATTTACTGACCCAGCCAGAAAATATGTTACACAGTCATAATTTACTAGTCTTTAATGACAGCTTTTATACATGCCAAAATTGTCTTCACCATAGTGGTATGTTTCTAGATCTGGTTTTACAAAACATTTAATTGATTTCCTTTCATTAATGAATGAAGTCACTGTAATTCTCTACACATGGAAAGCAATTAAGAAGTCTACATCTTTTTTTTCCAACACCACTCCATCCTGAAGGATTCAAGTCACTCATCAGTCGACTAGAAATAGCTGTTATCCAGAAAGAATTGGATTAAAATAAAGATAATGGTAAAAAGCAAGATTAGCATAACTACTCACCAATCACTTACCAACAGTCCTGGCTATGCAGGGAAGTCCCAGTTGGCTGGTGGTTAGTAAGTGTGAGGCCCAGCTACAAGGGGGGGGCACAAGGAGGATGCAGGGAGGGCCTCTCAGCCTGACATGAGTGCTGGGGAAGGTCATGGAGCAGATCATCCTGAGGTGCTATGTGTGGGACAGCCCTGGGATCAGGCCCAGCCAGCACAGGTTTTTGAAAGGCAGCTCCTGCTTGATCAACCTGACCTCCTTCTATGACAAGGTGACCTGTTTAGTGGATGAGGAAAATGCTGCAGATGTTGTCTACTTAAGCAAAGCCTCTGACACAGACACCCACAGCTCTGGCTCTGGAGAACCTGGCTGCTTATGGCTTATGAGACAGGTTACAGTCCTCTGAGTTAGCCTTGGAATGGTGATATACATGAGCTCCAGAAGAGTGATTTTGCCTCAGTTGCTGGCTCAACAGCAAGACATCTTCCTTGTCCTCCCTTGATTTTTAGCTGCTACATGACTTGTCAGCTAAAAAGTACCACCAAGTTCCCTCTTCTGCAAGTGTTTCACCAGAGCCTGACTGCAATGTCTCCTGACTTCAATGCACTCCACCCTCCCTTTAGTCCTCCTTGGATTGTGTGTGAGAAGCTGAGCATGCTGACTGCGTTCCAGCCGGGGAGTAGCAATCACATTATCCCCCTTATAACATGCATTTTGTGTGGGGAGTTGGGCATACTGATCTCAATTTCCATCTATTAAAATGTAATTTTACCCCCAGTCTTTTTCCCACAGGGTCTTTTTCCAACCATAATAATTCTGATTTTATGATAACTGCTTATAACTGCTCCCTGGTATATTCTAAGTTGGTTATGTGATCCAACTGGTGTGGAAAATACCAAAAATGTTTTAAGGAAATATATTAGGTGAGCTGATGCATCCTACACCTGGTGCTCAGTTTAGTATTGTTTCATTGAGGTCAATATGGACTGATGCTGGCTCAGAGCACAACTGATTTAGATGTATAACAGTCAAAACACTTTTTGCTCTATTGCTTAGCTAGAAAGTTCTTAAGATAAAACCAGTACTGATTTTGCTGAGATGAATCTCTGATAGTTTTCACCGTGACAAATAGGAAAAATTTGATCTGTTGTACTAAGCAATTCCAGAATTTCATATTCTAAATAAATTTCTTGTTGGATCAGTCTGAAATCCTCAATGAGGCAGTGCTTTAGAAGTGCCAACTGTTATTTTTATTTTCATATGGAAACATTGAAACTAATTAACAATACTTAAACCACTTACTATAAATGTCTGTTGTGGTTAAAGAAAACTAATGTAATTGGTCAATGGTCTTTAAACCTGCTGGAAGCTGTCAATTCCAGTTAAATAAAACAAAGCAAAACAAAAAAGAAATTGTCTAACATTTAACAATGTGGAAAGCCATTACAATTTATTCTTGACTTAAGCACACATGATGCTTTCCTATATGCTGAGTATGGGAAAAAATCCACAGAAACATAACTGATACTGCATAGGCTTGATGTACTTAAAGTAAATAAAGACTGTAAAAGCTGATTTATTGCAGTCTTTTTTTGGAAGGACTTTAATATTATTTTCAAATGGATTAATTTAATCCCAGTATCTTTGGGATGAAGTCTCACATGAGTAAGGACAAATCAACATGTATTTCTTCATTGCACACTGCCATGGTTCTTACAGAGTCAGTATGAGCCTTCTTAACAAACTCATTAAGCTGTTATTCCTCTCTGGTGAAATGTCATTGACAATATGTTTTAGACTTTCACTATAATTTTCTTGGCACTCTAGAGATCAAATGGCTTCAGAAAGCACTTTGGAATCTCATGTCAAAATTCTTAGTTGATAGAAATGTATTTATGCTCCTTCAAAAGAAAAAAAAAAAAAAGAAAAAGAAAAACAAACCCCAGACCAAAAGAATCCATTCTAACCAAGTTAGATTAGAGAAAATTGTTTCCAGAATTAAATATTTCTATACATCTTACAAGTAATATCCTTTAAGCTTTAAAACATATTAAGTTTTGAAATATTTGTAGACTATGTATTACAGTGTACTCATTCAGAATGAGGAAACAATGACTTATAAAATTGAGAGGTTTTTTTCTTAATATCAACTCTAGACTCCTATTAAATGCACTGTGATATTTTATAAGTGGAATGGGGGTAGTGGAGCACAATGTAACTCCACCTCAGAAAAAATTATGTTAATACAGAAGTTTTCTAAAAATGCTAGACCAGAACCTGCATGGTGCTTTCTCTGAGCTCAGAATACATCTGTGACTGTTTGGTTGCATTGTTTTAACAACACTTTGTTTTCTTGCTCAGTAGATTCTGGGGATTCATGTTATCCCAAAGTTCTTCTAGCTCACCCTAACCATGTGTCCATTACCTTGCAAATGGATTAAGGTCTGGTTTGCACTTTAGTCCTGATCTTTTACTCATTCATGCTGTATCAACATAGCATAATTTTCAAGAATATATATGAAGTTTGTCTCACAGTGCCATGAAGAACCCTAAAGATTTTGTTACGAAAACCTTTATAAGTATCTAAAAGTCTAAAAAGGTCTAAAATGTAGGGAAAAATCAATTATGCTGTGCCAATCCACATCTCACCAGCAGTCATATCCTATATTTTAGGAAATTCTGTTGGCTGTTGTTAAACAAATCAATCACTTGGGCTTCTTTTTGTTAGTTTCTAAACTGTGTGGTGTGAAAAACTAGTTTATATGTTGATGTGGATGCATAAGACAAAGCTGAGAAGTTCAAAGGACTGTAGGCCACTTTCTCATTACGGAGATGATATAATTATTGTCTTGGACGTGCAATTTTTATGCAGTATTACTTTTGTTATTCATTGCTCAGCTTAGCATCCAGTGAACTACCATCTATATGCAGAAGACTCCTATGAATTTTTGGGGTGTATACAGAAAACTTAGTGAATTCCCTTGCACATGCCAGTAAAATTGCTAGATTGAAGGTAAGAAAACAGAAGATTAAAGGACATTGAAATATTTAACTTTCAAACAAAACTTGAAAGCATAGTTTGTAGGTATTGCAGCCTTTCAGATGCACAGTTGTAGAACAGCTGAATTATTACAGGATGCCTCTGGATGACTGATTTAAAATCCCTCTTGGGACTGAACTAAAATTGACTGTGATATATAGTTGTTTGGGCTTGAGATAGGTAGGTGATTTGGAATATGGTGCTGTTCATAAAATTGCCATCTAGGTCTGAGCTGTGTGCCACTTTGATAGTTTAATTATAAATGTATCACTTAAATCTTCCTGAAAGATGGGTTGTTGTTCAAGCAAATTCTGATTTAATCGAGCAATACAAGATGAGGTTCTATGGTTTATAAAGGAGAACGGACTTGACTGCTATAATGTGCCAGAGATGCTTTATTTTTCCCAAATTTGAAATGTAAAATGCTATCCAGCTTAAGAAAAATAAACGTGCTATAGATCAGACTGCTTTTTAAAGTGCAGGTTAAACAGATATTTTATGAGTTTTAAAATCTACATTTCCTTGGACTCATTTTAATTTTCCTGTGTCTCATAGGACTACAGAATAGGATAGTTCTACACCTAGTGATCTGGCATAATTTCAGCAAAAATTCTTGTGATTTTATTTTGATGAATATCACTTATTTAGAGTCAGGTTTTTTACATTTTTGCAAAACTAGGGCTCAGGAATTCTATAAAAGTTTCAAAAGGATCTGAACTTCTGAAGGATTTATTTAATCATTTGTAGCTCATATTATCCTTTAAGGAAATCATTATTTCCTAAGTTAATGAAGTTAAATTAGAACTTTGAACTGGTACTAATTAATATAGAAAAGACAATGCATGATAACCTGGATTTAGTCCAAGTTTGGTGGGCTTGTGAGTACTGTGTTATAAAAACTAGGTTACTGAAGAGGACATGCTTAGAAAATGCATGCTGTTCAGTAGATATGACCAGTGCCTCAGAAGTTGTGACTCTGGTCAAGGTGACTCAAGCAAAACAAGTACTGGGAATGTATTTACTACAATAAGAATATGTTTGTAGTGTTATATATATATTTCTTTATACATAATGGTAAATATTTATCTGTATAGGTAGATAATTGTATCTATTTATGTACACACACTTTGAATTTTCATGTCATTTACTTTTCTGAAGCCACACTTCCACAAAGCAATCTGTTAAGGGCCTACTAATAGACAGCTCTGCTGTTGTCTTTTAGACTGCTGACAGCTCTGCTGTGTAATCTTCTTTGTGCCACACACACTGTCATGTGCTTGGGAAGTGGTGTAATTGCCAGAATTCTGTTGGCTGAGAACTTTGATCCCAGCTTTTCATTACTGCCACCCATTTTCCCAGGTGCTTTCAAGGTTACAACTCCAAGTCTTCTAACATCCTTTGCATTTACTGGGTTTAACAGGCAAGCAGTTATCTGGAAATTTCACTGCGTCTTAGACCAAAACTTCTTAAGCTATTGGATTTTTTTGAGGAACTGAGGCAAGTCCTAAGAATCTCTGAACTGCCAGTGACCCAATACCATACTTTCAGTAACAATCAATAGAAATTTTGTAGGACAGATCTTCACAGAATAAATTAGGTAGAGTTTTTCCCATGATCCTTTCCTAACTTCTAACAATTTCTGTGTCAGACTTTTAGACGAGGACTAGCACTAACTTTTTTGGGGGGGCTATTAAGTGCAGCCAGCCTTCTTTTCTGGGGGGGGTCTAACTCCAGCTGGCAACGAAACCCCACACAGCTGGTCACTCACACATGGACAGACACAGACACACAGACACACAGACACAGACACACACACACACACACAGACCCCTGGGGAAATGGGAGCAAGAATCATAAAATAATAGAATCATTAAGGTTGGAAAATACCAGTAAGATCAAGTTCAGCTGCCAACCTTATTGACCACCACCATGTTCCCCATTGAATCACATCCCCAAATGCCATATCCACACATTTTTTTTAACTCTTCCAGAGATCATGACTCCACCTCCAGAATCAGAAAAGTCAGAAAACTTGTGGGTTGAGACAACAGGTTTAAAAGGTAAAACAGAAACTGTGCAAGGAAGTAAAACAAGGGATTCATACCCAACTTCGTAAGGGCAGACAGGGGCTCAGCTATCCCCAGAAAGCACAGCTCCATCACATGTAACAGTGACTTGGGAAGACAAACACCATCACTCTAAACATCTCTTTTTTTCCTCCAACTTCAGGAGCTGCTCCTGCTGTCATGTGGTGTGGAATATCGCTGGGATTAGTGGGGTTTGGCTGTCCCATCTGTGTTCCCTTCCAGTTTGTTGTGTACCTGACTCCTCATTGGTGGGCTGGGCTGAGAGGCAAAAAGGGCCTAGTAGAAAGGTAGTAGAAAGAATAAAAATGTCCACTGTCTGTTTCATCTATGATGAAAAGCAGCAGCAAAAGTTAAGGAACAATGAATTAATTTATCACACTTTCTGTGGCTCTATGGAATATTCTCTATGCACATAACCTTTCAGCATGGTGATACCTTGGAAAAGAATAACATTTTCCATGAAAATAAAGATCAAATTTCATGATATAAGAAATGCTGTTAGTATGTTGTATGTATTGAAAACACTTTACAAATGTCTATTTTTACTACTTTAAATTGAAAAAAAATCAGTTTTCACCAGCAGGAAGTACAAAAAAAATTGACTAAATGAAAAAGAAAAGAAAAAAAAAAAAAAAAGAAAAATACTAAAATAATTTCATACTCTTTTCTACTGTTCCCCTTTCCTTCACAAAAGGAAACCTGTATTGATCATTGCAATTCTTCTCTCAAGAGATGCTTGAAATGACTGTGTCCTTGAGAGCACTTGTCCTAATTTACTGCCTAATTAAGAGCCACATACCTATTCCTTATTTGCTCTCTCCTATAGGATTTCTGGTGGTCAGAGGCTCAGGATATTACAATTCTTCATGACATAAAAATATAATAAAAAAAGAAAAATTACTTTAAAAAAAAAGGACCAAGAAAACAAAACCCCTAACTCTTGACTTCAGAGAAAACATACTGACAAAATAGGAGTGGAAATCTCAGGAAGCAACAGAACTTCAACCTAATAAAGACATTTATATTGCTATGGAGCAAGATGCCGTGATCATCATGCTGCAGTAACACAAACTAAAAAAGGGCCCCACGTCCATTGAAAAATTAGCTTTTCAGAGTTTTTTCCAGGCCAAATATTGTCACACACCATGCCATGGATCCCTTGTATTGGTTTTAAGTAACAAAATTTTGGTAGCTGGTAGGGGGTGTGTGCGGATGGCTTCTGTGAGGACATGCCAGAAACTTTCCCCCATGTCAAACAGAGTCAGTTCCAGCTGTCTCCAAGACAGACCCATCACCACACAAAGCTGAGTCAATCAGTTGGTAGCACCTCAGCAGAAACCTTGTGAAGGAAGGAGAAAAAATACTGTGTAACAGTAGCTGTGAGAGAGGAGTGAGATGTGAGAGAAACAGCTCTGCAGACACCAAGGTCAGAAGAGAACGGGGAGGAGGTGCTCCCAGCACTGGAGCAGAAACTCCCCTGCAGCCTGCAGTGCAGATGCGAGTGACATAAGTTGTTCTCCTAGAGGTGGATTTGTCCCAAAGGAAGTTGTTACCCCACGGAGAGTCCCTGCTGAAGCAGGCTCCTGGAATGAACTGTGACCCTGTGGGGACTTAAACTAACCTGAAGTCAAAGTCTGAATTACACCTTTCACTAGACCAGGTGGTTTAGAGCCCCATCCAACCAGATCCTGAATATTTCCAGGGATGGGGCATCTACCAGTTCTCTGTGCAACTTGTTCCAGCATTTCACTACCCAATTTGGCTTCACTGTAGTTGCACTGAAGCAACTCTGACATTCCACATAGTAAAATCTCACTTTTATTGACCCTTATCTTAATTTATTTTAAACAAATTCTTGTATTCTATAAGCCTCATTGAATAGTTGTTGCTTTATTACCAAGTAAAATTAATATAACATTTTTGCAAAATGTCTGGCAGACTGAAACCCATGAATTCATTCTATTAATGACAATAAATAAAACTCAGTTATATTGCATGCTCATTGTGAATAGAAAGCCTTTAATAAGGATGAAAATGTTAAAGCATATCTCAATACATAGGAAAACTTTCTTAATATTGTCTCCACATAATTACTTCAGTGTTCTTACCTTATAGTTTGAAATAGAAAGTTTTACCCTGCTTCTCCTGTCTCATAAGCACCTTTTTCTGATTTAAATTACATTTGAATAGAGGGATTTACATGTTGTTAATTTGTCCCTTGACTTTTTTTTTAAGCTTCTTGATTCTCCCAGTAAAGAATGGCAGGGGTACAAATTGGCAGAATTTTGAGAATCTTCTTCCAAAAATTGCAGATTTTGCAATAAGAGAATACAATCAAATAACACCCTCAGGGCACAATGTTCAAAATTTCTTTTACAACCATTATACATGAATTTACTCTTTAATTAAAAACGTGGAGTGTGAGAAGGAAATTATATGATTGGTAACATATGATGGAAATGAAGCATGAAAAATTTTCTCTGGACCAATACTGCTTATATATGAAAATCTGGTATTATAACCATTCCTTAGTCTGGATTCTGCAGCTGCAGGCTGATTAAAACTCAGCAGGAAGAGCTATAATAAACAAATACCACCTGCTGCAAGAAC
The DNA here is from genome assembly GCF_024509145.1 of Vidua macroura. Taxonomy (NCBI): domain Eukaryota; kingdom Metazoa; phylum Chordata; class Aves; order Passeriformes; family Viduidae; genus Vidua; species Vidua macroura. Next base: position 54,519,738 of record NC_071574.1, read on the forward strand.
AGGTGTTTGTGTCCTCATTTAGAAATCAAAGTAAAACAGAAGATGCCAAGGGGCTAAAGTAGATCAGTATTTGGATTGACATAATTTGTTACTACTTGTCCTTGAACTTAAAAGCATATTATTCTACTTTCAAGACTCCTTGATAGGGATTCAACACTAGTTTCTTGTAATGAAGAAGCTCCTTGCCTTCTCTGTTCAGCTATCCATTCTCAATATTATGTGCATTCAATGAAAGTATTTGTTTCTCCATTCAGTGGTGTATAGCATAATGTTTTTCATTAAGAATATTCTATACACAAAAATAAGTAAAACCAGCATTTGATATTTTATTTAATATCACTAATCTCATCAGTGTTTTATTTGATATCTTTAGTCCAAACAAATTAAGATAGTCATTGGAATTTATGATTGATCTGTTCCTCAGTGGATTTAATACATGTTTATAAAAGAAGATTTGCATTTATAAAAAAGTAAAAACCATTCTGTTTCTGATATTTATCTCAGTGACACTTCTGATACAGAGAAAGCAGATGAGTATCTTTCCCAATAAATCTGAGTGTCTGTTCAATGTGTCTTTCAATGTGCAACTTCTCAGTGGTGATTTTCATATGCAGAATTTTTTCTTCACTGCAACAGAAGTTAAGAAATAATAATAAGAGTAACTGTCTAGATAAAAGCATAAATTGACATGCTATGTAATTGTTCATGTAAACAAAACAGTAAAGCACATAGAAATGTTTGTGATATACCTTTAGCTTAACCCAGAATCAATTGGAGTAGATGGATTGATCCTGTACCAGGAAAGTTACTTTCATGTTACAACAAATCTCAAGGTACTTGGCAAAGAGATTTTACTTTTGTCCGTAGTTTACAGTGGATGACTTCAAGATAGTTCATGGTAGCAGATAAAACTTACAGCCAGCAGGCAGAGACTTCCAAGGTAACAAAGTTTCTGAGAGCTCCATTTTTTTCTCTTTTTCAAGAGATTTTACACATAAATAAGTTCTGAAATCCCATAATACTTAAAGCGGATGTGAAGAGTTATTACTGGGAATACAAGCAATATCACAAAGTCATTTAAAATCTGCACACTGCCAGAAGTGTGGATTATAAAAAGGAGAAGCTGAGAACTGGAAAGCTTTTGGGAAGATTTAGCATATTTAAGATGTAAAAATTACTTTGCTGACTTATTTAGGGAGCCTGCATGGGTTGAACAGGAGCTGGAACAGCATGCTGCCAAAGGTAGGATTACCTGGGGGTTTTTGTTTGTTTTTAAATTTTTGACAGTCCAAATACTTAATAATCTTGGAAGTTTGTGATACTTAAATCATTCTTAAATCATTTTTCAATATCTTATAAGAGAGAGCAAAAAATCTGTTATTTGCTAAAATGGCCATAAACACATTGACAACAAGGTGACTGCATCTCTTTTATGTTATTGAATATTGCAGGATAATATTTCTGTCTTTCAAGAGGAGAACACAAGCAAATCTCATTATTTCTATAAAATTGACTTTCACTAATATTAAAGATGTCTGGAACTTTTTTAAAATCTTGTTTGCTATATTAAATATAATGAAGTATTAAAATGAGATTTAATATAGGTGAGAATACATTTTATAATTGAACTAAATATGACTTCTAATTCTGCTCTCTAAAGCCTAGACTTTAGTGTTACAGATTTTTTTAGAATTTAATGACTATTATAGTTAAATCAATATTATAAGTATATTTTTTGAACATAGTTGGATACAAGTATGAATCAAAGAGCTGGGAAAGAACTTAAATACATTTTGAAAATTAATACAGAAGAAAAGATAATTTTTTTGAAATGGCTCTGATATAGATTATAGGATGTAACTAAATTGAGTGACTATTCAAATATCTATAGAAACATGCTATAATAATGAGCCTTTGAGAAGTCAAACTACATGTTGCGTTTAAAAAAAGGAAGGTTAAGAGAAATCTCAATTAGCCTGTACACTCAAGAAAACAAAACAGATCTGACAACTATTCTGCGGGTAAAACCTTAAAATAAATGGGTCGCAGATATGAATGAAATTTTTAGTTTTAGGTGAAGATAACTATTGGCTGTCATAGTTAACTGGGTTTTTTATATATATAAAACTTTCAGAATTGCATGTAAATTTATGCAGAATTTGAGTTAGATCAGCACTTTCTTAACTTACAATCTATAGAACTTTGAAATAATTTATTAGAAAATAAAGTTGCTATGAAATTGAAAAACTATAGAAATAAGTAGAGCAATGAACCAACTACTAAAAACCATCAAGACCAAACATTTACCCATATTGGGGATACTTCTGTTATAAAATCTGTAGTTTAATGCTGAGAAATAGTGCTTCATTTTCTTACTTCCCCTTCATTCAGAGTGAGGCTTACAGAACCAATCTTATTTCTTCCTTCAGTATCACGTGGAGCACCTATCATACCTCATACCTATTATTTCCCCTTTTTTTTTTTTTTTACAATATATAAGCTAACTAATGAATACCTGATATGCTAGCTTGTTTGGATTTTTTTCCTAATGGTCTTAAACATGAAAGCATTTGCTGTTGGGAAGTGTTCAAAACTTAGGCAACCTAGAAATGTAGTATTGCATACTTATCACATTCAGGTAGTGGGACACTGAGAATGTACATCACAAAGGGTAAATAGACATTAAGTGATGTGCTGAAGGGAAAATAGACATGAAGTGATGTGGTGAAGGCTCCAGCCCCAAACTGAAGAACTGATCACAAACAATCAAAGGTTATCTTTGCCTACCTTGATTTTGTTTACACATGTAATTTCTTATTTTACCTCATAGCTGACAGTTTTGGGACAAACCAGGGTGAACCTTTCTGTCTGATTTTATCTCCAGTGATGTAATTGGACTAGGCTATAAGGGTTTCTTATGAAACTAGCTGCATAAAAATATGCAACTACCCATCTATCTAATGTCTTGACTAGTTAGCTGGCTTATTTTCATTAGAAAAGCTGTAGCAGATTTAATTTTAAGCATTGACATGGTATGAAGTATACCCTAAATAACTGCTCAAATAAAGGATTTCAGATCTGAATAGATTAGCTCAAGATGAGCTAGAATACAAAGAAGTAATAGATACACATTTTATGTTATGTGATTTTTGCTGACATCACATATTTGTAACATATTTGAGGCTGAAAACTAGTGGGTAAGAGAAAGCCTGATGAAAACTGTGAGAGTTTGGCCTCATGCTACTTGATTAGCAAGGGCAGTATCATCTTGTACTGATGTTCTAGTTTATAATGTAATAGAGACAGTTGCTTGATATGGGGTGACACCAACACACCACGTGTGGCCCTCAGACATCATGTTAAAGGCTGAGGCCAGCATGGAACAGTTTCACACAGACACCAGGCCACCAGAAAGGAATCCAGCAGTCAGCATGAGTGCCCAGAGCCCCTGGATCTGTACTGCCAGTCTAACCTGGGCTAGAAGGGGCTGCAGGATGTGGTATGTGCTGTGTAGGATTAACCCATCTGCCTAGATATTGCTGTCCATCACTATACTAAAAATGTTTAATAAATAAACTCTAGGTTAAGTCAGAATGATGATGTGTTTCTGTTCTCAGAGGCACTGCAACCAATTATCTCATTATGAGAGTTAATTCCTTTTTAAATAGAAAATGTCTTGGTAAAAGTGTTTTCCTGTCCAACTGTTTACGTGTCACAATTCTTCTCTTCAAGAGAATGCGGAGCATTAGAGTTTGAAAATAACCACAAACAAACAAAAAGCCCACAAAACCAATTGTTAATTGTTAAATAATGAAAAGGATGGAGAGTGTTTCAGGGAATGCTTCTCCATTTCTTAACTTTGGGGTTTTTTTCTTTATTTTGTAGTTCTGGAAGCTTTCATGTACTGGATTTATTTAAAAGAAAAAGCAATGGACCTATTTCAGTGCTTTCAAAAGCCCACTATGATAACTGAATATCAGGCAAAGATTTTCTGAAAGTTTTCAGATTCTTCAGATGTTCTGAAAAGTATTCTTTACATTCTTCTTTAACTGAGTTTATTAAATAACTCTTAGTCACAAATTGTTCCCTATGACTTTGATGTGAAATGCACTGTTTATTTTGAAAATGCCTGCAGTGTTGCTGGTATATGATGTACATTCCATTGGTGGCTGTTCCCCTCTGCCCCCCCCCAACAGCTTCTGTGAATTATTTGAGACAGAGTAAAAAGTAAATTATTATTGCAGTATATGTTATTATTCAAGACAGTGAATCCTGTTTTCCTGTCTTCCTATGGAAAGCAGACTTTGCCTGCTTCGTTGGATTTAAAAGAAAAAAAGTCAGAAAAGCTGCTGAAGCTCTGCAATGGCTGTATAGTATGCACATGAATCAAATTTAGAATCTATTTCTCAATTATTAATATTTCATTTTTTCAGAACTTGTGTTCATATTGATTTTATTCTGTGGTTCCTTAAGCCCTACTCAATTCATCAGTGCCCACAGTGTGGATCTTTATACTCCTACACATTTCCTCTAAAGCTAATGAAGAAATCCTGGATGTAGAAATCTGTATTCATCATTTTGTTTTAAAACTGTGTGTATTCAAACACACAGTTTTGCAGTCTACATGCTATGGATCTTTGAAGCCTTCAATTTATGAGTCTAAGAATTCATTTCTTGAGAGATATTTTCACCAAGTTTTTTTTTTATTTATTTATATTTTTTATGATGGAATTCAGTGAATGGATAAACAAACAGGAAGGTCCAGATCTTTGCTAGGAGATTCTGTTGTTCTGTAGTTCTGTACAGTAATGTCTGCCACATGCTAATGTACACAATGTGGCTGGGATTAAGTTAATTTTCTTCACAACAGCCCCTATGATGATGAGCATTGGATTTTTGGCTTAAACAGTGTTGGTAAAATTTCACTAATTTGCTGAGTAGTTCTTGCAAAATGTGCTCTCCTCCTTACTCTGCGCTACTCCCCAGCCAAAATGAGTAAGATGGCTCAGGCAAAGGATGGAAGGAGACACAGCTGGGACATCTGGCGTTCCATAACAGATGATGTCATGCTCAGCAATAAATGCTGGGGGAAAGGGCCAGAAAAAAAGAGTGAGTGAGTACCTGTACAGGCATTTAAAATTGATTATTTTAATTTTAAGTCTCTAAAATAATTTTTAAAATTAAATTTAGGCAAATTCTCTTAAAATATGTCCCCTTTCTCTTTCATTTGAATCGAGTCCTTTTTAAGAATAAAAACCTCAAACAGGAACCTAGAAATAGTATTTGCAATTCTATGGCTTTTTCACAATCATAGAAGTCCTGATTTCTTACTAGAAATAGTGATCTTAAAAGTATTCTATTTCATATTTCATATTCACTCATTTTCCATCGTTTACAGAAAGGTCTTGAAAGTAATTCAAGAAGCAATTACTCTAATTGTTTTATGATATATAACTGTGATGAAAGGTAGAGTTGAAAACCTTTTATTTTCTCTATTTTCCAAAGTCTTCAAGATAAAGATGGGGCTAAAAGAAAAGCATAATGACCTAAAAGTTGTACATGATAATGCCAGGCTTTCTACCTGCATTTCTGTCTTCTACAGGATCTGATAAATGGTCAGTTATGGTGCCAAGTGGATGGTAATAGCTATTAAAGGCCTTATATAGAGTTGTAGACCATGATTTTTGAAAAATGAATGTTCATATATTTTTATTCTAGTTCATCTGTTTTCTGAAGCAAAAAGTCATGATCAATCACCAAAGATATTGAAAATTAACTATCATATTTAGAGATATGAGTTTTCTCTCAGGTCAAAACAAAATAAAAAAATCTTGGCTATCGGTGGAGTTAATATTCAAGGTAATTCACCTGTATTGTATTTCCTACTTGTATGTCAGAGTCCAGAACATCCCTTTGGCTGCTCTGGATGCCTCGAGACCCTGGCAGGAGCTCAGGATCTTGGCAACAAGTCAAAAACACCTGTGGCTTCGATTTTAGCCCATGGGAGAGGCTGCTAACCTTATATGAGGAATTACAAGCCAAAAGGGATTGAGTAGTGTAATAAGGGAATTGGTACAGGGTGAAAAAAGTAGAATTTTGGGGTTTTTTAGAATGTAATTCAGGGACACAATATGGAGGAATCTGGGTGTGCCCTAGCCTTTTCTTCCTTCTTCTTGTCCTCCATGTCTCGGTGTGATACTGACACTTTTCTATTGGTCTAGGATATTGGTCTAGGATTGTCCAACATAGATTTTAGGTATTGGTACAGGAACTGTAAACATGGTACATGTAATTTTGGGTATATAATGTGGGAAACACCTGGGGCTCAGAGCAGACTGCCATGGCTTCTGTACTAGCTGGACCTTGGCAGGTCAGAAAGAAAATATTTTAGATAAGAAGAAATAAACAACCTTGAAAACTCAGCTTCATGCCTTCCAGACCTTTTCTTTGGCTGCCAGGCTAGGGGAAAAGCACTTTCACACTGTTGGGGTCTTTCCAACCTGACCCCGACACTTGTGCACATTATTTTTGAAAGAAATTACTGAATGTTTTTCAAAGGAAATATTTAAGATCAGGAAAGCAGAATTGAAAGATCTTATAAATGATCCTTTGCAACAAAATGGAAAACCAAAACAGATGTATTAAAAGAGTAGAAAAAAAAGAATAAAATTGTTTACCAACTTTTCCTATATATTTTCTGAGAACTGTAGAAGTGCAGGACAGCCTCTGTACAATAAGGAATTATTTGACTGAAGCATAACATTGGAGGGGAGGAAAACTTGATTTATTAAGCTTCCTTGTACGACAAACCTACAGAGAAAACATTAGACTAGGCTGTTCTAATATACTTATAGACAGTTGAAGAATGTCTTGAAGCTGCTGCTGCCAAAAATGTCTTTGGAAATATTGTATCTCCAAAGCCTTTGGCCTAAATACTCCCATAAAGTAGACTAGAAACTCCTGAAGTTTTCTATAAACCTGTCTGCATACGTGTGTGCCACTTCATTCAGTTAGCAGGTGGTTTGATCCCCACCTGAGTCACAGAGACTCAGAGATCTGAGCATTTTCATTGTCCCTTCTCTTTGTCAGTGATCAGCTAGGTAAAAATGGATGTGGAGAAAGATGGATGTGGAGAAGTGTGCTCAGGTAGAGTTATTACTCCCCATTAACCTTTACCTAGAGAATTTCAGAACACAGGAAGAGAACCATCTTCAGTTTAATGTTGGCCTAGAATCCCTGTGTTAATAACACTAAGAAGAGATAGGGGATTGAAACCTGTTTCCCAGAGCTCATAGTTCTATTTTTAACTGTTGCATACCTACCTACCAGTATATTGTTATTCTAGATATGAAGGGATGGATCAAATTCCCATTACAATCCTTGGAAAGTTTCCTAAATATTTCTGTGGATGTTAATGCATACCAATAGTACATACATCACATCACACAAAAAGCAGTCTTCAATGGAGTACCAAATATCCAACAAAAGGAAAATATTGGCACTTAAAAGTAAATTGTTTCCCATAAGTGGGATTAATTCAATAAAATTATCAAATACTATCAGCATTATGAAGAGACAGGAATCTATTTACAGGACATCATTTCTCTATTATATCTAGAACCCTATTAAGCTTAACAGCGCTCACCATAGAATCATAGAATAGTTTGGGTTGGAAGAGATCTTAAAGATCTTCTAATTTCCAGCCCACTGCCATAAGAAGGGATGCCATCCATTAGATCAAGTTGCCCAGGGCCCCACCAAGCCTGGCTTTGAACACTTCCAGGGAAGGAGCATTCACACTACCTCTGGGAAGACTGTTCCAGTATCTCACCACTCTCACACTAAAGAATTTCCTTATAACACATATCTAAATATAGCTTCTTTGAGCTTAAAACCATTCCCCCTTGTCCACAGACTTAAAAATTAGTTTCAAAAATGTTTGCTTTACACTGGGGATCATCATCTGGAAACAGAAGAGACAAAATGTCTGGGAAATTGCATCATGACTATAGGCTAACAACATGATGGGGTTATAAAAGGAAACATCTATTTATCCTAGGTTGTATCAGAATATCTCCTATAGTCAAAATCCCTCTTTCTACATGATAAATCTATAAGAGGTTTCAGAGGTTATTTTCAGAAAATGTTTTCCAAGAATAACTTCTGCTGCAACTATGTCTAGATTTCATTTACTTTCACCAAACAGAATGTTATGCGAGCAATGCGTCCTTGCTGCAAAGAAGGCTAACAGTGTCCTGTTCTGCATTAGATGTGCTCAGCAGATCAAGGGTGGTGAGAAAGCAGCCCCAGTGAGATGCATCTGAAGTGCTGGGTCCAGGTCTGGAGCAGACCACTGAGATACTGAAGGGCCTGGATCATCTCTCCCCTGGGGAAAGGCTGAGAGAAGTAGAACTGTTTAGACTAGAGAGGAGGTTGTGGTTGTATGAGTTCTATGATCTTAAATGTAGACCCTTGTTCAGTGATCTTTGGGCAGAAACCTTTCCTGCTTTATTTTAAACAAATTATTTATCCTGGTTTATTTTACAATGGGTCTCTTCATGGCCTCAGTTTATTAACTCTTGACTGCCCAGCTTGAAATTAAAACTGGCCCTAAAAGTTTTTCTCATGTTTGAAACTTTTAACTTCATTGTATATTCTTGTTCTTTTAATGAACAAACCTTTTTATAAATCTAGCTACACATAATTCAGCTGCAGGCTGTTTTCTTAATTTTATATTTCTCTGACAAAATTCACCTGATTAAGCAAAATCCATATTTTCATTGATTGAAATGCTCAAAATGTTGAGAAACGCAACAAGCTTTCAAAGAAACATCTGTTCAGATTGAAATACCATTTTTTTCTACCATCAAGCCCTTGCCTTTGTGCTCTGCTATTTTTTGCTCTGCTCTTATTTATTCATGAGAACTACAAATATGCTTTAAAGCCATTTAGTATTTTGTTTTGAACTCCAGTTCCTCAAACTACTATTTCTACTACTTTCTAAGAGGCTTTACTATGTTTCCTGAACAAAACTAAAATGATGAAAAATAGCTCATCTGTCTGAAATGGACTTCTAGCTAATTTTGTCGTTTTCCTTTCTAATAAACATTGACAGAATGATACCTTGCAATAGTGCATCCTGTAATTTCTAGGCTTATACCTATAAATGGTACTTGACACCTAAAAATTATTCCATTTTGTACATTTTTTACTTATGATTTTTAATTTTTGTGGGAAGGGGAGAGTTGCTGTGCTTTTTTCAAGATTTCAGAGGCAGAGGAGTTTGATGGTGTAAGGAAAACTTTTCAAGTTCTAATGTAATGTCACTGTCAGAGCCTTGTTTTTTCCTTAGGCCTTTGATATAGAAAAAGTGCTTGTTCCATGATACTTTGGAGACTGAAGCATTGTGGTAGCATGGGAGGGAATCAAAACACTGTGTTGAATAAGAAGAAATATTTTTGAGCAGTTTATCTGCTTAGGTTTCCTTTCATATGAGGAAGTAAAAATTTCTTGTGTGTTGATTAATTCATGTTGCAGGTCTAGGGAAAAAAAACAAGTTTTTCCATTAGCCTAACTTTTTGTTTAATTTTGCACTTAGCAATAAGATTTTTCCAAAGGGATTCCTGTAGAGGTACTTACCTACTGTGTCTAGCCTCTTTACACAAGTGCAGTGCACATTTTTTCCACACAAAATTTCCTGTTGTGATGGTTTTTAGCCCAGATTTTCCTTTAGGAGAATATCATGTTGAAATATAAATAACTTGCAATCATTTTGTTGCTTCTAGTACCAGTTTTGTTATAAAATGCAATCTTCACTAAAAGTGTGGGATTCTTTTCCATAGGAAAAGAGAGATATTTTCTTCTGTAAAATTTTATGTGAGTCTACTAGTTGTTTATGCTTGTCTGTTTTATAAATTATGAGCTACAAAGATACATCAAATAATTTGTCATCTATTAAGAACGGATACTGGGAAATCATGGAAACTAGAATTCCCTTTCAGTAAATGATTTTAGAAAAGCCATTCTGGTATGATATTGGGGATAGAAAACTATAAGGCTCTCTAGATACATCTGTAAATTAATTTTTTTAAATTTTGTTTTTTGAAGTATTTGTATACATAACAAAGTAGCCTTGCTGTGATAGAACAAAAACAAGAACAAAAGGCCATCTATAAAGTTGAAAATGAACAGCTGAAGTGGAATATTTACAGAAACATTGGAAAACCTCTTCTTGTTTGTTATTTATGCCTATTTATGCCTATTTATGCCTATTGCTACATTGCCAACATCTGTCTTTATGCCCTGCAATTTCAAAGGTCCTAAAGAAGTTTGGTTTAACATGTGTATACAGTCCTCTTAACTGTGTGAGGAGCTAGGCAGATGTTGTTATAGGCCATTTGGTTCCTTTCACTCTTGAATGGAAGTGATTAGTCCAGTAATCATTTTAAAAACACAGTTGAAATGTTTTTACTGCCTAGAGAATAGATTTTTCTGAACTGCTTAGGGAACAGTCTTCAAAAAGAAATTCAGCTTAAAGTTAAATATAGATGATATTACTGTATCTGGAATAGGAAAAATAGATTCAGAAGAAAAGGAAGTCTCTCCTTCAAGCCAGTGAAATAGAACCATATAACCTAGTGTTTAGGAAATTCTTTTGTGATGGTGAAATTTTGCATTCTATTTATGGAACTGATGGCATGCTATTCACTCCCATTTTATCCTAACACTGTCCATGCATTATACAAGATATTATTTTAAATGAGTGTCAGAGTCAGAAGGGTACAGTTACACACATTCATTCTTTCCTTTGCTCTATGAATCTAGATTATTTTCCTTATATAACACTGCAAAGCTTTACAGGAATAAAATGGAGAATGACTTTCTCTTATCCTATTCAAAAAGTCTATTTATTCTTCTCGCAATTATCCAGAAAAGTGCACGTTTTGTGTTGGAATACTCTTCAGCAGACGCAAAAGCTTTAATCTGTATTTTTGTATAATGCAATTATACAATAGGGTGTAAATACAGAAGTGTTCTAGAAGTACTCCTGTGTAGTCATCTGCTTCTGTAAGGAACCCATGTGTGTAGAAATTAATCTCCTTGAGACTCAGTTTTCAGTTCTCAGTTGTCTTAACATTCCTATGAATATTTTGACTTTATAGAGTCATAGTGCCTACCCTGGCTTGGGCTCTACTTTAAGGCCAGATTCACAGCTCTAGATTGATTTAGATTTTCTTCTTTCTCTCTTCTTTTGAAGAAGATATATTTTCTACTTCTGGCAGTAGTAGCTTTACTATTACAAGCAAGATAAAAGTAAAATGAGCAGCATTATAATACCAGTCCCTAAACACCGTTTCAATAACATTAACTTAGTAAGAAGTGTTAAAGTATTGTTACTCCCACTTAGCTGAGTAGTATTTACACAACAGCAATTGTGGTTTGCCTGATTCTGAGATAGTTTCAACTAAAGATTGAATACAAGCAAGGGTGTGTGAACATTTTCAGAACAAGTGTTTCAAACTGATCTTGTTCTTACGTATTTGGGCCTGAATGTAGAACCTTATCTTGTTAGGTATGCTTGACTGGAGGTTCTGTAGGATGGTTAATTTACCATTTTAGTTTTCAGAGAAGATATTAATTTACTTCTGTGTGGCACCACTCATGAATAGGTGACTGCTAAATAAGACTGTAAAGCTAACATAAAACAGAAGTTGAAATTGTGATACATGAAAAAAGCCTGCAGCTTGGCCACTGAATAAATGTAATTGGATAGAATTTATTCAATCCACTGAATTCTGGATTGTACCAGAAATGCAAAGGATTTTAGGGAATTTTTGTATTTTATTTCCTTTAGATTTTATAGAACCAGCATGACCCAGGGAACTTTCCTCCAGTAATTGCTCTTAAAATCACTTCATGAAATCACTACTCCTCTGTTCAAAAATTGTAGGTCAGGACCTAGTTATTTCTGGAAGTCTGACAGGCTTTGAAATACAGTTTGCAGTATGTGAATCCAACATGAAGTGGGAGTGAATTACAAACTTCTGCAGTATCCCAAAGTACTAGATTTTTTTTTTTTTTTTTTTTTTTTTTGTGAACATAGCATGATAATTACTCACCTGTAACTGTTGAAGTTCTCATTACTGCAGAGCGTGAACATGTGAAGCTGTATTTAGTCTGGCTGAAATGGAGTTAATTTTCTCCACAGGACTCTCATAACTCTGTGCTGTGCATTGGTATCTAGAAAGGTGTTGGCAACACAGCAATGTTTGGGGTACTGCTGAGCAGTGTTCCCGCAGCATCAGTGCTGTATCTCCAACATTCCTCCTCCCTCCAGTGGAGTCTGGGGGTATATCAGTGACCCAAACTGACAAAAAGGGTTATTCCATGCCATAAAATCTTTGCTCAGACATAAAAGTTAAGAAAAAAGAGGAGGAAGGAAATCATTCATTATTATGACATTTGTCTCCTAGAGCAACTGCTATGCATGCTAAGCCCTGCTTCCCTGGAAGGGCTGGACATTGTTTGATGATGGGAATTAGAGAATAGAATATATTGATTTTTTTCTTTGCTTGGTGCACTCAACCTTAATTTTGCTTTACGAATCTGCTTTTATCTTGATTCACAAGTGTTTATCTTCATCTTATTTTCTTCTTCCTCATTCTGCTAAGGATCAGAGTGCTAGAGCAGTATGGTAGGAAACCAGCATTCAACCAAGGCCAACCCATCACAGAACCACAGACAACAATTCTGAGATACAAGGTCAGAACTTTTAGCTGGAAAACTATAAAGTAGCTTAGCTATCCATAAGCTATCCATAAGCTATCCATAAGCTGATGTGATGGTTTACACCTTAGAAAATATGTTCTACAAATGTGTGAACTAGCAAGAATTCTGTAGTCTATCTTTGAATATTAAGAATAAAATACTGGGCAGGAAGCAGTGTTAGCAAGAAATAACAAGCTTTATTCAACTTTTCAAGGCTTGAAGACTTTTCCAGTTTTGTCTGTCTTAATCTTAGCCTGTCAGAAGAAAATTAACTTGTTTAGCCATATCATTAGTTTACTAATTATTACTCAGTTTATTAATTATCAATTTATTAATTATTACTCAATTTCTTTATTTTAATTGAGATTTATACAATCATGTGGTGTATTTATTCTATAGATAGTAGAAAGTAATTATGCTATATAGAAGGAAATATTTATCACACTAACAGTAGTAGCAATTTAAATACAGACACAGTGCAGTGGAAAAGGCAGACATATAATATATGACATAATATGATATGATATGATGATATGATATGATGATATGATATGATATGATATGATATGATATGATATGATATGATATGGAAGGCATAGGATTATAAAGGAGATCCCATAGCTATAAATATCTCACCAGTAGTCATTTAAAAAATATAGACTTGATTGCTGGGCAAAAGCAATTTTTGAGATCAATAAAGAAAAATTTTTTTAAAATATTTAACATATGTAAGATTCTCCATATATTTGGCTCTAAAGTAGAATTTGAATTGAGAAAACTAAAATGCAAAGCCTTTAATACTATTTTTTTTCTTGTTATATAAAAACTAAATGTGGGCCAATAATCATTGATTAATCTTAAGGTTTCAACAAAAAAATTGGCTTTGCATATGGAAGTATATTTCCTGTTTTTCCTCAGTTCCTGCCAAACATTGCATTTAACTGATTTCAGTGGAGCTGTGTTGCTTTGTAGCAATTAGAAAAATGGGTTATGTTGTTGGAACTGTTCCAGTGTTTTCAGTGTCAGGAGCTGATTTCCGTTGTCAACAATTTAATGCATTCTTAAAATTCAGCATCTTGGGATATTCTCTCTGGAAACAGAAAAAACAGTTTCCCCTCCCTTCAGCTTTTTCTTAAAGGAGAAATAGAACTCTTTATCACTGCATATTCAATTGGACAAATGTAAAATAGCTGTCCTCTAGTACACAGAGAGTATGTTACCATAATACAAACAGGGCACAGCCTTACAGTAAGTATACAAAGGCCTAGGATTTTAACTGACTCTGCTTGCTTTATCTGAACTTGGCCTATCTGGAACAGTTTTGACAATCTCTGTAGTTGCTAAAAAGCTAACTATATGTTATATAATTTGTTTCAAGTTTAGTTCAGCATAATTTTTTATTGCAACACCTACTGTTATAGTAACTTTTTTGTTTCTTGTAGTTAATTGTTGCATCCCGGGTTTGGGTTTAGATTAGGGGTTCTAATCTATGTTAGCTAGCCGAGTCCTGTGTACCCCCATGCACCCCCCCATGTTTCCCCCCCGCAGTGGCTCGCTCCAGGCTGCCTGCTATTGGAGGGTCTCCCCGCCACTCCAGTGACCACTCCCCCATCCAGTCCCAGGATTTCTGTGTCTGTCACCCTGATCCCGCGATCCCACTCGCCCTGAAGCCCCGTATCCGCCCCTGCCGTGTTCCTGTTGGTCGCTGTGGTACACGTCACCGCCACGGCGCCTGTCCCAGTTGGGCGGGAGGGCGTCTGCCCTCCCTGTCACACCCCCATATCATCCCGCTCCACCCCGGTCCCGGGTGCCATTTCCCCCACGTGGGCGCTGGAAGCGTGGGTCGTGGCCCCTCCATCACAGCTCTCCATGGCCAATAAAACTTTCCTGCCTCCCTCGTGGGTGATTTGGACATTCCTTCCCTCTTCGCCTCGGGCCCTCAAGTGGGCAACAGAACCTGGCAAGCGCCGGCCGGCGCTCCGCGGCAACAGCACACGGGAGAGAAGCGACAAGCCCGAGCTCCAGAGGGAGGCGGTGCTGAAAGGTGCCGGAGCTGCCCAGAGCCGGGAGGAACAACGCACCACTGCAGTTAATGGCAACTAATTCTGTTCTATTAATATTATTACTGAGAGGTTATAATAAGCAGTACTTATTCTGGAGAAAATTAATTACCTATGGCTCTAGAGTAATGACATAAGGATATACACCCTAAATGTCTGCACAAAAAATAAGAATAGAATCCCAGGACTATAAAGAAATCATCAGTGGTCAACTAATAGGCATTAAAGAAATACTACCTTGGAAGTTGGGGACTAGTTTTAGAGATAAAAAAAGAAACACACACATACCATAAAACACAACAATTACAAATAAATCATAGATTATGGACTAGAAAAGGGGAGCTTTAGAGCATATATGAACTTCAACAGACAATGGAATAAGAGACATTTCCCTTCTAGTAAAGAACTTGGAAATACAAATGACTTTTCATCTGCATGTGTATATTGGGTTCTTCATTTATTTGGTTGTTTGGGATTGCTTTGGTTTGGGTTTTGCTGTGTTTTTTTCTTTTGTTCAACAAAAATGGAAAGGTACGAATAATACCAAAGAAACAGGCAGATACTATTCAGTTTGATCAATTTTAACTGTATCATGAAAGGGAATGACCAGTAATTGGATACGCTGGTCTATAATTGTTACAATCACTGTACTGATAAAAATTCTTAGATTTTAATTCTTCAATTAGAATATCAATAAATGCTTGGGCTTGTATACCTTTCTCTAGCCCACATAAATTTTATGATGTAGTTGGTCTAGTACTGAACCTTCAGGTTTGGTTCTAGTTTGGATACAACTATGTGTTGTGCTACCTGCTATTACATGAAGTTGTGCAAAAGCCGAGTTGATAATGATATGAAGGGAAAAACAGAGGTGACAGAACTATATAGGAGATTTGGGCTATCTGTTTCTGATTTCTTTCTCACAAACAGTTCCAGATTTGAATCTGCTGACATTTGTAATATTTTCCTTATTAGCATCTATTCATAATAAAATCTGCACAATATATTGCTATGATAGAATGGTAATTTCCATAGTGATATCCATTGAAACTCTGCTTTCAACTAACATGAAGCATGGGACATAAAAAACCTGTAGGGTCTGGGTAATTAGAGACCTGTCCGTGTGACCTCAATGTCTAAGAAGACTATGCAACAGATTATCTTGACTGCAGTTCCACGTCATGTACAGAAAAACCAGGAAATCAGGCCCAGCTAGCAAGGGTTAAGGAAAGGTATGTCCTGCTGACCAACCTGATCGTTTTTTATGACTAACTAGTCCACCTAGTCGATGACAGAAAGGCTGTGAATGTTCTTTACCTGGACTTCAATAAAACCTTTGTCTCCCATGGCATTCTCCTGAAAAAGCTGGCAGCCCATGGCTTGTACAGGTGAACTTTTTGACTGGGTAAAAGACTGGCTGGATGGCTGTCCCAGAGAGTGGTGGTGAATGTGCTACATCCAGTTGGTGGCCAGTCACTGCTGTGGTTTCCCAAGGCTCATTCGACCCTGGGACCAGTGTTGTTTAATGCCTTTATCAATGACCTGGATGAGGCGATCAAGTGCACCCTCAGTAAGTTCAGACAGCTCTAACTTGAGTGTGAGTGTTGGGTAGCAGTGTTCTGCAATGGGGTCTCGACAGGCTGGATCAGTGGGCCAAGGCTCATGAGGTTCAATGAGGTGAAGTGCTCTGTCCTGCTCTTGGGTCACAGCAACCCCATGCAGTACCACAGCCTTGGGGAAGAGCAGTTTGAGGGATTTTCTGCCCAAAAGGACCTGAGGATGCTGGTCAACAGCTGGCTGAACATTGGTCAGTGTGTGCCCAGGTGGCCAAGAAGGCCAGTGGCATTCTGGCTTGTGTCAGAAATAGAACAGCCATCAGGAACTGGGAACTGATTAGTTCCTCTTTAGTCAGCACTGATGAAGCCATGTCTTCTCTCTTCTGTCCAATTCTGGATCCCTCACTACAAGGAGGACTTTGAGGTGGAGTGTGTCCAGAGAAGGGCAACAGATCTGGATAAGGATCAAGAGAGTGAGTCATATGGGGAGCAGCTGAGGGAGCTGGGGGTGTTTCGACTGAAGAAAAGAAGGCTCAGGGGAGACGTCCTCACTTTCTACAACCACCAGAAAGGAGGTTGTAGCCAGGTGGGATTGGCCTCTCAGGAAATTAGTGATGGGACAAGAGGAAATGGCCACAAGCAGTGCCAAGGAAGATTCAGGTTGGACATCTGGAAGAATTTCTTCACCAATGGGTTGTCAAGAATTAGAACAGGCTGCCCAGGGAAGTAGCAGAGTCACCACTTCTGGAAGTGTTAAAGAAATGACTGCATCTGGCACTTAGTCCTATGGTTTAGTTGACATGGCGGTGTTTGGTCAAAGATCTTGGAGGTCTTTTCCAAATTTACTGATTCTATTAAAGACTATTTGGAACTGTAACAGCTGTTTAAAAGGCATTTAAACTTTCAAAATATATTACTGTATACTACTAATTCTAAGTTACTCTTACATGTCGATGGTGCAAGATAAAGCTTTTAACACTTAGCAAGTTCAGAAAATTATTTTTTTTATTTTCCACAGAGATATTATTTTCTTTAAAAACAGAATAAAAAGAAACTATTTCAGAAAGTAAAATTATCACACAAATATATGGTGATAAATTGCCTTCTATCTGTGAGCCTTTATTTTTGAGAGACAGTGAAAGCTGTGAAAGTGTATCAACTTAGCCAATTGAGTAGTTTCTGAATAATACTCATTCAAGAGTAGATTTACGTTAAATGCTGCACAACTTCATTGTATGTCAAAGTCTTGTCTTTGTTCAGATTTTTAGATATATTGAAATTTTAGAGACTTTGTCTAAGCTTTGCCATAACTGACAACTAAGATGAAATAGAAGAGATGAACAATTTTCATATGCAATGGACAGAACTGCTGAATACTGTATTTTTTCTGAGAATGGATTGGCAGCAGAATGAGAAAGGGACTAGAGGGATCTATGCAATGCAGGCAGAGAAAAGACTCATGACTATAGAATATAATGAAAATACAAAACATCTTTATTAGGCCTTAAAAGCATTGCACATATTAAATTTTTTCTTAAGTTACAATATCAATTTTCTAATCTTATAATATTGCTTAATAAATAAATTTGCTTACTTGAATGATATTACATCTATTCTTTGTTAAAATTTGAAGATACAGCACCAGATATAGTCTTATATAGTCTTATATATAGTCTTATTACTAAATTGTGTAGTTCAAGCTAATTGCTGGGAGACACTGTAAGTGAATCCAATGAAATGCCTGCTCTCTACCTCTGCTGTTATGGCATAAGATCTTTTTTTAGAATGGTGCTCCATTGCCCAGATGCAGCAGTTCATGACTGTTTGGAAGCACCAGAATTTGTGGCTGAATGAGTGTCAAAGTTACAAATTTGTTTTCTTTGAATCCTACATAGTGATCATAAATACTGAACACAAGGTAAATATTGGCTTATCCTTTAATTACAGAAACAAGGAGGTGGGTGGAAGGAGAAGAGATTTGTTATTGTCCTGCTTAAATGTTGAAGTTTATACAGCTTTATCCAGTCCCCTCTGTGCATGATGTTTGATTAGCATTGTGGCTTCACAGGGTTGATTTTTGAAATACACTCTCTCTAAATATCAACTTAAAAATTGGATTGCATCATTCTTCCACTTTGTCAGATATAAATTTTATGATCTAAAGACAAACACTGCTGGGAAGACTCCATCAGCTTCCATTTCACTGGGCTGAGAGGTCATCTAATGTTTAAATCTTTAAATCTGGAAGGAAACTAAGTAAGGTGAGAAGGGAATCGTTAGCAATCCAGCCTTATAACTAGTAATACAGATTGAGTACCTACATTAATAAAGGATATTGAACATATAAATGTGGGTTTATTGACCTGTGAAAGAGTTAATTATTTTTTAGTTCTTGATTTCAGATGCAACTTAAGTCTTTAGTAGGCTTATCAAGTTTGGTAATTTTTATTCTGGAAAGAGAAGATGCATAACAGTGTTCATGAAATACTTCTGAGATTGACAGAATGTGTTGCAATGCAGTCTCTCACCTGAATGTCTAATAAGCACATCCTAAAAACGTCAAAATCTTACACTGAAGATTGGAATAGCTTCAGGCAACCTGCAGCATTTTGGGAAAAGACATAGAGATAGAAACAAAAATAGCTGTATGCAATTAAAAATCACAAAATTAAATAATTAATTAGTAAACATATTTAAATAATAAATGCATTATTTTGAATCAATTAAGTATCACAATTAAAATTTATGTATTTATTTATTATACTTATATAATACATTAAAGTTTCTGGAAAGCCTCTCTTTCAGAGATTAGAAAAACAAACAGCCACTACAAAAAACCAAACAAACAAAAAAAAAAAAAAAAAAACAACCCCACAACACAGCAAAAATTACAACTTTGTATTTTTTTTGGTGATTATACATGCTTACCAAAAACAGAGATTTCAAAGTGATGTTCCTTTTTTTTATTTCTCATACAGATAAGATGTGGAAATATAGGCTAATGTGTTTTACCTTCTTGCATCTTGTCTTTTTCATGTTCTAAAAATACTGAAATAAAGGATCTGTTTCTGAGGCATAGAATTAAAGCTAATTGGGGCCTTACAAACTTTTGATAATAAGCAAAGGGGAACAAAAATGATCAAAAGATGTGAAAATCACCATCAAGCAACAAAAATAACTTGCACATTTAGTATTAAATATCAACAAGCATGCTAATGAGATGATAAATAATTCAATTATCTGTTGGAGAAACTTAAAAAACTTACAACAGCTTACAACAATTTAAAAAGCAATCTTACCTGAGAATAATAAAAAAAATAATGAAATTGAAACAGTCATAGTGATGATGTTAGAGTTCCCACAACAGTTCTTTATGTTTTGGGGTTTTTTTAGTAGGATGAAGTTTTAGTTTTTTCATGTAGGATGAATAGATTTTAATTGGAGAAGAAAGGGAAAAGCAGACTGGAGAAAGAACACTTACATTAAATATTGTGCATTATCATTACTATATTTTTTATCCAAAACAGAATATTTTAAAAAAATTTATAACATAGTATTTACTGTTTCTTTACTATTAGTGTAATACTTATTATATTTCTTGGTTGACAAAGGTGTTAGTATTTGATATCCAGAAAGACAGCCAATAATGCAGATCAATAACTTGAAGAACTTCTAGTTGGAGGTGATGTGTTTTATATATATATACATTTTATTTTAAGAAAGGCAGCAATTTTTTAAGTTGAAGATTTATTTACTACTCAACAATTTAAGAATTAGTTCATTATGGACAAAAACACAGCATTCTTGTAGGGTTTGTGGGAAGATGAAATAACTGTGGCAAGCTCCATACCTGTTTTGAAGGTGACTATGATCATTTCAGCTGAGCTTGTGCATGCTGGCTGAAGGAAAAGACGTAATGACTACAGCTATTACAGCTATTAGTAGTAAAAACCATGACAAGGCATGATCCTAGACACCAAAATTCAATCCATCATATAGCTTTGGCTCAGAGCTCTCTCTCAAATTAATTGCTGGCAGGTTTAAAGGTCTAGAATGCCTAAAAATCTTTTCTGTTTACATGAAACCACCCTGTTTTCACAGTTCAGTTTCAAAAGCCTGGGGAATGGGTCATTAGTCTCCTAGTACACCTGCCATTAACAAGGGAATAGTTGTGTTGCTATTGATTCATACTGCTCCCTACTGCTTTAATTCAAATACGTGTACACAGTATATACCCATATGTCCCATTCTATTAATTACCATGGCAGGAAATAATCTCATCCACTTTTAGATACCAAAGAGTTCTTCAGTCCATATACAGTCTAAAGTCAACAAATCAGCCACCCTAGAGTGTAACCCCCTTAAGTCAACAAATCACACCCTAAAGTATAATGTGGTGATGGTCTTGATTTGCCCATGCAGGTATTGCTCTAAGTATTGTCTGCATTAGTTGTGTGGAAATATCTATACACTGCTATCTGAAATTGTAGTTCAGTTTCAGCTAAGGACATAATGTGGATCCTTTTCCACCTGGAATCAGTCCAAAACAATAACAACAAAAAAAAAAAAAAAACCAAAATGTGAATTTAGGAAGCTGATTCAAGAGTACTGAAAATTAGTCTGAAATGTTTGATGGATAAGGAAGAGATTCATGCATATGTATGACTGTACTTAGACAAAAGCTTCTCTTATACATAGGAGTTTTAAATGACAGTTAAAGGTGCAAATCAGGCAATACTGATTTTTGGGAATAAAATATGATTTTCTACTCACTGTGTTTCCATTTTTTTCAATTGAAATACTTCATAATGAACCTTTGTCAATCCATTAGGGATTTATGCAAATATAGGCCTTATTCAAAAATCAGATTTTCACAACTTCTGTGTTTTTTAATATGTTTGCAAACAACCTACTTAATAGTGAAATTATAAGTATGATCCTTAATAAACAAACAAACACTTGATTCTTGCAGCTGTGATGCACTGTCTTTTAGGCTTTCATTTTTACATTGAGCAAGTAAGCAGAATTAAGAAAAAAAACCTCATAGAGCTCTCCTTCAAATTTTCAAGGTTTTTCAGCTTATCTTCTCTCATTCTTTTTCCTTTGGTTTATGTGCATTTTGTCTTCTTTGTCTCACTTGCTATGAATAACATGTTTTGAGGTAAAAACGGTTAAGGAGACTCTGATCCAGGGGGTCAGTGTGAGTTGGTTGTGAATTAAAATCAAATGCAATGTCAATGAGATACTTCAAAACAAGAAACCTTGAAACTTAGAAAGGAATGTTTTTTATTCCCAGGTCTTCTATGGCTTGCTTATTAATGTGCATAATAACTGGGGGGTGGGGGGAGAAGAAAAAAAGTCATTGTTGTCTGTCTATTGACTAATTAAGGAGTTCATAGCTGCACTTTTAGATTAGGCTTAAGACTTTGAATTCAGTCTTTGAATGGCCAGAATACATAGAACTCTGGCATGCAACCAACCCTCTTTGTAGTGAGGCTCTTTTATATAAAAACAGCAGCAATTTCATTAAGGGTTTGGATGCAGCCAAGCAAGACAGAACAGTTAAGATGTAATGAAAAAGTGATAGAAATTATGATCTCCATTATAAAATAATCACCCAGGACAAGAAGTTGTCTTCTGCTCCTGTGGTGACATTCACTGCAATAGCTGTATCTGAAAGCAGCAGAATTTCAGAATTATATTGAGGTTACTCATTCTTTCCACAAGTGCTTGATGTTTTCTGAGGTCACCATACAAAGAGACAGTAGCCTGAACTTCAAAGTACTGGTACTTTTGGACATCATCAGGTCTTTGTTTGGTCAAACACAAAGAAATTCTTTTGAGCTGCACAAACATTTAGCACAAATGAAGCAATGAATCCTCATAAAACTGAAGGTACAGTTTAAAAAGTAGTTAATCACTTGCAGTGACCTATGTCCAATGAATTTGCCTGTTCCCAACATTTTGTAATGATAACTTATTAAAAACTGGATTTTTTTATATGACCTTATTATGTTATCATAAATTCCACCAAACAATATTTTTTATTTCAATTCATTCTGTTGCATGCTTATTTTCATCAATAAAAAATGCTAGAATAGCTGAACACCATATACTCCAGATGGTTCCTCCTACATAGATACTACGTTCTTCCTACATAGATACTGTGGAGATTCCATGTACGGTAGAATAGTCAAAATAAAGGCCTTCTACTGCAGTAGAAGCCTTTATTCATTACAGTGAGCTGTAATAATCATGGTTCCTTTTAAAATCTTCATATTATTTCTGCTTGATTATGATCAATTGAATTCACTACAGAAAATTGTAGCTCTATTTCAGCAGAAATCAAGAAGAGAAGTTTACATACTTTATTCTCAGAATCCAATTTCACTCTTATGAATCATCTTTTGTTGCACTCCATGATCTACAAAACAAATTGCTTTCAAATATTAAAGGTATCATCTACCCTTAACAGGCTGTGTAGACATCACATTATATGTGTTATGCCATCTTTACCTTGAGTATTTCCACTGTGGTGCCATGGACTGAAAGCTCTTTAACAGTTGCTGTACATTAAATTCATTTCTAGAGCACTTCCTTGAGTTTAGTTTAATTTGAAAAGGAATTAAGTCTGCAGGATTCAAGGTTAATCCACAGCAAACACCAAAATTGAGTAAAAGGGATAATATGGAAATACTACTCAAAAGCATTCTCCAGTTCTGAATTAAAACACTAATGTGATCATTTTACTTTGTGACTTTTATCTAAACAAAGTAGTGTAGGTTTGTATTTAAAGAGAATAAAGAAATAAAGCACAATTTATTGAAAAATGTGTCATCTAGGCCTCAGACTATTCTGTATAATTAAGCTGAAAGTATCTCATGTGTGCACCACTATAGGGTGACAATTCCATTTAATCTCTCCATAAAGTTTTCATATATATTTCCAAGTGAGTTGTTATTAGCTGTAGAAAACTTCTATGAAAAAAGTTAAATAAATATTAAATTTACCATTGTGACCTTGACATACTAACAAGCCCACAAAAGTTCTTTCATTCCATTCAACGCTTCAATGATATGCAGGTACCCATTTGCCACATTGTTTTTGATTCATTGATTGATCATTGTAACTCTTTGATCTGTATCTTATATCTTTTTATTTGAAATTAAGACAAAGTAACATAAACTAATGGTATGTTATGGACAATAACATTACCCTTTGGTATGCTGTATTGAAGATTCTACAAATATTAATGAAGCGCCTACTAAAAGCAAATTACCTTTATATAAAATGACAGAATCACAGAATGTTTCAGGTTGGAAGGGACCTCCAGCGGTCATCTTGTTCAACTCCTTTGCTGAAGCTGGGCCAGCCAGCTTCCTGTTCCTGTTCCACAGGAACACATTGTGAAGACTGGAAGGATTGCTAGCTCAAGACATTTAACGTGTGTGTGTGAGGGGAAGGGGCAGGTCAGGCCTTACCCTGGTAAGGCCATGCCCCATTCTGCACACCCTCGTCCCCAGGCCTGTATCCCAGCCTGACAGTGGCCGTCAATCCACAGTGCTCCACACCTGCCTCTGAAGCCTCCGTCTAGCCCCAGAGTGGCCAGATGAATGGAAGTCCCACCAGGGAGAAGGGCTCAGGAAAGCCAGAGGGTATTTAACCCATGACATGAGGCAAGTACATGTTTTAACCTTACCTCTTTTTGGACTTTCTATCAGCTGAACACAGTCAGGACTAGGAGTGGTAGCTATACTTGTTCTTTTATATGTATTTTCTCTCTTTCTTCTTCTAATTCCATCTTCTCATAGTTTTGAGTAATTTAAAATCAGATGGGCTTGGAGTTTTTGTAGCTGAAATGGGCTAAGTTACTGCTTTGTGGAATGTTTTATGTTGACTGAATTCTGCTCCGAGCTTTTTGCCAAGGTTCTCTGATCTTCTGAAGCTGCCAGTAAAGTTTTTTATTGTTCTGACCTCTTGAGCATACCTTGTCAGTGTTTCTGTAGTGCATCTAATTCATAGTACATGAACAAACAGTAAGCTCTTTTAAGACACTCATAGAGCAAGTTTTGGGGCTCTTACACATGTCTAGACAGCTTTTGCATTTCTCCAAGAGCACCTTGTTGTTTTGCTTATCTGCCTGAACATTAAAGAAGATTTCTTTATGTCCAGGTAGAACATCCTGTATCTCAGGTTTTTACCATTGCCTCCTGTTCTATCACTGCGTACGACAGTTTCTGTGTTCTTGTGGTGGGTCTGGCTGGGATGGAGTTAGCTTTTGCCATGGCAGCCCCTACGGTGCTGATTTTTGCATTTGTGGCTAAACCAGTGCTGGTAACTTACCAGTGTTTTGTCTGTTGCTGAATACTTAAGTGGACAAGTGACATAAGCATCAAGACTCTAACATCTCACCAACCTCTCCTTCCCACAAAAGCTAGTAGGCTGGGGATGGGTAAGAGGCTGGGAGGGGACATAGCTGGGGCAGCTGACCCAAACTGACCAAAGTGGTATTCCACACACTATATAATAGCCTACAACAGAATCATAAAGGCTGGAGGAAAAGGGGAGGATACAGAGACTTTTGCGGTTATTTGTCTTCCCAAGAAGCTGCTACTCATGCAGTAGCCTTTCTTTCCTAACAAGTGGATGGTTGTCCTGGTGTTGATGGAAAGTAGTGAATAAAATTATTTTTTATATTTGCTTCTCTGTGCAGTTTTTGCTTTTCCTTTTAAATTGTCTTCATCTCAATCCATGAGCTGTTCCATCTTATTTTTTTCCTCTGTTCCGTTAAAAAGGGGTAGCACTGATATGATCCCCCAGGCCTTCTCTTTTTTAGGCTGAATTAAAGAAATTAAACCAGTGTTTTCTTGTGGTTTAAGATTAAGAAAGATTTAAGATTTCAGAAAGAATAAGCAAAGGTTCTGACCTCAAAGACTTTCTCCTTGAGAAAAATGAAATTGTCTTTCCCTTATGCAAGAGAATTTCTTTGTTTGCATATTATTTTCTATAAAATTCTTCTGTGCCTTCCCAAATACAGCACCTGTGTGACAATATCTAGAATTACTGTGCATTGCAGCAGTCTTTTCCAGCCCATATTCAGGAGACTTATATTTTAAAATATAAACCTTGAGAAATATTTGTTTTTTCAGTGCATTGAAATGGAAATCTAGTCAGAAAAACATCTTTAAAGCAATCTTCAGGAAAGGCAGAGAATACATGGCCCCTGTACTTGTGTTAGATGTGAAAGAAAGAGGTTTAAATTAAATAAACTGAACTGGACAAAAGGCACATTTCAGGAAAAAGTCTTGATTGCTGAGCTACTAATTTTACTTGTTTGCTTTCAGCTTCTATTTTAAGATGACTTAGGTTACATGCTGGGATCGTAAGCTGGAGTGATCAAAAGGAAGTAGGCTACTACTTAAAATAAATTCTTAATACTTGACACTTCAAGTCAAATCAGAAAATTATATCTGTCTAAATGTTAGATTAATTTAGTAACTGCATATACCTGAACCTCATATTCAAAATTTAAAAATTGCTTGGAGGTTATAGTAGGCAAAAAATAACTTGTGAATAATGACAGGGACCAGGTAATTGTGTGTGCAAATGTTCAAAATTGAATTTCTGATTTCTCAAGCCTGCTTGCTAGCTACAATTCGTTTAGGCTGGCTATACATATTGGGTAAAATGTGAGCTAAGGAAATAAATCCTGAATTCTTCAAATAACAAAAAATGAGAGAGAATTATCAGCTAGAAGGCTGTTCATAGGATCTGCACATACACTATTTAGACAGAGACAACACTGATCTTAAAGTCCTGGAAAGGAGTTGAAGAGTGCTGTTGAAGAAAGGGGTCTGGAAAGTGGCAGCAGATCTGTGCAATCAGGGAGACTTGTCTGCATATATCCTGGAATTTAACTAGTAACCTGGGACTAGTAAATGTAAACAGGTGCCACAACAGAAGTCAGTATGACTTTTTGCCTGACTGAAAACAGTCTCTTCACTTGGGAAGGAGAAGACTAGATCTAAGGAATATAATTCTAGATCCCATAGCGGAAGGTGAAGAGTCTAGTAGAATAGCCTAGTTTCAGAATGTACTGTCTTATAAACTCTGAAACTAACCTAGTACCCAGATCCACTACAGTTTTTTACTTTGCCCCACCTCTGGCAAGTATCTAGTTTTGTTTTAAAAAGAAAGAAGGTTTAAAGAACAAAAGACAAAAAAAAAAAAAAAAAAAAAAAAAAAAAAAAAAAAAAAAAAAGACTAAGCCACATATTATGGGTCTTCTTTAACAATTATGTCAAAGTTAGACTTTACTACTTGATGTATGGGTGGCTCCTCCTTACAGATTCTTTTCTAAGACAGACACTATCTTGAATTGCCAGAGAAAAAACCATATTTTTGTACAGAGTTTTAGGGACTAAACCTAACAAAGTGACTGTAAGGCTGACTTTTGGCTGGCATGGATACATGTAGAGCTTTATGAAACCTTTGTAATTGTATCACTTCCATATTGTTCAATAATCTTAATAAATAATTTTATAGATTTAAGATAGTGGCACTCCTGACTGCTGAGGAGCTGATGGGGAATTTTCCTTGTTACATCCAGTTGTTTAGGTGACTGATCAAAGTTGTTTTTTGTTAGACAAATACCTTTTTTTTAGTAATTGTGTTTATCAACCTGTTACAGTTAAGCTTTCAAATTAGGTTGTTCAAAAATTGCTATTGATGACCTGGTGCACGAAACCATTCTAGACTATTCATTACAAACAACAATATGACTAAACAAAGGAAAGACTTACTAGATGTTTATGTTTGTGAATACAGAATTTTCCTATTTATTTACTTCTCTTCTTTCATAACTTCTCCAAAGTAATATTTCCAATTGATGGTTTTACAAAATTTACTTCATGTTGTATTTTTTGAGAAATCATGGCTAGAATTTTGCCAGATATCTGACACAGATAGACACGTATAGCACAAATAGGGAGTACTTTACCTCAATCTAAGTACATTTTTTTGCAATCATAAAATGTCTATTAATATCAAGCATACTAGTCTTGCCAAAAAAGACTTGTACAAATTCTTAGGAGGGAAAGTATAAAGGAAATACAAGAAGACAAGTAGGGCTGGGAGGAAAGAGTCACTCTCTAAAACTGCTGACTAAAAGCACTTTGTGAGGGAAAGGGCCAGAATTATGTTCTAAAACAAACAAAGAGAAAATATAGCAGAACAGTTCAAAGAAAAATGCTCTGAAAGAATTTACTGCCTTGTGGCTAGAGGTGACATTGAAAGTAACATGGACACAAGTTGATTAAGCTGCTGTCAACGTATTTGGCCCCAGGAATCAGTTACTATTGATTTACAGCTTACAGTAAAGGAAAAATGCAGAAACTTACAAAAAGAGCTGTATTCAGTAATTTCTATTAGCATATTCACTGCAAAAGATGAAAAAACAAGCTGGAATTAATCTAAAGAAAAATTCACATCAAAAGACTCTGTTAGAACCAAAAGTTCCCTTTGTGTTGCAAGCCCATGAGAAAAATGAAAGCACAATAGATTTTTTTATTATTATTTCTTATATTCTGCATCCTGAAAATAGTAGACTTTTTAAAAACAGTGTTTAGTATATGAAATCAGTGTTTTTCTAAAAATAAAATATGTCTGTTTTGTCCATAAAACATTCACAGCATGATTATTTAGACATTCTGAAATGCAAAACATGACCCCTCTTCCCTGAATAAGTGATTGGCTTCTTAACTGTTTAGACCCAAATATGAACAGAAGCCAATCAGACCTGCAGAACATGTTGTGCCTGTCACATGGGGAGCTATAGCTGCCAGAAGAATTGTCAAAGACTATCACAAAACACCTTGCAAAAAGAGATACAGATAGTTCTACTGCAGAAAGACAAATGGAAATACAGGAGTTGTTAGCAGCCATTGGTCATGTAAATGGGCTATCAACTAAAAAGAAACTAAAGTATGGACAGCATAATTTATGATATTACGACTTGATAAACTGATGCTTTAGTAAAATTCAATTAGGTAAATTCCACAGATAATCACATAATAATAATAATAAAGAAGCCAGGTGCTTCTTTCGCACATAATAGTATATGGAAAACCACTTTTACTCTATAATTATATAGCTAAAGGTATCATCTACCCACTTAAGCACATCGCTGAGATGCAACCCTACCTGTAGTTCATATTTCTGTATCTAATTTTTAACAGCTATGGATAGCAGTACATTTTGTTATAGTTTTTGCCAGTTGGATGTTTGACCTGTAAATAATGTGGTGAATAATGCCATAAGACCTTTATTATTTTTATTATTTTTTTCTTTATTCTAAATAGAGGTATTCAAAACTGTTTTGATGTTGAATGTATGTTGTGTTTATTGACTGCTTAATACATCTTCTAATTTATAATTTTGCTACATTTTCTTTCTAGCCTAGCACATGCAGAAGAAAGAAGGAAAACACGTAGTTGTCTGTTCTTTTCTTGAAAACCAGAAAAAATGCTTGAAGCAGTTAGATCTGCTCAAATTTGACAAATAGACAGGGGCTTGGAACATCGGCCAGATATTTTCACATGTTTGAGGCATACAAACTCAAACTAGATACCGAGAGCTATGAAAATTAATAAGGTGCCCAGGAGAATGGATAGTCTATCATGGAAAAGAGTAAAAATACTCATTTTGTGAAGCTAATAAATAATGTGTGAAAGAGGATATGGTAGCCACTCAGGGATAAATGAGGAACAATAAGGTTTTATTAAGCTTCAGGATAGTACTGTGGCAGCACTGTCTTATAAGATAAATAATCCTTCCTGAAGTTTATCAGTCTACCCTTCACCCAGTATGACATGTCAGATAAGAATAAATGAGTATCTCTGAGGAGAGGTAGTGAGTGTACGAGATAGTAACGTGGTTCCAAGTATCAGAATTGTAGTGACACTATCTTAGACCACACTGCTTTCTCAGTTACTAAAGTTGAACTACTTTGATAAATATAGCCTCCTAGAGAAGTGAAAGTGCTACATAACTCACTTTTCTATGCTCTGGAGATTTTAGGTAGTGTGAACTGAGGAGATTTTAGGTAGTGTGAATCATGTGATCTCATCCACATTTGAAATCCTACTCCACATAACCAGCTGTCTGAAGTAACAAGTTGCTTTAACAGATTTATTAAATAGCATGGTTACAAGTTTAGCAATCTGCTTGTTTGTTCCTGCAGGCTTGGTTCTCACTATATGCTGGGAAGTTTTTACTTCAGAAACTTGCAACTGTAGGAATGATTTTATCTTTCTGCAAACTCAGTGAATAGTTTCTGCTGAGCTTTTTAACTCTACAGAAATTTAACAGAACTTTCATCCACCATGCAAGTTTTCTTTTATGTGCAGACATTTTATTTTGGGGAATGCAAAATTAACTTGATCTCACTCATCTTAGCAGAAAACAATTAACAGAGTGAAACACAAGCATATAAGAAGAAATTCAACTTAATACTAGAGGTCAGAAGGTAGTTTTTATTTAAGTGTTCTCACCTCTCTGAATAAGAACTGTCAAAAAGCAGGAAAATTATCTCAGGGAAATATTTCTGGATCATAAGATTTAACATTGCACTACCCTATTCAAAAACATGTTCACAGTTTGTGTGTGTTACTTCTGAAGGCACAATGGCACATATAACTATAAAGATAAAACAGCCATCAGCATTTAGATACCTGTAGGGTAAAGCAAAATAATTATCTACTAATAATAATCATATATTTTATTCTCCATGAGTATTAACAAATAGAATTTTTTTTTCAAAAGCAAGTGGAAACCAGAAAATTACTGAAAATAAGAAAGTACTTCCAGATTAGGGAAAAGGAATTTTCCCTTTTAGTGTACACTGGAGTGACAGAGGCCATCTCCACTGAGATCTTAATGCATATTCCTAAATTTCTTGTTTTCTATGGTTGCAAGGGAAAAGAGAGGTAGATGGAGTCCTGTTCTTTGTTTCTCTGTAAAAACTAATATTCTTATGTAAACTCATATCAATTCCTCTTTTTAAGAAAGAGGTACCTTATTGAAATAAAGACGATTTTATTAAATCACAAATAGTCATCAAAGACTGACTCTTGTTTTAGTAAGTGATGCAGAATGGCTTCTTTACTTTTGGACATATAGGTACATTTGCTTTACCAGACCTAACTTATCAAAGAACCAGTCTGCTTCATATGATTGGTATAGTTACCATTTTCTTATTAATTAACAATATGGTTTTCTGTTTTTGTTTATAGAGGCTGTTGACAAAAATTTTGAAACTTGTTTGGCTTAGTAACTATCCTGGTAAAATGCTATTATCAATTTTTAAAATTTCATTGGCATCTTCTATATAAAGGTATTTCCTGAATTATTTTTCTTTGTCTGCTTCTTATATGTTGTTTGTCATCAGAGCCTGATGATTGCATCTTTAGGGCACAGTGTTAAAAGCAGTGCCTTGAGACTGGGTTAATTCTAAAACAGATTACTAAAAGCAAGTTGGTGGAATTTTCTGGAAATCATGAGATTGTCTGGACAAGAAGTGTGAAACTAAGGATATCCTACTGTTTTCATCGCATTTACTCTGGATTTTTTCATAGTTGGTCATATTAATTTTGAGCTATTTTTTTACACTTGACACTAAAACAAAATAAAAGGCCAGTTTGCTATTCCAAGCCATACAATGTGTAAAATCAGCTTTAAATTTATTAGAAAGTACATCAGACATACATAGAGATTAGTAAACAATGTAATCAGAATATTTGATATATAAAAAAAGCAATTTCTTGTGAGAAGGCATAGATGAAACTTATGTATTGGACTCTAGATGTGGTACATCTTGGCAGATGGTATTTCACTAGTGATAACAGCAGCACTGACTTTAACAATAAATTTTTTAATATATTATTTTGAAAAAAAATTTACAGAGTAGCTTGTACAGGTAGTAGCAGAGAATGTTACTTTTTTAAATTAGCTTTTTATTGCTATAACAAAGCTAAACTAAAGTTCAGTGGAAGCTTTTACCATTGCTTTGAGAGACTTTGGACAAACCCTAAGTGAGATGTTAAAAGTAGTCAGATGAAGAAAAATAAATTTAATGCAATGTCATGATTGTTTTAAGGAATATTGATAACATAAGACAAGAAATCATGGTGAAAAAGAATGGGCAGGTAAGACTAAAGTGTAGAAAACTTTTGGAACAGGAATTAACTCTGCAGAGGCAGCTCAAGTAATAAATAGATCCCAAGAGGGAATGTATAAATATGAAGAGGAATTTGGAAAGACTTACATTGAAAGTGTCAGGTTTTTTAATTTCTGGTGATCTATAACATGGTGCAGAAAGACTGCAGAATATAAAGTTTTATACTTCTGTGTGATCAGGAAGGTAGTGAGATTTTTAAATAGTATTACTGTTTATTGTAATAATGCTTAAAGCCTGCAAGTCTTTTCATCATATGTATCTTTTCATCATACCTATATCATGGCTAGGACATATATAAGCAAGAAAGTCAACACAATTTTATAGTTTGAACCTGATCACTAAATAAAACATTTCCTTCATGCTAAAATAGTGCTTACTTCAAAATTCGTACACTGCAATTTAGACTTGCCCACAGTGTGTCATTGCATGAAATGCAATGCTTTACTGCTTACTGGTGTCAGAAAATATCTCAATATTTATTCTTAGCATAAGAATGAAGCAATTCTTTCCATCATCAAAGATAATCGCTGAACATTTAACAGATTTTTTAAACTATATTATAATAAAATTATGAAATATATATATTTTTTAACAAGCTGAATATGTAATATGTATATAATTCAGGAAGAACTATGCTAAAGGAAAAAGCCAAATGTCTATGTGATAAGTTTTCTTGCTGGATTTATATAATAAAACCTTAAATGGCTTTTCCCTTGAAGAGATCTGACTCAGCAATAGTCTGCTGTATGCCATTGTTCACATCTACAGATCTAATCAGAATGTACATATTTAATAAAATATCATAGTGACATATTACTTACAAAGGGATGCAACCAGTATTATCAGTACTTGGCTAAGCATCTCCTAGCCAACATGCAGAAGAGCATTGATGTTGATTTTTTTTATTCCTCTCAGTTTTAAGAGATGCTGATGATTTTACCTTCAAATTAAAAAAAAAAAAATCTAGTTCAAACAAGATAATGCACAACATTCACAGATCAATGTACATTCATACTTCTGATAGATCAAGACATTTCAGGATAAAAACCATGGAGTCCATCTTGACATTTTAGAAATCCAATAACATGAAACTTGGGGGTGCATTACTGGTCTTGATGAGTCACGATACTGTTTCTTCTTTATGTGGTAATTTTATTTTTACGTGTAATATTTTTATAAACTGTTGTAAATCTATATGAGAAAAGAGGTTTCAGTTGAAGCATTATTCTATTCAATCAGTTAGTCCTAGTGTGCTAATGACCTTCCTGTGCAACTAACATACATCCTCCATTGATACAACTGCAGATTTACTAAAGAATCCCTAAATGTATAACTTTCACATTCATCTTATAGAACTGTAATGATGTAGAACTTACTTTGGATAGTCCTTAGCTTGTTATAGTATGTTCTCCACAGTTTTGATATTTTTCTAAAGCTCTATCAAAAAGTAGATGAAAACAAAGCAAAATAAAGAGTATTTTGTACTTGGTATTTCTTAGCCCATATAGATTTTTGTTGCTTTTCTTTCAAAAATTACTCATTTCTCTTCATTTAAGGCTCTAGATGTGTTGATAATCTATTTTAAGTTAAAAGGTTCTGAATTATTATTTAACCATAGTGGGGAAAAAAAAGATATTTTAGAAATAATTAAGGTAAATAGCAATCCCTCTAGGGCACATCCATGGCTCATATTAATTAATTTTAAAAAGCTAATATTATATCTCCAACCTGATCTACTGACAGGACAGAAAACAAAGAGCCAGAGTTACAACACAGACAAAGAGCAATTGCTTAGGTGACAGCCTTATTTATTTGTGTTCAACACATCATGAGGGATATCCTTACACTTAGCAAAAGCAAAAAATAAGATAAAATGCTTCTTGATTGAAATTATATATTATGGTTTATATTTTTATATTTATTTATCTGAAAAAATGTAAGCAAACCCTTTTATAAATCCTAAATTCTAGTTTATGGTGTGTAAATATTCTAAATTCTAGTTTATGGTGTGACAAAATTCTAGTTTATGGTGTACAACTGTTCTGTGAAAAACTATAAGAAAAATCAAAAATGGAAATGAAAGCATATTCCTTCTGCTCAAACTAATGAAACAGATTATTATCAAAATTCTGAGAATTTAGAAAAAAACTGTAGTTCGCATATAACCTTTCTTGCATTAAGTCTTATTACTAGGAAGAGCTATTTATAAATGGATGTTCAAAAGTAACTTTATTAGTCTTGGTTTTAAAATATGTGTTTCTGCATAAGAAGAATGCTGTTAGATGCTATCCATTGTCTCAACTTGGAAAACTGCTTGCCCCATACATGTTCATTTACTTCTGAAGTGGAATCATAGAACAAATGATAGCATCATTCCCAGAATTTACTATTGAAGGTTAGTTCGCCAGTGTTGAAAACAGATAAACGAGTGAAATAGCAGAGTAGTCTTAATAAGGAAAGTGACACACAGCATACACATATAACCTGATCCCAATTCCATTTTTCAGTGGGCTTTTCCTGATGGAGGATATTCTTCTCCTCCACTATCCCTTTGCACAGGAAACTGTTCTCCTGCAGTGCCTGAGATGAGAACCAAAGTTTATAATCTGATGGAGAAGTAGAGCAATTTTTAACTTGCAAATCTTTCATAAGTTATACTTTTTGTAAGTTACTCTTTTCACTGATAGCAAATGCAATTTAGTCTGTCTAGAGCTTTTATTTTTTCTTGAAACTTGTATTAAATATTAAACTAATACAGCCATATAGCAACTGTAAATGATTAAACCTACTATAGTAATTCAAACATCTTATTTTTTCCAGCTGAATAAAATCCTAACTCTAAAGACTGATATAATGAATCATGATATATTAGCATTTCAAAACAACAATAATGACAGCAGTGAAAAATATTTCACAATTCATTTTTTTTGTAAAATCAGATATGGCTTTAATCTTTATTATAATGTCACCTACTGCTGCCAATATGCTTAAATATCTTCCATAATTTTCCCTTATTCTCAAAAATTGTTATTCTTATGCATATCACCTGTGAACATCATTCCCAGCTTCACAGGGGTGTGACATCCAGTGCAAAGCAGAAGGCATTTTCTTAGCCTGTTTACTTTTCGTCTAAAGTTAATAAATATTCTCCAGCAATCTTGCAATTTTAACCCATTAGAAAATTCTGTTGAGATAGAGGAACATGCTTGCTGCTTTCAATACTTACCTAAAGTAAATAACTCTATATAGAAACAACTAAAATATCTTGAACTTTGCTTCCTTTCAGCAATAAGTGGATTCATCTTAGGACAATTAATTGTTCTTATCATATCTCAAAGGCTGAAAAGTTTTCACCACTCTTTTATGAAGCAGTTTTCAAATAAGTACAGTATCTCCTTTTATTGTCCCCTGCAGAATAATAAAAGGTAAAGGGTTATTTACAAAATAAAGAATTTCCAGTAATTACAGAAAGACAAAGAGGTATCAGCTCCTTAGGAAAAATCCTTTCTTAATGTTCAGTTAGATCAACTGTAAAAATAGCTACCAATTTCATAAGATGGAAAATAATCTAGAGGAAGATGGATGTAGGATGATAAAGGAATAGAATGAAGATTCAGCCAGCATAGACATAAATCACTAGATTAATTTCACAATCTTTTAATGGTCTCTTGCATCTAATAAGAAATATGGTATGTAGAATTAAATCCTAATACAAACTTAAGCAAATTTCTGATAAAATAAAGTTCAATTACAAACTATGAATATATGCCTCATTCTATACTTCTGTGTTAACCATTAGTTAATGAAGGCATAGCATTATGCTTCCTATGATTTATATGACAAAAACATGTATCTGGACCACAAGTAGTATTACACAAACACAGCCCTATTTTCCAGTGGAATCAATTGCCTAGTGGATCATGGAACAAGCCTTATTTGTAGTGTGGGTCACTTATTCATTTTTAACATGCAACTGGAAGTTGCATTTGCTCTCCAACTCTGACACATAATGAAAATTCATTGTACCTGTTGAAAATTCAAACAGCTTTTTTGGATTTATTTAGCAAGAAAGATTTCATTTTGTCTTAAAATACATTTCAATTGCAAGTATATGAACTTAACTAGGACTCAAGGAAACCTGGAATATCAGCCAGGGAGGGTTGTTGTACATCCAGCCTAGGGATGACTTGGATGTTCAAACACAGAATAAAGACACTCTGGATTCAGAGATGCAGCTCCACCAAAAGGATTTCCTCTTCTCATCCATTCTTACTGACATCTTAGTACTAAAATGCAAAGTAGATGGTCTTATTTGGTAGTTTTATATTTGTGAAATACAATCTTGTGTCACTTAAAGTGTTCTGATACTGAGGTGAGTTTTCAGGATTCTTTTAGAGAAAATTGTCCATCATAATAATGTAAGAGTCAATGAGCCCAGGATCAGATACATTGCTTAAAGGAACTAATTAATTAAGCAAGGTTGAATAGAACAGCATGAAACAGAAGAAATATAAAGTACCTTTTTTCCTCCCTGTTTCTGCACCATGGTGACTAATGTTTATTAAGCCCCCACAGTGAGATGCTGAGAGATTTTTCCCAAGATCTCATGCTGCTTTAAAAGGAAACAATGGTTTGTGGTAAAATCAACTCATGCTGAGCTACATTAACTGCACCGTGTTATCAGCTGATAATGGTGTTATTAACACATTACCCACTGTGTATATTTGTGAATTAGGATATTTCCTTCCTAATGGAATTGAGCCATTTTCTATGAAATGGCAACTATTAGACATTTTGACACCATTTTGGAGAGGTTGAGAATACAGCCCCATTTATTGGTTGGTTTTTTGGGGTTTTTTGTTTGTTTGGTTTTTGTTTTTGTTTTTTTTTTTTTTTGGTTGAGTTTGGTTTTTTTGTTTGGTTTTTTTTTGGTTTTTTTTTTTTCTTTTTTTTTCTTTTTTTTTTTTTTTTTTTTCTTTTTTGATCTTTATCCTCTAAACTTCAGGAGGTATGTTTACTTTTACTCCACTGTATTGCTTCGAAAGAAAAATATAAAAATATGTTGTGTTGGAGAGTGCACTATAAATTCTGAACATTCCAAAAGGTCACCCACTAATACAACAGTAAGTAGTTACTCTTTGCATTATGGAAAAGCTATTGCTGAAGTATAGCAGTTGGCTTTTCCTAGTTAGGTAGTACTGGCCAAAATCTGGAGTGTAGTACAAAGTCAAGTTTCTTGTCCTTTAGAGGTGAGTTGGAGGTAAACATATTTCCTGTAAATTCAACATAATCAGTAAGTCTACCCAACCACACATTTGTTACACATGACCAAATAAAACAAAATGTACTCTTCCTAAAAACAATGAGTCAAAACATGTTGCTGTGATTTTCATGCCTATTTGCTTCCTTCTGAACCTAAGACCATGATATGGATAATGATGTAATCATTATATAAATACAGGGAAGCAAATGGCAGCACAGTTATGTGATTAAAAATTACTTTTATTTGTACTTTCCTATGTAAGGAAAAGTACATACTGCTCAATTTGTAAATGTTGGCAAAAAAAAGCAATATTTTTTATCTATGACCATTTCATGAAATTACAGTAGGAGACAAACTGAACCATTTTTAAATATTTGAAAAGTAAAAATCCAAGGACTAGTATTCCAGACTAGGAGCCCCTGAAAGAAAAACATTTCTTTTATATTTCATGAGACAATGAAATTTTAGCTCTCAGTCTATTCACAGCTTCATACTTTTTTCCTGAAAATATTTCCAGCTGAAAGTAATGAAATAATTAAATAGTCTTAATGAAATAGATAAAGATACATTTTGCTAGAAGCTGTAAATTTTCAGGGTTATCAAAAGGTTGGGGTCTTTTAATTTTGTTGTGCAA
This sequence comes from Vidua macroura, assembly GCF_024509145.1. Classification (NCBI taxonomy): domain Eukaryota; kingdom Metazoa; phylum Chordata; class Aves; order Passeriformes; family Viduidae; genus Vidua; species Vidua macroura. Next base: position 54,557,254 of record NC_071574.1, read on the forward strand.
AGAGGGTAAATACTCAAAATCAAATAACAGTATGTGTTGATATAAAGCAGTATTATGTAATCTATGTCATATAATAGAAGTTCTTCACATTTCAGTAACATAAACATGCAACAATAAACCAAAAATGTCTCAAATATGTAACTTAATCATTATCTTCTAAAGGTTTTGTGAATTAGCAGTAACTGATATTAAGAAAATAATGAATTATATTTCTAGTTCTATTATGCATATTCTTCGAGCTCTTGGGTTCCTTCTTCATCCTCTCTGACTAAGCTCCTAATTTGTATCATGGATGTAATATTTTTTTCATTTGTCAGACCCATCTGTATTTATATTTATTTTTTTAATTCAGGCTTCTGCTTTCTATATACTTGGATAGTAACAATCACAGTGCAACTCATCTCTACATAAGCTTCTAAATGCTTCTACAAAAAAAAAAAAAAAAATCATGAGAGAATATAATTTCCACTGTAGAAAATTATATCTAAAGGTCTTAAGTTTACCTCGGAGCTCTAAATCTCCTTGGATCTCCTGGACCACTGAAATGGAGATATGAAATCTCTCTTTATACATTTGAGAAAATTTTAGCTGAAGCCTTTCTTTTCCTTTTTCCAAGTCAAAGGGAGCTAAATTTTAACTGCTTTGTGTTTTTTTTCCTCCAGATTATACAATTTGAATGCAAGACAAGACCATTTTTCTTTTATGTGCCTTTTTAATTTTTTTTTTTACCTGAAGACCTCTGCTGCAGACTATATAGTTCAGCCAATGCTTTGTGCTAAATACAAACATTTAATCACATGATAGTCAACATTGTGAGTAAAGTTCTGTGTAGTTTTATAGCCCTTTTCTACATATAGCCCTTAAACTATCAAGGCTTTTACATTTTTTTCATTCTGTGTAGTGAAGTATTCTCACCCAAATTCCACTGCTAAGTATGAGAATTTGTTTAGAGAAAATTCATAATGACTTTAATAGAAAAATATTTAAATATAGATATGTCTTGTATGTTTATGTGTTATATACATATATATAATTTATACTGAAAGTAGACCAAACACTATAAGAGATTTCCAGTTTCTACAGCTTGTATTTTTTTGTTGCATAACATGCAATGCAATGTTTCTAGTGCTTTCATTGATATTGCCATAGTATACACATCACCAAGAAAACATGTGCTGATGACATTCTTTCAGCAAAAGAATGCCCTCATGAAATATTGGTGATAAGTCTGACAAAGGGAGAAAATATATCATTTTAGAGTCTTTTCTGGTTTCTTCTTGTTTGTTTTTCTTCTTCATAATCAAAACAAGCCAACGGATATTTTATGCAGATAACACAAGCACCGAAGAATTTGCAACAGATTAGGTTAGCATCAGTAAGATTGTACAGAGTTGTTATACCTGTGAGAGGCTATGCATCTATAAAGAGTTTCAAGCAGCAAAGTAATAATCCAGCAACTATTTCAGAGTGAGCTGGTGTCCCTCTTAGGGGTCCACCCATTTAAGCTCTTGGACAGGTGTTACCTTTTCTCTTTGCTCTACACCACCTTGCCAATTAGATTTTAAATAGCATCTTTAGACACTGCTCTTATGACTGTTGTTAGAGCTCATAGACACTGAATACTACCCAAAATGATCTTTCAGTTAACATTAAAAGTTGGATAAATAATTCAGAGCTGGAATTAGAGTTAGGAAAATAGCCCAAAATGAGATATTATCAAGGCTGACATTAATAAAAATATCTGATGACATCAATCAAAAATAGTTGAACTCAATGATTGAAGGCAATGATTTCACTAAATGTGTAAGACTCCCCAGCCTACCTTTGCTTATTTATACATTTTGTTAATCTGGGAAAAAATGACATTTTTCATGCTACCCAATAAATGGAGGCCAAAGTAGCACAAATGCAATGATGACAGTTTGCTGTATATCTCTTACCCTATATAGTTTCTACTTGGAATGCTTTATATAAAAATCCATTGCCCACTCAGGAAAGGTGGAACAGGAGTTGCAGGAAGTTTTTTATTGTCATCCCTCTTTGCTTTTGTGTTTTCCTCTCCCTGTTTTCTCTACTCATATTTGGCAGGGAACTGGAATGATAAGACAGTGCAAAACTATGCAATAACCTTTTTAATAAGTAGGCTGGAAATTCTATTGCTTTAAAATATTTATTTCTAAATACATTTATTTGCAATGAAGCAAAGAACATGAAAAACATATTTAGTTTACAATTGAAACAATATAGTATTGCTTTCTAAATGTACGATGCTAGTTAATTTCACTGCTACATTTTCTTATTAATTTATGCAGTTCATTAGGTTTAACTGGCATCTACAGAAAAAATGATCTTACAGTTTGATTTGCAGCAGAGGGAGATGTACTCATAATGAATATCTTGGTTGTGCTTTCCCCACATATTTTTAGCTAGGAAAACTATTTCTAGAGGGGTTTCCTCTGAACAACAGCAACAAAAAATTCTCTTTGCGTTTCTATTAAAAGAAAAAAGCAGTGAAATTATTAAAAACAATTATGTGCTTTAAATTTTAAGTATTTAATAACATTTCTAGATACAAGTTCTGCAATTTTAAAGCCCTTTGGAAATGAAAAATAAATGTAATTGTTTTTATTACTATGATGCATACATATCTTGGGGATTGAGGATTGATTGGAAGAAATGGCATCCAATTGAGTAAGAAGGCCAAGTGACTAAGGAAGGGGACTAAGAATTCCTCCTATCAGCTAAGGGAAAACAACAACCAATGTGCAACTGGTAGAGTCAAAGTATGTATTCAAAGAGATTGCTATAGATGAAAATTGTCATTTCAGCTGAGTTTCTTTCTTATCATACATTTTTCTTAAAATCACATGAAAACTTATAGCTAAGGATTAGCTGTGTCTGTATATATATTTCAGTATGGCTGCTAAAAAGACCATGAGGGGGAAATATGCCATGCAGTAACAAATGACATGATTATTTTAATCGTATTGTTCATAATTGTGTTATGAATGGTTAGATATATCTTTGTTTTACTAAAGCTTTTATGAATACATAATCAAGGTAACAGTAGTTCAGCACAGCAATGCTTGTAGTAATAGGAGAAATCTGGCAAAATGAGCATTGTTTTGAGATTTAGAAACCATGGTAAATAATTCTTGTGTGAGGATTTCTCCAGAAGTATTATGAAAGACACCACTTATAAAATTGAAAAGAGTAAGCATTGGCAAAGCTAATATGCAAACTCTAAATCATGATCCTTGTACCTTAAGGGAAAAAAAAACAGAGTAAATTAGGATATTACTTTCTTTTTAAATGAATACTCTAGTTTTTTGCTTTAGATATGAAAAAATCAGGAATAAGACGGTAGAAGAAAGACTGTGGCTTAGGTAAGGTAAACCTATTGTTCTATGGGTTTCCTTAAAAGTCTGAGAAATTATTATTGTATTACTATGTAAATATGTTTTTCAGTGTCAGAGACACTATATGAGAAGCAGTCTCATGTCAACAAGTGTTGCCCCTGAAAACCTCTGAACAGGTGGTGCTTGAATGAAATAGGAATCTGGTAATTCTAGGACAGTCCTAGGTAGAAAGAGAAAATGCTCTATAAGTGAAAAAGAAAGAATAGTCAACTTTAAATAGTGTGAACAAAACACAAATGACTATTACTGTTAATTAATTTGCATTGGTACACATACTCACAAATGTGTGAGTCCAAATTTTCTAATTAGTGCAAAAGAAACCTTATTAGCAAAGCTACAGTTAGCAGCTGTTATATCTTAAGAAAAAGATTTTTAAAAAAGGACAAAATCCACCAAACCCCTATGAAAGCTAAACTTGTTCCTCATTTGCCAGGTTCAGAGACAATGGCCAGCATCAGATGACAGCACCAGGCTGTTGGTCCCAAGGTGGGGGTGAGGTCAGGCCAGGACTTCAGCCCACAGCTCAGGGTCCCTGTCTGGATAAATGAGATAAGTGGCCCAATCATGCTGTTAAGGACCCAGGACTAGTCTCAAATGAAAGCAGTTGGCATAGACAAAAGGCCAGCCAGAGTCTCCTTGCTGCTTGTCTGGGAGCCTCCACTGACTCCTCTGCTAGATTGTTCTTTCAAAGACATCACTGCACCATCTCTAAATTGGCCATGAGCTTCAGCATGGCCAAATCCACCAGAGCAAGGATGTTTTCATGGCCATTCCCAATATTCTCCGAGACCCCAAGCCAATTCTTTTAGCATGGGTTCTGAAGTGTTGTGATAAGCTGTTGGCATTCTCTCAGGATCCAAGGAATGAGATGTCAATTAAGGGGTTGTCTTCCTCCTCTTTGTCAGGAAAAATACATTCTTGAAAGTGACAGCTTTGCCCTCTCTCTGGGGTCTACTTGGGACCATTTTTGTCTGTTTTCTAACAGACTTTATTCTTTGCTCTGCATTTACTCTTCTGTAACTCTGTGTTACATATGACTTTGGCAAGTGGTGTCCGGTGCCTGTGTTGGATACGCTTGCTTCTTCCTGTTACCACTAAAATCTGTTTTGCTCAGCTTCTAAGTTTGTATTATTAACAGAGGAGCTTTTGATATACTTAATAAGTCTAATATGATATTGTGTACATACTCAAAAGGCCTTTGCTGTCACCCCAGTCCTGTACTCTTAGAAGCTTCATGATTATTCTAGGGCCGTGGATCACACATTCTCCACAGAATAACTAAGTGATGTTCCTATCCATGTAGAATCTGCTAACAAGGTTGCAATGCCATGAAAAGCCAAAGTAAACAAAAATTAATTAATAGCCACTTGGTCATTAGATAATTGCTCTTTCAGCTTAACTGATTAAAACAAAGCTCCAAGCAAGTCAAGATTGAGTCCAGAAAAGGTAAGACTCACAGTCCAGCCTGAGGCTCTGCAAAGTTAGTAAAAATTCTTATTTACCAATGGCAATGCTGAGTTTGTATGTTACTTTTTTAACTAAAAAGATACATTTAAAAGTTAGTAGTCTTGCTCATATTTTCCAAATTTAGATATAATCATTTAACCTGCCTTCTGGGAAGTTGATGTCAAGGTAATAGTTTTAATACTTCTGGTTTTCTAGGGCATGTCTTTGTACCATGACATCACCAAAATCAAAACCTATAAATGTCAATGTAACAACTTATACAGTAAGTAGTGCATGTTGACTGTGTTCCTTTTTTTGAAGTGTTTGTTCTTGTTAAAAACAGCACTAGAATGCAAGAAGAAAAATTAATTATTAACATTGTTAAATACAGATTAATTATGCAGTACTATGTCTATTATAGATTGGAAATAGGGAAATTCCACTTATCTTAAAGTATTTCTGGGCTACATCTAGGACTTGTATGAATCATTAATATTGGTTATCATTGATACCATCCATGAAGGGTATTTGTCTGACCTTTTAAATTTTTCAATATTTAATTTTAATAAATATGTCACTGACCCATAAAGGCTCCCTAAACCCTTTCTCTCTATTTGGGATTCTGTTTAGGACTTATTGTTCCACTGTATTGCAACAATAATGGCAAATCTTCAAAGCCAGTCATTGAATCCAAACCTACCTAAAAACAAGAGGATACTCATTTCTATAAGCAACATAAAAATCACTCCTTTTGATATCAGTATGTTCCTCTTTATAATTCACATGAATACAAAAACAAGTAAAAAACAATCATTCTTTGTAGAACATGTTGAATAATAGAACTTGTATTAAGAATCATGTGTAGATTCAAAAGTTTTTATCTTCAGAAGGTGGTGGATAAGAGAAAGTGTTTTAATATGCATGGAGCACTTCCACCTCAGAAATCTGTGATCCAGTGAGGCTGAGAAAGTATCCAGGGGAAATACTGCTACATATTTTTATAGTCTCGTGCTTCCTTCTCTGTGTCTGCTTTTGGCTATTATCAGGGAAAAGGTTGGATTAGATGTACCTTTGAGCTAAACTAGTATAGCTATCCTATATTTCTATATTACTTGCCACAAAGGTATGCCTCATTTATAATCATATTTAGTTATTTGCCTGAAACTAGACAATGTGGGAACAAAGGGACTCTAAAAAAAATCATAAACACTTTCTAGTTCCTTATCAAGTGACATTTAACATTTGGCTTTTGAAAATCAGATCAACGCATTTTAAATTTAGATAAAATATAATTAACAGTCCTATAATCTCGTAAATTAGAATCACTACTGATATACTAATCATCCTGTCTCTGTGGGACATCTGAAATTTTCTTCAGATGGAGGGCTCCAGACAGAAGATAAAAGAGAATCTACAGAAGATGCAATGTGTCCTCCAGAAATAAGATCTATTCCAAGAATTTTGCAAGCAGCTGTTTCCCTTATGCATCCAAAAGTTTTTTTTGACTGGGAAAGGACATGATATGAAAAATCTGAGGTAAGACAAAGATGGTAGCATAAGTGATAAATGAGACTAACAGGGAGAGTTCACAAAAGGAAAAAAAATATGCGAACCCAAGAAAACCACACCAATCAAAGAACCAAAAAAATTTATGACAAAAAAGAAGTTGTCAAATAAAGGTCAAAACTATCACAGTTATAAGGTCATTGATAGACTAGGCTGAAAAGGGATAAAACAAACTTAAGACATTAGAAATAGTAAACAGAGTGAAGAATTAGTGCTAGAGTGGCATGGGTACACAAAAGAAGAAAGAATGACTGCAAAACAGGAAGAAAATGCAATTTAGTCACAAGATTTTAGAAATTAAAAAAAAGATTCAGAATTTTGGGAACAAGAGTGGAGGCTAGAATTAACTAACAATGAGAAGTGGAATCATTGGGAAGGACAGAATTAGATAAAGTATTGTGGTGATGGTCCTGTAGAGCTATACTGCTGAAAAATATCATTAGTTCAAATTGGTTACTAATATTCAGTAAGAAAAATAATGTATGATCCAGGTGTTAAATCCTGTTCCAGGGCAAATCAAGGTTAAGGACTACAAAAGTGCTATTATATTATAATTGTTGAATGTTATAGGAACTAGACTGGATTATTTTTATGCATGTCGGAGGAAATAACAATGTGAAGAAATTAAGGAAAATATGAATATCATAACATTCATAGAGAATTCATTAAATGTGGTGGCTCTTGAGATGCATAACTTCTCTTTCGTGCCTCATTGTGTATCACATTAAGGAAGTGATGGCTGGAATTCATTTTGTAAATAGATATGTAGCAATGGTCAATAAATTCCTTCCACTGCTTGACTGTGTATATGCATCTATGACATCATTAATATATAATTTTACAAGCAAATGATGGCAAACTCTGGAGGTTGTTCTCTTGTCTTTTTCCTTGTCTTCTTTTTTCCTGCTTTTCAAATGTGAAGTGTCAAAAGTGATTTTGTTCCAGCATAATAGGATAGAAGGGAAACCATCATGTTACATCCAGAAGCATTGGCTAATTTTCAAGACTGTACCCCTGGCAGTGTCCACCCATCACAGTGTAATATTGCCTTTAAAATGTACCTTACAAAGAAGTTCCTTAATGGGACTGCACTACTGCAGGTACAGAATTACTGTAGGTAGACAGAGCACCTTGAAAATTTTATATCACCTGATAATTTGAGTTATATTCAGTCTGTCTACTCAACAAAAATGTGCTTAACCAAATAACTGTACGGATCTCAGGTACCAAAAGTGCCCAAGAATTCCATGTCCATGAAGGATAAAAGTATTTTCTGGCAATTCATTGCACATATTTGACAATTTGTTTACCCAAAAAAATGGAATGCATGTACAATTTTTAGAAGTGGGAATCCAGCTGTGCTAGGTTCACATCTAAATTCTAGATTTGTCAAGTCCTTTTTACAATGATGTTACCCTGTCAATAGTAATTCTGGTTTTTTATCCAATATGGTTTAAAAATAAATAGTTTTACATGCCTACATGTTTATGTTAAAACTTCTCTATTATCAGGTAAAAACACAATCTAAGTCTGTAATTATTTATTTTACTTAATATTTTCTCAATGTGGGTTTTTCTGTTCTTCATACTTCTTCATTTAATTTCATGAAAGAATTTGAAACACAATTATATAGAATATTGACTGATATTTCAGTTCTAATAATGAAAATGATAAAATTCTCTTTTTCTTCCCCTTTTGAGGAAAGGCGCCCAAATCCTGTTCTCAAACTGAGATCCTTCAGGTTTTGCCTGCCACCTTCTCCCCTCTGATTTGAAAAAAACATATCTCTGGTAGCAGTATCAACTATATTTTGTGAATCTTTTATTTTTCCCTCCATTTTGTAACCTTCTCATTCCTCTCTTCATACAGCTCTACTAAGGACCATATATTTGTTATCCTTTAAGACAGAAAGCAGTGTTCAGAGTTGCCTGGCAGCAAGTTTGTAATATTCTCAATAATTAGGTCGTGGGAATTGGGAGACAGAAGAAATGGATCTTTGCAGCCCAGAGGGAAATCTGCTAGGGCCTGACTGATTCCAAAGTTTTGGCATGGAAAACTTGTCATTTGATGATTAGTTTCTGAACTTCTCTTATGTCAAATAGTGTTGTTTGTTCGTGAAACATGCTACAATGGTCTCTCCCCAAGGCTCACTAGAACAAACTATGTAGCAACAGAAAGTTGCTGGGAGTATCAGTAATTGCAGTCAATATGATGTAATGGGTAACACAGTTTAGAAATTCTTTGCCTAACTGCCTGTTCATAGAACTGGAGCAGAAGGCCTCTAATCGATATGTATATGTGTATACACACAACATATATATGTGCTTTTAAACATTCTTTATAATGTATTATATGCATGATAAATGTTGAGATATTTGTTTGAAATATGGAATAGATCTGGAAGCTGTACATATGTATTTTGTAAATTTATATATTAATATGATCTTAGTGATCTTCCACACTAAGGAAAAGTCTGCTCCTTCTTCTGAAAAGGTTTCAGAAAGGTAACAATAACTTGAAAATTATTTCAAAGAATTACCTAGGCACAAATTGATAACTTGAATAGGACATAATTGAACACTTCTTTGAAATTGCTGCACATTGCTACATAAAAATAGGATATTATATAGTAAATAAAGGCAACAAAAAAGCATTTTCACTGCTGGTATATTCTAACCAGAACATTTTCAAGTAATTAAAAATATCATAAGACTTTCAAACTTATCCACATAAATTGAAGGACAAAGTTTAAAAATTTAACTATGCTGCAAATTTGCTTCTTTCAGATTAACACAGTAGAAAGTTTTTAAAAATTCCTGCATTGGTTAGGTTTCACATTAATTAGCAGTAGTGTGAGGCAAGGATTCCTGAGTATGAGCATAGGATGATAGAACAAGCCATGAAAATACAGTGATAATATAATAACCAAGGCTGAGTGAACTTGGGTGCCACGTGTGAATATGAAATAAGTACAGACTGGATACTATCTTACAAGCTTATCTCAGGCCAATCTGTTACTCTCTCAGCAAGAATTTAAGGTCTGAAACAATATCTTCCTGCATTAAGAATATGAATGATGGTGTTAAAAGATGGCAAAGATGATTAAACTATGTGCCAAAAAAAAAAAAAAAAAAAGGTCAGTAGGAGCTGGAGAACTGTTTTAAGGTGCTAGGAAACCACCTAGAAAACAAAGTAGGAACAAACTGTGGCGTTAGTGCACATTCTGTCACATACCACTAAAAACAGGGGCAAAGGGGACACAAGTAGATTTTGTCTGTTAATGCTCCCAGTAAAGGAAATTATTCCTGCTAAGAACTTAATTCTGTGGTGTATGGTTCATAAATAATAATAAAATACAATAGTAATCACAATAAGGTGAAAGCTGAAAAACTTTCATAAGTCATAGCAAAGAAAGATCATGATGTCTGAAAGCATTGTATGCCTTAGCATATTTAAGGACTGATTTCAGAGATAAGAATTCTCATTGGCCTACTAAAATAACAAGGAAATATCTCAATTGTTTTAAATTATCATAACTGTTGAAGTAATTGAAGAAATATTTGTTTATATCAGCACAGGTTATGTCACTATTCTATGTCAGTTCAAGACTATTATTAGGTAACTGACACCACAGATGTAACAGCAGTAATAAAAATATTGACTGTATTGATCTTATATCCTGATATTATCAGATTGAATTGCAGAAGAAGAGATAAAGGGAAAAAATCCTTTATGAAATCAAAGAGTTATAGAATTATTAAGGTTGGAAAGAACCTCCAAAGCCATTGAGTTCAAGGTCCATGTAGTGCCAGGTCCAGTCATTTCATGAATGCTTCCTTGAATACTTCCAGGAATGGTGACTCCACCACTTCTCTGGTCAGCCTGCTAAATGCTTAACTACCCATTCAATTAAGAAATTCTTCCTGATATCCAACCCACTTCCTCTTGTCCTGTCACTGGTTGCCTGGGAGAAGAATCTGACTCCCACTTGTCAATAGTCTCGTTTCTGGTAGTTGTAGAGACAGATAAGTTCTTCCCTGAGCCTCCTTTCCTCCAGGCTAAACAACCCCAGCTCACTTATCCTCTTATCTATGCTTTCAGTCTTTGATTCTGTCACATTAATGAATGACCCTGTATTAATCTGTTAGGTTGTTACAGAGCTAAATGAATCTGGGGAACATTAAAGCTCCTGACACACTTCCAAACATCATCCTAAAATGGAATGATGGGTCTTCATGTTTAGGATGCCAGTATGGATTGTCTGAAAATGAATGTAAAACAAATCATAACATGACCTAGCAAATATCCTTTTTGTCAAGGAAGATGTAACAAGTAAGTTACCTGACACACTATGTAGAGTAAATTGTCAGGCTGTAGATATGTCTGTTCTACTACAGCTGAGTATTAAAGACGTAACACTGTAGTGCTGCTAAATAGGTCAGTCATAGATATACAACTATTTACAAATATTCAATATTTCTAATATATTAACCATTCACATTCATATTCACAGTTACAAACCTTTTCTCTGTAATAATAATTAACATTTAAAATGTAACAATATTGCTCTTAGATATATATATGACTTGGAAGGATGTAAAATAGATGATTAGAGCTTACAAAATATGAGGTAATCGAATCAAATTTGTCTGTAATTATTTAGGAGGCACTTGTATTATGTAGCTAAGTTTATAGAAAATATGGTTCAGACAGGCAGGCAAATACAAGAGGTTTCCCATGATACTGTGTTTGTGTGGTAAGAATTTAGTAGTGAGGAGGCTACAGGGGTGGCTTCTATGAGAAGCTACTAGAAGCTTTCCCCACGTCCAAAAGAGCCATTGCCACCCAGTTCCAGGATGGACCCACCACTGTTCAAGGCCAAGCCCAAGCCCATCAGTAATGGCCGTGGTGTCTGGACAATAACATGTTTAAGAAGAGTAAAAAAAAACTGCTGCAAAACAGCAGGATAGAGGAGTGAGAATATGTGAGAGAAACGTCTGTAGACACTGAGGTCAGTGAAAAAGGAAGGGCAGGATGTGTTCCAAGCACTGGAGCTGAGATTGCCCTGCAGCCTGTAATGCAACCCATGGTGAGACAGCTGTGATCCTGCAGCCCATGGAGTTCCACCATGGAGCAGAGATCCACTTGCAGCCCCTGGAGGACCCCATACCAAGGCAGGGAAATGCCTGAAGGGAGTTCTGACCCTGTGGGAAGCCTGCACTGGAGCAGGACTTCTGACCTGGTGGAGCAAGTTTGATGGCAGCTCTTGTGACCTCATGGGGAACCCACACTGGTCTGTTTCTGAAGGACTGCACCTGGTGGGAGGTATCTGTGCTAGAGCAATTCATCAAGAAGTTTAGCCTGTGGGGACAACTCACACTTGGAGTAGTTCTTGGAGGATTGTCTGCTGTGGGAGGGAGCCCTTACTGGAGTAGGAGAAGAGTTTGAGGAGTATGGAGTCCTCCCTGGGAGGAGGAGTGGCAGCATGTGATGAAATAACCAAAACCACCTTTCCCCATCCCCCTGTGCTGCTGGGGAGAGAAGGAAGAGAATTATGTTAAGCTTGGAAGGGAGGAGTGGATGGAAGATGTTCTAAAATTTTATTTCATTTCTCATTACTCTACTCGGATTTGATTGGTAATAAATTCAAATTATTTCCCCAAGTTGAGTGTGTTTTGCCCACATTGATAACCAGTGAGTTATGTCTCCCTATCTTTAACCCATGACCCCGTCATATTTCCTTGTCCAGCTGAGGAGGATAGTGACAGAGTAGATTAGGTAGGCAACGGCATCCAGCTGATGTCAAACCACCACACCTGTTCAGAATATTTTGCTTAAATACCAAACTAATTTTTTCTGTTCATGTAACATTAAAAAATGTGATATCTGATAGGACTAGGAAGCAACTTTTTAATTTATGGGATGACAGTTGCCTTGTGCACAAAGAAAAATGGTTTATTGCATAAACAAGATCATCAGAATTGTTGTGGAATAAACAGCCTATTTTAAGCACTTCTATATTTTGGTACTCTCAGGACATGGTAAACATTAAATAATGAGTTCATGTCTTTACCACCATTTTAATTAGATAACATCTGGGTGGATATTTTTCAGTCAGATGGATTTTCTTGCGGATTCACTTATGGGTGAAGATTGATGCTATAAATTTTGGGACATGTAGAAGAAAGTTTATTATTCAGCCAGGATAAGATAAACTGTTGTATTAGACTACTAGTTATCAATTTCCTGATTGTCAGAAGTTTAGTGTAAAGTGAAAAATAAACCCACAGAGTTATACTTTTTCATAACAGAGATAAAAATCAGAAAGTACCTAACTGAAAACTTTGATGATTCTGTCTCATTGTCTGTGAAGTCTCCAGTTTTTTCTGGTTCTGAGCTATTCTACTGATACATAGCTGTTGAGCAAGTCAAAAAATTCTAGTTTCACATCTTGTAGTAAAATTTCATATAGATATCTTGTTATATGTTTTACATTAATTGTAACTTTGTAACTTTTCAAAGTCCCTTCATTGTTACATACCCCTGAAAACATTAACCATTAAAAAAAAAAACAAAAAACAAACAAGGTAACATCAGTGTAGTAAGGAGGGCAAGGTGTCCTCAGCAGCAGAATTTCTACCATATTTTATCTCACAGCTAGCTCATTTATATTAATTTTGTTACCTAACATAAACTGGAATGATTTTGCATTAGTTGTTTAGATGTTTCCAAGAGCTCTGAAAGAAGGTTCTAAGGGAAAAATATATATGAAAGCAAAAACCAGAAAAGCAGAATAATTAGTAGATGAATAGATAAAACTACTGCTGAATAACATTGAAATTGTGATGCTTGCAATGCTAATATGTTTTGCAGAATTATCCTACAATTCACATGGCACATTTTCTCCTGGGTTATGATTTCTATAGTGATACTCACTTCTGGGGTAACCACAATATACTTTAGGACTCAGTTGTTCAGGCAAAATTATTGTGAAAGACCTGTCAGAACTAGTTCTGTTCCCCCTGACATTTTTACCAGGAAAAGTATATAGGGCCTGATTCCAGTTTACTCTAATTACTTTAAATATACAGATTTTCACTGATTCTGTATTTTGAAATTATATTGCTGTTCCTCAATTATATATGATAGACTAGGCAGGTGTCTTACAAACTAGATTTCACTAAGTCATTTACTCATGATCCAATATCTCCTGAATGTACTTACCTTGTAAGTTTTGCATCTTTCATACACAGATCTATGTTTCATAATGTAATGCTGAAATATGGTTGATGACAGAATACCTGGTACTTTTATTTAATGATGTCCATGTTTAAACTAAGAAAAGTTAATTCCCAAGTAAGCTTATGCATAACAACAAAATTAAACAAAGGAGACATTAGAAAAAAAAACAACTTATTTTCCCATGCAATTATTTATTTAGAATAATATTTATTTAAATCAATATATTTTCAAGCTGTAAATTAAATGTTTATTGCCTTTACCTGACAAAAGTGTTCTAAATGGAATGAAAACGAGTATGGCTCCTATGAAAATGGATCTGATTTGCCCACACCTATAGCAGCAATTTTCATGAATATAATTTATCATCTGTCAGCATAATATACTATATACAAACTGTGAGGTCATACTCTGGCAAAGTTCTTTTTCAGATATAAACTAATGCATTACAAACTGTCAATCTAGGTCACAAAACTAAACATTTGAAGACAAACAAGTATATAAAATATTTCTCCACTGAGATATTTTTATTTTGAAGAGTGGCTTCCCCATATCTGATTCTGTTTATTAACTTGCTTTGTTTTAAACTCATTTTCATTTTAAACTGTATAATGGAGAAAATAGGTGTAATTTTAGGTCATTTTAAGTCATTGTCAAAATCCCATTTATTTACCAGAAGACAGAATATAACTGAAGAAATACATATATTTCTCATATGCTTATAGGTACCAATAGAAAAAAAAAGGTTTTTATAAATTAAATACTAAAGTCTTAATTATTTTAGAAATTAAATAGTTTATTTTAATTATCAAATTATATTGGCAAAATGAGCTAATCAAATACACTATATCCATGTTTTATTGTATGTGTAATAAGCACAATGCTTTTGTCACAAAATTGACAATATTTAGCCTGTATATTTAGCTACAAGTATAACTGCCACTACACTCACACCTTTAAAGTAATAAGTACTTGGAAGCAGAAATTTTTCCAACCTCAAAACTGGTATGCACACAAAATTTAACCTTTTTCTTTGTTATTCTTGAGGCATTCATTGAGGAAAATATATTCTGTAGTCTTTTTTCATACCATAATTATTTTTCTTTCTAAGAGACTCTAAATTGTTTTAACACAATTTCTTTTCACTTGTATATCATTGTTGGTTCTATCTGCTATATATATCCTTTATACCTCAAGAAGTAACTTTATAGGCTCCAAAGAATTTAAGAGACAATATTAACACTACAAGTATAAATTAAAGAGTAATAATGATATAGTCTATATTCTCATCCCTTCTAAGCATCAGTCACTATTTTGAGAGTGAAATTTGGTTTTGAATAGAGTAAAAGAAAACCTGAGATCTGGACCCTCCTCACTTAGTGTAGGGTCTATTTACTTCCTTTTCTGTATTTATCCTTTTCCACCAAGGAAAATCTTTAATTTCACTAATTCACAGGAAAAGACAACTCTTAACAAATTTGACCTAGTGTTTTTCATGAGAGTAGATTTACAAAGCTAAATATTAAAATATGGTATCTACCTGTTATGACTTTTTTTTTTTTTTGATACTCGTGCCAAAATAATGAACTTGTTTTCATGAGTTTTCATCAAGTTTCATCATAAGTTTTGTCAAGTTTCCACAGAAAGTGAAAAGGATTTTTCTTAACTGGCTACCCTATTAGATGAACTTTACATTACTTCCTCCCCATATTCCAGGCTGCATCGTCTCTGACAGATAGCAGACTCCTGTCAGTGATCTTGTCATTCATGTTAGTGCCTAAATCAAGGTTATTGTCTTTTCTATAGCAATTTATATTGTTCTCACTTTTTTTGCATCATATTTCCAGTATTTTGTTACTTGTAGCAAAAAAAAACCCAAACATTTTTAAGATTCTTTTATGTATTGTTGCCATTGCTTTATTTCTTCCAGCAGATACCAGCAGATTTTTTTCTGTATAAGAATAGAGGAATAGATAAGCAAGACAGTGTTCACAATACCCAGCTATCTCAGCTACTGACTATATAGGTAAAGAAAAAATATTATTTGCACTGGCAGTTTCCTGGTGGTGAGTGAAGATGAAATCTCCAGGTTGTTGGCAGGATTGGTCTCTTAACTCCCACATGCAGGCAGGGTGGTCAGTGTCCCACATCGTGAACCACAAAGTCATTTGTAGATCAGGGCAGACTCTGTGTGGTGTGTCCACCCTTCTTGAGTTCTAAAAAGACATATGCTTTTCCAGGTTTAGGAAAAACTAAACCTTCTCTGAGGAATTCTAAGCCTAACTTTGCTTATGAATGTCAGAAGTAGAAGCAATGCATAGCATAATTTGAAAAAAAAATCTCATTGACTAGAAAACCTTTTGTGCTTCCTAAGGTTTGCCTAGGTTTCATCTGGAGTTCTGATGTGGGGTTGCTTAAAATTAATCAAGTCTAAAATGTTTTGAAAAAGGTTTATTATTCAAATAATAACAAGTAAAAATTTTAAAATCCACAAAGTTTCTGACCAGCTTTATTGTTGAATGCCCAGTAGAGTTGTTTAATTCTCCAAGAGTTTTTAGCCAAGCAAAATCTGCTGTTAATGGGAAAGACACAAGACATAATGCCCTAATACAATTGTTTTACTGGTTCATTATTAATTTATACTTGCTTGTCTGTTTGGGGTAAAAATTCAGGAATGGTGCCAACATTTTAAATCTACAATCATTTTGCTTAGTGAATGCCCCCTGTAAAGAGACTTTGGGCATGAACACTAATGGAAAATTATGCTTTGGCCCTGACTCACCCTTCTTTCATTGATACTGATCTAGAAAGCAATTCTCACTTTTTCTAACCAGAGCATTTCTTCCAAAGTTTATCTTTACCTGCCCACGTGGTGTAAATACATCTTGTTAATCAGTCTTCCTTAATTAATTTTTTAAATTAATGTTATCATTTTTTTCTACATCTATAGCTATGTTGTCATGATTTCACATATCACCCTGGATCCCAAGAGATATGACAATTTAGAACAGTTAATGGTCTGTTTCATAATTATCGGGAAATGAGTACTGTGTCTGTTGGCACACTGCAATAAATTTAAATACCCAGAAGCTAGGAAGCCCATATGTTTGAGTTTTCTATTTGGAGGTGTATCCTGGTGGAATTTCTTGCATTTCCCAATTTATCTCAAAGTTCTGATTTTATAGGTAGATTAGAAACAGTGCATTTATCTTTGTCTCAGTGTATGTTCACTTCAAAACACTTCACTTTTGTTTAGTCTCCACCCCTTCATCACTTTCCCTCTCTTGAGTTTGCAAAGAGGATGGCCCCTGAGTGTGGAACATATAGCACAGCTTTAACACATGTTCGTGAGTCTTGGCGGAGCCAGGCACTGAGCACACGCAGTCAGCTGTGAGTTCATAGAAATGAATTGCATATAAATCAAGTCAGATACAGAGATTTAAGTTGCATTGTAAATTCAATGCTTGAAAACTTGAAACACTGGAGACTGTGTTTGTTGGTTTGGCAAGTGTCTGCTGGCACAGGAGCAGAAGATGAATACGAGTGTAAATTATCTGAGATAGAGTTTGTTTTTCATCATGAAGTTTCCTCTGTCTGAGTAGTTGTAAAATGTTCTTTTGGGGGACACAATAACAAAGCATAGTGTCTCCTCCCAGCTCTCCTCTCTGTCTTAATAAAACCTCTATCACTAATATCCTTCCCCAGTACCTGCACATTTTTTTTTCTTTCCTAAAGCTCAGAAGTATACTAGTGCTGGTAAATATGCTGCAATCACTGCATACCAAGGACAAAACAGTGAAAGTGTGCTAATTAGACATCCAAAACAAGTGCTTCACATGTGAGGTAAGATTTTCTTCCCCAAAGAATTAGCACTATTATCCAGTTAAGTAGAAGGAAGATTTATTTGGACCTACATAGACAAAACAACTTTCAACTTTTAATGTCTTCATCATACATGTTCTGAAAGCAGGTTTAATGTAGTGTGTGAGCTATATAATGAGATATAGTGAGGTTTGTATCCAAGAAATAAATAAAAGAACAAAGAAATTATTTAAAAGTTCAATGTCACCTCATGTCTATACCTCTACTATGATTTATATTGTATTAGAGAAAACAAATATGCAAGTCATGAAATACAAGTGCATGTTCATACCATGCAAAGTATTAGAAAATGAAAAGTATTAAATTTCATTAATATTAGCACACACCATATGAGAAAAAGCCTACAGCTGTTAAGAAATTCTTTGCTCTGGGAGATACTTTTATCTATTGCTTCCTCATTATATTGTTTTAACAGATAAAATATTCTAATATTATTTTTATTTTAGACTGACATGTAATGTTGGTTAAACTTATAATTAGTCTTCATTTTGCTATCAAAATAATAGCACAGTAAACTGACTAAAACTCACATTTTTTTTCTCCACTGAAGAGAAAAGCCTGTGCTGAATCTGATTAAATTCTATCAAAACCAAAATAAATAAGTGGGGAAAATACTCTATGATGCTAGACAACCCCCTCCATATAGTTTGAATTTAACCAGTTTCTTAGCTCATTATTACAGAGCTTTACATTCTATTTTATTTCCTATGTACTAACAGTTTATTTGTCCTAGCTGGTTTATATTAAGATTAAAGTCATTGTGTCAGCTCTATAAAGATGTAGGAACCTCAAAGGGTATGGGAATCCCTGCGTTGCAGGGATATTTGGTTTGAGTGAGAGTATTGGGTGAGTAATTTATTCACTAGTAAAGAGAAACAAGAGATAGGAAAAGTAGTAAGTAAATACACATAACATGTCAGGAGATAACAGTGAGAATAACAGATAAGAGCTCCCATGCCACCAATGGCTGAGCCACTGACACAGTCCCTCAAGTGTGCCCACGAAGAAGCTCAAACATAACTTTGTAACTGATAGGAAGGGGGAAGTTAGATTACCATGGGACTCATGGGAATGAATAAACTTTTTATGGGATATATCAGGGGCCTGGTGGATTATCCAGACCTTGGTAGGCGACGTTTTAAAAGGAATGTGGAAATGTGCAAAACCACTGTGGGGTGCTTAGAGGAAGAACCAAAAGTGGGGAAATAGAGAGAGAAATTTGGATCAGGGAAGAGCAACAGAGAAGTGGGGAGAGGGAAATAAAATATCACATTTAAGCAGGATGCTGACAGTACATGTTTTGGCCAAGCACTGTGCCAGTAATATTAAACTTACAAGTTTTGTAAAAATTGTTAAACTCTCTTCCTATTTTCTATGTGTTTTAGCCCCTATTTTCTCTGTGGTTCAGTTCACTATTCTGTGTGTGGGTGTGTGAACTTCAAGGTGGGCTAACTGGTATGTAGGAGGCAACACTTCAACTTGGGCTGCAAGGGAATACCTGTTCTGGCACATGTAGTGTATCCTTCTCTGACTGTGGTGTTCTCTCTGCTGCTTCTCACCCTCTCTGTTCTGTCTGCTTCTGCCTGTCTGTCGTTTTTGCCCTGTCTCAGACATGTTTCCCCCGAGGTGCCATCAGCTGTCTGAGAGGCTCAGCCGTGCCCTGTGGTGGCCACTACAATGGGCTGGAGCTGCCTGTGTCTGGCATGGGGCAGCCCCAGCCTCTCCTCCCTGAGGGGTCCCTCATCTCCAGCTGCCAGCACCTTACTACGTATTGCCAGCAAACCTGCCTAGTTTATCGCAGGTGAATACAAATCTCATTCCTGAATCAGATGCCCCATGTATTGGGATAACAGAATGTGTAACACTTTTTAAGGAAAGCTGCAACCTTTTAACCAAGGCATATCATGAAAGTGGGTCTAATATAACTTACATAGTGCTGCATGAAGTATAGAGGCATGTCAAAGCAATATTTAAAAGGCTTAGTCTGTGTTCAAACTTAAAAGATAATTCATGAGTAAAATAGTGACATTGCAAGATATAAGTTATTTGTAAAGTACCATGTGATTTTATCCATAGGGATGAAAATGCTTTTACGTGCTCATGCTTGGGAATTTCCAGTCAAGAAGAGATGTAGCTATGCTCTCATTTCTCAAAAGTGAGAGCCTGACTACTGTTATCTTTCCCCTTGTAGCTTGGGACAAAATCAAAAGAAGGAGATGCTCAGCATGTCCTGCTCAAGTTCCCTTTTCTCCCAAAAGGAATTCACATTACTGTGTACTTCATGTCCAAGATAAAATACTGAGATGTCATATGATAGAGGAAAGTATTTTGATGCCACAGACAAAGTATTTTCAAAGTCCTTTACGAATGGTTAAGTAAGCAGTATCTCTTTTTGAGCTAACTAAAAAGTGAAGGGAGAAAGGAAGCATTTGTTTCCCAAAGGTAAGAACCTACCTGTAGCTCCAAACGAGACCAATGAGATTATAGCTCCAGGTACAAAGCACTGTAGGATTTAGTTGCTGAGTTATTCCATAGAAACTGAAAGGTTGGTTTGGTTCAGTTAATTTCCTTAAAAACAAAAAAAAAAAAAAAAAAAAAAAAAAAAAAAAAAAAAAGAAAGAGAGAGACTATATTAGTGCACTTGTGACACAATAGGGAAATCTGCCTCCTGTGTCTCAGCAGCCCCATCTGGGGCAGTGCTGCGGGTGTCCACAAATGTAGATAGGTCCTCTGGGCTTCTCTTCAAGCTTTTTGTGCCACTGCATTGCCAAGAGTGGAAAGAGAGGAGAGCCTATGATGATACAAGCAGGGTTAATTTATCTTTAGAATTAGGAGCTAATTGAGCTTCTACTAATTTCTATTTAAGTAGAATAACCTTTTTACCACAGGCCATGGGTGTGCAAAGTCAATATTGTCAGTGTTATACTTTTGTACATTTCAAAGGATATTTTGGAATATTTTTACATTTATTATGCAATAATTTATTTTCTTTTCTCATTTATTTCTAACAAGGCCATCAAAAGAAAGGCTGTTATTTTTTCTTTTGAAGACAAGTTTGGATTTTCTTGAATAATATTAATAGGTTGTTATCTGTAAAGTAGTGTAAAAGTAAACATTATGCAGACTTACCAAATTATATAAAAAAGTTCTCAAACCACTATTTTATGAGCTTACTTCTAAAATACTTTTTCTTGGGGCATAGAGAGCAATAGTGTAGAAATGTTCATTCAGTACAAATTACCTTTAACACTAACCAATATTCCTCAAAAATAACAGAGTTAACCATAACTTTGAAGGAAGTCAATATGATAAGAAACAAAGATTCACACACCTGGTTAAGGAATGTGTTGACTGAAACAGAATGCCCACAAAATTCAGAAGAGCCTGGAATTCTCTTTTTTTAAGTCCATTGATAATTGATTAATATTTTAAACTGTGAATAAGAGTATATCTTCAGTATTTTATTTATGTTTGCTACCTTTGAAATGATACAATTATGATAATATGCATCTATGTCTCTAATATTAAAGCAGTAAGCAACCAAAAGCAACCAAAAGCTTTTTCTGTCTATCTAATAAATATGGCTCTCACTAATGATAGCTCATAAAAAAATGATGATTTTTATGTTAAAAATTGTTATTTTCAGTTACTTATTCAAAACTGAGTATTATATGTTACAGGAGATTTTCACAGTCCTTAAGTAACTACACTGCTGGGATGCATTACCCTTGACATTCCCCTAATTATTTGCTGGAAATGTACACAGTCAAAATATTTGTGTTTGGGCTTTAAATCTGTAGATTTTTAAAAAATATTTCAGCTTAAAATTTGCAAGTTTTAATTTCTTAGCTGACATGCTTGATACAGTGACTCACCCCATACTGCAGCGGTGTGATGAAGTAATAAGGTAATAGACAGCTGATGCAACATTTCTTTCCATTCCAAACAAGGGATCTCAGCTGATATCTAAGGCTGTATTTCCAGAATTTATAAAATGGTTTGGAAGATCCTTATAACACAAGATGTCAAATATATATAATTTAGAAATGTGAGGAAAATACATAAAGTCTGATGACTAAATATAACCTTTCAAAGGTGAATTAAAAAAGAAGCATATAAGTATGGTACTCTTGTCAGTCTAAGTACCTCCTAGCTACCTACATTTAACACTGATAAAACTTATGTATAAGAGTAACGCATTTAATGAAAGAATATTCAACAAAATGATTAATGGAATGCCTACTAGTATTATGAAAGGTAATTTGAGAACTTCACAACAAACTTAAGATCTTTAAAGCAAATTTTAATCCTTCATTGAAATGACATTTATTTCCTTTTTCTGATGTCTCTAGGCAAATAAATTATATTTATAGTAATTCTGTTAAATAAACCATGCATAATAAAAAACACAGGAAAAAAAATTAAATTCTACTAAAAGAAAGGAAAAATCCATAGCAAACCCTGAAAAAAAAATCCATTTAAATGTTTGTATTTCGTGGCTGTCATTAGACTGGCTAGACATCAGCCTTATTTTAGAAGACTACTGCAAATGTGCAGTTACTGAGTCCTTTTGTTCGTTGCTTTGTAATTTATCAGTCTTACGTATTTTTCTGTTTGCTTCTATTTTATATTTGAGATAATTTCAGACTTATGTGTCCTGTCTCAGGACATGTACTGGCTTGGGCCAAGACTGATACAAAGCCACATCCAATGCAGAAGTTTCCAGATGCTCTGAAATTACTGTTCATGTGTGTTATCCTGTGTGCTGTGACATCAAAGTACAAGACTTACTGTAAAAAATTCCCCAAGAAAAGAAGCTGTGTGCTCCACTCCTGCTGAAGTCAGTGACTTCAATTATTGAATTCAGTGGATGATTGCTCAAGACCCTGTCACTGTGAAACAAATGCAATGTACACATATCTCTTTTTAAAAATCTGTTACAGAGTCTGTGGGGGAAGATGAAACAGGAAAGCCTTATAAATATATTGCCTGGCAAAAGATTTTGAGACTATGGAAACTATAGGCGAGAGTGAAATGAAAGCAAGCTTTGAGATACCAAGCCTTAGTTACTGAACAGTTGTTCAGTAACAATGAAAACAATGGTATGGCCGGCTGAAGGTAATCCCTTTTGATGAAACAATACCCTCTGCTTGCATACAGGTCCAAGGGTCAGAGCAGAGCAGCTTGGCAAAAGGGGTCCAAAGAGTAGTTTTTAGGGTTTAAAATGTAACACAGCATGGTAATGTCATGATTCGTATAGGCTGTATGTAAATACTATAGAATTTGTACCTTGTACTAGATTGGTTAGTGAAAATTAGAATATTCAGCACAGAAGATTTATTGTATTGTAATGAACTTCCTTCTCTTGCTCTCTTACTCTCTTGCTCTTGCTCTTGCCTCTCTTGCCTCTCTCTCTCTCTTGCTCTTTCGGGCCTGCTCAGAGCTGCGGCTAGCAGCTCTAAGAAGGGCCCCTGCACCCACGCCCTTTGTAATAAACCGCGTGTTCCAAGACCTGACTTCAGCGATCTCCCATCTCCATCTGTCCTGACCATCCTGCCAACCAACGCTCCTACAAGAGTCAACAATATTTTATCTGCATTCATTT
Source organism: Vidua macroura (assembly GCF_024509145.1). NCBI lineage: Eukaryota > Metazoa > Chordata > Aves > Passeriformes > Viduidae > Vidua > Vidua macroura. The sequence goes on from NC_071574.1 coordinate 54,580,411, forward strand.
CACTTTTTGTAAATTCCGCACGTAAAAGTGAATCATAATACGTATTAGCTACATATTGATTTTAACTGAAGCTGAAAGAATTTGATGGAGTATCCACTTGGTAGTACTATAGTAGATATACATGTCACAGTCAGGCAAATATTTATCTGCAAATAGAAGTTCTCAGGAGAAAAGTTAGTAAGTGAGTTTTCAGTGTTTAACTCCTTTTTAACACAGATTTTCCTCCCCTTTCATTCTCCTTAAATAGATTGTAATGCAAAACATTAATTTCTAAATTTTGACAAATGTCTCTCTTTTCATCTTCCAGTTTTCTTTAGTTATAACATAATTGCAATGTTCAGACAGCACAAAGAAATAAAATCTAGCTGAAAAAATGAGTAGCTAAGTTGGAGGTAACAAATTCCTCTCTAAAATAGGACAAAAATCTGAATCGATAAATGGATAAGGAGTGTATAAATTTCCATTATTCAAGGATGGTTCCACCACAGGTTACTGTAGTATTTTTCTTGATACTATTAACCTGTGTATTGTCAGCTCTTTATGATAATAAAATGGTCAGTTCATTAATTTCTGAATATAGTGATATTTTATTGTTATACTTACTTTTCCATGAGTAGTGAGTCTAATTATCCAGATAGTATATGTATGGACCACTTGTGTATTTTACAGTTTCAAGCTATTTCTTGTTCTAGTATGTAGTATGTTTTATTATATTGCACATAATTATTATGTAGCCAATATACAGTTATAACAGTGACTGTGTGCTGCAGGTTGGGGAAGGTTATCCTCCTCATCTACTCTGCCCAGCTGAGGTCACATCTGAAGTACTGTGTCCAGCTCTGAACTCCCCACTCCAAGAATGTTGCATCCTGGGTTTTGGGTTCAGATTTGGGGTTCTGGTCTTTGTTAGCTTACAAGTTCCATGTATCTTCATGTGTCCTCCATGTCTTCCCCCCCCCCCCCCCCCCCCCCGCCCCGGAAGTTAGCCCCAGGCTGCCTGCCATTGGGTCTTCTCCTGTGCCACTCCTGTGACTACTCCCCCATCCAGTCCCCGGCAGTTCCGTGCTCGTCACCTCATTCCCGCAGTCCCACTGGCCCTGAACCCCTGTGTCCGCCCCCGTCGTGTGCCCATTGGCCATTGTGGCAACGTCACAGCCATGGCGCCTCTGTTCATCGGGCGGAGAGCTCCCATCCTCCCCTGTCCCACCCCTATATCCCTCCCTGACACCCCAGCCTCGGGGCCAGATTCGTCCAAGCGAGGCTGGGAGCGGTCGCGGCTTCTCCATTGCGGCTCCTATGGCCAATAAAGTGCCCAGCTGCCATGCGGACGGATTTGGACAATTCCCTGCCTCTTCGTTTCCTTCCCTCGCGCCGACGACAACATGCAGCCAGCCCACCCCGGGGTGCAGCTGCAGAAACGCCCGGAAGTAGCGGCGCACTGACCCGGACAAGGAGCCAAGGCGCCGAGCCGTGCTCTCGGGAGTCAGTCGGGGCAGGAAAAGCAACGCGCAGCTGTACAAGAAGGACAAGGAACTACTGGAAAAGGTGATTAGTGAGACTGTACAATCTCTCCCAGGAAAAAAGACTCAGAGAGATGAGCTTGTTTAGCCTGAAGAGGAGCAGATATTATCAATACTAAGAAATATCTTGAGGATGGGTGTGAAGAAGGTGGGGCCAGACTCTTCTCATGGCACTCAGGGCAGGACAAGGGGCAAAAGCACAAACAGAAACACAGGAAGTTCCATATGAATATGAGGAAAAATGTCCTTACATTGAGAGTGACAGAGCACTTGAACAGGCTGCCCATAGAGGTTGTGGAGTCTTCTCTGGAGATATTCAAAAGAAACTTGGATGTGGTTCCATACAATCTGCTCTAGGTGTACCTGCTTTACTGGGGAGTTGGATTAGATGATCTCATGAGGCCACTTCCAGCTGCAACCATTCTGTGATTCTGTGATTCTGTGATAAATGTAGATCAAATTGTTGTCATCTGTAATTTATCAGACCTAGTGAGTCAATAACCTTGGGTACTGTAAAGCAAAAAATCTTGTAGAAGAGTAGGATAATAACAGTTTTACTTAGATTAAAAAGCTACACACTTTAAAGGATTAGATGCTTCTAATGTAACATTTTGCACAGGGTATATATTTCTTAATTCCACTCTTGTGTAAAACAGTAACAAATTCTCTATTTCAGTTTCTTATTCCAATTTTGAAATATTACTGAGCTCTTCAGCATCTACTTATCTGCTGTTCTAAAATATCTGGAGTCAGTCTTGCTGTCAAGACTGTTCATGCATTTTATATTAATGGCCACTGAACAAAACTGGAAATGACCCTGGGACTCCCAAAACTAATGAATAATTAATTTATTTTAAATAACTAATTGAAATAAAAAGTGAGAATCAGCAGAATGGATTTGCTTTTACTTACAGAAAGGAAAATGTTTAAGGATAAAATAGAGAAAATGCTAATACTAATGTCAGTTGGAGTAAGATAGGAACATGTAAAAAACTTTGCCCAGGACACAGACTACTGGGAGAGGAACAGCACACAAAAACATTTATTAAATTGAAAGTAAAAGCAAATGTAAGTAATTAATCATTGCAGGGCCAACAGAACCATGAACATTGCATTTAGCAAAACATCATGACTGAAAAACCATATTAAAGAGTATTTTGTGTCTATAAATTAAAGACAAGTAAGAACATCAATGTGTTATAATCTGTCATGAGGTATGAACAGATAATATAAATAAAACAGACTACATTTGAATCAGGACTGGTCTGAACCAGTGTGGTGGATTAACTTTGGGTGGGCGCCAGATGCAGATCAAAATCTTTTTTCACCCCCCTTCTTAGTAGGTTGTGGAAGAAGAAAATTAAAAAAATAATAAACCCCCCCTACTTCTCGTCCTAAATTAAATACAGTAAAGTGTTAGGTTAACTGGCATTACTGATTCTAGTTCCTAAATTAAGTATTTAACTGAATCTCTAATATTTCTCAATGTGAACATTACTGATTAGCAAGATTTTTTGGGCTGATGCAAGATTTTATTTTTAAGTTTCTTATGTACTACCAGCTGACACACATTTGTTTGAGTTTCCCTTTTAAAAAGAACTTGTAGAGAAATTACCATATTCTAAAATGCTATGGCTGCCTGACAGCATTAGCAAATTCATTGTTTTCAAGACAAAAATATGACTAACAAATTCCAGGTTAGAATTAAGAAAATTAGATGCTATAAATTTGGATAAAAACCAAAAATCTAAAAAGATATTAAGCAACATAATATGTAGGTCCTCTGCCATCTTTCCTCCTGATAACTTTTTAATTAGATGATCATCTTTACCAGATTTAAAATATTCACTGCGGAGGCTGCTCTTACAGTACTCAGTACAGTAGACACTGAGGTTTTAATGCCATCTAAGTACTTCCCCACGTAGAGAGTTAGGAATATTGAGGAGGCTGTGAGCCAATAGTTGCAAAGCTTACAAACTTAATTTGTTGCAAGCTGCCTTTGAGTTGTATACTTAACAGGTTTGACAGCACCATTCCCCTGCACTGTCCCAGAATGGGCTGGAAATGACAGTATGTTGTGACAATCATGAAAATACCAATTCTATTGAATAGCTTTTAGACCTAAATAAATTGAAAAGTCTTTCCAGAGTACCTCTTTGAAGCAGGCACAACTGTTAAAGTATGAATTATATATTATATTGTTTCAATCGTTGTATTCTTAAGTTAAGAATAACTTTCTGAGAAGAAATATGTGAAATTCATGTAGCACATTTAAACCATATTAAATATCATAAAACCATGGCACTGCAAAGGTTAATAACATAAATTAAGATTGTTTAAATCGTAGTTTCCAGTGAACCACAGTTTCGCAAAATTCTCAATTGTGAATGTTCATCAGAATGATAAATTGTTCACTGTTATGTCAGCATGGGGTATTATACAAGGAAACGCAATATTCTTTTTTAATGGTGTGTAACAACAGGTTATCCCAAGAAATATGTATCAAGTGAAATAATTTTAAAAATTTATGGTTCACTGAAAGTAGTGGTCAAAAATATACCCATTTCCTTTCATAAAGTAAAAAGAACTGAAGAAGTTTAATTTTAAAACATTAATTTTTTTCTTATCTCTCCCAGTAGAAATTTTCTGCACTGGATTAGGAAATTCAGTATTTGATCTGTTTTGTATTCATATTTCACAGATTTTTTTTCATTAGTTTGGTTTGCTTTCTCTTTCAGGATTTCATGCTGATTAAAGAAGAGTTCTGTGAGTATTTTTACACCTTATTAAGTCTGATTTTGGATGGTTTTGGAATCATTCACTCAAGAATATATTGATGCCTGTAATATGGATGGCTTAATATATCTATAACCATAAGGATATTCCATTGACCACACAAAATAAATCCCAAGCAGTTAATAAAGGGGTTTACATATAGAGACATATTTTCATGCAGGAATGAATTTCTTGTTCAACAATTTAATTTCAATAAATTTCTGAATTTCTTTCTGTGATGTAACCTGTTTGTTTTAAAGTCTAGCTAAAGAAGAAGGGGAAGATAATAAGTTTTAGTTAATATTAATGTTAATAGTTACCCTCCAAGGATTATCTAATACACTATAACAGCATCACTAGATATATTTCCTGTAACAATTGTCACATATGTGAGCTCCATGTGTGTTTACTCTCCAAGAACAAAGAGCAGAGTTAGCAAAGCACTGAGCAGAAGCAAATATATCCAACATTAGCATTATTTGCTAACACAGAGATTAGTGATAAGTGCTGTGTTAACAATTTTTCACACATATGTGGAGCATGGACTGAACACGACCCTGTCTGCCTATGAAATTTAACAGTTACCACCGCTACATGTTATTACTCTTTGGAAACTTTCCATTAGCCACAGACATCTGTTCTTTAAAGGAACGTAGCAGTAGGGCATGTTCATCAGTTACAAGGAGAAAAAGAAGAATGAACTTGATGATATTTGTTCATAAATTTCACAGATACTTGTTCACAGTAGAGGAGCAATAAGATTTCAGAATGCTGCTTGCTACTGTACATAACAGAGATTTTCTTGAATGTGGATTCTTCTACAAATATATTTTTTTCTTTCTGTTCTCTTTGAATCTACTCTTTATTCTCACAGACAAATCTTCCATCATCCTATTCAAATGGGAAGTCCGGTTAAATAGTTTGGTTTTAATTACATTTACACTATGTGGCTCTTCATAACTCATTGTTCCTTAGTGTATAGCCTTCATTATGTAATGTACTTCTGCAAAAAAAAAAGGATAAAATTAGAAAAACTAAGAGACAAAATGAGTTCTTTGTAGAGAAAGGAAAAGATAAAAAGAATCTTTTATGAATGTACTATAGAACAAAGTAAAATATATAGGTTAATTACTTATGGGAAAGAGAACAAATTATGATTTAAACAAAGGAGATTTAAGTAGAATTTGCTTCAGTCTTTAAGAATTTAATTGTGTCCAAACACATTAGAAGACTAATCTTAGCACAGAAATAGTACTGTAGGCCAGAATATGGAAAGAAGACACTGAGGAAAACTTTAGTTCAAGTCTTCAGTATTTGATGAACTGAGGAACTAAAGTAATCCACCCTACTTCAAAAATGTTGAAGTGATCTGAACTTCTAATCATGCCTTAGTCTTTCATTCTGAAATTCACACTTAAAATTGGAAGGAGACAAAAAAAATAGAAGATGAAAATAAAATAGAGTGGTGTTTTCTGTCTGTGGAGCAGAGCAGTATTTAATTGTTAAAAATTAAATTAACTAATAATATTAATAATAACTAGAAGTGGTAATAAGTACCTTGTATTGATCAATAACATGTTGTATCAATCCAGTTTCTTTTCTTTTATGCTAATAGTGCAGTGAATAAGGGGAAAGAAAGGACTACAATATTTACCAAGGCCATAGTAAGATTTAGGGACTATACAGGGACACTCTTATGAGCAACTTCACAAATTATAGTTCACATTTTCTTGGTACAAAATTGGTGTACAGTTGGATGAAAACCTGCATTTAATATTTAGTATTATTGATTCACTGTCTGTTGGAAGAATTTCAAGTGAGGCATATTTTTCTATGACTGATTTTATTGATATTTTAGTTCATTATTTAGATGTTGATATATAATAATGTGTACAGATGGTGCTAGATAAGAGGGGTTATGAGTGCTTTGGAGGATCAGAATTCAGTGTGATTTGGAGAAAATGGAAAACTGACCTGAAATCATCTATAAAAACAAAGTATAAATGTCACAAATAAGAAGCATAAATAAAATGTGTACAAATATGAAATTAAATTGTCTAGGCAATAATGCTGCTAAAAATAATTTACAGCTGCAGTGGGGGCACAAATTAGACAAGATTTTATGTATCTCTGAGGAAAAAAAAGGCAGTTACATTCCAAGATTCACTTAGACTTGAAAAGTATTTTGCGTCATCTATAGAGGATAACATTTCTGTTTGCATTTGGTCCCTGGCACTGTACAAAAAGGAATTATTATTTATATTGTGTATATCACATATATTCTAAATAAGTAAACGGGACATGTGCTCTCATGCTTGGGATTCTCTGGAAGAAAGGAAGATGTACAAATTGAGATAAAAATGGGAGCGCAAGAATAACCTTCCTAAATCATAGAATTATTGAACAGTTTGGCCTGGAAGGGACCTTAAAGATCATCAAATTCCAACCCCTCTGCCAAGATCTAGGACATCTTCCATTAGACCAAGTTTCTCAAAGCCCCGTCCAGCCTGGCCTTGAACATTTCCAGGGATGAGACATCCAGTTTCCCTGGGCTAGCTGTTTCAGTGACTTACCAATCATACAGTAAAGATTTTCTTTGCAATATACCATCACAACTTACTCAGTTTAAAGCCATTCCCTCTCGTCCTATTCCTACATGCCCTTGTAAGCAGTCCCACTTCCAGATTTCTTCTGGAAGAATACTTTAGATACTTTTCAAACAGGTCACCCTGAATCCTTCACCTCTCCAGGTTCAACAGCCTCAGCTTTCTCAGCTTGATCTCATAGGAAACATGGCCTCTCCCTGCCTCTAATAAATTTGGTGACCCTCCTCTGGACTTACTCCAGAGATTGATGTCCCTCCTGTGTTTGGGACCCCAGAGCTGGGTGCAGTACTGTGGCTGGGGTCTCACATGAGAGGATTAGAGAGGCAGAATCACTTCCCTTGGCCTACAGGTCACATTTGTTTTGACGCAGCCAGGGCACAATTGGCTTTCTGGGCTGCAACAGCACATTGCCAGCTCATGTCCAGCCTCCCATCCACCAGCACCCTCAAGTCCTTCAAGGCAGGGTTATTCTCACTTTATTCCCCACCTTGTATTGGTACCAGGGGTTACCCCGGCCCAGGTCTTGGGTCTTGCACTTGGCCTTGTTGCTGTAATGTAAGCTGTCTTTCAAAGGAGATGTCATTGCTAAATGAAAAAAAAATTATTTTAGCTTGATTGTAAGAGGAAATTATCTAATTGTAATGTTGGTCCAGAGTGCAGTAGGCTACATGACATTGCAGAGAAATGTTCTTAGATAGAACTTTAAGGTAAGATTAATTGGATGCTCTCAAGTTTGATTCTGAATATAAGCAATCTTGCTTTAGTGAAAAGGGATTGACTACATGTTTTTTTGGGGTTGTCCCTAGAAGTCTCTTCTTCTAATTCTGTAATAAAATTATACTCATTGTTTTAGTACTTCATAGCACTTGGGAGGCTAAATAATTGCACAGGAACCCTGTTGTGAGACCCTTAACTTTTATAATGTGATTTATAACTATATTTACTTACAGAAATATGCTTTGATGTAAAAAAATAAAAATTGTTTCGTTATATTAATTGTTAATAGTACTCCATTCCCCCAAATGTATTTTATTCTGGGATTGGTAGCTCTAAGATCCTTTGGTACTTCTATGTGTTTTGCAAAATTGTGTTATTGCTAAAAGTTATTAGCTGATTTAGAGATAAAAGCTGAGAAAATAAACAAAATTTTAACCTACAAGTTAATTCAACTACTCATCATTTTGAAAACCAAAAGTTTCAGCTTACATCAATTATTTCCTATCTTAATTTTGAATTATATTTTTTAAAAAATTTATATCAATAAAATTAATTCATATATTGTTATACAGAATCGAATTCCTGTTATAGGTATTTTAGATAATTCTAATTTTTTCATAGTTGTTTTATTATGTCCTACGAAACCAAAAATATTTGCAATCTGTTTATTTTTGATGCATTAACTACTCACTGATGAATAGGTAAATTATTTAAAAAATAATACCTTCAGGAGTACACATTATTTCAATTTACCAATGATCAATACTGGAAATCACTAACAGACTATAAAATAATATATTCTTTAAAATAGAAGTATTTCCTTCCATTTACTGTTTTATTATATTGTGGAGGCCAGACTTCTGACAGAGGCAGGAGGTATGATATTATAGGTGAGAGAACAAAACCCCTGACAGCACAGCTTTGACACTGTTACTCATCACACTGTCCACAGCTTATGTTAAATGAGTGACTAAAATGTTCCCAAGGGAACTCTGAACATTGCAAGCTTCCTTGGCAACCAAAAGTGCCTACAGAGAGCCCTGCCCATCACATTTTATTGCCTTTCTCTTTTCATGTCATCTTGTTGCTCTAAAGCCCCAGTGCAGTGATCTTCCTGCAGGGGCATTTCGCAGTTCACAGATAATACAAGGCATTTTGCAGCTCACTGCTATCTTCTCCCTCCCATTTCTGTCTTCAGCATTGTTTTAATTCACAGACTTCATATGAAATCTTCATCTTAATGTGACAAATACTGCTAAAAATGGAAAAGAAGGATTTTGCCTGTGTTTGATTCTATTATTGACGGGAAAGGCTAAGGCTAATTCCATACAAATGTCTAACTGCCATTTTGTCCTTTTAATACCTTCAAGACTGTTCATAACTTTTGCTGTTTGACTTCGTGGATGGCTTTGTGATTAAGAACTTCAAAGTTGAAAATTAATTGCAAAGACAGTTAGCTTTTGCTACAAATATTTTGCTTAACAAAATCTACCTTGTGGTTTAAAATATTTGAATATCGAATAGAGCACCCAAGAATTCTTATTCTGGGTGCTGAGCCTTAGCTCAGCCCCCACCTAAGTGATTCTGCGTCCCTCATACTGTGTCTTTTTTTCTTTTAATTCCAATCTAGGATGCATTTCAATAAATCAACCTGTGTGGAAAAGAAATTGGAATTATATATTTAGTAGTGGTAGTACTAATATATACAATGCAGCAGCAACAGCAGCGATCCCTGGGAATTAAAAAGAACTGGATATACCCCCCATAAGCAGTGACAGCAGCACTTATTATTGTGTTGACATTCTGCAGTGAATCATTTTTAATCTCTTCTGTGAAGCTTTTCCAATTTTAATTTTTTTAAAAATCATGATGATAGATTATTTTTCTTTAAAAGAATTAAAGAGCTTTAGAGAGCTTATGTTGGACTTTTTCATGGGAGAGGGAAACCTGGATTGTGCATTCAGCTTCAAGAGTTGACTTTGTGAAGTATGTCTGAAGATGGTGATTCAGGTGCCTCTGGACATAATGAAAGCTCTGGAAATCCTCAGTTTACTCCATTGTGCAAAACTCATTCTTAGATTTTTAGTTTGCTATACTCAATCTCTACTTCAGAACTGTTGTTTCCAATAGTTTTTCAATTACATAATTTTTACATATTGGCATTTTTACATATTCAAGGCATGTAGTTTCCTTTAAAATGCAGTTTTAATTATCTGCACTTATTTTTAATAGTACATCTTTTGTTTTGGTGGACCACTCCATAGCTACAATTCGCAAAAACATTTTTTTTTAAGGGTAATAGTACTTGCATTATGATCTGAAAGATTCAACTAAAGGTTACATATCAATAAATGGGCTTTAAAAAGAGCAGTGGAAAGATGTAGAGAGTTGTATATTCCATTTCTTTTATGTATCAGATGCATGAGGAGAGTTATGTTCATGCAAAATTGTCTGAGTAATCTTTTTTAACATTATATCTAAATTGCTTCATTGAGCCTTTTTCCTGAAACTTTGTGTTTTATTTTTTTTTTTTAATAATTTCACCCTGTAGTAAATCTTTTGACCTGTTTTATAAATATCTGAAAATAAAATTAATATAATACATGAAAATACTGACAGGTCATCAACTACAAGAACACCAGGGAACACGGCACAAATTAGATTTTGATATGTTTTCCTACAAGAATGTATTTCTTCTGCTTTCTGCAGAAGAAAAGAATGTTCTTGTTTCTCTACATTGCTGAAATTGCAACATTAAAATATTTGAACATGTGAAAGGCCTCTTGAGCACAATCCCTTGTGAACAATCTATGTAGCAGATGGAAAAACACCTAGATTGTGTCTGAATAAAGTATGTTGCCTCCAATTGAAGTCAGTAGTGAAACATAATTTGTACTCTTACGGAAGAGTTCTTTTAGTAGAAATCTAACAGTAAGAGAAGTTAATTAAAGAAAAATTTTCTTTATGAACAGGATTATGAATTGGATTTGGAGAAGCACATGGACACCATTTTTTCCCACTGAAACAACTGCATCAAGGTTGCTTACTTCTTTGAAAAAGCTTTCCATTAGGCTGTTTGAAACAGCAAGATAAGTTAAAAGCATCTGTATTGATAGGTATTTGTAGGTGTATATTTTTAATATGTGCATGTATATTTATTTATGCATACATTATAGAAAATATACAAATACATCATAAAAATTATTGTATGCTTTATAGATGTCATTTAACGTGATGTCAATAGGGTTATCATGGAAGTTGCTAAAACAATATTTTATATCTTCCCTGTTAGTAATTTTTTCAAAATGTTTTTAAAGAATCACAGCTTACCTTTTTGTTTTCTGTTTTTTTTTTTTTTTTGTTTTTTTTTTTTTTTTTTGTTTTGTTTTTTTTTGTTTTTTTTTGTTTTTTGGGTTTTTTTTGTTGTTTTGGTTTTTTTGTTTTGTTTTGTTTTGTTTTGTTTTTTAATTCAGGTAGAGGTGAATGCAGTAAAAATGGTGTTCAAAGAGCCTAAAGAAATTTATGGGGACAGGACTACAGAAGTGGAATATATTCCAGGTTATTTGGTTTGGCTCTTTCATCCTTCTATACTGCTATCACATAATATTATTTTCATAAAGTGTTTAAACAAAAGAGGAACCATTTATTTAGTTAGTTAGTTAGTTAGTCTGTAATCAGTCATTTATTAATGCACCCTCATACTGGAAAGTTTTTTCAGAATGTCTGACAATTTTTTGTAATTTCTTATCACTTCTGTTCCTAAAAACTTCATTTTCCCAGGAAATTAAATAATAATTGTACAGATTGTTTCAAAGAAGCATGACAGAAAAGGTCTACAAAACTTTGAAAAAATTATGTAAGTCTTTTCCTGTCTATCTTGGAACCCTATTCTGGAATTTAGCTTTACACCATAAAATTGCACTTTCCTGCCAAACAGGTGCATCCTGCAAGATCTGGAAAGTGAAACAATGATCAGACAATAATCTTATATTTTCCCTTCATCTTCTGTTTCCAGCAGGTGAGTTACACATCATGGTGAAAATTATTGTTATTAATCCTGAGGATGGTTTCCCTTTTTTGAATTTATATTTAATTTATTTATAATTGAATTTCAGGTCATTTTTATTATTTTAGTTCTCCATGTCATACGGCTATTTCTTGATGTTCTGTATTAATAATAGCACCTAATTTTGTCATTATCAGCTTTCATTGTTACATTCTATTATCTCATTATAACTAATGAATTTATTAACCAAGCTTCATCCCAAGACTAATCTTTAGCAACTTAATCAGTAATCTCATCTCATCTCTTTTTCAACACTATCTCTTTCTGCTACTTTTTTTATCTAGTTTACATGTTTATCTAGTTTACATGTTTAGCTAATATCTATTACTTTACTTATATTCTCATGTGGAGCACCATTTCAGGTAGTGGCTGAAAAAGAAAATCATGTCTACTATATTCCAATGCCTAACAATCAGTCAAAGAAGGAAAGCTGATATGTCGGTTTCCATTAATCTGAGAAGAATTCTGTTGTGTCACTGCCACTTCAATAGCAAGTTGTTTTGCACTATTACTGGGCAACCAGCCTATATGCTACAATGCAGTCTGATAAAAAAAAAAAAGAAAAAACCCTTTTTTTTAACAAAGTAATTTTGATTTTTCCTAGTGAACCACCATTTTTGCAAAAATTAAACCAACATAAAAAAGAAGAAAAAACCATAATACCTCTCTTATATTGGTCTTTAATCAATCTGTGTTACATTTCATTTCTCTGGATACACATTCTACATGATGCAGAAGCTGAATCAGGCATGTTTGTTGGCTAAAATTTATTGTCTAATATTTTGAGGTTTGCAGCAAATTGGACCAAACAGTAACAGAAGTTGGCTTTCTACAAATGTAGAAGAATATGAGTAGATAAATAAATCTCATTGTCCAGTGCTCAGGTATATTTTCTCTGGTACTGACTGCTGGATATTTTTGCTGGTATGTGATTAGTGGTAGTTCTAGAACACTAAAACCTGAAGTATCCTGCCTGTTTTTTTTTTTTCCTCTATAAGCTTTACTTCTTTACTAATAATTTGCTGTCCTCTACAAAATATATTAGGAAAGGATATATTTAAATTTAGCATGTAAAAATTATAAAGTTTGGTGGGGTTATTTTAGTTTTGAGTAGAATCTTCAGCAAAAAATTGGTGTTGAATATGTGAGGGACTGAAAAATAAATATAGTTTGGCTATATAGGTGAAGAAACTAACAAATAGATGATGTTTTACAAATATTCAGAAGTGGTTGGAAACAGAAATGTGTGTGTCAGGATGTGGTAAGGACTATTTTGGTAATGAAGAAATGAATAAAAAAAGGACAAAACAAACCAAAAATTACTATAATATTGTTTATTTATTCCTCAAAATTTTAACTTAATAAAAATCAGATTTATATTTTTTTCTTATCAGAAATCTGGTATAATAATAGTCTGTTTGTTGACATGTTGAATGAAAATGTTTATTCCCCTAAAGTAATCTGCATTTTTATTTTAAAAAAACATTGTAGAAAGAGTTACATGATATTAATAATGCTTAATGAAAACATCAATTTATGAGGATATTTGCATTGATTTTTCCAAGTTATTATATTGAAAATCTTTTTCTTTTAAAGAAGATATTAAATTTTTACTCTCCAGCGTAGCTTTGAACATTCTAGTTGTATGTCCCTTTCTTTGGTTAAGCATTGTCAAGCAAAGTCCTTTACTGTAGATCACACTGGACTAGGGTACGTATTTAATCATATGGTTGTCTGACTTCTGTAAAGCAAATAACAGTAATCTAGTGACAGGAGTTTAAATACCAGAGTACAGATAAGTATTAAAATAAAAATATAACTATATAAATATACAAAATATACAAATAATATACATTAAATACATAAATACATATATTTTAAAAGCATTTTCAAGAAAGTGTTTCTTAATTGGGGTAATATATGGCTTGAATTGCACCAAAGATACAAAGTTTTTCACTTTGAGGAAGATAAAAAAAATATTATATTAAAAGCTGAATAGCCATCAGGAAATTCTGCAGTGAATAGCATTGTAGAGGTGAAGCTGCATAGAATATTTTCTGGAAGTAAATTGTTTTCTAGTAATTTTGTGGAGGCATCAGGCTTGACAAGAAGGGATGCAAAAAAAGAGGAGATATTGGTAATTTGCATGTTTTATTCTGATATTTTCCTTTCTTGATAATAGCAAAACTTTAAAAAAAATAACATAAGAAGCAGCTAATACTACACATGCCTGTAAGTAGTGAAGATGTTCTTCTAAGGTGTCTTTCTGACAGTTTCTGCCCATTTTTATGTGGGAGCTGCATAGAATAGTAAGCACAGAAAACTTCCACTAGAATATGACAATTCAGTCATACTTTGAAAAAAAATATATTTTGATTTCACTTTACCTACAGAAAAGCAGGATGAGGATTTCACTGGAGTTCATTTTTTGCGTCATGCACTGAAGAGTTCAGAATCAAAATCTTCATAAATTAGAAATTTGACTATACTAGGTACCGAGTATATTAAGGCCAGCAATATTTTTTAAAATTCTTCACTGTGGAGATAATGAAATAAAAACCTTATGAAACTCTAGTGGATGAGTCACTACAGGGAAGTAAAGTGACTTCTATTCAAAGACACTTCCTCAGGCATTTTCTTTTCATGACATGTCAGTATTTCTCAGTTCACATATGGTGTTAAATTAAGCTTAGCTGTTTATGTCTGCCTGGTTTGACTTTCTGACTCTCCCTTTTCCATCAGATACAGTGGTTTTGCCCCAAAATGCTTAGATAGATCATAATATGTGTCTGATAGAGAAGTTTTTTAACCTTAGTTTAAAAATCACTTTCCCCTTTGATTTCATGGGTTGTGCTGAACTTTCTAATATCACTAAGAAAAATAAAGTGTAAAATAGGAAGATTTTAATATATTGCTCTTAGGTTAGGAGAATAAAAACTTAATACTTTCATGTCTTGAAGACTCTGCCTATGGTTTGGATAAATAGGATCATTCACACATTTATTTATAATTCTAGCAATCTAGAATGTAAATTATAAAACACTTTACCATATAAATCATTTGAAATAATAATAATAGCATATTTTATTATATTCAAAATATTATTTCATTTTCTCATTAAAAATATGCTAAATATACTTATTGAAAATACTTACAGATGTAATAGTAATCACTAATTAAGAAAATTATTATGAATTTCAGACAGGGAATGATAGTTGTAAAAGCTTCATGTTTCAGAAGTTAGCTGGTTCTTCCATCAGTTCCCTCAAAACCCACAGATGCAGCTTGTCAGATCCCATGAGCTTGTACACTTTCAGGCTCATGGCCTCAAATCTGATTTCCTCTTACAGTGGGTGATTCTTCACTTTCCCAGTCCCTGCCTTTGCCTTCTGTGACTTGGGTGGTGTAGCTGGAACAACTGCCAGTGAAGAGTGAAGCAAAAAATTCAGTACGTGAGCCTTCTCCATACCCTGGGCAACCAGGACTGTCATTTCTTTCCTGAGAAGGCCTGCATTTCCTATAGTCATCCTTTTATCACTGACACCTATAGAAGCTTTTCTTGATGTCCATGGCCAGGTTTAATTCCCCCAGGGTTTTAGCTTTCCTGTCTACTTGGAAAATCTCTCTGCATTCCTCCAGGCTGTTTGTACTTGCTTCCAATCTCTGTAGCTTCCTTTTTGTGCTACGTTTTTCCAGGAGCTGTGTGCTCACCCATGCAGCCATCTTTTTTTGCTCAACTTCTCTTTGATGGGATGCATCGCTCATGAGTTCCTAGGAGGTGATCCTTGAATATTAACCAGTTTTCTTGGGCCCCTGTTCCCTCCAGGACTATATCCCATGGTACACTACCATGAAGAAGAGCCCAAATTCTGCTCTCTTGAAATCCACAGTGAGCTTGCTGTGTGCTCTCCTCACTGACATAAGGATCTTGAACACCACCATTTCATGGTGACCGAGCGATTCTTGAGCTTCACATTCCCCACCAGTCTCTCCATGCTGGTGAGAGCCAGGCCTGGCATACCACCAGGCTTCTCTTTTGGCTTTTTGGCTTCTCTATCACTCAGAGAAATGTTTTCATCACAGCATTCCAGGAACCTCCTGAAGTGTTTATGCCCTTCTTTGCTGTCCCTTCAACAAATACCAGTGTGCTTGAAGTCCCTTATGAGGACCAGGGCTTGTGAACAGGAGGCTACTCTGATCTCATTAAAGAAGGCCTCATCCACATGGTCTTCCTGGTCAGATGTCCAGCAGCAGACAGCCACAATAATGTTGTTTGCCCTTGCCCTCATTTTAATCCTGATTCATAAGCTCTAGGTCATCTATTTTTTAATTTCAGAATGTTGAGGGCAGCCCTATGGTTCTGAACTAATTCAGCATATTTGTTAACTTTAGTGAAAATATTTTTTTAAACTAGGAAAACACTTACTCATGGTTCATAAGATACCTTTCCATAAGATATGGTACTAAGCAACAATGGATAGGGCCAGCACATTCCCAAGACCAACTACTCATGGCAATATTATGTTGAGAAAATAGTAGCTACAAATGCATAGCCAAGATAGAATCTGATCCAAAATGTTAAGGGAATGTTTGCTGGTTCCTTTTTTGGTTGCTAAGAGAATTAAGTTGCTGTTCTAAAAACTAATAGATGAAGAGATTGACTTGTGGTCGCTTGGGTGTTACATGCTCAGTATGACAGATGTTCCCCCACTGGGCATTATCTCTGACAGCATTGCAAGGAGCACTTTTGCTTAGATAAGTTGCTTTATTAACAGGATTATCTTTTAGGATTTAGGAAGCCTTCTCAAACCAAAGAGTTGATAGGTATATACCTGTCCAGGACTTCAACAGTGATTACAGGGTGTAAACTTGAAGTGCTGGAAATGTACAAAAAGCTAATCTAGCAAAAATAGCTGAAGATTCTATTATTTTAAAAATATTTTTCTATTCTAGAAAAAAAGAGAATTTTACCATGTGTATTCACTTCTGCTTTAAGCATTTGGTTCATGGGTCAGAATGCCCACTTAGCCTAACCAGTAGGGATGAATCATTAATATGTGGAACGTCAAGGCTGTCATGTAGAAGAATCCCAGTAAGATGGAGGAATGAATCTATAGGTTCCTAGCAGACATGTGAAAATCTTGCATCTGAGACAGAACAACTGTCTGCACTAATGTAGGCTGGGAAAACAGCTCTTCAGAAAGGAACCTAGGAGTCCTGGTAGACTAGAAACTGAAAAAGTCAGCAATGCGTGCTTAAGATAATTGCCCACTGGGCTGTGTTAACAAGACCATAAACAACAGCTGAAGTGAAGTGCTTATTCCTTCTACTCAGCATTCATGAGGTCAAATCTGAAGCACTGTCCAGTTTTGTGGCTCCCAGTAGAAAACACATAAACTGCAGTCCAGTGGAGTGCTATTAAGTTTGTCAGGAGTCTGGGTCACAGGTAAAGTGGGAAGAAGCTGAAGGAGATGATTTTTTTTTTATCCTGCAAAGATAATTAAAGGAGGGTGAACTAATTACAGTGGTCCAAAAAGCTGGAACCAGACACTTAAGTACATGGCAAAAGGGCAAGGGATAATGGTAACAGGCTGCAGCAAGGGAAATCCTGATTGAAGGAAAAAGCACTTCAGAGTGATGGTGATGTAGGTTGCCCAAAGATGCTGGAAAACCTTCCTCTTAGAGATTTTCAAAATTCAAGTGGATATGACCATAACCAACCTGATCTTACTTTCAAATCAGCACTGCTTTGAGCATAAGGTCAAACAAGATGATCTCCAGAGGGACCTTCCAACATAAATGCAATTCTGTGATCAACATAAAAAGTGGCAAGTTCATGATCTTCCTTACAAGCTGTCCTGCAGCTTTCAGTTAGATACACCAATGTGAAAAAAATGTACATGCATGTATTCTGTTTTAGACATTGGTCTTGATTAATTTGGCATTCAATATCACAACTGGATCTTGAAAAAAAAGTGCACCTATTTTTTCTCTTTTCTTTTTTAGCCAAGAAAAAGAATCATCTTAATTCCCTTAAAAATAAATATAAAAATTGGATAGTAATGGATAAAAATAAAACAGTTAGGATCCTCTACTAAGAAGAATAATATTGCTATGTATTTAGATGTACCTTAGAAAGAGGATTGGTACTTCTACTGCACTGTATAATTCATAGTGACCAAAATTAATATAGAGATGAACAGCACTGAATAATTAGTTCTGATACTAGTCAAACATGATATAAATGTTATTTATTTATTTATTCTCTACATCCTTAAGTTGACCTTACCAGTTATTACACAAATGTATTTCTCTCTAAAAAAGCAGCAGGAAGATCTTGAACATGTTACACTGTAAAAAAAAATCAGTAAGAACACATAAAATAATGAAAAGCAGAGATATGTTGTAGAAAAGAATTAGGCTGATGGACTTCCACTGCTTAAGGGGAGAGGTTGTGATGGAAAGAAAGGTAGGAAAGTAACCTTCACAAAATTGTATCCAACTAAACGGAGACAGCTTTGACTAAGTGAGTAAATAAATATGTAAATAAATGAGGCACTAAATCTCACTTGTCCTGAGGAATGTAAAACATTTCAGAGATACAGATTCTGATTGAACGGACACCATTAGAAAATAAACCATGTGTAATGAATAGAGTCAATGGAATCAGGCAGGTTGCTAGATACCACATACTGAAAATGAGTTTTCAAACAAATGAAACCAAATTCCAGCTACCAATTTAATTCTTGGTATGTCTGTGTGACAGATACCATTACCTCCATATAGGATGATGGTACTCAAAACGTTTAAGTTCTTTTAGCTTCAGAATATTAATTTGTATCTATAACCTGTAGAGTAGAAACACAATAAAGTTCTGTATGTAATTCAACACTGACTTCATAGGAATATTTTCTACAGAATTTTATCTATGTGGTTTTTTATTCTCACCTCAACATAGATCTTAAAATATATGTGTCCCATACAATTCTCAAAAGACATAAATGAACTCAAATGCAAAAGATCCTAACCTGAAAATGATGACACACTAATGGTCTTTTGCAATAGACTGGTTAACCAAATTATTAGGAGAAAAAGCCCCAAAACAGTAGGAATACATGTAAAGTGAAGGAAATAATAGATCACCTTTTTCAAAGTCTCCATAAATACTAGTTAGAACATTTTTCTGACATTTTCCTATGTTACATTTCTAAGCATTAATGTGTAGCCTCAGTGTCCAAGTACTGCCACAGCTGAGCAACCTGATGTAACTCCAAAGTGGGCTTGCTCCTGAATGTATATCATGATATATCTAAACATTAAAAGGAAAATCCAAACAAATACATGACAATGTAAAATGATAATGGGCTTAAAGCATATTTAATGACTGATGCTCAGGAGAAGAGGAAGAGTTGTGTGTATTTTATTAGTTACTTAAATTAAATAGATTATTTAAAATGTCTTGAAATTGTAGCCATTTTAGATTCAAAATTTTATGTAACTTAAAAGAGAAAAGAATCTTTTCACAAAGTTTAACCTAGATATTAGAGTATATTAACAGAAGAGGAATGAGGAATTATAGAAAGAAACAGTCCTTCCTGCTGAAGTGCAGCCTATGAATTTTTAAATGGTATTCTCTGCTTTTTGTGACTGTACAGCTGACATTTATTGTTAAATTGCTAAATCACCATGATTATTTATCTATGATGCATCCAAAGGTGTTTAGCTAGACTCCAATTATTTATATGACACTGACTGAAGATTTAACAATTCCACAAAAATCATCTGAAATTAGAGCTTACTTGCTTTTACCTTCAAACATTTGCTGTCTGACTAGGTCTACCTGTACTATCCTCTTCTTTGCCAATTAATTTTTTTTTCAATCTGTTAATGGAGTATTTCTTATTACCTTAGAAATATTGCCAGGTTGACATCCTTGCTTGATGTGAACAACTTGGAAAGACTGGTAAATATATTTGTTACTTCAGGGGGAGATTATCACACATTTCATATCTTGGCATTTCTGGTCTATAGCTCATCTAAAAGGCAGCAGCTTAAATCTTTGTCATAGCCATCTGTTAGCTGTAACACTTCAGTTGCAACATATAAAATTTTGTTTCCAATAATTTTTTTTATTATTATATGGATTATTTATAATTGCCTATTTCCACATCACCACTAGTGCATCTTTCTGTATTTCAGTGACAACTACACTATGATGACATTAAATATTTTCTGCCTCTGTTCTCATGGAAATCACAGGATTGCTTTTTAGAGGATGCCATAGCTTTCTGCCGGGTGATGATTTAAAATTCCATCAAAGAGATCTAGACACTACCACAGCTTGTAAGTGATGCAAGACTTGCAAAGCTTATTAGTACCATTTGTTACAAGAACTTCTATATCTTTTGGGGAAAAAATAAATATATTATGTATATTTCTGTTTGGGAATTGTGACATCCCTCCTTTGGAGCTATCAATTGTGAAAGAATTAGCAAGTATTCAGAAGTACCTTTGAGATGCTGCATAGAATGGTAATATGATATGAATTCTTCAGACTGATTATTGTCTTATGCAGGTTTCAAAATTCAGGAAGGGAGTTTGAATTCCTGTCAAGGTCGGTTGAATTTATGGAGCTAATCCATCATACTTTCTAACTGACAGTTTAACAAACACAGAAAAAATATTTAAAAATTCATGAACTGTTAATAGTCTTCTCTGAATGGTAGCAATACCATATATGCTCTATGGTATATTAAATTTGCATTATTTAGTATTTTCATTCTCTTTATGCCTTTACAAGCAATGCAATAAAATACTAATTAAAACCCACATTTGCTGCTGAGGAAACTCAAGATCTGTCTACAGTTTCAGTGATTAATTAACTTCTGTATATCCTTAGGTAAGTTGTGCCTCCAGACATACTAATCATAGGCATAGATATGCACTTTCAGTCATGGGTTGCATTGGTGGGAATGTGTAGAAGCCACTTCAAAAAAGAAACAACTAACTTTCCTGTCATTGAAGAAAGAGTCCTAGAAATAATACCTCGGTGATATTTTTAGAAACCAAATAGAGGAACATTTGAAGATTTGAGGCTGAATGACTCTTCGCATCTGGTTATAAACCAGACACAGGGCTTGAACCAGTCTGTGTATGCATTCTGAGTTTGGACTTGTTACTCTGGGGAGAGGAATGTAGACTGGGACAGGGTTATGATGTTTAGCTGAGGTTTTTATTGATATTTAACTTCTTTTATTTCTCCTGAGAGTCTCTTTGGCACATGTCCAGGTTTATCATCCTCTACTGTTTATTAGTTTCTGTATTAAGAAAATAAAGTATTTTGCACTAACTAAATAGAAATATAATGTAGCTGTAGTGAAGAGGCAAGCTAAGCAGCATATAAAGAATGGCTCTCAGTGGGGATATTAAGGGCAGAGTAGAGATTGGTTTATATTTCTTCAGAAACTGGCTCTGTACTGCTCCATCTTGAGTTTTATGTTTTCTCTCAGGAAGTAATAACACTTGCAGTTAAGTACATATGTGCTCTATAAAATAATCTTCAAACTAGATGTCAATCAGTCAATTCATGTTAAAAAAAAGAGGGGAAATATACAAAATTACTTTTATTTTACAATATTCATAACTTGGAAAATTTAGATCAAAATGTTTTGAAGTTCTTTCATATTACTCAACTAAAACAACTGCAAAAACATTTTGGTAGGGTTTTTTCACAGTTCAGAACCTAAGCATGCATATTTTGTTATAAAATTTATTTGGCATTTTGTTTTTAGTTATCTGTGGAGACTGAGAAATTCTTGTGATTGTTCATTCACTTCCTAGTTCTTGGGGGAGGAAGGAAAGTGATCAGCAAGAAAACCAGAACTGTGGTATGAACACTTCTATGTATGCTTCCACTCTAAATTACAGACCCTACCAACTAATTTCTTTTGTTCGGGTATTAATTGAAGTTAAAGCTAATTAAAAAAGAAAAAAAAATAAGGTCTTATATGTTCATTTGAAGAGAATTTATTCCTTTCTAGATCCCATATGAAGAAATAAATCTGTGGATTACTTAGACCATATTGCAAGTATCCTTTTTTCTGATATGTCCAACATGGTGTTTGCATTGTGGATTTATACCTTACACTAATCTTCATCCAGTGTCTCTCATCTCAGAATATTTTGATTTCTATCATTTTATATAAGTAGTGTAACACTGAAATTTTATAAAGAAATTTAAAACAATAAAGTTTTATCTTTTTATGTCTTCCTGAGAAACAGAGCATAAAATTTTAAAACATATGATTTATTTTTCTTTTCTTTATTAAAAAAAATCACAAATAATTTACTAATAAGTTCGGATTTCACACATAAGTAAAAAAAAAATTTAAATTCTCTTTAATGATTAGAAACAAAAAAAATATACTTTGAAATATATTTTAAAGTATTTTTATAAGTTTTAGTAATCCATTTTTCAGCTCCTTGAATATAAAAGAAAGGCTGTTTTCAGAGTCTCATTGACCACTGATTACCCTTCAAGAGAAATCTACACAGGAGGCACCAAGGAAATGTAGGTTTAGGTTTAGATTGCTACTTGAATCTTCAGACCTTCAGTTCCTCACTAGGAGACCAAAGATAATATTTTTTAAAATTTTTGGAAATGGGGCAGTAAAATCTTAACTACAAGTATGGAGCAGTTCATAAAGAACAAATCTGATTTTAAAAAATGACACTGAGATCAGGAACATAAAATCATATTGCCAAAAATAGAACCATAAATGAGATGGGATAGTCAGCAGGTGATGGATGAAAACAGAATAAATTTATCACACAGAAAAATATACCATCATCACACTTAATATGTTATGGTCTTGTAAAACTAAAATTAGCATGAACATTAAAAAAAGAAGAGAAATTCCTTGGTTATTCCTTACCAAGTAACTCTCTAAGTTGTGGCGACCCTTTCTACAGAATGTACTTCTGAAATGCAGCTGCTTTTATGTGAATTTAGAAATATATCTTTAGATATATCTAATATATGTTTTTCTAATATATTTTTCTTTCTAATATACCTTGAGAAAGTCTGCATTTAGGAAAGAAGATATGATGCAATAGCTAATCCAGAAGATGTAAGTAAACAAGGCTTTTTACTACAATGATAATTATAAAAGAGGAAATATTTTTATATGACTAACTTGTTTCAGAGGGGGAACTAACCTTAAGTATAAAATATGGTCGGATTAAATAACCACTGTGCACAGAACATTTTCTCAGGACTCACCCCTGAAAAGCCAAAGCTATTCCTTCAGAAATAAAAACCTGTATGTTTTATTTCTTTTGAGCCATGGACATAACGCCTTATTGTTTATATGTAAATACTTAGATATTGATGTACTGGTAGTGCCATTGATGCAACAACTACTTCTCATTACCAAGTTTTTACACAGTAAAGTCTGTATATTTGTGAGAAATATACTGAATTCATATCATTGATAAAATGATAACAAGTGTTTACCTTTTTATTATTTTCACTTGTTTTTCACCTGCCTATCTCCCAGCCTATGCCAACAAAGTTAACAAAAGTCAATGACAAACTCAATGACAATTCTCATTGTCCATCTTCTTCCTGGCAGGAGTGGTGTTTAATCCATTGACTTGCTGACAGCTTTTAGAGAAAAATGTAGAACTTTATTTCTGATAATAAGATTTTTACTCCACTTCAAAAATTTTGTTGAAGTCATTATTTCAAACTTTTTTTTTATTGGTGGGCTTTAGACACCTTTTTAAACAATCCCTAACAAGGATCAATCTAATCTTTTTTCCTAAACTTTTGTGTCAAGAAAAAGAAGAAAGGAGTTTTCCTGAAGAATGTTGATTTTGTTTTCCTTCTTCATTATCTTTAATGCTGAAGAATTGCTGAGTGACTGAATAGGAATGAGGATCAGATCTGGGTAAAAGACCATCCTCAGGAGATGTTTCTTCAGAGAAGTTCTAAATTCAGTTGCAGTAAGAAAGATGAGGGGTTTATTAGCATGCAGTTGTATTAGAATGTATTCAGACATGAATCAGAGCTGTGTTCAGCAAAATATAAATAATGTTAAAAAATATCCATATATTTTACTTAAAAAAATACCCATTTTTTTATCCTGTGAATCTCACGTAAGGCACAGAACAAAGAGAAGAAACCGAGAGACAGAGGTGATGGATATAGAACTCTAATTATAATAAAATTTTCACTAAACAGGGACATAACAACTTTGTAATTTATTTAGTTATAATCAACTGGCAGTTAGTATCGAAGTAGTACACTAGAAAGAATTTAATAAAGGACA